>NC_064627.1:651653755-652274664 GCF_023864275.1 Schistocerca cancellata
CACTTCAGAGACAGAAAGTTTTTATTGCAGGACTTTCTAAGCTGGCCGTCCTGACGAGTACTCCTCATACTGTCTGGGTGATTCTGTACTTCAAAATGACATTTTGGTCTCAGCCTACCCGTTTTTTAACTGCAAACAGAAAAGAAGTTTCATTGGTATGGACAAACGCATCATGTTGTTGTTGTTGTGGTCTTCAGTACAGAGACTGGTTTGATGCAGCTCTCCATGCTACTCTATCCTGTGCAAGCTTCTTCATCTCCCAGTACCTATTGCAACCTACATCCTTCTGAACCTGTTTAGTGTATTCATCTCTTGGTCTCCCTCGACGATTTTTATCCTCCACGCTGCCCTCCAATACTAAATTGGTGATCCCTTGATACCTCAGAATATGTCCTACTAAGTGATCCCTTCTTCTAGTCAAGTTGTGCCACAAATTTCTCTTCTCCCTAATTCTATTCAACACCTCCTCATTAGTTATGTGATTTACCCATCTAATCTTCAGCATTCTTCTGTAGCACCGCATTTCGAAAGCTTCTATTCTCTTCTTGTCTAAACTATTTATCGTCCACGTTTCACTTCCATGCATGGATACAACCCATACAAATACTTTCAGAAATGACTTCCTGACACTTAAATCTATACTCGATGTTAACAAATTTCTCTTCTTCAGAAACGCTTTCCTTGTCATTGCCAGTCTACAATTTATATCCTCCTACTTCGACCATCATGAGTTATTTTGCTCCCCAAATAGCAAAACTCATTTACTACATTAAGCGACTCATTTCCTAATCTAATTCCCTCAGCATCACCCGATTTATTTCGACTACATTCCATTATCCTCGTTTTGCTTTTGTTGATGTTCATCTTATATCCTCCTTTCAAGACACTGTCCATTCCGTTCAGCTGCTCTTCAAGGTCCTTTGCTGTCTCTGACAGAATTACAATGTCATCGGCGAACCTCAAAGTTTTTATTTCTTCTCCATGGATTTTAATTCCTACTCCGAATTTTTCTTGTGTTTCTTTTACTGCTTGGTCAATAAAGAGATTGAATGACATCGGGGATAGGCTACAACCCTGTCTCACTCCCTTCCCAACCACTGCTTCCCTTTCATGCCCCTCGACTCTTATAACTGCCATCTGGTTTCTTTACAAATTGTAAATAGCCTTCCGCTCCTTGTATTTTACTCCTGCCACGTTCAGAATTTGAAATAGAGTATTCCAGTCAACACTGTCAAAAGCTTTCTCTAAGTCTACAAATGCTAGAAACGTGTTAGTGTTTTGCAGCCGTGGGTTATTACCTGATAGTTCGGTAATTTTCACATCTGTCAACACCTGCTTTCTTTGGGATTGGAATTATTATATTCTTCTTGAAGTCTGTGGGAATTTCGCCTGTCTCATACATCTTGCTCACCAGATGGTAGAGTTTTGTCAGGGCTGGCTCTCCCAAGGCTATCAGTAGTTCTAATGGAATGAATTTTATTTTTACAACAACAGTATGACATAAAATTTGATTATATTTGACAAAGGAAGTATGTCAGGAAGTAGCAGTAACAGGAATGACATCCTGCCACCCATTACCACCAACAAACAATGCCAAATACGATTAATTTGCCGACCCTGTGACGATAATGGATAAGGTCAGGGAAGAAGAAGATTAGGCATAATAGGTGCGGTGCTCGGTTTTGTGATTAGACGTAGCGATCTAATGTTGACTCCTGAATTTTTATTGATCCTCATCCTGCACTATATTGCCAGATACAAACGCTCTCTTATTTCAGACAGTGGGACAAATAAATAAGGTAACATCAATTTTTCTTAAATAAAATACTTTGAACATTATGGCAGTGAAAATAGTAGCTGTTACATTGAAAACAGTTACTTCCACTACAGCTGCTCCGAGACCCGATCTACGAAGAAGTCTGCCAATGGGGACAACGAGACGTCTTTAGAAGACGTGCCGTAAGCACACCTCTCTTCCAATAATCAGCGAACCATCGAGTGTGGACTATTGGGATTTGCGTTCACAGTTTATCCAACGTATCCCTCCATATACAGCTTGATGTAGGAAATAACGTACGGAGTGGCCATACTTGAAACGGAATACTTAACACCTGTTTTGTTTAACCTTTAAATGTAAAGGAGGTGGAAGGGCTGACCCAATAAAGAGAATATTTCAATTCCAATGGGTTTATTAATTAAGCAAAACAATCTCACTTAATATTTGACAAGCGCCACTCGGGCATGATTATTTAAGAGACATCCATTACATAAATCATGAGCAAGTTAATAAATAACTTTAACAAACAATTCTAGTTAAGACACATTATTTAAGACCCTTTCAATTAAAACCTTACATGTAAAATAACATTTGACACCCCGTCTCAACTTTAACACGAATACTTAAAACATATTTATAACTTGGTCAATCTTACAGAGCGACCACGCAGTTATTCAAACATCCATTGACTTATAAGATGGACTTTCAGGGTATAGAAAGTTACAACTTTATAAAATGATAAATGTGCAACAACAGAATCGAAGTCCAAGCTTGTAAGGCCGAAGTTTAACCACGAACGGTGGAACCGACTGAGAGAAGTAATACTTAACCTCGAACCAAGGCGTGGTTCAGTTTGCAACCCCATGTCGAGTAGGCCACCAAAACTGAACCAAGCAAACGCCACCGAAGAGGAACGCAGGAGCTCAGGCTAAGTCCACCGTCCGTAAGCCAAACTTGTAAACGAAAGGGAAGCCCTGCGCTTCGGTTTCCCGCTGCCTCAGCTCACTGAAACACAGACAACTTAACATTTGAGACTGACCAGTGAATGAACTCTACAAAATCAAGGCTAAGCAACAACTACTTTGACTAGGAAGTGCTTCCTTTAACTGAAACAGTACTTGATAAACAAATTCTGAGAGTGGGAAATGAACTGGCTCACGAGAAAGGGCACTCACTAGAACTTAATGACACACATTTGCAAATACATCGATATTATGCGGAAGCAGAGCACACGCTTAGTAGAAGGCCTCAAATGAAATGGAACAAGCACAACATCACAAGTCGTGCAACGTCGTGCTGTACCAAGAGCGATCACAATCACAGCGCTCCTAGTAATTAGATGCCAGACCATCACTTCGCAAGACCATAATAGCGTGTCTCTCCAAGGAAGCGAGCACATCCACAGCTCACGAGGTTGCCGGAGAATGCACAGTGGCGGCCAACTCCTACCGACTCCAGTACAACCACGTGACAACTGCCGCCCGGCCTCAGGCACGCCGTCTTCGCTTCTGCCCGCCCGCCAATTGCCGACTCGCGCACCGCCGCGTTCCATGCTCACAGCGTTGTGGCCACACCCCCTACTTGCGGTCGGCACTCCCTTATATCTCGAGCCGGCCCAAGCCAAAAGACAAACCCCTGCACTAGGAAATCAATCGTACTCATGTCAAAGATACTACTGGCGCCAGTCCCCCCACGGCTCAGTACTCTAAGAGAAAAAAAATACGACGCACCACGAAGGAATTATACGAATGGAACGGAAATCGGTATATGTGATGCACGTGTACAGACAAACAGGCGATTACAATTTCAGAAATATATTGGTCGATTTCTTCAAGAGAAAGAGCTTCATAAATTTAGTAAGTCGCTTCGGCTCCAGACGCGTCTTCACCGACCATCGTGGCTGAGTTTGAAGCGAAACTCACCAGTGAAGACAATTCTACTGCAGTCAGTGATATTCCAGGCCGGAAACGAGGCTCGGGATGCCTCGGACAGCGGTGCAATACCAACGTGACTGTTGTCCTCCATACGCACTGACAACTAGGAGTGATCATCTGGGGTGTCATTTAATTTCATAGAGGACGCCTTGGGATGTAATGTGTGGCACCCACACTGCGCAACGGTGCGTCGACGATATTGTACGCCCCGTTTTATTGCCCTCTATCGCAAGCCATCCTAGGCCTGCATTTCAGCAGAATAATGCCCTCCAGCACCAAGCGTGAGTTTCTAATATTTGTCTTCGAGCTCGTCAAACCCTACCATGCCATCAGTGTCGCCGGATCTCTCCCCAATTCAAAACTTTTGGAGCATTACGGCCAGGGCCCTCCAATCAGCTCGGGATTTTGACGATCTAACGCGTCAATTGGACGTAATTTGGCACTATATCCCTGACAAGAATACCCAACAACTCTATTAGACAGTGTCAAGCCGAATGACTGGTTGCATAAGGGCCAGAGTTGGACCAACGGGTTATTGACTTGCTAAGTTTGTGAAGCTCTTTCTCTTTAATAAATCATCCATTTTTTCTTAATTTGTAATCGTTTGTTTATCCGTACATATACATCAAATCTACCGATTTCCGTCCTATTCAGATAACCCGTACGTTGTGCGTGGTTTCAGATGTAGTAATTACGCCCCGCAGGAAGAAGATACCATTTTTTTTACAAGCCCAGGAATCGGAACACCATACACAGAGCAGCCTCAACTAATTTAATCACAATTCATTTTTTTTTCTCGCTCACACTCCAGGATACTGATTTTTCACCAATGCTGACATGTTAAAGATTCAAGATAATGCATCGATTAAAATAAATTTCGAAACACATCAATTTTTAAAAGTGCTTTTAAATTGTTTTCTGGCTGTTCCTGCAATAATTTTTTTGTCCGCAGCTCGTGGTCGTGCGGTAGCGTTCTCGCTTCCCACGCCCGGGTTCTCGGGTTCGATTCCCGGTGGGGTCAGGGATTTTCTCTGCCTCGTGATGACTGGGTGTTGTGTGATGTCCTTAGGTTAGTTAGGTTTAAGTAGTTCTAAGTTCTATGAGACTGATGACCATAGATGTTAAGTCCCATAGTGCTCAGAGCCATTTGAACCATTTTTTTGCAATAATTTTGACCTATTTCTCTGTGGGGCAGAAAAATTCGATGGTTAGAAGTTTCAGTTAGTAATTAAATTAATTGGCTTGGACTACAGATAACAATTTCAAAATATTTAACTTCATAATTCTGTATTTTGCCAGAAGTAATTTTGGTGTAAAGTAGCTACTGAATTACAAATAAATAATGTTTACTGTGCTGTATGACAGCTGTTGGCATACTTTTGTTTCTATTAATGTCGAAGCAGAGCCTCACTTATTTTAGAACTATTTCTTGACACAGCTAACTGATATCGCGCATGGGGTACACTGTTGCAGCTACAGAAAATAATTTAAGGAAGGAGAGGCACACAGTAGCCAGTTGCAAGCCCGTTAGTTTTTATTATTCTTGCAGATCTAGATTTTGGCTATAAATAGCCATCTGCAGTGTATTTTCGTTACAGTTCAACAGACTCACAGCAGTTCATATCACCATCTGTTCTTACAGGTATATAGGTAGAAGGACACTGAGCAAAGTCCTTATGCCTATACACGTGTAAGAAAATATGGTGACATGGACTGCTGTAAGAACATATGGTGACGTCAATTGCTGCGAGTCTGTTGAATTTTAACAAAAATGCACTGAAAATGGTTAATTATAGCCGAAATCTAGATTTGAAATAATAATAAAAACTAATGGAATTACGACTTAACTACTGTGTGCATCTCCTTCCTTATAGTCTATGGTCGCTTGCCCACAACGATGGAATCAAATTTGGTTGAAAATAATTTAATCTTACATATTTTCAAGTTCATTACAAGTAACCTTTATTTCTACTCTGTCCATCCAAAACAGTATAACTTCTGTTCTCAAAAAAGGAAAGCCCTAAGTGAAAAGAGTTTCGATAGAATCCACACTCGTCCTCAGGAATACTTCGAAAGGAACATGTACCTAAAATGCGTTAATGCAACACAAAATAAAAATCTGGAAAAATTATTTCATAAAATAATACTAACAAATCTTTTAAAATGTATATTATATCAATACAATGAAATATTATATTATTAACCAGATAGCTGCGCGCGTTAGGAAGCGGTTTCTGAGATTCGGGAATGCGCGGTGACCCTATATCGTATCCAGCCGGCCGATTAACGGTGATGGCAAGTGTGTCAGCCGGCCGGGATGTGGTTTTTCGGCTGTTTGTCACATCCGACTAGATGAATACCAGGCCGGCACCCACGTCCCATCTCAGTTACGTAATATGCAAACATTTTGATTACTTTCACGCACTTACACGTGGGATAACACTATACGCTGAAACATGAGGTATATAAATTCAGTCCTGTGGGGATGGGGGACGAAGAACTGCACAAGTGCCTCCAGCAACCCTGTACCACTAAAATTGCTACATCCGATAATTGACATGCCAACTCCTTGAAGATACGGAATAAAGGCCAGAAAAATGAAATGATACTGCATTAATATTCAAATCACCAGACTATTAGCACACCTCGAATGTGTTGTAGGATAGACATAAAATTTTTCCTTCCCTGTATTATTCTTATTATTATTACAACTGTTATGTCGGCTCAGCGGTACAGTGCCAGAAAACGCACCCAGTGGTTAGTGCTAGAATTTTTATCTGTCATTTATTGCTTTTCTCTCCACTGACAGTATTTGTTTTAGCGTGGAAATGCCGAGCACCACCGAGGTTCAGGGTCCATGTAAAACTGTAGGTACCATACAACATGTGGCTGGCTCAGTAAGTCAGGTCATAGCTCAGAACAAGGTAACATTGTATCATCTCCAATAGGACAAGGTCTAGTAAAACTCTCTGGTGTTGAAAATAACCTTTGGGCTGATCACAGTTTTACTTACAAATCGTATCCAGTCAACTTTCTAAATGTGCCTTTCCTACAGGTACTGGTGACAGATTACCGGCGGAAAAAGTTATCGGAAAGTGCCCATTCCTCCAAGCTAAATTAAAGAGGAGTAACCTATAATACCAAAATAGGGGAACTAGTCTCAAATAAAATTACTGAAAAATTCTAAATGTCATTTACAGGCCAGTTATCCTACTTAAAATGATTGAAATTCAAATGTAGGTGAAATAATGGTATATTATAATAATTTGCCAAGTAGAGGAGATGATAAATTCGAATAAGCCAAACATAATATGTAGAATTGGTATTGGTATTTGTCCTACTTCGTAAAAATCATAGGAATTTCGTAAGAAGCCAATAACTGCGCCCAGCTAACTCCACAGGGGGTTCGCACTACAGTTGCACCAGTCAGATCCCCCACTTCTCCCACACCAGTCCACTTGTGAGTTCCGAAACTCTTATGGAAACAATTGAATGTTTTCCGAAACTGTACTGGTGTAAGCTGTCGGCACCACATTGGTCAGCAAAGAGGTTCCAAGAAGATCGATAATAGGTGCTGAAGCAACTGCAGCTATGAGGACAGAGGCCACAGACAGACTACCAAGCAACATGCCACCAACGCCCTCTTGACCTCCAGTATTTTGATCGCCACCGCAGACCGGATGGCCCAGTCAGACACAGTCTCTAGCTCACAGTCAGCCGAGTTAGTCGCAATTGCAGGCAGCTCAGTTACTATTCTAGTTGGCATCTGTCAGTTTGTGTCACTGGCTACGAGTGTGTGGTGTTTATAATGGGACTTGTACTTCACAAGCAGTGAGGCTACTGTGGACTCTTAACAGAAGAGCTTCTACCACAACAACTTGCTTAAAGATAAGTAGCTTCTTGTTCTTATGAAAAAAGAACTCTGTTAATACATGTGTGCAGTTTGTAAAGAAACTGGTTCTCTACTTTAAAAAAATACCCTTTTAAATAATAAAACATGACCTATACAAGGAATCTGATTACCCCTGTTAGTCATGGACGAAAAAGAAAATGTTAGGTAGTTCAGTACAGTTATTATATAAATGCGATAAATCACTTTAATGGGGGCCAAATGAACAATTAAAGTCAATATAATTCCAGTAAACCTACAAAAGTAAAAACAAATTATTGTAGGGGCCTACATAGACATCGGGCATCTGCTAGATGCCCACGAAATACGTAATTTTGTTTTGAAGCTGACAGCCAATGAGAAAATAGGTGCAGTTTTCAAGCAGTAATGGCGGTCAGCATCAGCTGATAATATACGTAATTTTATGGTAGCTAATTTTACTACACAAAAAATAAAATATGTACTCCCTCCAAAACAAGTTACAAACAAACATTAAAATAAAATTATAATGAGCAACAAAATGTCTGAGAAGAATTTTGAAAGAAAATTATTAATTGAACTTTAATTTGGCGGGTTTTCAATACTGTCAACAAGACGAAATAATGGAAAGAATATTTATTGGGACTAAACGAAATTGAGATATTGTGACAGTATTTTTAAAATAGTTAATTTAACTGCAGTTGTCTTTAATTTTGAGATAAGAGAGAGCGTAATTATTTTCTTTTAATGTCTTAACTGTTGCTGCAGGCAGATTAGATTACATTAGTTTTTCGTTCCATAGATCCATGTTGAGGAGATCCTCGTGGATGTGGAGCATGTCAACTTTTTTTGATGACGTCAGCGGTGGTCCGCGCGGACGATGTGCGACGTGAATCCTAGTTCACGGCATGAAGATAATGATGGATCCTCCTGTTTCATTAATATTCCAGTTACGGCGGTGGTCCACGTCTCCGTTGTAGTCGAATCAGCTGACAGCACTGGCGCGATAATAATAATTCCAGTGTGTGCGTTGTCGTTACGGCCGCGACGTTTTATTATTAAAAGTTTATTAATCAAGCGGTGCGGGTAGGTCGGAATTATGCAATGTATTTAGCATTTAACATATATATCCGGTTAATGCCAATACTTCGCACAGTTCTTTCACCGTGTTGCCACAGGAAAACAGTCACATGTGTTTATCACTACAACAGTCCCTTAAACATCAGTTCATTTTACGTCGTTATCTTTAAGACAGTTTGAACGATATAATAAATGTTTCTTGATCAAATCACAGCACTGTTCTTTTACTTAACATTTTGGTTTGTTCCACTTTCACGCAATTCTAACAGTTAGTGTCTCCACACGACAATGGTGTCTGATTCATGGCTAATTGTCACAAGTTCACACAGATTGTAAAATCGTCACCGCAAACACTCGATATACTTTTCAGGTTTTACTGTTCACTTAATAATGCACGATCTCCTATTAACACAGCGGACGTACTGTAATTAATTGTTCCTCCGCGTATCACCGTCTTTCACGCCGAACGTTTTTCCACCCGCGAACCGGCCGCGTTCCACAACAACTCGCACGCTCTCTATCGATAGTCGTTCGCTCTCTCTCTCTCTGACACAGTACTTCTCCTAGCCTAACCAAAGATTTACAAAGCATATAAAACCAGAACATTCATATTCGTACAATATAAAATATAAAACAGTAGCAAAATGAATGAAGAAACAATGTGACGTATTAACAAATAAAGAATAGTTGAAGTAAATGATACATACTGACTATGACAAGGTGATGCACAAAAGAAAGAAAATATTATCGACTTTCGGAGAAAGCAATGTCTTTACAAGTTCTGTTGTAGAAAGGGGATACCAGCCACAAAACAACATCCACTCCTTGCTTCCCATGGTAAAAGTGTCTACAGTGTCGATGACGACACGAAATTGGCGACGAGGATTGGATACGAACCCACGTGTGCAAAGCACAACAATGCAGACGCCCTATCACGCCTTCCAGTTGGCCCAGACTCTGACTTTGATGCATCTGCCGCATTTTATTGCCAAACCTATGTGCAGGACTCTGAATTGCTGGAATCTTTTCCCTTGCACTACACAAAAATTGGCCAGGCCACGGAAACAGGTCTAGGTCTCAAGATTCTGTTGCATGACATTCGCACATCTTGGCCTTGTTCATTGAACAGTATCCAGAACTCAGTTGTGCGCCGATATTTTGCCTTTCAGTTCAACAGGATCTGATTCTAGTTCCAATGACAGTGAAGAATTGCGTGTGCTTATTCCTAAGGTATTGCAAAAGGATGTGTTGCGATTGCTCCGCCAAGGACATTGAGGACTTGTTCACACTAAACAGTTAACATGACGACGCTGTACTTGCTAGAACATGGATGCCCATATTGAACAGATGACATCACAGAGTAGCACAAGTGCAGAGAACCAATCTGCTTCACCACAGAATTCTAAGATGGCCTAAGACTCCATAGCCATGGGAACAAGCGCACATGAACTTTGCAGGACCATTTTGGAACACTCGTTGGCTAAGAGTGGTAGACTCTTTTTAGCAAAGTTTCCACATGCGTTGCCTAAGGCTTCTACCACATCACGTAGCACCATTCAAGCATTGCCCTCCATATTTTGCATAGGTTTGCCATAAGTACTTGTGTTGGACAACAAACCACAGTCCACTTCACGTGATTTTGAAGAGTTTTGTGAACGAAATGGCATTCTCACCTAACAAGTGCTCCATTTCACCCACAGTCCACTGGAAAAGCTTTATATGCACAGAAGTCATAGCTCTGTACTAGCCACATGTGGGAACAGGTGCTGTAACTCCTTCTCACCTCCTATCGCTCCCATCCAGAAGACAGAATATCACCAGTGCAAATTCTGCATGGCAGCCACCATTGGATGCTGCTACACATGCTACACCCACCACAGCATTGAGCGCCGCCACCAATCCACAAGTATCACTTTGTGTCATACCATCATGTTCTTTTCAGGGTTTATGGCAACCATGTGCACTGGGAAAGAGGCATGATCCAGGAATGCATTGGCTCTTCTATATATCTGATTGCAGGTCTCGATGGTTTGCAGAGCCGCCACCAGAACCAACTCTGTGCATGTTATTGGCCCTGTGATTCTGCGCCCTCGCCCCTGCCGTCCACACTTGCTGACCCAATGGACCTGGACCCGCCATCACCGTCGTCGTCGCCGTCATTGCCACAGGACATGCCTTCAGGCCTTGACATGTGCCATGATTGCAGCTTTCCGGAGAATATTCCTGTTGCCTCGCAAGTCAGATGGCGGGGTATGGTTGAGAGTATGCCATCCTCCACAGTCATGGCTTCGGCTCATCTCTACATCCAATGTCCTGCCTCCCACCTGTTGTCGTTTGCAGCCTCCTTACACAACAATGGTGCAGCATTTCGGGGGAGGGGGATAATGTGCTGGCGTAAGCTGTCACCAATGTACCAGTCAGCAAAGAGGTTCCAAGAAGATCGATAATAGGTGCTGAAGCAAGTGTGCCTGTCAGGAGAGAGGCCAAATACAGACTATCAAGCAATGCATCAACTCTTGACCACCAGTATATAGATTGCCGCTGTGGAAAAGACGGGCCAGTAAGTCACAGTCAGCTGAGGTAGTCGCAGTTGCAGTCAGCTCCGTTACAATTCAAGTTGGCATCTGTCAGTTCATGTCACCAGCTATGAGAGTGTAGTGTTAGTAGTGGGACTTGTACTTCACCAGCAATGAGGCTAATGAAGACTACTATGGAAGAGCTTGTACTATAACAACTTGCTTAGAGATAATAGCTTCTTGTTCTTATGAATAAAGAGCCCTGTTAATACATTTGTGCAGCTGTACTGTAGAAAGAGGGTACCGTCCACCAAACAACGTGCTCTCTTTGCTTCCCATGGTACAATCTCTACAGTGTGGTTGACAAACAAAAGAAACGACCGATGATTACAAGCATTTTCAATATTTTGACACTCTTCAAAATTTGTAAAAATTATCGAGTCACACTGAATATGTTATTGTACCTGTCTCATAGATTTGAACTAGATATAGCAAATTGTCACCGATTTCAGTTTTTTTGTAATTTTTCGACATTTCTGCATATTGCAGGTATCATGCAAAGCTATCAGGTTCCAATTTTACAGTACTTCTTCTCCCTAGATGTAAGGTTCGGATGAGGTAACGCTTCTAACTGCACAGTCTTCGTTTCCATATTTTATAAATATGTCACAAGTATCTCATTATTTCTGACCTTGCATAATCGAACCATAACACAACTCTACAGTTTGTACAGTTTTGGCACTTAATAAACATTACACAAGTTCCTCGCCCTACATTTCTGACAAACTGCATGGATTTGAGGCACAGTGGCAATCATTTTGAAATATTTTAAATCGTATCTGTAGAGATCATGAAAGAGAGGGCCTGCTCTGACAAAGACACACATCCTCTTTGTTTATGGAGGTATTGGTCTGCAACACATTGTAAGATGTCAAACAAATAACACACCGTACATTGAATTACTGAACAATTTTGGTTAACTTGATATGTCACATGACACAGTTGTGTGGAAATGTACAAATTTTATTGACACACAAATGGAATAAACAAACCGACATTTCGTGAATATTAACCACTAACATTCACACTAGTAACCACATGCAAGTAATTTGCCAGACCCAAAATACGAGACACAGTTTTGAGGAAAGGAGAAGTTTTATGATGGAATGCCTGTCCCACGTTCGGCTGAAACTTTCACAGTGGGACACCAAGCCGACACAAAGAGACGCTGGAGCACTGTGTAGGCCGCCAGCAAAAGCAGCCCTTGTCCCTGCTTTTATTGACGACCCTTCTGAAAGCGTTTCTACAGGAACACGGCGGGAGATGACAGATAAACGTCCAGAGAAACCCAACTCAAAGCATTGGTGACTCACTGTAGCCACCTGCATTAAAACTTGCATGAAAGAAAAAGCTATTTATCTCAGTATTACGTTGCAGAAGTTAAACTTTGGCCTACAAAAGAAATGATACCTGTGGCAGACTACAAAAACTCCAAAAAAAGGTGCAAATGGTTCTAAATACTATGGGACTCAACATCTGAGGTCATCAGTCCCCTAGAACTTAGAACTACTTAAACCTAATTAACCTAAGGACATCACACACATCCATGCCCGAGGCAGGATTCGAATCTGCGTCCGTAGTGGTCGCGCGGTTCCAGACTGAAGCGCCTAGAACCGCTCGGCCACACCGGCTGGCTACAAAAACTTTAGTGGGTGCAGTTATAAGAAGTACAAACGCTCTGGTTGGCCAGAAAGAAAACAAATGGCCACCAGCTTTGAAATAGGAAAACTACAGACAGACTCTTCCAGCAAATCATCAAATGTTTGAGCAAGGTGACTCGCGCCACACTGAGATGATTCCGAGAGTCAATATGTGGACACTTGTTCACAGACTCATCTTAACTTGTAAGGAATTAAACTGCCAAGTCTCCTAGTATGGAGAATCGCACCGAGCACTGACAGTTAATGCTTGTGAGCGATTTGAGGGCAACGACTTAATCGCTATTCCAGCCAAATTGCATGTACCATGCCAGTTAGCTAGGGAATAACTAGGAGTCTCGGCTTCACCGAGGACATAGGAAATGTATCCCACTGGTGTTTAACAGTCGAGAGAGATTTACTATAGATTCTCAGGTACTCAGTTCGCAATGACAGCAAGCACTGCCGCCGCTAACGGAAAGTAAACACACACGCTTGCACCATGCCAGCAAGTGATATTCAATTTATACTCAGAACTGCGGTCATCTCTGTCTTTCCTAATTTTTGTACATTCAACCATGACCTGTAGTGAAACATATTCACGATTGTTGGGCTTAATTGAAGCAGAAATGCGAGATATGCTTTGTACTCTTAAGTTGTCGAATGGTTTGAATTGTGTTCTTGTTTTTGATTCTTCTTTACTAACCCCCAATCAATTTTGGCTGTTTTCGTTGTTCCCTTTAGGGTAATTGATAACTTTGGCCCAAATTTCATTTAATTTGTTTGTATTTTTATCGACCCCCAGACCTGCTCACCAACCATCTTACCATTAAGGAACCTTATAATAGTTAGCCATTTCGCTTCACAGCTGAGAACAACCAATATCAATATTTTACAATCCTGTATGTAATTTTGCTATCATTGCAATGTCATGAAGTCATACTTAGAGTAAAAATAAACCTTAATAACGAAAATCAAATATTTTCATTTTTGCTAACATATAGTTATGCCTGAAGCCGCACATTGATTTCTGTTAGCGATAACATTTCTTTTACAGGGAGTGTAGTGGAACCAACATCGAGATCATTGTCTGATTACATTGTCCATACTGCTCCACTCTCTTGAACTCTGCGTGTGTGAGATGGTATCATCCTCCTTTGCAGGTCATAGGTTTGACACCAAATTCCTAAAGCACTCACAGAGCGTCCTTGCGCAGCTGTGGTAGGAAGATGGGAACATAGATCAGAACTTATCTCACACATGTTACAACATTTTGCGAACAACTTCCGCCATGGGGGTCGGATGTTTTTCAGCCATTGAAGGAAAACTATGCAATTTACACTTTTCAGCATTGAACATCTCTGCTGATCCGCGTATAAGTATTACGTCTTCAACAGCAATGTAATTTTACGATATAAGCAGAACATCCTTCCTTTTACACTTCAGAGACCTTGTCAATGTCAGTGTTAGAGCCAGTTTAACATTCAAAAATGGTTCAAATGGCTCTAGGCACTATGGGACTTAACATCTGAGGTCATCAGTCCCCTAGACGTAGAACTACTTAAACCTAATTAACCTAAGGACATCATACACATCCATGCCCAAGGCAGGATTCGAACCTGCGACCACAGCCGGAGCGCGGTTACGGACTGAAGCGCCTAGAACGGCTCGGCCACAGCGGCCGGTCTTTAACATTGCATGGAGACACATAACGTTGATGAAATGTAGGGCCCCTGCTCAGCAGTAAGCAATAATATTTTTAAACAGTTTCAGTTTATTTCCACAAAATATAAGAAAATATTTAATGAAATTTTAGGACTCTAATTTAATCATTAATGCATTCTGTTTACTTATTTTTTGGCGATTTAACTGACAAAAAATACAGACATTAGTGGAGACACTAAAACTGCCCACCATAGTTGACTTTTGTTATCCACAATCATGTAACAAGAAAAAGTCACTCGCTAGATAAGTAAGTATTTAACTGCCACCTCGTGTTTTTTAGTCCCATCTCAATCAATAAATTGCTAACCGACTAAGGTGAGCGTGCAATAACATGTCAAGGCTCTCTGAACTAAAAAGTCAAGAGATATGAGATGAAGTGGACCTGAGGGAGATCTGCTAGTGAGGCGCAGTGTATTTAATCACTAGTGTGGTGGATTAACGTTTCCATCTCAATTATAGTTTACTTAAACGGCAAGAATGACCAAAAATTTATCTGTTTTTGAATTATATTGTGCAGGGGTATCTTTAGGCAGGCCCCTTAAAAGCAAGCGTTCACCTATGCATAATTATTCAGAGACGAAAATTCTATTCTCTACCGTAGTGCGTGGGCTCATGGTTGCCTATTATTTTGAGATAGGCATAGGGAACAAACATACTGGCTGCCCTGTCGGGATTTGATCCCATTAACGTGGAATCTTCTGATATAAAAAAATGGTTTGTAAGGATGTGCAGGCGTGTGCTTGATACCTTGAAAACACATAGCCCAAGAACATGTGGGATTGCTGCTCGTTATTCACTGCCTCTACTGCAGACTTGCCCTCATTCCCATGTGAGTACATTCAACATCTCAGCGCCTTAACACACACTGGTGCCTTAGGTCCTGTCCAAAGCTGATCCACGTGGCTGCTAAAACCATGCCTTTATCGTTGCAGCAGAACAGAATAATTGAAATAGATAAAAATTGATTTATTTGATAAGTAATGTATGAAACGATTGCTATTAGTACCACGGAGAAAGAGGAAGACGCCAATTACTCAGGTAGATTCTCAGTGTTGACATTGATGCTGACACAATTTACGCAGAGATTAAGAGGGATGAACCTAGCAGGAGCAACTGTAGTGGTTCCGTAGACGAAAAATCTCAAGCTGGTTCCAGTAATTGTTCAATGAACGAAGGTCTTTTAATAGAACGAGGGATGTTCAATAAATAAAGCAACACTTTTTTTTCCGAAAGCAGGTTGTTTTTATCCAGGATTCCAACACACTACATTATTTCCCAATTTTTTAGCTATAGATCCCTATTTTTCACCATAATCTCCGTTCAATACGATGGCCTTACGCCACCACACTAGGAGGACCTGTATGGCTGCATGGTACCAGTCTTCTGGGAGGCATCGGAGGCAACTTCTCGCTGTCTCAGTTGCATCCCTATCATCCACTAACAGTCCAGTGAAGTTTTGTGAACTCCTCTCGGGTGCACAGATTTATCTGAGGACTTGCATTGTCATGGAGAAGGAGAAGTTGAGCAGCAAGGTGTTTGACTGCGATTCTTCGGTCGCCTCGAATGAGAGTGTCCGCACGTTCCAACACTGCCAGAGTCACAGCTGTGTGTGGCCGGCTGGCACGCGGGAGATCGGACAGGCTTGCACAACATTGTGTGTGCAGACATTTTCGTCTCCATACTTTTCAAGTGTTTAGCTCGAATAACTAATAACTTTCTACTTCAATTGTATATTCTCAGTCGGCAAATACGCACTTAAAAATAATTTGTTTATGAGATGTGTTTGGGTCATGCTCTGTAACACTTTTTTCTTTTTTATTTAGAAATGACTCCACATTGTTTTGGCATCGAAACTTCATGAGTTTAAAGATATGGGAAAAGAGAACAAAACGAGTTTACCACTTTTCTAGGAATGTTTGCAGAACATCTATCACGAGCCAGCAAATTTTCTCATTTCGTGTTCCACTAAGAGATGACAAAATGAGATACAGATGTAATACTAAGTATACACTTGTAGACTTTTTTTATGACCTATATTGTCTGTACTGAAAGTGTATATGCGTTACGTAACAAGTCCGTGGTGCCAGCTGTTGTCGTTTATGTAACTTGTTGAAATTTGTAAGTTAAATTTGTTTGCAAATTATCATTTTCTGATTTTGTTTATACATGTGGAATCACGTGTGTGGATTTGTTAATTGACGAAACCGGACGTAATGACAACGTATTACTAAGATAATGTGCTGAAAAAGTGCTATGTTTGTTTGAAGCCTTATTCAAGTTTGTAGATTGACCATTCAATATTTCATAAACATTACAATCGAGAATATAGTCCTTTAAATGAACTTAAGCTGTATTTTGTCTGTATGGAACATTTTATCTAGTACTAAATGCTGTCTTGGATTCTAATCAGAATCATGAGCCACTGTTGTTTCAGTATTGAATCACCTGAAGAATGGAAACTTGTACAGTGAGATCACGACTCTTTTTTTGTTGCAACTTAGTTGTAACTACGTAGAGTGACATTCTTCTTACAGTTTAACAGTTTATGATCCATGGCATGTAGTGTCATCGCGAACGTATGAAAACAGTG
Organism: Schistocerca cancellata; assembly: GCF_023864275.1. Classification (NCBI taxonomy): domain Eukaryota; kingdom Metazoa; phylum Arthropoda; class Insecta; order Orthoptera; family Acrididae; genus Schistocerca; species Schistocerca cancellata. The sequence continues at coordinate 651,670,943 of NC_064627.1, forward strand.
TGACTGTGCTGACACGAACGTAAAAGTGGGTTACATTTTTTAGTGACTACTACGTGTCATTTGCTGTGATACTGATGAGTTGTGACTAAATCGGGTTTGTGGATCGGAATTACAAATTCTTTTGCTCACTTAAATTACATTTTATAAAAACAGTTTTACAAAATATGTTTGCTTTGTTTTCTATGTTTTTGTGAGCACTATTTTGGCGGCGATAATTTTATACGATGTTTTGTGTCTTGTGTGATTTCGTAACTAAGGAAGTCAGTGTCAAATCCATTCCAGGTAATAGCTTGATTACATTCAATAATAGCTTTTTGGATTAGATATGTAAAAAAATGGTGTCACTAACAGTGAATGGAAGTAGTGGCAGTAGCTGACGATATTTAAATTTTGAGGCAGTTATAATTTTAACACAGTCCTTCTTTTCCTACGCTAACTGAATGTTAAGGTAATCGTCTAATGAAATATCATAATTAATTCGCGTGTTATTTTAAACACTGTTTGAGAACTGTTCCGCTACATATTTTCATTGTGCTTCATACCCTCCCTTTGTTGCCTGTTTGTCCCATCCATTTAGTCACTGCACGCTCTGGGAGCTGTTAGGACTTTATAGCCTGTACTTGATTGATGTAATGCAAAAAAAAAAAAAAAAAAAATTGTTCTCAACTTCTCTTACCTCGAAGTGACGGGAAAGCGTTTTCTCTTTGAAACACGACGCTAGTGGGTAGTCTGATGACACGTGCCTCCCGCGACCGGCCAGATCTTGACAGTTAATGCCTAGGTGCCTGGACGTTAACCCATAGCTCGGGCACCATCGCAATATTGCCATGTAATGCATTTGATTCGTGCCCAACGCTAAAAGAAAAATATGATATGAAATGCTGAGGCTTCCTCTCTTTTTCTAGCACAGGGCCCATTTTTTCAGGACTTGGCAAATTTTTATTTTATTGTATAACAACGTTGGTTGACGCCCTTCCAGACGCCACACTCGTCAAGGACACCTGAAGCCTTGCATGTCATCTATCTATGAATCATGTAAACTTTATTATTTGTGTTATCCTACTTTAACTGTTCATGTATCGTATGCACTGAGATGAAATTCGGGGATCAATCGAGCAGTTGCCTGAACAAGCGTGAGGAACACCTAAAACCACATATATTCGGCTCATTTGTTACCAGTTCCCATAATGTGTTACTACAACCTACTAACAGGAAGTATATTATAACACGACATGGTGACTGGTAAGAAATACAATTCTGTTAGAGTATTAAGGGAGTAATGGGGACCGACCTTCGCTCAAAGAGTTGATATGAGAGTGTGTGGTAGTTGAAATAAAAAGATAAAGTTTACAGAAAAAGAGATATAACAGTTACTGAACGTATATTCTAACTTTTTACAATACTTTTTAAAGTATAAGAGGTAAAATTTATTTATAGAAAACATATTCTATTTACAATACTTGTTTGTAAAAAACATTTTTCATTTTGTTATCCAGGGTGTATACCTACAACTATTTCGTATTTCTTGCTCTAGAGTAAGTTTCTGCTTCTTCATTTCCTATTAAATGTACGTGGTGTAACGTAAAGTCTTCATTGGGTAGTAGCAGTAATGATCCCATGTTGTGGTAGATTTGCCCTTGGATGAAAAAAACATAGTCGATTACATCTCTGTTAGTGTTGATCGAAGTGACACGGAAAGCAGTAATTTGGAAGCAGGCGTTGTACACTTTTTTATATTTCGAAGGAAGTGCTTTGATTCTGTAGTTTCCCCGGTCAAGTAATGTAAAAATACCTGCGGAGGTAATTCTGGTGCTGGTAACAGAATTTTTCATTTCGTGCAACAGGATCCTGTGATTATTGTACTGAAATATTTCGCGTTGCAAAATTGGTGGATGTCTAACATTCTGCGTGGTGTCTGTTTGTTCTACGTCGTGTCTCCCTACCAATTTCGCGCAACGAAGCTCTGAGCGTGTTTTTTAGGGAATTGACTAGTTTGAACCTGGGACCTGTTGCTGGTAAGGAGACGCCAGACCACACATGACATGTAGAGTTCAGAAGAGTTCAGTGAGACTAGCGATGATATAACCAAATACTTAATGATTTCAGCGTCAGCTCCACTGCACTCCCTGTAAAAGAATCTTAATACTAACTAAATTTAGTGGAAGGGGTTCAAGGCTTTCCTATTTTTAGTTAGCTGGTAAAATAACGTCGAAAAATCAGTTAAGTTTACTATTGGAATTTTTATTCTACTCACTACACATTGTTTATAAAATGCACTATTGATAAAAGAAAATATTTTAATACAGGATGATAAAAACCAACTGTGTTCAACAAAAATGTGAACGAATATTTCCTGAATGGGTTTCCAAGTGAATCGAAGGATGACCTATGCCATATCACATCTATAATCTAGGTTTAAGTTAAATTTCATAAAAGAGAAAACTATCAAAATGGTCTACAGTGACCCTCAAATCATCGCGTTTCAGATTTTAACTTCAAGTAGCAAATGTGAATACCACGAAGTTTAATTGACGAACGACACTAGCATTACGTAAAAAGTAGATGTAACAGATGAGACTTCTGCAGTTCTGAGTAAAGCCTCTTCCGCTCTTATGCGGCATCGCGTGCATTCATTACCTTGTCGGTGGTCAGTCAGCGTCAGGGGGCGGCGGGCCGCGCAGCTCCACACACCTCGCCGTCTCGGTAGCAACTGTCTCGAACTACTCTTTACTACAATTTACCAAAGTTGGTTTAAGAAAAAGGTATCTGGCTGTGTTTTCAACTGACCAATCAGCGTCTCAATGTTAACCTTAAGCTCCGCCTACAAAAATTCTGTCTATCCAATGAGAAATGTTATACTTTTTGTGGTGGGGCAATGTTTTTAATGATTGCTACGTAACAGAGACGCGTATAGTCTGACGCTAAAACTTGCAGCTGGTGCAGCCCTTTTAGTGTTATCGTAAGATCTATACTGTTCTTCTGGAGGGCTCTGTCTTTTAACATGGGCTGGGGGCTGCTCTTGGCGGTCGGCCGGCGATGTGGGTGTCCTTTGTCGTAGGGCCTTCTAGCCTACACAGCTCTACTCTCGGCTTCTGTTCTCTTTAGTCCCTTCGGAACTGCGTCTATTTCACGGTGGGAAGGTATGACATGCATTTAGGCGTTCTTGTGTTACTCTGTGCTATTCCATTTGCTCACTCGTTGATCGTATTACTTTGGTTAATTTAATGTCAGGATTTATTCAGAGCTATGTGACATACTGCCGGATTTGCTATCATGTCAGGGTTTTCATGGAATATGTTGGATTTGCCTGATACCTTACAGATTTTATCCATCTTTCCGGCTGTGTTATGTTTGTGTTTGTTATATTCTTTCGTCGGGTCATAGTGGAATGCTTCATGTCTTAGGTGGTACTGTTTACTTGTCCTCGTCCGCCCTTATCAGAGGGTGATATTTTCATTGCTAGCCTGAGTTCGTAGTCTTTTATTATAAGATTATGTTGCAATTCTTGCTCCTTCAATCCGTTCATTTCGTTGTTATTCGATTTCTCTGCTTCTCACGGTGCTCATTCTCGTTCGTTGGTAACTTAAACGTGGTTCAAACTCTTCGTCTGATTAGCTTTTCGCAGTCCTTTTGTTTCCACCATTTTGCGTCAAAACTGGCAAGATCTCCTCCTCTTTTACGTTTGGACATTGTCTGAAATGTAAATCAAATCAACTTTTTATTAAAAAGTGCACTAAGTATAGTTTACACATTTTTCACACTTTATTTTCAATTTATATTCAGTCACTGTATCACTGTGACTACTCATATTTCACCTTTTTTTTCACTCACTGCAGTACTTTTTCGGTCCTTCCTCTCGTCAATGGGTAGAAACTGACCTTCAGTCCCGTCGGTAGCGAATTCTAGAACACACCAAAAATGCTTAGAATAGTCCACAATGTTCCAGAACATTTCACAGTTTTGAAAAGTGTTCTGGAATATTCCACAATGATTTGGGATGTTCCGGGATGGTCTCGAACATTCTGGAATCTTCCCGAATGTTTCAGTCTATTCCCGAACATTCCAGAACATCCCGTACCATTGTGGAACATTCCAGAACATTCTAGAATGTTGTGGAATATTCTCGATACTCTCGAATGTTGTGGAATGTTCTCGAATATTCTCGAATGTTCTGAAATATTCTAGAAATTTCTGGAGGATGAAAGTTTACATACCTTATATCTTCAAAAGCATGCCCTTCAGATAAAAACGGGAACTTTCTTCATGGATGTGGAATATAGGGCTACCACACCATATAACTCTCTTTATGGTGCTGGGACTCGTTCCTATATATATATATATATATATATATATATATATATATATATATATATATATATATATATATATGTTCTAACTGATACTGTGACATTATATTTCGGTTACATAAAAGCCATGCTGGTGTAGAAACTAAGTTATACGTATTGTATTGTATGTATGTATTGTATTGTATGTTAACCGAGGATCTAGAAACGTAGAAACAACAGAGAGGCTCCATCTCCACCGCAGCCGCAGTGGGCCACAACCCCACGACGACTAACGCAGTCCACTTCAACCCTCCGCTGACCCCCACCGAACCCAGGGTTATTGTGCGGTTCGGCCCCCGGTGGACCCCCCACCAGGGAACGTCTCACACCAGGCAAGTGTAACCCCTATGTTTGCGTGGTAGACTAATGGTGGTGTACGCGTACATGGAAAACTTGTTTGCACAGCAATCGCCGACATAGTGTAACTGAGGCGGAATAAGGGGAACCAGCCCGCATTCGCCGAGGCAGATGGAAAACCACCTAAAAACCATGCACAGACTGGCCGGTTCACCGTACCTCGACACGAATCCGCCGGGCGGATTTGTGCCGGGGACCAGGCGCTCCTTCCCGTCCGGAAAGCCGTGCGTTAGACCGCTCGGCCAACCGGGCGGGCTAAGTTATACGTAGTTTGCCACTATTGTCTGACAGCCCATGGGATGGTAAAGAGGGTCTCCGCAGGAATACTCTCAGATACATGTGCGGGTTACAACCTCTGACATGAGTCAGTAAGTGGTGTTTTTCACGAGCGAGAGGAGTCGTGATACTAGTTGTGGAGTCTTTGACGCCTATGCTTGGGAGATGGATGGGAAAATTTTCGTGATGGGATCATATCCTTGTGACTGATGTCACGTGGTATCTACTACAGGTCGAATCCGTGAACTACAATCTTCTGGGTAACGGGACGGGGGTTGAAGGCTATGGTTCAAGATCATAGAAAAGGTGGATTTAGTGACGTCGTTTTCCTTTCTAAGCATATTAGAGGTGTTGTATGACCGCGCTTTAAATTTACGAGGTGTAATGAAATAGGGTAAACGTGTTCCTTCCTCCGAATTATTTTTTAGAAATGCAGAAACACCTTAAGTATGAAAACAAATTGCTGTCAGGGAGAAGTAGCAAAGCGTTGGTTGTGGTAAACATGTCCCCACACTCCCTTTTCCTTTCTTCTCGTCTCATCCTCACGGTCTTCAAGCAAATACTGCGTTAGGATTTTTTTATTTATTATTTCGTTGTAAAAAGTGCGCCTTAGCTGGTATCGTGAAGACGGGATGATACAAGGGGCAATGAAATAGTTCCGGTTCGAAGGCCACACTAACCCCTGGTCCACATGTAGGTGCTTATTTACCCGCATCGGACTAACGCCGGACTGCACATACACTGCAGCAAGGTCCTCAAACTGAAACCATTTGATCGCCCCACATAATTTTCAATTTATATATTTGTGGTTGTTGTCGGCAACGCCTGCCTAAGACAATAACTATCTAGCGCAGTTGTTAGATCGGTTACTGCTGCTAAAATGGTATGTTATCAATATTTAAGTGAGTTTGAACGTGGTGTTATAATCGGCACAGCATCTCCGATGTAGAGGTGAAGTGGGGATTTTCCCGTACGACCATCTCACGAGTGTACCATGAGTATCAGGAATCTGGTAAAACATCAAATCTCCAACATCGCTGCGGTTGGAAAAAGATCGTGCAAGAACGGGACCAACGACGACTGAAGAGAATTATTCAACGTGACAGAAGTGCAGACCTTCCGCAAATTGCTGCAGATTTCAATGCTGCGCCATCAACAAGTGTCAGCGCGTGAACCATTCAACGAAACATCATCAATATGGGCTTTCGGAGCCGAAGGCGTACTCTTGTACCCTCGACGACTGCACGACACAAAGCTTTACGCCTCGCCTGGGCTCGTCAACACTGACATTGGACTGTTGATGATTGCAGACATGTTGCCTGCTCAGACGAGTCTTTTTCAAATTGCATCGAGTGGATGGACGTGTACGGGTATGGAGACAACCTCATAAATATATGGAACCTGCATGGCAGCAGGGGACTGTTCAAGCTTGTGGAGGCCCTGTAATGGTGTGGGGCATGTGCAGCTGGAGTTATATGGGATCTCTGATACGTCTATACACGAGTCTGACAGGTGACACGTAAGTAAGCTTCCTGTCTAATCACCTGCATCCGTTCGTGACCATTGTGCATTCCGACGGACTTGGGCAATTCCAGCAGGACAATGTGACACTCTACCCGCCACTATAGAGTGTCTCCAGGAGCGCTCATCAGAGTTCAAACGCTTCCGCTGGCCACCAAACTCTTCAGACATGAACATTATTGAGCATATCTGGGATGCCTTGCAACGTGCTGTGCAGAAGATATCTCCAACCGCTCATTTACGAATTTATGGACAGCCCTGCAGGATTCAGGGTGTCAATTCCCTCCAGCACTACTTCCGACATTAGTTGAGTTCATGCCATGCTTGCTCGCGGGGGCCCTACACGATGTTAGGCAGGTGTAGCAGTTTCTTTTGCTCTTCAGTGTATTTCGCATCTAAACTGGCTTTACTGAGTCTGATGAGGAAAACTGAAAATACTTGTATCAGTACGTAACGGAGCCACTGTTTATTTACTGTTTGTGACTGAAATTTCTTAATTGTTTTGTGTAAGAACAAGTTTGTACTCAACGAAAAGCAGATATGATCATGTCCAGAAGCTTGACTGCGTTTGTATTGCGAAAGGTATATCGTTGTCAAGTTGACATGAAGGCGTTTACCGTCATTGTTGATGAGTCGTACATTGACGTACCGCTCGAAATTCGCCAGCGGCGACTTTTTACGTCACAATTAATGACTGCGGACGCTTGTCACACGATTATTAAGTTTTCCTTTCGGAAAAGTACGAAACACATTAAACAGTGTCAGCATTATATTTGTTCATCTTTGCCTTCCTTAAGAACCAATAAGTTTACAGCAGTTTGTTAACTTCTACCGTCTGTCCTTGTGTGTAAGCTCTTCCTATTCTCACGTGTTCTTCCACCGCCTTATGGAAACATCTGAACTTCTGACTTGCTCCCTAAATTTACACACGATTAACATCTTCACAAAATTAATTGTGACAATGTTCTACCTTTTTCTCTCTAATGTCTTCCATCTCATTGCTTGCAGCGATCTCCAACTCTCTGAAACATACAACAGTGTATTGTTTTAGTTTAACCCAACGTGATATGTTTCTTTCTGATAGCTGAAAGACATTTAAATTATTCTGACCCATCTGACAGGCCTTTCTCTACGATCGCAGGTTAGAATCCTGCCTCGGGCATGGATGTGTGTGATGTCCTTAGGTTTAATTAGTTCTAAGTTCTAGGCGACTGATGACCTCAGAAGTTAAGTCGCATAGTGTTCAGAGCCATTTGACAGGCCTTTTTCAGAGCTAATTTGTTATATTCTATCCCTGAAGTCATTTACTCTATTAGTCACTGCTCTTATCAAATCCAAGGTGTTGGCAGCCTCAAGCAGGCCCCAAACTTGTAATTTCGTATGAAGTATATAGACAAGTTATTTTTGTGACACTATGCTTTTATACATTGTTTTGGTCCTCGGTTAGTTCTGTTACATGATTGGTCTGTAGCAAACAATCGATTCTTACACTTCCCTTTTCTTTCTCAGTGGTAAATAACTATTTATATAGAATTGCTTTTAATTATTTACTTTTTGCAATCTGTAACCACACTATTTCCCAGAGGTAGGTGAAAAGAATCGATAGAACCCATCAACACGTTGTCTTTCTGATGAGTCTGACCTGATAAAAAATAATGGAAGGAATGTGTAATAATGGATCTAATAACTAGCTGAAATGAGTATTTTTTTTTTAAGTCATCAATCTTCTGACCGCTTTAATGCGGCCCGCCGTGAATTCCACTGCTGTGCCTACCTTTTCATCTGAGAGTAGTATTTCGACATACGTCCTGAATTATTTATTGGATGTATCCTAGTCTCTGTCTTCCTGCACAGTTTCCACACTCTACAGCTCCTTCTAGCACAATGGATGTCTTCACCCATTTCTTGTCATCCTGTCCCTTCTTTTTGTCTGTGTTTTCCGTAATTCCTTTCCTTGGCGAATCAGCGGAGAACCTCGTTTCTTATCGTATCATTCCACCTAATTTTCAACGTTCTTCTGCAGCGCCACATCTCAAATGCTCCTATTGTCTTCTGTTCCAGTTTTCCTGAAGTCCATGCCTCAGTGCCGTACAATGCTGTGGTCCAAATGTATGTTCTCAGAAACTTCTTCCTCCAATTAATGTCTTTGTTTGATACTAGTAGACGTCGTTTGGCCAGGAATGGCTTTTTTGCCGGTGCTAGAGAGATTTTTATGTCCTCAATGCTCCGTCCGTCATGAGTTATTCTGCTGCCTAAGTAGCAGAATTCCTTAACTTCGACTACTTCGAGATCATCGATTATGATGTTAAGTTTCTCGCTGTTCTGATTTCTGCTACTTCTCATTACTTTCGTCTTTCTTCGATTTACTCTCAGTCCATATTCTGTAGTCATTACACTGTTCATTCCATTCAACATGTCCTGTAATCCTGCTTCACTTCCACCGTGGACAGCCTTGTCATCAGTGAATTTTAACATTGATATCCTTTCACTTTCAATTTTAATCCCACTCTCTAACCTTTGTGTTACTTCCATAACTGCTTTTTCGACGTTTAGATTGAATAGCAGGGGCGAAAGGGTACATCTTTGTCTTACATCCTTGTTAATTCGTGCACTTTGTTCTTGGTGTTCCACTCTTATTGTTGCCGCTTGGTTCTTGTACATATTGTATATTATCTGTCTTTCCTTATAGTTTACCCCCATTTTATCACGATTTCGAACATCTTATACTATTTCAAATTGTCGAACGCTTTTTCCAAATCGACAAATCCTATGAATGTATCTTTGTTTTTCTTCAGTGTTGCTTCCATTATCAACCACAAAGTCAGAACTGCCACTTTGTTGTCTTTACCATTCCTATAGCCATCCTCAATTTTCTTTCCTATTCTTCTCTTTATTACTCTTGTCAGCAACTTGGATGCATGAGCTGTTAAGCTGATAGTGCGACAATGCTTGCACTTGTCGACTCTTGCAATCACCATCGCGAAAAAGAGCGATCGGAAAGCGAAATCCTGCGACACTGACCTATGGCGCTGTTATACAGCAATGTTTGAATGTTGCATACAGCTGCGCGCGCAGGTGGGCGAACGTCAGAGCAGACACGTGGGTGCTTTCATCCCGTCACCAGGTAACTGGACCTTAAAATTTCATCGCTACGGATGACAATGGCGTCGCTGTTCTGTAATCATTAGGAATCCCGCAGAGCAAGCCGTACTGCGTTGACGTTATGAGCCGTGTCACACCCACACGTGTCGCAGCCCTATTGGCACCGGCTACCAATGGCGACACACATAGGTGCACCATTGGAAAGCTAAACAGCAATTTGTTTTTGAGAGTACTCTGGTTTTGATATGTCGAATTTCTTTTGCGGCTGAAACTTCCTGGCAGATTAAAACTGTGTGCCCGACCGAGACACGAACTCGGGACCTTTGCCTTTCGCGGGCAAGTGCTCTACCAACTGAGCTACCGAAGCACGACTCACGCCCGGTACTCACAGCTTTACTTCTGCCAGTACCTCGTCTCCTACCTTCCAAACTTTACAGAAGCTCTCCTGCGAAACTTGCAGAACTAGCACTCCTGAAAGAAAGGATATTGCGGAGACATGGTTTAGCCACAGCCTGGGGGATGTTTCCAGAATGAGATTTTCACTCTGCAGCAAGTTTCATATCAGCGCACACTCCGCTGCAGAGTGAAAATCTCATTCTGGAAACATCCCCCAGGCTGTGGCTAAACCATGTCTCCGCAATATCCTTTCTTTCAGGAGTGCTAGTTCTGCAAGGTTCGCAGGAGAGCTTCTGTAAAGTTTGGAAGGTAGGAGACGGTGTACTGGCAGAAGTAATGCTGTGAGAACCGGGCGTGAGTCGTGCTTCGGTAGCTCAGTTGGTAGAGCACTTGCCCGCGAAAGGCAAAGGTCCCGAGCTCGAGTTTCGGTCGAGCACACAGTTTTAATCTGCCAGGTAGTTTCATATCAGCGCACACTCCGCTGCAGAGTGAAAATCTCATTCTTTTGCGGCTATTTGTTAGAATGACAATACGTCTAGTGCGCAGGGCAACTCGCTCGGGGCAGAACGTATGATCGTGGTTGTCACAGAACTGGTGGTTTTCAGTTGAAATATTCGCCTTACAGAAGCCATAAACGAACAAATTGTCTGATAAAACAAAGGCTGAAATTTCACTGCGCATCGACTTGAAGGTCATATCAGAGCAGAAGCTGTTTGCCCGCAACACAGCCCATGTAGCACACGCTACGGGGGCCGCGAAGTCAAGAGTCCCTGATGGCGCACCGCCCAGGGTTACTGGGGAAGGCTATCCGTAAGCCCTTGGGACAAACGACGTCGGGTACTAACAGGAGAACATTCGTAAGCGTAAATAAGCAATATTGACGTAACTTTGCGGACATATCGATGGATCAAAGTAATGCAATATTCTTTTTCGTTTTTGTTCAATTTCACTTTTAAGTGGCAGAACCCACCCCAAAAAGTAATTCGGCATATTACGTTTAGAGGGAATATCTTCGAAAACATGATATATAAAAATGTGTTTCTTGTCATAGTTGAAATGTAATTAACGATCTTCAAAACTGTATAATCAACTTTTGTAAAAAATTCAAATTTTTCAAAATATCCCACTGCCATTAATTAGTTTTGAAAAATGAAAACTTGTTACGACAAAATTTAAAGAACTTTCCACACTACATCCGAAAATGTGTAGTAAAACTGATTTCTGAAATACCGTTTCTGGAAAATAAGCCGTATACAGTGTGCTGCCGCAGTTGTTTCAACATACCTAGATAAAATATCTAGTTTTTTTATTGAAACAATCAGCAACCAGTTGCACAAAAGAAATTTTATTTCCCTAACTGGGCATCTGTATCCTTCTGAGAAGTGTGTACAGAAAAATATACCACAAATAACTATAAGTTAGATAAGAAAATTAAAATTTAAGAACGAAAAGTCTACCATCTATTTTTGTATTAATGAATTCATTACCGTGTTAATTATCATTCTCGTTTTTTTCTACGACGACAGCAGTCTGCTTCTTATTTTTGACGCTCGCATATAGTGAAATGTTCCATTTTTATCTTTAAATTAAAAAAAAAAATTTTTTGATAAGTTTAAACTTTTCGTTCCTAAATTTTAATGTTTTTATCCAACTTATATTTATTTGTGGAATATTTTTTTGTACAGCCTTCTGTAGAAGGTACTATGAGCCTCACACTGGTTAAGGAAATAAAATATCTTTTGTGCAACTTGTTGCTGGTTATTTCAAGAAATATTAATACATTTTCCGAAGATGGATAAAATATTACAGGGTTATTACAAATGATTGAAGCGATTTCACAGCTCTACAATAACTTTATTATTTGAGATATTTTCAAAATGCTTCGAACACACATACAAAATCTCAAAAAGGTTTTTTAGGCGTTCACAAATGTTCGATATGTGCCCCTTTAGTGATTCGGCAGACATCAAGCCGATAATCAAGTTCCTCCCACACTCGGCGCAGCATGTCCCCATCAATGAGTTCGAAAGCTCTGCGAGCTCGCAGTTCTGGCACGTTTCTTGGTAGAGGAGGTTTAAACACTGAATCTTTCACATAACCCCACAGAAAGAAATCGCATGGGGTTAAGTCGGGAGAGCGTGGAGGCCATGACATGAATTGCTGATCATGATCTCCACCACGACCGATTCATCGGTTTTCCAATCTCCTGTTTAAGAAATGCCGAACATTATGATGGAAGTGCGGTGGTGCACCATCCTGTCGAAAGGTGAAGTCGGCGCTGTCGGTCTCCAGTTGTGGCATGAGCCAATTTTCCGCGGGCTACGCGTGAAACTTGACCGCACGCGTTCAACCGTTTCTTCGCTCACTGCAAGCCGACCCGTTGATTTCCCCTTACAGAGGCAGCCAGAAGCTTTAAACTGTGCATACCATCGCCGAATGGAGTTAGCAGTTGGTGGATCTTTGTTGAACTTCGTCCTGAAGTGTCGTTGCACTGTTATGACTGACTGATGTGAGTGCATTTCAAGCACGACATACGCTTTCTCGGCTCCTGTCGCCATTTTGTCTCACTGCCCTCTCTAGCACTCTGACGGCAGAAACCTGAAGTGCGGCTTCAGCCGAACAAAACTTTATGAGTTTTTCTACGTATCTGTAGTGTGTTGTGACCATATGTCAATGAATGGAGCAACAGTGAATTTATGAAATCGCTTCAATCATTTGTAATAGCCCTGTATATCTAAACGTTCATTATTATTCCAATCATTTATTTCACTTACCTTTTGGGGGTGTGTTTTACCCCTTAAAATTGAAATGAGGCAAAAATGAGAAAATAAATATTGCATTATTTTGACCCTTCTACATACCTGCCAAGATTCAACAAGATAGGTTATTGATACCTGGGAATGTTACGTTGTAAGTGCAACAACATAACAATCCGTATACTTCCGAAGACTAAAGGAATAGTCATTTGAAGTACTGTTTTACGAACCCTTCATTGATTTCTGATTCAGAAGCAGTGCGCTTCAACAGTATATTGCTGTTGTTGTTGTTTAATCTCCAGTCAAAAGACTGCTTTTATGCAGCCAAGGAGATATCTAGCTAGTACAACTTCTTCCTCTCAGTAGTTGCGCTCTATTTCCTCAGTTATGTGTTAGATCTGTTCCAATCTCAGACTTACTCTGTAGTTTTTACTCTATACAGCTGCATTTAGTATGCCTTAACACAAGTCCTATCATTCTGTGCCTTCTTCGCGTCAGCGTTTCCCATGTCACCCGTTCTTCGTCAGTTGCGCAGAGTAACTGTTCATTTCTTAACAACGTTTAGAATCTAACTCTTATTTCTGTGACTGCTGTATATACTGAACAGTACGGGGAAAGGAGTACCTCCCTGTGTTTCAATTTTTTTAATCAGAGCACTTCGTAGTTGGTCTTTCATTCTTTGTTCTTGCACATATTGTGTACTTCTCATCTTTCCCGTTCTCATAATTTCGAAGATTTTACAGTATTTTACGCCGTCGAACGATTCTTCCAGGTCGACAAAATCTATGAGGTGTTCTGATTTTTCTTAAGTCTTCATTCCGCTACAAGGCGCAACGTCAGAGCTGCCTCTGTGGTGCCTTTAACTTCCCTACAGCTAAACCTATCGTCATAAAATACATCCCCAATTTTCTTCTCTGTTCTCCTGTATATTCTTGTCAGTTACTAGGAATCCGCAGAATCGGCGAGGAAAGGAATTTATTCAAAATAATGAACGCGAATAAGGAACAAGATGATAGGACATGTGTTAAGACATCAGGGAATACCTACCATGGTACTAGAGGGAGCTGTAGAAGGTAAAAACTGTTGAGGAAGACAGGCAGCGGCAACCGGCCGAGGCACAAGCAGCTACAGGAAAGTAACTGATATTGTTGTTTCTAGGAATCCTGCATATTCCATTCCATAGACAAACAATCAAACGTCTCATATTAATGAGTTTTATTACAAAAGACAATTACAATACTTAACTTTGATAGTTTTGTCACAAGCAAAGGGCGACATACAAATAATCGGTCTTCTTCAGAATAGACAAACACAAGTCTGTGCTACATAGAGAGTAGTAATGAAGTGGCTAACATTGAAGCTGTGTAAAGTGTCAAACAAATAACACACCTTACATTGAATTCCTGAAACAATTCCAGTTAAATACATAGTCACGTAAAACTGAATGAATTTCATTGATATGCAGATCTAATAAAAAAAAGTCAGCATTTCGTGAATAACACTCACACTAGTAATTGCATGCAAGTAGTTTCCCCAACCCAAGCTATGAGATACAGTTCTGAGGGAAGGAGGATTTACTACGGCATTCTATGCCATCACATGTTCGGCTGAAACTTTACAGTGGGACGGCTAGAGGATACAATGCGATGCCGGAGCCACTGCGTAGGCCACATGCAAAAGCAGCCGTCAACTCAAAGCATTGGTGACTCACTGTAGCCATCTGTGTTAAAACTCGCATGTAATACAAAGCTATTTATATCAGTATTACATATCAGAAGCTAAACTCAAAAGAAACAACGCCTGTGATAGGCTACGAAAACTCTAGCGGGTGGGGTTATAACAAGTACGAACGCTCTGATAGCCAGCAAGAAAAACGAGTGGCCACAGGCTTAGAAATAGGCAAATTGCAGACAGAGTAATTCACTCTTCACTTGCGGAAAATCGTCGAGCGTTTGAGCAAGGTGACTTGCGCCGCGCTGAGACGATTGCGAAAGTCAGTATGTGAACACTTGTTCACAGGCTCGTCTTAACTCATAAGGAGTTAAACTACAGTCTCCTAGTATGGAGAATTGCGCTGTGCACTGATAGTTCACGCTTGCGAGAGATTTGAGAGCAACGACGTTTGTGCTATTCCAGCCACATAGCGTGTACTATGCCAATTAACTTAGCTATGGAATAACTAGGAGTCTCGGGTTCACCGAAGACATAGGAAATGTATCCGACTGGTGTTGAACAGTCGAGAGAGATTTAGAATAGACTCTCAGGTTCATAGCTCGCGCTGAGAGCAGCCATTGCAGCTGCCGAACAAAGGTAAACACGCGCGGTTGCGCTACGCTAGCAAGTGATATTCAATTGATACTCAGAATTGCGGTCGTCTCCATGTCTCTTAAGTTTTGTACATTCAGCTACATGACCTGTAGTTAAACATATCCACAACAGAAACTTCCTGGCAGATTAAAACTGTGTGCCGGACCGAGACTCGAACTCGGGACCTTTGCCTTTCGCGGGCAAGTGCTCTACCAACTGAGCTGCCCAAGCACGACTCACGCCCCGTCCTCACAGCCTTACTTCTGCCAGTACCTCGCCTACTACCTTCCAAACTTCACAGAAGCTCTCCTGCGAACCTTGCAGAACTAGCACTCCTGGAAGAAAGGATATTGCGGAGACATGGCTTAGCACACAGTTTTAATCTGCCGGGAAGTTTCATAACAGCGCACACTCCGCTGCAGAGTGGAAATTTCATTCTAGAAACAACCCCCCTGGCTGTCGCTAAGCCATGTTTCCTTAATATCCTTTCTTCCAGGAGTACTAGTTCTGCAAGGTCCGCAGGAAAGCTTCTGTGAAGTTTGGAAGGTAGGAGGCGAGGTACTGGCGGAATTAAAGCTGTGAGGACGGGGCGTGAGTCGTTCTTGGGTAGCTCAGTTGGTAGAGCACTTGCCCGCGAAAGGCAATGGTCCCGAGTTCGAGTCTCGGTCCGGCATACAGTTTTAATCTGCCAGGAAGTTTCATATCAGCGCACACTCCGCTGTAGAGTGGAAATTTCATTCTATACCCACAACTGTTGAGAACAGTTGAAGCAGTAACGCGAGATATCCGATTTAACAAACAGGATTGATCAGCCACTGTAGAGTGCTTTAGATCCTGAAGTTCTTAAAGTGTTTTCTTGGTACTTCTTTCTGATTGCTCTTAACCGACCCCTCATCCATTAATTGTTTACTTTAATTGTTTTTTTTAGTTTAATTTATATCTCTGGCCCCAGCTGTGTTTAATTTGTTTGTATTTTATCGATCCCCAGACATGGTCATTAATCAACTAACCACTAAATAACCTTATAATAGGAATTTCGCTTCACACTTGAGAACACCCAATATCAATATTTTGCCATCCTGTACGTAATTTTGTAAACATTGCTATTTCATGAAGTCATATTTAGAGGAAAAATAAACCTTAATAACTAAAATCTAAGGTTTTCATTTTTGGTAACCTGAACCTATACACTAATTTCTGTTAGCGATAATGTTTTCTTTACAGAGTGTATAGTGGAACTGACATTGAGATCATTGTCTGACTACATCACTATCTATACTGCTGCACTCTTCTGAACCCTGCATGCATGAGACGGCATCATATACCTTGCAGGCTGCAGGTTCAACACCAAATTCCTAAAACACTCACAGAGCGTCCTTGCACAACTGTGGTAGAAAACTAAAGCAGAACCAGTCTCACACATGTTAAATAATGCCGACCCTGCCAGGCTGTTAAAATACCATGGTAAGGTGGTCACCTATATTTCATTACTAAGCCAAAAAATAACCTCTTAAAATTTTTTTGTAACAGATTTTTGTGTTGTATCAGCCAATGGTAAATATTAGTGGCTACTGACAAGCCAATAGGGAGACAAAGACGTGCAATGCACTGAGAGACGTACACAGCGTCCCCATAGTATTGATTTTGATTTGATTTGATTTTGTCAGGGAAGCAAAAATAACATTTCTCAAGCCCTCTGCTGCTTGCACCGAAACGAAGTTTATCGTACGGTGTCTCTAGTAAAGCCAACCAACGCCCTTTAACAGTATAAGGAGATCATTACCAGTGCTTTGCTAGACATAATTTCTTCAGCTCTTCTTGACCCGAATGTTCTGTATCTTTTAATCACCAATGCCTCGCATTCGAAGATCAAATTTGATGCAGTTTCCTCGCCCACACCACACATTCTACATTTGGGGTCTTCTTCTTCTGTCATCCCCATTGTATTTAGGTGTTTTTTTAAATTTCCGCAGCCTGTCAATAGCCCAGTCATGAGTTTAATTTCTTTCCTGACAGGATTGACAGGTAGGATTGACAGACTTCTCTTAGAACATGGCTTTGGCATCAATACCTTGCATGTTTTTTACTTTTTTTTTACCTTAGCCCAATATTCTACGTGCTGTCTCCTTGTCCAGTCTCATAGTTCTATTTTGATGGTCGCCTTGGTGATTGTCAGGACAGCTTCCAGTTCAATAAATGGTGTCATCGCCCCTATCCTGGCCAACCTATCGGCTTGCTCATTACCACTAATCCCTGAGTGACCAGGGACCCACAATAGGTTTACCCTACAGCTTTCCCCTAACTCGACAAGGACTTTGTGGCATTCTGCCACGGTCTTTGATCTTGTTGCAGAGTCTGCCAGTGCTTTCAGGGATGCATGGCTGTCTGAATAAATGAAAATGCTACGACCTCTGTACCAGCAACTGCCCGCACACAGCCCAGCCGGAAACTATAAGCGCCAGGCCAAAGATAGTCCAAGGTACGAATATCGATACACACCGCTGCTGCCACCCGCGGAAAGAGAGGATAACAGCATAATCGCGATAACCGCGGGAGACTACACAGAATAGCAAACAAGCTTTACACCAACGCATAGCATGAGCCAGCCCTGGCTCATTGCCAATGCACGCATTGTTTCATTAATAACGACCTTGCTCCATGCAGGCATGTTGTTGACAATAGTGTGAGCTTCTCCCGGTCTCACAGGCAGCTTTGGTGAGTACTGGAAAGTCTTGAAGCGGATTACGAAAAAGTGGCTACTCAGAGAATTCTATGATATTTCCTACAGCACAGGAATCGTTATGACTCGTACGGTTCTTCTTGAGCGATGCACATATGTACAGTCATGCTCAAAAGTATCCGAACGACCTGAATTGCATTTCACCTGATTCGCATGCAACCCACGTAACGCAGCTGTCTAGCAAGTCCTCTAATCGCTCATCAGTACAGTCATTTGGCTATTGAAAATGGTTCCAACAAGTCACCACTAGAAAACACTACTCTGTATCGCAATAACTCAAGATGTAAAGTTATACCACGATACTACAAATATCAGGGAACACCTTATCACAGATAAGACTGTCCTTAAAGCTTCTAAGCTCACCTTTATTACAATAAATGATATACCTGAAACATCACCACTCTCATTATTATTACCCGGGTTCGATTCCCGGCGGGGTCAGGGATTTTCTCTGCCTCGTGATGGCTGGGTGTTGTGTGCTGTCCTTAGGTTAGTTAGGTTTAAGTAGTTCTAAGGTCTAGGGGACTGATGACCATAGATGTTAAGTCCCATAGTGCTCAGAGCCATTCACTCTCATTATTACGTCAGATATGTAATGCACGTAGTAAGTTCATCGTATTCATGTTTTTCTCTTCAAAGTTACATACCGTACTTATTATTTAACACAAAATAACATTAAAAATTTAAGTTATTCACGAGGAGCTAGTTCAGAATATGTATGAACTTCAAATGACACGATTAACCATCTCGTTCTGCATATGGATTCAAACCTGCTTCTTCACAAGTAGCTTACTCGAAATGCCGTGAGATAAAGCTTTGAGTTGGACAGGGATTCGAACCCAGAACCTGATCAGATTGTTATCGAAGCACAATCAACTGTGCGTATTGGATTTTCTCGGCAGTAGCTAGATGTTTTAACTGAAATGACGAGAAGAAACATTAATTTTTTCCTTCCCAGGACTCCAACCCGACACCTATCGCTGTTGTATTCTAGAGAAAACGAACGTTAAATATGGGTTTGTTACGCCAGCAGCGACATGTGAGCATGTTTGAACTAGATATAATATGACGAAGGGTTGACTGGGAATCGAACCTCACACATATCGTTGTTTACTACACACAAAGAGACGTCAGCTACCGAATTTTTCTCCACCATCATCCTTGAACTTACAGTGATCTCGCAAATAGTTCTGTGTCTCACTGGGAGTAAAAAACGTCAGATATCGTTAGTGTGGGCAAAGAATGAAAATACATTAAAAATCAAAATTATTATCGACCAGCAGATAGGTGTTCTCATGCTAGAGCTTGATAATACATAATGAATACCTTAGTGCTGGGCCAGGATTCGAACGCATTCACGCGCAATACGCGGAGATGTTGAAGAATCTGCAGCTTTGAACAAACAACAAATTGTAGCCGAGCTTTATTGTCACGAAGGGATCAAATTCCGCGTTAAGGGCGGTCTGATTTGCATTCCCAGTTCAGAAACAATTATATCGACATACAGAAGCTCAAATGAAAGATGGAATAAGCGTTCTGTACCCTACATAGCGTTTGTTTCGTCACTAGAAATAAATAACTAGTATAATAAAGGTTACTACATGTGGCCACACCTGACTTTATTGTGGTTCAACCTAACGTCTACTTGGTAGAGAAGGAATATCATGATTAATGTGAATTTCAGACCACAATGCCATTATACCTTCTTCACTTGCCGTAGCCAGAAGAGAATAGAATCTGTCTCTCCCTATCAAAAATCGTCGGCAGAAGTTGGAATCGAACGCAGAGCATAAGTATATGAATCTACTATCAATCCAACAGACCACCAAAGCCTCTGCCCAAAGCGCTCTTGCGCCACACTACATCAGAATTCTGACACACAGGCTCCCTGTAGTGGTTTGCAGCATGTTCAGTACATTCATTTACTTGGTTGACCAAATCGCCATGAACTAGCTGCCTCAGTTACCCAGTGCATACATTCGCCTATATTTTGTAATCACCGAAATAAAATCACGTAACTGCCACCTACACAGAACTGCCAATAGTGTAGGATGTAGAAATTGAAATAGAAAATGTTCCTTTCCACTTGAGCTACTCTGTTGCGCTATCTGTTTGTTGAAAACGTCGTGCAGTACAAAACAAAAGCTGTAACTGTCTGTCTCTCAGAAGTCTAGATCCAGCCATATGCATTTTCTCACAGCATTGTGGAATGCGGAAGTTCAGGAGGAATTGTTATTAACTTCTTGCTGTGCCGTATCTATGTGTCAGCTGGTAAGTAATGGTAAGTGTTGGGCGCTGTGAACAATATGTCGCGAGATCGAATACATTCTCTGCTACATTTTTTAAAACGCAATTCTGCTATCTACTGAAGTTACCGATATAATGGAACTTTGAACACAATTCCCTTCAATTATCAACCCAAAATAGTCGCATGTGGAAAAAGGGATAACTTCTGCGACATTTTATTCTTTTCAGGTTTAATAGACGAACAGGCAGCAGATCCATCTCCAAACTTTTGTATTATGTATGGGGAGTGCCCATCGTGCCGAAATACGCCAGAAAAGTATTTTCTACATTATCTGTCGTGTGGTAGTGGCATTTTTTCCTTCTTCAAGCCTTGTTTGACAGCTTTAGCTCAGAACTAGTTTTCTACATGCATATAATCAATAAACTGCTTGTGCATTGTCAGACTGTTATAAAGAACATAAGAGAATTCGCATATATCATTGATGATTAATTTCTCTCTCATGTTTACTATTCTTTTAACAACACAAAGAAATCTTACGAAAATTGTGCATGTATTATAAGAAATGAAAGAAAACTACCCATGATAACCTTATGACGAAAGTCTGTTTTAATAAAACTGAGTATCTGCAATCTTCTCTAGGTGTCCTCCAAAGGTAAGTATGTGGGTCCGAATCCTGATCCAGTACAAAAGCATTCATAATTTCATTTCAAGCCGTATCACGTGCACACCGGCCTGCTAGTGAAAATTAACGTGCATTTTTAATGTCTGTTTATGTGTTGCCAACAATCGCAATAGGTGTCGTTACTTCTGATCGAACACGCACACATCTTACTGTTGGTGAGTAAGCAATTGATACTTAAGCTATATTCGTGGATTATAAAGAAGGACTGTAGGTGTGCCGTTCGATTGTCGCTCAGGCACAAATATTTGTATCCTTATTTTTTATTCAAACGCCTAGCAGCGGGTAAGAAAAACCGACAAGTAACATATGATTTTACTTAGTTAACACTCTGGTTATGTGTTTGGAATGACTGTTAGTTTCCGTCAGTCACGAAATCTTTGATTAGTCCGCATGACCTGGGTTTGAATCCATATGCGGAACGAGATGGTTAGTCGTGTCATTTGAAGTTCATACATAGTCTGAACTAGCTCCTCGTGAATAACTTAAATTTTTAATGTTATTTTGTGTTAAATAATAAGTACGGTATGTAACTTTGAAGAAGAAATCATGAATACGATGAACTTACTACGTGCATTACATATCTGACGTAATAATGACAGTGGTGACGTTTCAGGTATATCATTTATTGTAATAAAGGTGAGCTTAGAAGCCTTAAGGACAGTCTTATCTGTGATAAGGTGTTCCCTGATATTTGTAGTATCGTGGTATAACTTTACATTTTGAGTTATTGCGATACAGAGTAGTGTTTTCTAGTGGTGACTTGTTGGAACCAGTTCCAATAGTCAAACGACTGTACTGAGGAGCGATTAGAGGACCTGCTAGACAGCTGCGTTATGTGGGTTGCATGCGAATCAGGCGAAATGCAATTCAGGTCGTTCGGATACTTTTGAGCACCACTGTACATGTGTAGTTGTGAGTTGACGCGGTAGAGGTGCTGGACATATTTGTTCGGAAAACCGTGGGTACATCGCACTGCAGATAAAGTAACGTGGAAGATACGCTAGGAAATATCCTTTCCTGTAGGTACTGGCACGAATCGATGGTTGACCGGGCTGGTGATAAGTCGATAGTTAAATAAAAGTCCACTCCAATTATGGGATCAGTCACGTCTGCAACCACAAAAGTCTATGTGCCACATGTAAGAGTGAATCCAGGTGTAACGCTAACTGGATTTCACTGTAAGTAGAAATGATGGCGTTGGCGGTAGTAAGCTCATGGTGTCAGTGCTCCTTAACGCCCGTCTTTGAAGTTTGGGTGTTTGCAAGGCTGAGTTAATTGACAGCCAGAGCTGCCGAAACGCTTATGTTGCCTGCTGCCAGCATCACTATTCCGGCGAGTTTTGTGCGATGGCATTTTTCCTTTTCTTCCATTTGCGACTTCGTAGCTGCTGTTGTTATTTAGCTACTTGTAGCTGAGTTCCATCACTTGCGCTTCTGCCTGCTCCACGGTGGGTTCTGTCGATGCATGTCTCAGGTATGAAGTGTTACATAAGTAAGCACGCTCTGGGGTCGCTTTCTTGGCTGTTTTTGATTTTCGCGCATGCGGAAACTTTACTTAAGCTATCTGAAATGGTCTCTGTCTTCTTTACTAAGATTTACAATGGTAAATCTGTTTCAGCTACAATGACGGATTGGATGTTGGCTGGAAATTTATGAAGCCACAATCCAAATAAAGATTTCCATGCAGACATTCAGGGCCTAGAAATCTACACAGAGCTTTGAGTTCTTGCGACAGTCATTTTTCCTATATTTTCATCTGCAATTTCATTTTGTAATCGCTACTCTAGTGACAATGTGTAATGCTGTATGTGAGCTTCCTTTAGCGCCGCGTAACTCTGTTGTGATAAGGTTTCTCCATCTACATTTATCGCTTCTAAATCCAGAGTGAAACCGTGGTATGAAATCTGTCAATGTTACTGGACATCTGACACTGTTGAAACATGAAATCCGACAACGTGAACGGAAGCTGACTTTACATCGGCCACAGTGCAGGGTGCTTAACATTTATTGCGGAATATTCTCGCTTAAGCTCCATGTAGTATCATAAAGATCCGATACATGACTGCACTATATGTAGCTTCAAAATGGCATCTGTAACGGAGGTAGGTTCCAGACAGAGAGCTGTCATTGAGTTTGTTTTGGCGGAAAACCAGAGAAACGCTGATATTAACAGGCGTTTCAAGATGGTCCACGGAGGGAGACCTGGCAGTGAACAACAAATGTTGGAAAGTGCGGACATTCTCATTCTAGGTGACCGATGGATCACAATCAGACACTTCACTGTTCGACTGGACGTCTCTCTTGGTAGTGCTGACACACTCGTCCAGTAGTTGTGGTACTCAACGCTGCATCCCCGCCTGAAGTAAGACTAAAAAGCAACGAGAGACCATCTGTGACGAACTACACTCCCGGAAATTGAAATAAGAACACCGTGAATTCATTGTCCCAGGAAGGGGAAACTTTATTGACACATTCCTGGGGTCAGATAATATCACATGATCACACTGACAGAACCACAGGCACATAGACACAGGCAACAGAGCATGCACAATGTCGGCACTAGTACAGTGTATATCCACCTTTCGCAGCAATGCAGGCTGCTATTCTCCCATGGAGACGATCGTAGAGATGCTGGATGTAGTCCTGTGGAACGGCTTGCCATGCCATTTCCACCTGGCGCCTCAGTTGGACCACCGTTCGTGCTGGACGTGCAGACCGCGTGAGACGACGCTTCATCCAGTCCCAAACATGCTCAATGGGGGACAGATCCGGAGATCTTGCTGGCCAGGGTAGTTGACTTACACCTTCTAGAGCACGTTGGGTGGCACGGGATACATGCGGACGTGCATTGTCCTGTTGGAACAGCAAGTTCCCTTGCCGGTCTAGGAATGGTAGAACGATGGGTTCGATGACGGTTTGGATGTACCGTGCACTATTCAGTGTCCCCTCGACGATCACCAGTGGTGTACGGCCAGTGTAGGAGATCGCTCCCCACATCATGATGCCGGGTGTTGGCCCTGTGTGCCTCGGTCGTATGCAGTCCTGATTGTGGCGCCCACCTGCACGGCGTCAAACACGCATACGACCATCATTGGCACCAAGGCAGAAGCGACTCTCATCGCTGAAGACGACACGTCTCCATTCGTCCCTCCATTCACGCCTGTCGCGACACCACTGGAGGCGGGCTGCACGATGTTGGGGCGTGAGCGGAAGACGGCCTAACGGTGTGCGGGACCGTAGCCCAGCTTCATGGAGACGGTTGCGAATGGTCCTCGCCGATACCCCAGGAGCAACAGTGTCCCTAATTTGCTGGGAAGTGGCGGTGCGGTCCCCTACGGCACTGCGTAGGATCCTACGGTCTTGGCGTGCATCCGTGCGTCGCTGCGGTCCGGTCCCAGGTCGACGGGCACGTGCACCTTCCGCCGACCACTGGCGACAACATCGATGTACTGTGGAGACCTCACGCCCTACGTGTTGAGCAATTCGGCGGTACGTCCACCCGGCCTCCCGCGTGCCCACTATACGCCCTCGCTCAAAGTCCGTCAACTGCACACACGGTTCACGTCCACGCTGTCGCGGCATGCTACCAGTGTTAAAGACTGCGATGGAGCTCCGTATGCCACGGCAAACTGGCTGACACTGACGGCGGCGGTGCACAAATGCTGCGCAGCTAGCGCCATTCGACGGCCAACACCGCGGTTCCTGGTGTGTCCGCTGTGCCGTGCGTGTGATCATTGCTTGTACAGCCCTCTCGCAGTGTCCGGAGCAAGTATGGTGGGTCTGACACACCGGTGTCAATGTGTTCTTTTTTCCATTTCCAGGAGTGTACTTGTGCTTCACGAGGCTGATCGTGAGAATTTTTTGTCGATCGTCGTCACAGGCGATGAAACATGGGTTCATCACTTCCAACTGGAAACAAAACAGCAATGCATGAAGTGATGCCACAGTTCATCTCGTCAGAAGAAAAAGTGCAAACCCATACCCTCAGCCGGTAAAGTCATGGCAACAGTCTTCTGGGACTCTGAAGGCCTTTTTCGTCCTCATGGCGCAACGATCAACTCTGAGCGTAGTGTGTCACCCTAAGGAAACTAAAGAAACAACCAGCGTGTTTGTCACCGGAAGAATGCAAACGAACTTCTCCTTCTCCATGGCAACGTAAGGCGTCACACAAGTCTGTACACCCGAGAGGAGCTCACAAAACTTCACTGGACTGTTCTTCCTCTTCCACCCTACAGCACAGGTTCCACACTTGGAAAATTTCGTCTGTTTGGTCCAACGATGGGTGCACTCCGCGGAAAGCAGTACGTGGATGATGGGGAGATTACCGATGTAGCGAGACGTCGGCTCCGACGTCGACCAGTATAGTGGTACCACGCAATCATACAGGCCCTCCCAGTAAGTTGGAATAAGAATGTCACATTAAACAGAGATTACGTAGAAAAATAGGGTTTTTTAGACAAAAGAGTGGGGATTGTCATGATGTACTGGAATCCTGACTAAAACCAACCTGCTTTCAGAAACTTATTGAACGCCTGTCATACGATCTCAAACCTTGTAAAGTTTCGTTTTCCGTTTTGCAGCATGTTAATAGTTGTGGACCGTGACCCTGAGTCACGTAGTAAGTATTGTTCCGGTTTAACTACAGTGTCTGGTGCTAGTGCTGACGCCTTCTTTTTCCCCAATGATACATTCACACTGTTATATAAAGAAACTGTTAGTTTGTCCGGTCACCAGTCATTCTCAGCCTGCTTCCTTCCTGTGTCATATTGTGACTGTCATGTTTCAACATTTTCTTAGTGTTCATTCGTTTACACCTCTCCTTGAGTGCCGCACATCACTTTCCACCAATGACAATTAGTGCACCAGATTTGCAACGTTTGCTGAATCCCTTCTTATAGTGAAGCTTGCCTGTCACATCACTGATCACAGCTTGGCTCGCAGCCACTTTCACTGCATAGACTTAACTCCAACCACTCAGCATTCTTGTTAAAACTTGATATCACACATACAGTGGTAACACATTTATACTTATTCCTCTCGATGTTTTAGGTGCCAAAGTTCATAGCGTTTTTGTTTTGCATGTCGGTTTTCCGGTTGCTATGAGTTTATTTATATGTTGTCATTTTTTATTTGTACTTCACTCTTGCTATTTGAGTTTACATATTGTCATTTTGCCATTTGGAGATAGTAAGTAGTGCTGTGGACGCTAGGAAATTGAGTGTCAACTGGAAATATTGGAACATTTCGACATATTATTCTAAAACAGAGACAGCGGAGGCAGCCAGAACATTTGCGCCGTGTATGGGGATAATACCAATGGACAGAGCACGGCAAAAAAATGGTGTCCCAGTTTTTAGGAGGGTCATTTTGACATTTCTGACTCTCCACGTTCTGGAGGACCTTCGGAGTTTGATAAAAATCGTTTGAACCCATTAATCCAGAGAATCGAGAACTGGCAAATTAGGTGAACTGTGATCATAGTGCCATATTTGCAGGAAATGGAGAAGATTAAAAAATCGGGTGTATGGGTATCGCATGGTCTCAACCAAAATCACAAAAATCAGCGGGTGGCTATATGTACATCTCTGCTGGCTCGTCAACAACTGGCTCATGAACAACACCGACCATTCCTATCCTGTATCGTTAGTGGCGACAGGGAATGGTGTCTTTATGCTAACATAAGGGAAAGAAAGGAATGGTTGAGCCCAAACAAAGCAATAACTCCCCGTACAAAGACCTGTGCTCGTCCAGAAAAGAAAATGTTTTGGATCTGTTGGAACAGAGGCCGTGTGGTGTAGTACGAATTACTTCCCCGATGGTAACCATCATTGCTCACATTTATTGTCAA
The DNA here is from genome assembly GCF_023864275.1 of Schistocerca cancellata. Lineage (NCBI taxonomy): Eukaryota > Metazoa > Arthropoda > Insecta > Orthoptera > Acrididae > Schistocerca > Schistocerca cancellata. The sequence goes on from NC_064627.1 coordinate 651,697,521, forward strand.
CAACTGAGACGTCTTGCAGACAAAGTCCAAGAACTACAAGCAAAACGACTGCGTGGAGTAATGCTACTCCATGATAACGCCCGCCTGCTTTCTGGTAGATTGACAAAAAACGCTATACAGGAATTGGGTTGGAACGACATTCAAACTCAACTTATTCACCTGATCTTCACCTTTTCCGGCCTCTGTCAGACAATCTTAAATGAACTTTATTTCCGTATGAAAATGCGCTTCGAACATGGCTCGGTGAGATCTTCGCCTCCAAACCACGTGATTTCTACAGTCGCGGAATCGAAAAATTACCTCGCCTTCGCAGACTGTTATAAATAGTGAAGGAGAATATATTGTTGATCACTAAACTCTCTGTTATGTGTATCTGTTGTGTTTATTAAACTTATGGAAAAAAAGCTACGAACTTAAGCACCAAACCCAACCCTTAAACTTTAATTACGATAACAGAGAGCGTAATTTCTTTACAATCTTTTACACTAAAACCGTTCCTACATCACTGACTTAACATAACTACTGATTTATCCCCTAAAATGAAAGTTTCTGGTAGATTAAAACTCGAAATCGGGACCTTTGCCTTCTCGGGCAAGTGCTCCACCCGCGGAAGGCGAGGGTCCCGTGTTTGAGTATCGGTCCGGCAGATAATTTTAATGATCCAGGAAGATTCATATTAGCGCACACTCCGCTGCAGAGTGAAACTTTCGTTCTGGGAATATCCCCAAAATAATTATACACTAACTCATCTATTCCATCTCTCATATCCCCTGAATGACACAGTGCATCTGCAACATAAGAAAACAAGATAGGAGACGTGTAAATATAATTACCATCATTTGTGCTCATTCAGTCAAACTAATCCCATCTTCGCCCAATCATTGATCATCCTTCATTAGGTCATCAGACAAAACCGTATTGTTTTCTTGGGTCCCACTTTTATTTAGTGTCTCCGATGTGGTCTGTCCTTAGCCACAACAGGTTTATGTGACCACATTCCTAAGTTCACGGTGTTAAATATGAAACCACTAAATTTACCCTATAGGAAAATATGTTGTCTCAGAAAACTCAGAGTTTAATGTAAGACCTTATGTCTTTTTCCCCCAAGGATAGGTATGAAACTGGAAGATTAATTTCAACAACTAAGAAAGATGTGGGTAAGAATGTTTTAGCTACGAAAAAAAGACATGTTAAAAATTAAAAATTAAAAAATATCTGTTGGAGATTTGGTTACAGCTAAAATTCAGAAAAATCCAGAGAAATAAATTCTAACATTTCCGCTTTATTTATTTTTACAAGGCACCGTTAGACGTGACAAATATTCCAAACACGAACACGCATTATATAGTATACTCAAAATTTAAACGAAAAAAATGAGTAAGCTGCAGTAACTATTCCCAGTTTTCACTCGCACATGCACTTAAAGTCTATTTACACAGATACCTACATAGTAAAGTGTGGAAATATCGTGCACCTTGGCGATGGAGGTGGTTTGTGTGTCTTTTACTCTAAGGTACATCGAAAGCATTGGCGATCTTGCTGCATGGTCGCTGTAATATCTGATGCAGTTTGCGCAAAACTATGTCCAAGGCACAGCCACCTCATTCGATGGTTTACCCAATCGAGACTCCGACAGTACACCCTTGAGATGGTGGCGTGTAAAAATCAAAATGGCTGCAAGATTTCGTGGACGCCTGTCCCTTCAAATGGTTCAAATGGCTCTGAGCACTAACATCTTGTATCCTCCCCCTCACTTATCGACCTTAATGACAGTGAAAAATTAAACCGCGTGCACCTAATGGAAATTTGGGAAAAGCAATCGTCACCGAAGTTAATTTGTCGGTAAAGAGGGAGGAAAGGGTTACATCTAAATGAAAGGAAAAATGCAAATGAAACTGGTGGAAATTAATGTTGAAAAGGGGTAAAGTTAATAAAGAAAGTAAATGTGCGGTCGTTACGTTAACAATTAACTGGCGTATTTGAGATTTGGGGAAAATTAATGTCGCCAGTCCTATGGACAACTACTGTAATAACTGAAAAAGAAAGGTTATTGCACATGTAATTAGAACTGAAAGCGTGGCAACTGAAGGTTGACACGTGTTGTGTGAAAACTGAATGTTTGTCAGAAGTAATAAATTTCGCTACATTCTGACTTAATTTAGCAAAAGAGTTAATAAAACCGTAAAATTGAAAGTTAATTTAGTGACTGAAATAATAGTGAACTTTGTTTCTGAAGCACTACAAAATTCAATAAAATAAGGTTAGTCTTGGGCTACCTCAACAATCATTTCAAAAGCTACTCGAATCTACGCAATTTATAAATAAGATATTTAACTTTGCACTTGAATTAAACGATTCTGAACAATTAACAATAGTAAAATTTTGTACGTACCAAGCTGAGCTGCAGGCACAAGTAAGCTAAAATATGCTAACAAAACTCGCGCTCCTAATTTGTGCTTGCATAATCTAAATAATGTAGCCAGCTATGAATACCTTAACTGAACTTTGAAATTAAAGCAGTGAAATGGAATGATATTACTTTAATGCTGGCGTTTGAATTTCAACGACACTCGGGTTCATTCCGGAAAAGGAAGAGACCCTGCTTGGTAATGCAATTGGGACAATGAGCAACAAAGGTTAATGCTAAGTTGCTGTAATTTTGTGAGGCAAATAGAACAATTTTAAAAGCTGAGGTCTGCCATACAGTTCTTAAACTTTACGTGCTTCCAGTCTTCCTTGTTGGTTGACTGAAGGTTTGAAGTTGTCGGTCGAGGAGGTGGCGACAGTCACTCATTGTCGGCCGTCGCTGTTGCAGAAGCTGGATGTTGGCGCGCCTTCTTCTCGACACTGTCACCAGCCGAAACGGGCTCTTGATGTGCGCCGGCTAATGCTTTCAGTCCGCGACACCGTGTCAGAAACTATTATAGCAAGTCGAGCGCAATTACATGCTGCCAAACCCTGAAAGTGCGGCAACTCGCGGGAGCGTCACACAACACACCTGCTCCACTGCCCTACTCCCGCCAGACTCCGCTCTGCCCGCGCTCCATGCGGCAGAGTTAACACTACCAAAGATCCTAAACACTTTGGTTCTCCACACGACCTACCGATGTAATCGTTCGGTAGCATAGTTTTCCCTAGGCAAGACCCAGCGTAAAAATAAAAATAGTATTTACAAAACAAACCAATGATACATCGACATATATATATATATACAAATAGTAAAACAATTACAATATATAAATACACAGAAATGTCATGTCTTCAGCTAACAAAATAAGAAAAAAAATTATAGTACAATAGATGGAAATAGGAGGGTATGCATTTCTGGCGTTACAATCTGAGGTCATCAATCTCCTAAGAACTACTTAAACCTAACTAACCTAAGGACATCACACACATCCGTGCCTGAGGAGGATTCGAACCTGCGACCGTAGCAGCCCCGTGGTTCCGGACTGAAGCGCCTAGAACAGCTCGGCCACAGCGGCCGTCACCTGTCCCTTGCAATGGGGATACACAATGTAGGTGCGGCGACCTCACACACCTTCCCGATCCAGCACTCGACTGTCACTCCGACGGCCACCACAAGACTTGGAGATATCTCAGGCTTGTAATATCTCCAATCACTCCTTCGTTGTGGAGGCAAGAGCGTTCTCACTCTTGAACACAGCACGTACCTCTTATTCAAAAAAGTCATTCTATTCCGCCAAAACCGACTCTGGGACAACAGTATTTCACCGAACTTGCAGTATACTGTCTATCCCAGTAAATTGATAGAGTGATTTTCGACAAGTAGTGTTTAAGAAAGAGTGTCTCTAAGTGGAGAAAGATATTTTAGAAGCGAATCAGGAACTTTAATTGTTTCTCCTACCTCCCCCCCCCCTTTCCATGCCCTTGACACAGAGCCAATGACTGGGTCATAGGCAACACACATCATATATGCACGCAGCAGAGTGGCTACGCTACCGGTACCTTTCAGGAGCATAATCAATAAAAAAAACGATGCTATCGATAACCGCAAGTGAGACAAAGATGTTGAAACACTGACAGTTTACTGAATAACAGTACATCAATATTTACTTCATTTGCAGACTAATAATTATACCTATTACAAGTAATATATTTTTAGGTTGGTTAGCACCTCAAAGTAAGTTTCACAGAGAAAAGCCATTAATGTTTATTTTCCCCTGAGTAGCAAGTAAGGTCTTGACATGTAGGAGCGAGGGCGCGGAACGATAGTCTATACTGACAGGCGCAGTCCACTTCGCGGCACATTTACGACCGCGCAGAAACCATCAGGTAGTAAATTATGCGATGTCTTTCAGGCAAGACTGTTAGATGCAAAGAAAAAACAACTCACCCACTGAAGTACTTATGTATTAAGGTACCAACGATCACAATATCTGTACTTATACCCCTAACACCTCATATGTATATTGTCCCTGCTAAGAGTCGTCAGGCTCATATTCTCTGGTGTTTCGACAAATATTTTCAGTTTCGTTTAGCAGCGTGTAGCTGCAGTTAGCGCAAACAAATACTGTTCATAATGCCTTTCGTGCGGCGCCCAGCGTCGATGGAAAACATCGGTTTGCTTCTCGCTACAAATAAAACTATTTTTATGCGGAATATTACGTGCCTATTCGACAAAGCGATCGAAAAATAGTCTAGCGTGGTATTCATCTCATAGATTTTTATTAACAGGAACATCGGAACATGATGGACAACCAATGCCCCCCCCCCCCCCCCCCCAAAGCGAGTCTCGTGCCGACGTGGTCCGCGCTGGCTGCTATTCCAACGCACCGGCAAAGTTTCTTGTTATTTTCGGAACTCTTGCATTTCAAAGCACTTTGTTCTACGAAAGCTATCTGCGAAAATTGGAATCTGAAGTGTGTAAACATGTAAACGCTTTTTGTAATACGTTTTTCGGGGAGGGTGTGTCATGGCTCCCACGAGCGAGACCACCACAACCTCCCCCATCTGCCTGCACCCCCAGAAGACCCCCCACACACCGTATCAGTTCCCGGTTGCATGTGGGACTCCAGTACACTTCAGGAAGGCAGCTAGGTCTTATACACTGGGAGTGGCCGAAAGTATGTTACTCCGATCTGTGACAGCCGTCTATGTACAGAATCTGATCAAAAGTACCCAGATACATGTTAGTGGACATTAATATGGGCTCCGTGCAATCTTCATCTTTATAGCGGCTTGAACTCCGCTAGACACACTTTCAGTGACGTGTCTCTGGAATAACTGCAGTCCATTCCAACTCAACAGCTGGAAGCAGAGAAAGTAGGTTTTACACACTGAGGTCTGAAGGGAAGCTGGTGTCCTAAACCATCCCAAAGGTGTTCATTGGGCTCATGTCTGGGGAGACGATTTCATTCGAGGAATGCTGTCATCCACAAACCATCGCCTCATAGATGCTGTTCCATGACATCATCGTCTCCGAACTGTTCTACTACTGTACACAGTACACAGTGCTGTAAAATGTGTTCAAATACTTCACTATCCAGCTGTCTCTTAAGTTCGATAAAGGAACCAAACCCTAACAACGAAAAACACTGCCACACAGTAAAACCACCTCGCATGAACTTCACGTTTGGCACTTCACGTAATGCCAAGCAAAGCTCAGCAGACATTCGCCACACCCAAATCTTTCCATTAGATTGCCATAGGGTACAGTATGATCCCTCAATCTGAATCACTCATTTCCAGTGATCCACTGTCTTGTAGCGTCGCTCTTTCCACCACCTCAAGTGTCACGAACTACTCACTTCAGTACTCCAGAAACGTGTGGATCGACGGTCCTACCCCATTCTTTTCAATTGCCTTTAACCTCACCACCCGTTAATTGGGATTTAACTATTTTACATGTAGTTAATAGGGAAGAATATTTCGGGTTGTGAGCTATTTTTATATTAAAATAAAAAGCGATGGTGACAACGTTAAATCAAACTGGGGCCTCTCTTATTAAATGCCTGTCTTAACTCTGAACTTGTACGAAAGTTAATGCAATTTCCTCTGAAAGTAACAATAGCTCACAGTTTTTGCTAGGAGAGCAAATATTCTGCTAAAAGTTTGTTACTAACCGTGAATTTAAATGTGTTTCCTTTCGGAAAGTAGAATTAAACTGATTATATGACTTCGTAATATTAAACTGTTTGCAGGTTCTATCGTGTTTCACAAACAAAAGGCTACGGTGCATGGAATGACGCACGCAAACTATAATAACCAAAAGAAATGCTTCCGTATTTAAGAAAACACACAAAATTATGAAACTGTAAAGGAAGAACAGATTTGTAAATGAAATATGGTTGTTAAACTTTAAAAGAATGTTTAAAAAAGTCAGCTTACACTAATGCACACAGCAAACATTTTACAGCACACATTTTACGCCTAATATTTAAAACAAGAGATTCTATTCATGAAACGCGCGATATTCAGATGCACGTACTTGATATACGGAGTTCTAATAACAGTTCTAGCAGAGCAAAAAGTAGAGCGGTGCCCTTGTTTCACATTACTTTAGGTAAATTTCGTGCAAATGTTGGGGACGTGATATCCCTACTCACAGTCATTGTCCCTGCTGGAGTGCTGGTGGCACTTTGGAACTCATGAGTGATTGCTTCCGCTGATTTTAACCGACTTTTTACAACCAGCGCCCGCAGTGCCTTGACGGCATCTGTCCGTCAATACATCGTATCTACCTGGTCCTGGTTTAGGTGTGGTTGCCCGTTCGTCTTTTCACTTCACACACATCACCAACAGACGGCCTCGGCAGCTTCAGAAGGATTGAAATATTTCTAATAGATCTGTTACGCAAGTGACTCCAGTGACAAGTCCTCTTTCGAAGTCTATGATTGTAAGTAGGCTGTTTATGTTTTCTTTATGTAAGTAGGCTGTTTATGTTTTCTTTATGTAAGTAGGCTGTTTAGGTTCTTATATTGGTAACGCCGCCGCCACGTAGCGCTCTCTGTACGAAAATCACTGGCTGTGCTGTGTGCACTGTTTGGTTGCTCACATGTGAAGGTGATGTTTCAAACGTTCTTCTGATCTTTTATGTATGTACTCATGTTATAATTCCTGTAACACTGATGTGTATGTTGTGTCTATTCTGTTGTAAAGCCTGTACTACAAATGTTATCTGTATTGTTATGTTTTTAATGATGTATTTTGTACCTTTGTAATTGTATTCTCATGTTATAATATTGTAATTGACACCAGTTAATCAAATTAAGTAACTTGTAACCATTCATTTCACTGCACACATGTCTGTTGGTCATAGTATATGGACAATATGTGAGAAGTAGGGACTGTTAGTGTTTGCACGTGTGTTAATAATTCAGCAAGGGACTGGATAACAGCATTGCTGGTTCTAAGGACAATTCAAAAAAGTTTGTGAGTGCACAAGTGGTGGTTATGGACTTGCTCTATTAACTGCAAGACTCTTCACTGGTGATTGTGCACCCGCACAGTCACAACAGATGGCTGCTGGTCGTCTCTACCAGGACTGCAGTGGGTCTACACCTTTGATGACCCACCAATACCATTATTTCTACAAGGACTACAGTGGGTCTACACCTTTGATGACTCACCAGTACCATTATTTCTACAAGGACTACAATGGGTCTGCACCTCTGGTGGCCCACCAATACAATACTCTCTACCAGGACTACACTGGGTCTGCTCTGTGATGACCTACCTACCAATCTTCTTCAAAACGTCGAATGACTCTGCTGTGGGTTTGCTCTGTTGTGGCTCATTACCTGTCTGCATGTCAAGAGTCAGCACTGTCTTTCCGTTGGAAGGACAACACTACTTCTTCAAGACTGCATGGAAATCCACTACTTCTGTTTGCAATTTTTTTTTACTAATGAGACTTTGTGAAAAAAAACTGTAATTACTATTGTGATGAACAATCTGGACTGTCTTTATGGACTGTGAGAAAATTTTAGCTTTTGACCAACATTGTATTAATCAGTGTGTGCATTTGATATCTTTCTTACTGTAATTATGAAAAATTTTACAAATCATTATTGGCCACTGGCCAAAAAAATTTGTAAAATTTTTTGTGGGAGCATGGGGGCTATGTAAGTAGGCTGTTTATGTTTTCTTTATGTAAGTAGGCTGTTTAGGTTCTTATATTGGTAACGCCGCCGCCACGTAGCGCTCTCTGTACGAAAATCACTGGCTGTGCTGTGTGCAGTATGTGGCTAGTTTGCATTGTTGTCTGCCATTGTAGCGTTGGGCAGCGGCAGCTGAATGTGAACAGCGCGTAGCGTTACACAGTTGGAGGTGAGCCGCCAGCAGTGGTGGATGTGAGGAGAGAGATGGCGGAGTTTTGTAATTTGTCATGAACTGCTATATATATGATGATATTAAGGTAAATACAGTGTTTGTTCTCTATTAAAATCTTTCATTTGCTAACTATCCCTATCAGTAGTTAGTGCCTTCTGTAGTTTGAATCTTTTATTTAGCTGGCAGTAGTGGCGCTCGCTATATTGCAGTAGTTCGAGTAACGAAGATTTTTGTGAGGTAAGTGATTTGTGAAAGGTATAGGTTAATGCTAGTCAGGGCCATTCTTTTGTAGGGATCTTTGATAGTCAGATTGCGTTGCGCTAAATAATATTGTGTGTCAGGTTAAGCATAGTCTTGTATAAATTGTTCTAAGGGGACGTTTCATGATCTCCCGTGACAGACCCATTCTGCTGTTATTCCCCGCCTCTCGTGACGTCTAATGGCCAGTTCTGCGTCACATAGGGGTGTCCGGATACTTTTTATTAGACAGTGTATTATGGTTTCAGCTCCTGGGACAACCAAGCCAACCCCCCACCCCCCACCCCTCCCGGAGCCACAAATCGGTAACGCCATGCACCACTTGCCCCCTCCACCCTACTCCCGTCACGTCACGTGCAAGTACCTGCTAAATGCAAGCGCACGCCGTCTCTTTGCCGGATCCTGTTTCGACGCCAAATTAATCTTGGTGCAACCTGTCTGTTGTCCCGGCACAAACGGGCGCTGATGTCTCTGTCGGCGGCAGCAGGCAGGCAAACGGGCAGGCTGCGGTGCGCGGAAAGCTACCTCGGCCGGTAGTTTCCGCTGTGACAGTTCGTCACTGCGGTTTGCCGGCGCCGCTTTTAGCCGTCCCCTGTGGGTGGGGGCGGGCGAAGGACGTGCTCCGGAGACGTCTGCCGGTGATTGAGCGGCCGCGGGTGATCGATACCGTCCGGGGGAAGTGGCGTGGCGTGGCAGTTTGTATGCTAATGACGGTCGCCGCCATTAACAAGCTTCGCCGGAAGCGAAACCGGCGGCCGGACTTGGTCCCCCTGTTGCTCGTCCCACCCCTCACCCTCCGACCGCTGTCGGACCCATCACAGTTAATTTGCCGCGAACTGTGTACTTTTTTCCTTTGACCAACTTGGAAAAGGCGAATCGGGTAGTGGTCCTTATTAGGTATTCGTCAACAGTGAAGCGGCAACCTCCTCAAATATGAACATCAAAGGATTGGTCTTCCTTTCTACATGTGTAATTATTCCTGTAGTGCTGTAAAAGAAAAGCCGTAGGCTGTCTACCACTTTTCTTAACAATGTCGTCATCAAGTCTGATGACGTACGAGAGGCGTCCAGTAAACAAACCAACCCTTTTTTTTTCTCGGCTAATTTCGGTCAAAAAATGCGGAATTTCTCCATCTACATCTACATTTATACTCCGCAAGCCACCCAACGGTGTGTGGCGGAGGGCACTTTACGTGCCACTGTCATAACCTCCCTTTCCTGTTCCAGTCGCGTATGGATCGCGGGAAGAACGACTGCCGGAGAGCCTCCGTGCGCGCTCGAATCTCTCTAATTTTACATTCGTGATCTCCTCGGAAGGTATAAGTAGAGGGAATCAATATATTCGATAGCTCATCCACAAACGCACCCTCTCCAAACCTGGACAGCAAGCTACACCGCGATGCAGAGCGCCTCTCTTGCAGAGTCCGCCACTTGAGTTTGCTAAACATCTCCGTAACGCTATCACGCTTACCAAATAACCCTGTGACGAAACGCACCGCTCTTCTTTGGATCTTCTCTATCTCCTCTGTCAACCCGATCTGGTACGGATCCCACAATGATGAGCAATACTCAAGTATAGGTCGAACGAGTGTTTTGTAAGCCACCTCCTTTGTCGATGGACCACATTTTCTAAGGACTCTCCCAATGAATCTTAACCTGGTACCCTCCTTACCAACACTTAATTTTATATGATCATTCCACTTCAAATCGTTCCGCACGCATCCTCCCAGATATTTTACAGAAGTAACTGCTACCAGTGTTTGTTCCGCTATCATATAATCATACAATAAAGGATCCTTCTTTCTATGTATTTTCAATACATTACATTTGTCTATGTTAAGGGTCAGTTGCCACTCCCTGCACCAAGTGCCTATCTGCTGCAGACCTTCCTGCATTTCGCTACAATTTTTAATGCTACAACTTCTCTGTATACTACAGCATCATTCGCGAAAAGCCGCATGGGACTTCCGACACTATTTGTTGTGGAATATCGTGGAATATTCTCCTCTCAGCCTCTATAGTTTCATGAAGTTCCGCTATGCGTAGTCTTCAAAATGGTGTCTGTAAAGGAGGCGCGTTCTAATGAGAGAGCTGTCATTGAGTTTCTTTTGGCCGAAAACCGGAGCATCGCAGATAATCATAGGCGCTTGCAGAATGTCTGCGGAGACCTGGCAGTGAAGAAAAGCACGGTGAGTCTTTGGGCGAGGCGTTTGTCATCACTGAAACTAGGTCGCCCAAAACTGACCGATCTCCCACATGCCGAGCGGCTGCACACAGCTGCGATTCCTGCAATGTTGGACCCCGTCTATACTTTCATTCAAGGTGATCGACTTATCACAAACACCTCGCTGTTCAACTGGACGTCTCTGTTGGTGGTGCTGACACACGAGCCCACCAGTTGAGGTACTCGGAGTGTGTGCGCGCTGAGTCCCTCGCCACCTAACACAAGGCCATAAAGTGCAACGAGGGACTATCTGCGCCGAATTGCTTGCACGTTACAGGGCTTATCGTGACAATTTTTTGTCGAACAGAAGATAAAACATAATGTCATCACTTCTAACCGAAACAAAATTCCAATCCGTGGAGTGCTGCCACTTCCCCTCTTCTCCGAAAAAAGAAACGTTCCATGCCATACCCTCAACTGGTAAATTCATGGCGACTCTGAAGGCGTTATTCTGTATGATGTCCTACCTCATGGTACACAATCAGCTCTGGAGTCTATCGTGCTACCCTCAGTAAACTGAAGAAACAACTTCAGTATGTTTGTCGCCATAAAAACGCAAACGAACTTTTGCTCCATGACAAGTCAGCGCATATGCGAGAAGCTCATAAAATTTCATGTGACTTTTCTTCCTCGTCCACCCTACAGCCCAGATCTCGCATCTTCCGATTTTCATCTGTTTGGCCCAATGAAGAAAGCAGTCAGTAGGAAGCAGTATGTTGATGATGGCCAGGTTACTGATGCAGCAAGACTTTGCCTCTCACTTCGACCACTAGAGTAGCGCTACGGTCACAGGCTCGAATCCTGCCTCGGGCATGGATGTGTGTGATGTCCTTAGGTTAGTTATGTTTAAGTAGTTCTAAGTTCTAGGGGACTGATGACCTCAGATGTTAAGTCCCATAGTGCTCACAGCCATTTGAACTACAGTGGTACCCTCCCAGTAACGTACGGAAGACAGTCGCACTGACGGAGATTATGTTGAAAACTATGCTTTTGTATCCACAGAGTGGGGATTAATATGCTGCATTAGAATCTTGAATAAAAACAATCTATTGTCAGCAAAAAATTTTTGCATTACTTATTGACCACATATAGAGATTGTATGCATCCAAATCGATCAGTTTTGGAAAGACGCTGAGCACTCTAAATCTGTGTAGCGGTTGATAAAACTGAACTAATGACGCGCTTTGAGAACGTTTCGTGTGACGATTTTCCTGTTATTTTTATTTCATTTCCCCATCTCACACTGGGGATGATGGACTGGCAGCGGAACAGTACTCAGATGAAAGAGTTAAAAAGTACAAAGAAAGAATATCTATAAAAGATGAACTATACACACAGAAGGGCGCTTTTCATAGACCTCATTTAAGTTAACCCCCAGGAAAACATTGAATGTCGTTTAAAACGTGTGTTGCGAGACAATTAAAACAAATATTTCCCTGTATTACAGTTCACTACCCTCTGATGGCAGGGAGCTGCGTTTAGGAGTGATGGTGAGAGAGAAGGTATGTAGGTCCTTTGGGGCAGATAAAATGTTTATAGAGCTACTGGGTTCTGGTGGGCTGCTTTGTGAGAATTGGTATAATGTGGAAGGATATGTAGGGGTCCCGCCACAGAGCCCTGCAGTCATCAGTAGAAAGACAGGCAGAAAGCGGCAGTGAGGACCTAGCTACAATCGGGTGCACCAAGAAATTATTAGCAATAACAGATTTACTAAGCAGTAATACAGGGTTGTCTCCCAAGGCGGTGCAACTCAGTTGGGCAGGTAGAATGGCAGCCTCATAAGCAGAGGGAAGCTGGCGTGCGCTAGACTTGCAGCTCCGCCAATGCAGCGAAGCGTCAAACGGGAGTGGTTATGTCACTGGACGGCCGCCGACCCGTGGACGCAGGTGGCTTCCGGCTCCGCATATCGCTCTCCAAAGTGCTCTCGTTGACGAGCACTCAGCAGACAAGTCCAACTGGAGTACTCGCTGTCATGCAGGGGTCAGCTCTCAGCCCCCATTTATGGGTCAGGAGCCACCAACACCAAAGCCTACCACAAGAATCGGATGAGCAGCAGCAGTGGACCCCCCCTGTCGCAGGTGGATGATGGGCAGCATCCTGCTCATACCTATCAAGCCTCCGGCAGACCTCCAGATAGAGGGCAGCGCTGCCCTCATCAGAGTTGCCTCGGAAGTTGGCACTGCAGCTGGCAGTGGCGGAGTCCTACTGCGGTATTGTGGCTCCATAGAGAGTCGACTGCTATAGCCTCCCTTCTGAATGGATGGCTGTAACTGAGACAAGGGCTGAAACTAAGCTCTGGGCAGTCAGCAATCAGCTCTCCTAGTGGCTTCAGACTTTCGCAACTTCGCCTTTCAGAGGCTCTTTTCTGCTGTTTCTGCACCTGAAAACTTATATTTAGGCCTTCCTTGCGACACTAGGTTGACAGTGCCTCTCGGCTACCACTATTGCATTACACTTCGCTTGCAGACCTGGACTCTCGGTCGTTCCCTCATGCTGCAAGAGCTCCTCTGTTTGCAGAAACTCGCCCAGTTTTTTCTCATAATTAGCAATATGCTGATTATCGACATAGGCGGTTTGGCTTCTGGGAGCTGCTAAGGTAGAACTTGGATGAATTTTTAGAGTACGCTGGGGATCTTATCCTAAGGCATATCAGATAGTTGGTACTGAAATATGGGATTTGGGATAGAGACAGCTAGGATGGGACTAGGCTATGATGAAGAGAAGGAAATAAACGGGAGGGATGGGAAGGGAGAGGAGGACCCCTGAAATCGGATAGGAATAAGCAGGGTAAATCCGACAGGAGCAATAGATGTCAGGGCGGATTCCGAAGTCAGAGATCAGATACGGATATGGCAAAGTATTAGAGTGAGTAGTATATTTTGATTAAGGGTGAAGAAAGAATGCCGCACTTGGGATGTGATACCCCATCCAGATTCAAGACAAAAGTTTATTTAGCAAAATCAGACCGGGTACACTTTGAACATACATGTAAGACGATGAGGAGCTGGCAACGCTATCGCATCATGCAGCACATTGGAACGTACAGAGGAAAGTAAAGCAACCCGCATTCCTGTACCAGCCATCACAGCTCACTGAGTAGACTGCTGGGACATCAAACCCACATCCACCACGCAGCTATAGTTCAATTTCTTGCAAGGCTCCTTTTTTATTTTATAAACGTCTGTCCCCTAGTTCTCATCGTTTATAAGCAGGGTGTCGTTTTGTCACATGACAATAGACTATCTCATGACAGTGGGATCCATTAAACTACATGCACGTCTCTACCAACCACACAGTGCACAACTGTAACGGATCCTGTCAGGTTAATGTAGGGCGGCTTCCTGATGGAGTACACAAACGATAAATACTCCGACATGCTTTTTATGCTGGGTGCATCTGATAATCAAGCTGCCACTGCTGTAGGTGCTTATGCTGCATTGTACCACAAAGGCACCATCCTGATAAGAATGTTTTTCGTTGTCTGGAGCAACGCCTTGGGAAACGGGTAATTTTCGTCCAACAGTAATAGATACAGGTAGTCCAAGGCCTAAACTTACTCCAAAAACAGTGGACGCGATTCATGAAACTGTTCACCAGTCACCTCGACGAAGTACCCGTGCTATTGCAAGGCAGTTCCAGAGATCTCAGACAATGGTTTTTTAAGTGTTGCACGTTGGAGAACTACATCTGTATCATTACACGTTAACTTAGCACCAGCAGCTAAAAGCCTGCGTAACATGGTACAGACTGACAAATTAGCTTCACTCGTGAAGGTATTTTCAATCTCTACAACAGCCATTATTGGTCGGAACATAACCCAAAGTCACCTGTGAACTTGACTTTCGTGTAAGTTTTTGTATAAACCAGTGCCCCGTGGGCTGGAATCGTGGGAGGAATCTTTTTTGCCAGACACACTGAATGCGCCCTGTGTCGTTTGTTTCTTTGCAGTGCTTTGCCTGACACATTAGAAAGCATTCCACTGGGAGTTCAGCGACGGTTGTGGTTTCAGCATGATGGAACTCGGCCACATTTTGAAAGGAGTGTTTGTAACTATTTAAATGGAGAATTTTGAGGGAAGTGGGTTGATCGTAGAGTCCATATTCTGGCTTTCGCGTTCTCTGGACCTTAATCACCTAGATTATTGTTTTTGGGGACATTAAGGAACAAGTTTATATTACTCCACCCATGGAAATATTCGACCTAATAACTTAGGTGCATGCTGCTTCTGCAATGGTTGGCGCAGGTGTTGTGCAGACTGTCCAACAAAGTATGTTCCAGCGACTAACGAAGTGTCTGCAAATGCAATGTGATCGCTTTGAACATCTTCTCTGATATGAATTTTGCCTGTACGTGTAGCTACGGCCTGGACGTCAAATGTACAGAATGACATTGTTGTGCGTAACATAATTTGGCATCTAGTGTAGCCTACCTATTGTGTTTTCCGTACCTCACTGGATGAAGAAGATGCTACTGTTCAAAAAAATGTTCAAATGTGTGTGAAATCTTATGGGACTTAACTGCTAAGGTCATCAGTCCCTAAGCTTACACACTACTTAACCTAAATTATCCTAAGGACAAAAACACACACCCATGCCCGAGGGAGGACTCGAACCTCCGCCGGGACCAGCCGCACAGTCTATGACTGCAGCGCCTTAGATCGGATGCTACTGTGTCCACTATTATTTTCTGTTGGGTTTATGTGTCATCAACGAAACCAAGTGGTAGTTTACATATGTAACAACTTCATGTTACGTTTTAACTTTTAAAAACAGGTAACAGTAACAGACAAAAATGCAAACGATACCGCATTGTGGAAGTGTAGATTAGATACTAATTGATGCTTGGTGAGAACGTGACTCGAATATCGGCGAGTCTTCATATCCACTGGCACTGCCTCGTCTCATTGAGCCAATGGGACAGCTCTGTCACAACGCAGAGTTCATGTTACCTTTTCTAGGTCGTTCTGCAGGCAGTTACAGCGTTGCCAGAGCCTTGTTCTTTAAATCGTATTTCTATTAAACCTATTGGTGGGACTAGGTTTTGTTAGATAAACTTTTGTCTTGAACTGGGATGAAGAATCGCATGCCGACCGCCAAGTATAGCATTTTTCCCCCCACCCTATAACTGTGCGATTGCTTTACAGTATTTGTGATTAGGGGGGAAAAATGGGGTTGCTGCATTCGAGTTTATAGGTAATATAGGAAGTACAACGGTCTTGTCAGAGGGCAGAAGAGCGGACAGAGGTTCAGGCCACTCTCTTGTCTTAGGGGTAGGAAACTGCCACTAAGCGCGGAAGAATCAGAAATGGTCAACGGCATGAGGGTACAGAGGGCAATGGAAACCACTGTATTAAAGACACATAATGTGTATCCACGGGACATGTGCCCTGTAACCGAAAAAGTGTCATTATAATCTCTCCATTCGCAAAAGATTCCGGTATAGTCTCCCATTCGGACCTCCAGGTGGAAGCTGCCAAAGAGGAGGTGAGTATGAGAAAAAAAAGTTCAAATGTGTGTGAATTCCTAAGGGACCAAACTGCTGTGGTCATCGGTTCCTAGACTTACACACTACTTAAACTAACTTATGCTAAGAACAACACACACACACCCATGCCCGAGGGAGGACTCGAACCTCCGGCGGGAGGGGCGCGCAGTCCGTGGCATGGCACCTCAAACCACGCGGCCACTCCGCGTGACTGAGAAAAATATTGAATAACCAACGAAAGGATAGGGATAGTCGGGGTATGGAACATCACAAGCTAGAAATCTGAAAGGGGAAATGCAAAAGTACAAGCTTAATATAGTAGGGGTCAGTGAAGTGAAATGGAAATAAGACAAGGATTTCTGGTCAGATGAGTATAGGGTAATGTCAACAGCAGAAAATGATATAACAGGAGTAGGATTTGTTACGAATAGGAAGGTAGGGCAGAGAGTGTGTTACTGTGAACAGTTCAATGATACGGTTGTTCTTGTCAGAATCGAAAGCAAACCAATTCCGACGACAGTTCAGGTATATATACCGACCTCTCAAGTTGAAGATGAGGTGATAGAGAGAGTATATAAGGATATTGAAAGGGTAATACAGTACTTAAAGGGAGATGAAAACCTAATAGTCATGGGGTACTGGAATGCAGTTGTAGGGGAAAGTGTAGAATAAAAGGCCACAGGAGAATATGGGCTTGGGTCAAGGAATGAGAGGGGAGAAAGGCTAATTGAGTTCAGTAATAAATTTCAGCTAATGGAGTAATAGCGAATACTCTCTTCAAGAATTACAAAGGAGGAGACATACTTGGAAAAGGCTTCGTGATGCGGGAAGATTTCTGTTAGATTACATCATGGTCAGACAGAGATTCCGAAATCATACACTGGATTGTAAGACTTACTACCCAGGAGCAGATACAAACTCAGATCACAATACAGTAGTGATGAAAAGTAGACTGCAGTTTAAGAGATTAGTCAGGAAGAAGCTATACGCAAAGAAGTGAGATACGGAAGTACTAAATAATGAAGAGATACACTTGAAGGTCACTAAGGCTACAGATAGTCCAATGAGGAATAGCTCAGTAGGCAGTACAGTTGAAGAGGGATGGACATCTCTAAAAAGAGTAATCACAGAAGTTGTAAAGAAAACATGGGTACAAAAAATGTAGCTGCGAAGAAACTGCGGGTAACAGAAGAAATACTTCAGTTGATCTACTAAAGAAGGAAGTACAAAAATGTTCAGGAAAATTCAGGAATACAGAAATACAAGTCACTGAGGAACGAAATAGATAGGAAGTGCAGGGAAGCTAAGAAGAAATGGCGGCATGAAAAAGTGAAGAAATCGAAAAAGCAATTAGTGTCGGAAGGACTGACTCAGCTTCTAGGAACGTCAAATTAAAAGCAAGGGTGGTAATATTAAGACTGCAATAGGAATTACACTGTTAAATGCAGAGAAGAAAGCAGATACGTAGAAAGAGCACATTGAAAGCCCCTATGAAGGGGAAGATTTAGCTGATGTGATAGACGAAGAAACGGGAGTCGGTTTAGAAGAGATGGGGGATCAATTATCAGAAGCAGAATGTAAGAGAGCTTTGGAGGACTTAAAATAAAATAAGGCAGAAGGAATCGATAACATCAGAATTTGTAACATCATTGGGGAAAGTGGCAACAAACAGACTAATAACGTTGGTGTGTAGAATGTATGAGTCTGGCGAAATACCATCTGACTTTCGAAAAAATATCATCCACACACTTCCAAAGACAGGAAGAGCTGGTAGGAGTGAGAATTATCGCACAATCAGCTTAACAGCTCATGCATCCAAGTTTCTGACAAGAATTAATATACAGAAGAATGGAAAAGAAAATTGAGGATGTGTTAGATGACGATCAGTTTAGCTTTAGGAAAGGTACAGGCACCAGAAAGGCGGTTCTGACGTTGTTGTCGATAATGGAAGCAAGACTAAAGAAATATCAAGACACATTCAGAGCATTTATCGACATGTAAGAAGCGTTCGACAATATAACATTGTGCAAGATGTTCGAAATTCTGAGAAAAATAGGGGTAAGCTACAGGGACAGACGGGTCATATACAATATGTACAAGAGCCAAGAGGGAATAATAAGAGTGGACGACCAAGAACGAAGTGCTCGAGCTAGAAAGGATGTGAGACAGTGGTGTAGCCTTCCGCTTCTACCGTTCAATCTGTGCGTCGAAGACGCAATGATGGAAATAAAAGAAAGATTCGGGAGTGGAATTAAAATTCAAGGTGAAAAGATATCAATGACACGATTCGCTATCCTGAGTGAAAGTGAAGAAGAATTACATGCTCTGCTAAATGTAATGAACAGTCTAATGAGTACAGAATATTGATTGAGAGCAAATCGAAGAAAGGCGAAAGTAATGAGAAGTAGTAGAAATGAGAACAGCGAGAAACTTAACATTAGGATTGATGGTTACGAAGTAGATGAAGTATAGGAATTCTGCTACCTAGACAGCAAGGAGGACATCAAAAACAGACTAGCACTGACAAAATGGGCATATCTGGCCAAGAGAAGGCCTTAATTTTAGGAAGAAATTTCTGAGAATGTACGTTTGGAGAAAAGCTTTGTATGACAGTGAAACATGGATCGTGGGAAAACCGGAAGAGTATCGAATCATTTCAGATGTGGTGTTACAGAACAACGTTGAAAATTAGGTGGACTGATAAAATAGGGAATGAAGATGTTCTGTGCGACTTCCATGGCACCAAAGGAAGCTGAAAAGGGCAAAAACTGTAAAGGAAGACAGAGCCTGGAATACATCCAGCAAATAATTGAGGACGTAGGTTACAGGTGCTACTCTAGAATGAAGAGGCTGGCACAGGAGAGGAATTCGTGGCAGGCCGCATCAAACTAGTTAGAAGACTGATGACTCAAAAAAAAAAAAAAGAAAAAAAAGGATGTACAGAGGAAGTGTGCACAAGCAGATGGGTAATCAAATTTGGAAAGTAAGGCGTAATGTGTGGCGTTCAAGAATTTGGAGGGTTCATGTAATGCCAATGGACAGGACTTCCGTAGGAGAGGTCGATCAGGGCTCTGTAGATGTGGCGGATGGTGGAATGATGCAATGCCCATGTTCAGCCGGTTAGTACCTTTACTCTATTGGATCGTTGTGAGGAGTTTCCGTGTTAGTTTATAATGGTGGATAAGTTAGCACTATTCTAAGGTTTTCGTTAACTGGATAGGATGTTCATAAATAGTAAGGCAAAGTCCGTGGAGGGAGAAACTGCAAGTGGTTGCCCTACAGTTAATGTCTGTGCATTGGAGGAATGGTGGAGTAAGCGGTTGCGTCCGGATGTGAGTTCGTTGAGATGGATCTGGAAGAAGCGTTGGGATTTCTGGGAAGCAGGGAAGAGAACTAGGAAAGCGGCGTCATGGGCAAACGGGAGTACACTGACAGGAAGTGGTGGTTTAAGCATGTCAGCAGTATACAGGATGTACAGAAGCGAAGAGAAGGCAGAGATTTGGGTCACATCTGTAATGAGATAGAAGGTACATCAACTGTTGACGTTAATGTTGCGAAAGATGAACTGTTAGAGAGAATCGAACCAATTAGATGGTTATATAAAATTGGAAGTGCGTATATCTGGAGTTTGAAGACGAGGTCGGAATTCCGTACCTGGCCATAGATTTTTTCTAGGTCAAGGGATACAAATATGACGAATTTACAATTATTAACGTTGATGCCATAGCAGATGCGTTATTTGCGAAAGTCAGTCATTGTAAGACTGGGTCAGAGGCCACAACAGTTTATAGTTAGAGGTATATGCTGCTTTAGATGGTTATGAATATGTTAAGAGAGGATGCCTTCAAAGACCTTGCTAAACAATGAGATGAGACTGTTCGACATTGCTAAACAAAGAGATGAAACTGTTCGATATTGCCAAACAATGAGATGAGACTGTTAGACAGTAGGAGTAGCTTTTACTATGGGGCCTATTGAGTTTTAGAAAAGTAGGATTCTAGAAGTTTCCCACGGTTCACTGTAATAGCTTTTGTAAGGACTTGCTAAGAAGGAAGGAAACGTTCTTTTAGATGTTTATAGGTAACAAAGACATGGTCAGGATCATCGCTGCATTTCTTATTGAGGACTTGCTTAATGTTATGTGTGGTTATAGGTTTTTCATTTTTCTTTATTTTTGTTGTCTACGAACTGGCACTAGAGACTACGAATAAGGGATGGGGCAATGGTATCTGTACTTTCATGGAATATAGAGAATAATAAATAGTTGAACTGAGAATATGACTGCGATGGTACCTAAGGATTACAGCTGAATAGTTGCTCTTCGTAACAGCGTCCCATACGAGCAAACCAGTTGCGTCCTTACCTGTAGTTACTCATACTTTAGATATTAGGGCTATGAATGGCTCTGTTTAAAAGGAATAGATTGATGTAGTCATACGGTGAGGCATGCACATCTGCGTTCATGCCCCACAGATAACTCGCAGCAAAAATAACTTGTAGTAGCTGTGATCCTGCTGTCAAACAGTCTATACACCTTTCTGCCCGGAATCAAACACCTCCATGATCGAATCATGCACATTATTGCAGGTAGATCTGCCTTCTTCAGTACCTCGACATCAGATGGCCAGTATCGCTCCCATGAGCTCTTCGCTCGAGAAGTCCGAGTCTCCACTTGACCCCCATAGTGTTCCACTACTGTCTGCTTTTGCATTGGCTGGACGACATCCCCAGCAAAATTACATCATCCGTAAGATCTGAAGACATGATTTGATTCATATTGAGCACTTCCTGGATTAAACCAATATACTACAACTATATTTAAATAAAGAAATATCATAAGCGTTTGGTTACACTCAAATCATTTACAATAAATATAAGTAATAGTTGGTTCATAAATAAATAAGCCAGGATTTTGCACAAATGGGCTCATTATAAATAACAACAGACTGACTCTAAATAATGTTAAAACAGTTATTTACCGCTTCTTGACAAAGCATCTTTCGGCTCTCTTTGGAACAGTGGTATTTACACTCCTGGAAATGGAAAAAAGAACACATTGACACCGGTGTGTCAGACCCACCATACTTGCTCCGGACACTGCGAAAGGGCTGTACAAGCAATGATCACACGCACGGCACAGCGGACACACCAGGAACCGCGGTGTTGGCCGTCGAATGGCGCTAGCTGCGCAGCATTTGTGCACCGCCGCCGTCAGTGTCAGCCAGTTTGCCGTGGCATACGGAGCTCCATCGCAGTCTTTAACAATGGTACCATGCCGCAACAGCGTGGACGTGCAGTTGACGGACTTTGAGCGAGGGCATATAGTGGGCATGCGGGAGGCCGGGTGGACGTACCGCTGAATTGCTCAACACGTGGGGCGTGAGGTCTCCACAGTACATCGATGTTGTCGCCAGTGGTCGGCGGAAGGCGCACGTGCCCGTCGACCTGGGACCGGACCGCAGCGACGCACGGATGCACGCCAAGACCGTAGGATCCTACGCAATGCTGTAGGGGACCGCACCGCCACTTCCCAGCAAATTAGGGACACTGTTGCTCCTGGGGTATCGGCGAGGACCATTCGCAACCGTCTCCATGAAGCTGGGCTACGGTCCCGCACACCGTTAGGCCGTCTTCCGCTCGCGCCCCAACATCGTGCAGCCCGCCTCCAGTGGTGTCGCGACAGGCGTGAATGGAGGGACGAATGGAGACGTGTCGTCTTCAGCGATGAGAGTCGCTTCTGCCTTGGTGCCAATGATGGTCGTATGCGTGTTTGGCGCCGTGCAGGTGAGCGCCACAATCAGGACTGCATACGACCGAGGCACACAGGGCCAACACCCGGCATCATGGTGTGGGGAGCGATCTCCTACACTGGCCGTACACCACTGGTGATCGTCGAGGGGACACTGAATAGTGCACGGTACATCCAAACCGTCATCGAACCCATCGTTCTACCATTCCTAGACCGGCAAGGGAACTTTCTGTTCCAACAGGACAATGCACGTCCGCATGTATCCCGTGCCACCCAACGTGCTCTAGAAGGTGTAAGTCAACTACCCTGGCCAGCAAGATCTCCGGATCTGTCCCCCATTGAGCATGTTTGGGACTGGATGAAGCGTCGTCTCACGCGGTCTGCACGTCCAGCACGAACGCTGGTCCAACTGAGGCGCCAGGTGGAAATGGCATGGCAAGCCGTTCCACAGGACTACATCCAGCATCTCTACGATCGTCTCTATGGAAGAATAGCAGCCTGCATTGCTGCGAAAGGTGGATATACATTGTACTAGTGCCGACATTGTGCATGCTCTGTTGCCTGTGTCTATGTGCCTGTGGTTCTGTCAGTGTGATCATGTGATGTATCTGACCCCAGGAATGTGTCAATAAAGTTTCCCCTTCCTGGGACAATGAATTCACGGCGTTCTTATTTCAATTTCCAGGAGTGTAGATACCAGATTCATCGGAAGGATATTAGGAAAATGTAACTCATCTACCAAAGAAGTGGTTCATAACGCGCATGTTCGCCAGATTCTTTAGTATTATTCATCTATCTGGGATCCCTATCAGGTAGGACTGATAGAGGAGATAGAGAAAATCCAACGAAGAGCGGCGCGTTTTGTCACAAGATCGTTTAGCTGGCGAGAGAGCGTTACGGCGATACTAAACAAACTCCACTGGCAGACGTTACAAGATTGGCGTTGTGCATCACGGAGAGATTTAATATTGAAATTTTGAGACAGCACTTTTCAGGAGGAATCAAGCAACATATTACTTCCGCCCACATACATCCCGCGGATTGACCACGAGGAGGAAATTCGAGAAATTAGAGCCAATACAGAGCCTTACCGACAGTCAATCTTCCCACACACTATTCGAGAGTGGAAGAGTGTTGGGGGATCAGGTAGTGGTACCGAAAGTACCGTCCACCACATACCATTAGTTTGCTTGCGGAGTATGATGTAGATGCAGATGTAGATTTGTGTCCAGTTTTTGACGGGATATTCACTGGGTCATTTTGCCACAAAATCTGACGGGAGTGCGATGGACAGCCGGCAGTTGTGGCCGAGCGGTTCTAGGCGCTTCAGTTTGGAACCGCGCTGCTGCTACGGTCGCAGGTTAGAATCCTGCCTCGGGAATGGATGCGTGTGATGTCCTTAGGTTAGTTAGGTATAAGTAGTTCTAAGTCCAGGGGACTGATGACCTCAGATGTTAAGTACCATAGTGCTCAAAACCATTTGAACCATTTTGCGATGGAGAGTTCCCCTTGTGAGTGGGGTTCCCGTCCCTATTGTCGCTGGAAAAGCTTAGCGCGTCGCCATTGCTAAATTGAAACGTGCGTTTTAAACGTAGTAAGTCTTGCCCCACTAGGACACTAAAAACTGGCATGATGTGGACATTAGTTTAAGAAATAATTTTAACTGCCGGAACGTGCTCATTGCGAGCTTTAGCATTTTTCACTGTGTTTAAAACGAAGACTGATGCTTTGGAAATTAAAAATAAAGACAAGTCTCTCTCTTCTCCATACCTCCACCCCCACCCACCCACATATAAGACGGATCCATTTAATATGTCATGCGCTTTTTATTTTTATTGGTGTATTAAAAAATTTTACTTGTATACAATGAAAGTTTCTTTCATTATAACATGTATATTGTTACGTAGTAGTAATTCAGTTGTACAGTTATTTCATATGATTTGACGATGCGATGCTGAATGAGAGAACCTTGAGGAAGAAAGTTGTCTACACGAATACCCCACCTACCATTTCGATGATGACCTTTCGCGTCGAGAACCTGATCATTCACATCTACATCTACATCTGCATCGATACTCCGCAACCAACCTTAGGCGCGGGGTGGAGAGTACACCGTATCATTACTAGGCTAGTCATTTCATTCTCTGTTCAACTCGCGAACAAAACGAGAGAAAAATTACTGGCTATATGCCTCCGTATGAGCCCTGATTTCTCGTATATTATCTTCGTGGTCCTTATGTGCACTGTATGTTGGAGGCAAGAGGATAGTTCAGCGGTCCGCTTCAAGCGTCGGTTCTCTGAATTTTCTCGATAGTGTTCCTTGGAAAGAAAGTCGTCTTCCCTCCAGAATTCGTATTTGAGTTTTCGAAGCATCTTCGTGACACTTGCATGTTGTTCGAACCTACCAGTAACAAATCAAGCAGCCCGTCTCTGAATTGCTTCGATCTCCTCCATTAATCCGACCTGGTACGGATCCCAAACACCTATACTCAAGAATAGGTTGCACCAGCGTACTACATGGAGTCTCCTTTATAGATGAACTACAGTTCCCTAGAATTCTCCCAATAAATCTAAGTCGACTATTCAGCTTTCCTGTCGCAGTCCTCACAGCCTCTTTCCATTTCATATCGCTTTGCAACGTTACTCCCAGACATTTAAATGACGTGACTGTGTCAAGCAGGAGACTCAGTACTACTGCTGTATCCGAACATTACAGGTTTGTTTTTCCTACACTTCCATATTAACTTACATTTTTCTACATTTAGAGCTAGCTGCCATTTCTCATACTAACTAGAAATTTGGTCTAAATCATCTCGTATCGTCCCACAGTCAATTATCTTCGACACCTTACCGTATACCATAGCATCATCAGCAAACAACCGCAGATTGCTGCCCATCCTGTCCGTCAAATCATGTACGTATATAGAGAACAACAGCGCTCCTATCTCACCTCCCTGGAGCACCCCCGACGATACCCTTGTCTGTGATGAACACTCACCATCGAGAACAATTTACTGAGTTCTGTAACTTAAAAAGTCTTCGAGCCACTCACATACCTGTGAACCTGTTCCATATGCTCGTGCCTTCTTTAACAGCCTGCAAATGGGGCACCGTGTCAAACGCTTTCCGGAAACTTAGAAATATGGCATCTGCCTATTGCCCTTCGTCCATAGTTCGTTGTATATTATGTGAGAACAGGACAAGCTGAGCCTCGCACGAGGGATCCTTTTTAAAACTATGCTGATTTGTGGACATAAGCTTCTCACTCTCATGAAAATTTATTATACTCGAACTGATTATATGTTCAAGGATTCTGCAGCAAACCAATGTTAGGGATGTTCGACTGTAATTTTGCGGGCTTTTATTTCCTGTCTTATGTACAGGTGTCACCTGCGCTTTTTTCCAGTCGCTTGGGTCTTTACGTTTGGCGAGAGTTTAATGACAAATGCAAGCTAAGTAAGGGGTCAGTGTCGTAGAATACACTTTGAAATACCGAATTGGGATTCCATCAGGACTTGGTGACTTATTTGCTTTTAACTCTTTCAGTTGTTTCTACACGCCAGGGATGCTTATTACCGTGTCGTCCATACGGGAGTCTATTCGATGATCAACCGACGGTATGGTTGTACGAGTCTCCTACGAGAACGGTTTCTTGAAGGTGAAATTTAAAACTTCGGCTTTCGTTTTGCTGCCTTCATGTGTCACACCAGACTGGTCTACAAATGACTGTATGGAAGCATTAGACCCACTTAGCGATTATACATGAGACCAGAATTTTCTCGGTTTCTGCGCCACATCTTATGCTAAGGTGTGAGGTGGGAGTATTTCTATGCTTCGCGCTTAGATCTTTTCATTGACGCACAAATCTCGACTAACCTTTGCTTGTCGTCATTTACGCGTTCTTTTTTTAACCCAGAATGCAACAGCTTCTGCTTCCTCAGCATTTTCCGAATCTCCTTATGGAACTATCACATGCGTATAACTTCAGCCGGCGATGTTGCCTGAAACGAAGCCTTGGGTCCATCGTACCTGGTCATCAGCACATGTAACCTACAATCACCACCATAACACAGCCTCTGATAGACAGTTCCATTTAATATTGTGAAGCGAGAACGAAGTTTATTCGTTATTACCTTTTTCACGTGATGCTACTAATATTTATAAGAGCAGTTGAGATGATAAACTTTACATAAATGACAGCTTGTTTCAAAACTATAACAACTATAATTCTTTAATAATTACTGTGAAAACGTATTATTTTAGTTCAGCCTCTCACGGTAAAAAAAAGAAAAGAAACTCTTACAATATCAGTAGTGTGAACGGCTGAAGCAATCTTCCACGGTTTCCTGTCGACTATACCCATATGGGAGGAGGGTGGCAATTGTTTATCTAAACTTTCCGGACCATAATTAAATTTCAAGCCGTTAAGACTAATACGTGACACGTACTAAACTGTGTACAAGAATTGTCTGAGAAAACAAGTGTCATAGCAACAACATTGCATTATCTGTATCAATTATCTTGTGGCTATGTGCTGCGATACTCGCGCTTTCATTCTGACTAGCACGACCGTATTATCCTCAGGTTTGTAGATGGGCAGTGAATCCCCACTGTTAATAAATGGTTCAAATGGCTCTGAGCACTATGGGACTTAACTGCTGTGGCCATCAGTCCCCTAGAACTTAAACCTTACTAACCTAAGGACAATACACACACCCATGCCCGAGGCAGGATTCGAACCTGCGACCGTAGCGGTCGCGCGGTTCCAGACTGTAGCGCCTAGAACTGCTCGGCCACTCTGGCCGGCCCACTGTTAATATAACATACCCTAAGTCTCGCTATAGTTGCTTCATTTTCCATTTTGTAGTCTTGTATAGCTGAAGATTGGCTTATAATTTCCCGATACCTGTCATGTCTTTGAACCGTTAGAACTATTTGCTACTGAAATGGCTGATTGTCCGATTTTCCTAACTGAAAAGATTATCTCTTCTTTTCTCTCGGAATTTCTTCTTCACTGAATGTGAGTTTGTGTGATAAGTGTGTACTTTGAGTGTAGTTAAGTGAAAGGGAGAGGTTTAAATCGGTGCCAGCAAATAGCCTGCTCCTCTGCACCTCTAACAAGTGGGCCTCCAGAACTTACCTTGCCACCCGACGGATAGCGTCACCTGGTCGCAGGCAATGAGACACTGCGAAATATCATCCGTGCTTTTCACGAGCTGCAGCTGAACACTGAAATCTGGTTTCGCAGGATAGAGCGGATCAGGTTATGGTTGTGGAGGGGGCCGAAATCAGTTACTGCTAGTTGCACAAAACACACTAACTTTTATTTCCCTAAGAGCCACTTAATCACGCATTACCTTAACAGGATAAAATTAAAGCAATACGCTGTGGCTGAGCAGTTCTAGGCACTTCAGTCTGGAACCGTGTGACCGCTACGGTCGCAGGCTCTAATCCTGCCTTGGTCATGAATGTGCGTTATGTCCTTAGGTTAGTTAGGTTTAAGTAGTTCTAAGTCTAGGGGACTGATGACCTCAGATGTTAACTCCCATAGTGCTTAGAGTCATTTGAACCACTTGGTGTCGGCCGGTGTGGCGGTGCGGTTCTAGGCGCTTCAGTCTGGAACCGCGTGAACGCTACTGTCGCAGGTTCGAATCCTGCCTCGGGCATGGATGTGTATGATGTCCTTGGGTTAGTTAGGTTTAAGTAGTTCTAAGTCTAGGGGACTGATGACCGCAGATGTTAAGTCCCATAGTGCTCAGAGCTATTTGAACCATTTTGAACCAACCACTTGGTCCCGGCCTGACCTCGCGCCGCGGAGACTTCCTCGCTACTCTGTCCCAACCGACCGACTGCCACACACACCACCACACGGAAATATAGCGGTCACACCAAAGATGGTACAGCAGTACTAGTATCGATAAGCGCTACTGCTGCCACTGACGGAGGCAAGTCAGCAACTCGCTATGGTATTAAGTCAAGGAGAAATAAGACGCCACTCGATTGTGACAAAATGACAAAGAACAAACGGCATCAACGCGAGCCGGCCACGGCTCAAACACCATGATTTCCCTTCCCCTTGCTGGCCAAATAACATCGATTAAAATTTCACTACCACCAGTATTCTAACCGACTACCTACGATTTATAGCGCCATCGGAAAAGCGTGCTTTCGAGAACTTGGTTATTCTTTTTCTCCTTCCTCCCCTACAATCCTTCCTTGGATTCAGTAACTGACCTATCCTCTGGCCTATACTTTACGTTTACAAGTTTCCTGTAAGGAAGTCTTCCCAGAATTGATGAATTTTTTTCCGTAAAATGGAAACACTATTTACACAATGAAACGGAAGATTGCTCACAAGAACTACCACTGCACTTGTTCTGTGTATCATGAAAACATCCAGATGAGGAATAGGGTAACAAATTCTTAAATTAACTAAATGTAAATACTATGTAGATAAAAATAAAATTTACGGTTCTGTTTGTCTATAACCTCAATGAAATAAAATTTGCTTCGATAATTTAAACTTACAGTTGAATGATAATGAAATAAAAAATAATCTTACCATAATTAATAACGTAAAATTCCACTGAACCACACTGAAAATGCACAGTTTCTCGTAATAGGACTTGAAACGAGAAAAGAAAATAAAAAAGGAGGAAATATCACTTACACAAATTGCAGTAGCTTAAAAATATAGTTAAAATTGAAATAATAACAAACGCAGGATTTTTTTAAAATGACCAACGACATAATATACTATTTGAGAAGAACTGAAAGAAATCGAACACTTAATCCAAGGCTTGCAGTGGAAGAATATTCCCTCCCACAGCGATGATTTAAAATGTTCAAGTATGGAGCCGTTTACTATGCCATGAGAGATATGGATAAGTAAGTTTAGAATTTCTTTGAGTATGTTTTGTCAGTTATGGAAGCAGACATCAGTGTACAAAGAAAAGTACGGCCAATTCTTCGTCAGTAAACCTACCCCTATTATTGTGTATCATTGTTAAGATATACGTAACATCGTCGAAAACAAACAAAAAAAAGGGACAGAGAGAGAGACTGAATAGTCCAGCGAAATATAAGGGCTGGTCGGTGTGGCCGAGCAGTTCTAGGCGCTACAGTCTGGAACCGCGCGACCGCTACGGTCGCAGATTCGAATCCTACCTCGGGCATGGATGTGTGTAATGTCCTTAGGTTAGTTAGGTTTAAGTAGTTCTAAGTTCTAGGGAACTGATGACCTCAGAATTCAAGTTCCATAGTGCTCAAAGCCATTTGAACCATTTTTTGAAGTATAAGGTGTGATTCAAATTAATATGGATGAATGCAACAAGTTTTTATCCATACAACGCTTACATTGGATACCGTCGAGATTTGCACTGGTGTGGAGATATTTTCAATGCAGTATAAACACAAAGCTAAGTGAGAGCAAGAAAACAAACTAAGAGGGGCGTTCAGTAAGTAAGGCAACACACTTTACTTTCTGAAAGCAAGTAGGTTTTATTCACGATTCCAATACACCATACCCTTCACAATCTTTCGGCAACAAAATCCTATTTTTCAACGTAATCTCCGTTCAATGCGAAGGTCTTACACCATCTTACAGGGAGGTCTTCTACGTCCGCAGCGTACGACTCTAATGGTCGACGTTGAAGCCAACGTCTTGCTGCACAACAACCTCGCGTCATCCACCAACTGGTTCGCGCGAAGTGCACTGAGCCAAAGAGAGTCGGAAGATGCGAGTTCCGAGCTTTAGGGTGGTTGAGGAAGGACAGTCCAGTGAAGTTTTGTGAGCTGCTCCCGGTTGCGCAGACATGTGTGAAGCCTTGCGTTGTCATGGAGAAGGAGAAGTTTGTTTGCATCTTTGTGGCGACGAACAAGATAAAGTCGTTTCTTCATTTTGCTGAGGGTGTGTGCGGCCGGCAGGCGGGAGTTCGGACAGGTTTGCGCGACGACTCGCTCAACGATTCATCGTGCTTTTATTCACTGTCGGGTCTCTGTAGACATTCTGCAAGCGCCTATGAATATTTGCGATGCTCTGGTTTTCCTCTCTCACTCAATGACAGCTCTCTGTTTGGAACGCCCTGTGTTATCTGCAACGAGCCACCGGCGACCACCTGCCCCCAATAAAAAGCTCTCAGAAAATATCTCTGAACAACCTCCGAACTTTTGTCGGTGGTTTTCGGTTTCACCCTATAGGTGAGACACGATACACACACACACACACACAAACACACATACACACACACACACACACACACACACACACACACACACACACACACACACATAGCGAAAGTACCAAAAACGCGATACATAAGGGTATAACCATCAAAGAAATGCCTTCTTCCACTATGTACGAGGGTGAGTGAAATGAAAACCTTAAAATTTTTTTTAATATTATTTATTGTACAGAAGTGGTACAAAGCTGTATCCCTTTTCAACATAATCTCCCCCATGCTCAATGAAAGTCCTCCAGCGCTTACAGAGTGCATAAATTCCTTTAGAAAAAAATTCTTTCGCTAGTCCGCGCAGCCATTCATGCACCGCGTGGCGTACCTCTTCATCAGAACAGAACTTCTTTCCTCCCATTGCGTCTTTGAGTGGTCCAAACATATGGAAAGCACTTGGAGCAAGGTCTGGTGAGTATGGTGGATGAGGAAGACACTCAAAATGCAGGTCTGTGATTGTTGCAACTGTTGTACGGGCAGTGTGGGGCCTTGCACTGTCATGTTGCAAAAGGACACCTGCTGACAGCAATCCACGTCACTTTTGTTTGATTGCAGGCCGCAGATGATTTTTTAGGAGATCTGTGTATGATGCACGGGTGACAGTGGTCCTTCTAGGCATGTAATGCTCCAAAATGACGCCTTTTTCGTCCCAAAAGAGAGTCAGCATAACCTTCCCTGCTGATGGTTCTGTTAGAAACTTCTTTGGTTTTGGTGATGAGGAATGGCGCCATTCCTTGCTCGCTCTCTTCGTTTCCGGTTGGTGGAAGTGAGCCGAGGTTTCGTCCCCAGTAACGATTCTTCTCGTTCAAAGCGCCGAAGAAGTTCTTGACAAGCATCAACACATCGTTCCCTCATTTCAGAAGTCAGCTGCCGTGGCCCCCATCTTGCAGACACTTTATGAAACTGGAGCACATCATGCACAATTTGGTGTGCTGGCCCATGACTAACTTGTAAACATGCTGCAGTGTCATTCAGTGTCACTCGGCGCTTTTCCTTCACTATAGCTTCAACTGCTAGAATGTTCAGTGGAGTCACAACTGATTGTGCCTGACCTGGACGAGGAGCATCTTCCACTGAAGCCACACCATTTGCGAACTTCCTACTCCATTCGTAGACTTGCTGCTGTGACAAACCGTAGGGAACGTTCATTCGTTGACGAATTCCAGTAAGTTTCACACCTTTACCGCTCAAAAACCGAATAACGGAACGTTGTTCTTCCCTGGTGCAAGTCGCAAGTGGGGCAGCCATCTTTATACTGATACTGCGACGATATGTATGCATCTGCACTATGCTGCCACCTACAGGCATTCTGCACGCTGTTTGTAGCATGCTTGCCAACTTACAGAGTAACGGCACGAAATTTCGATTTGTTATTACAAATTTAAGGTTTTCATTTGACTCATCCTTGTATGTATCATTATCGGACAACTTTTCTTGAACAAAGGTCATCAAAATTTTCGGAGGCTGACTTCATTTTACATCCCCCTGTTCTGTAACTAGCAACATGCTCTATCGCCGGCCGCTGTGGCCGAGAAGTTCTAGGCGCTTCAGTCCGGAACCACGCTGCTGCTACGGTCGCAGGTTCGAATCCTGCCTCGGGCATGGCTGTGTGTCATGTCCTTAGCTAGGTTTAAGTAGTTCTAAGACTAGATGACTGATGACCTCAAATATTAAGACGCACATAGTGCTTAGAGCCATTTGAACCATTTGAACATGTTCTATCAACTATAGAATCACAATCAGAAGTCAAAATTGCTCCTACTTTACGATCTGTACTTGTAACACTTACACTTAATATGTGTTTACGATAGTCTAAGACGAAGACCAGGGTTTCGTCGCTTTCAAAACTCAGGAAAATAGGTTTACGACGACACAGGACGCAAATTTGTAAGCAGATGAATAGATATGCAGACACACACTTATTTCGCTTTGTTTATTCTGTAATTTGAATTACCGGTTACAATGAAACAGTCTGTACATTCTCGAAAATAACGAAAAAAGAGAAACGCTAAAAAAAATTAAGGTACACCCATCAGCTACGTGAAAGAGATTGTAAAATAATAAGACGCAAAACCCTCGCTCCGTCAATTTCCGAAATGCATGAGGCTTTTACGAACGCATTAGCACTGCATTAAGATTTTAACGGCAATGCAAAAGCGAGTCTCGCTTCGCACAGGCCGCATGGCTATCGACAGCGCCAAGACCGATTGCTGAGTTCGACAGGATGTCAATGCTCAACCTCGCTGACGCAGCGGAAGCGCAATCCTAGTAAATGCGGCTGTTAGCGCCAGCGCACATGTGGATTTCATTATCGATGCGTTGACAACCCCAGGCCGTAAAAAACTGCAGTGTGATGCAGATATACCGCAGGTTTCCTCCGCAGTCAGGCACGAGAACTGCACTGCAAGGTCATACTCTTATCCTTATCTTCTTTTTTACTCATGGGTGGGGCTGGGGTGACGAACGACAGCACTTGCACATGTTTTATCAAATGTTGGTAAGGGTGCTGACCCTGCTATTTTAGCAGAGTTGCCTGGCATACATCAGAGTCGCCTGGTACACACGTGTCGCGATATTGAACGAAATTGTAATCTGTTAATGGCCTCTCGTCCACTTTTCCAGCATAGTACGTTAATCAAAATGTTCTAGGCTACTGAAAACCGTATCATCTGAACAGTGCAGTCGAGACGAGTTGTCACAGAAAAACAAAGGAGGTGGGATTTTCCTTCAACAGCGCAAAAAATTATTACCAGAAAAAAAGTTACATGTTAAATAATTTTGTTGCACTATGTTTAGAAGAAAAATTCAGTGTGGCTCACAGGCTGTGTAAACCTTTCAATGGAAAACCTCTTCACCGTCTTTTGTGATATAAATGTTTCTTATTTAGTGCTATATAGGGCTCAGGATATCTCGTTTCTGACCATACCAGCCCGTAAAGAAGCCTACATTATAGGTTTATCGAGCTAAACGAGACTGAAAACTCCTTGTTAACGGTAAGTCAGATAAATCTCTAAGAATCAGAGGCGGTCGCAAGACCAGCTGTCAATTTATAATGCAGACGATAATTTCAGTCAGATAAATTCTTGGTCTCAGTCTGCGTTGATCTGTCAGACTTTACGATTTGTGGCCAATAGACTTCTCCAATCTTCCTTTATATCCCTTCATGTTTATGTTCATCTCAAATAACAGACAATCAAATGGTTCAAATGACTCTGAGCACTATGGGACTTAACAGCTGTGGTCATCAGTCCCCTAGAACTTAGAACTACTTAAACCTAACTAACCTAAGGACATCACACACATCCATGCCCGAGGCAGGATTCTAACCTGCGACCGTAGCAGTCCCGCTGTTCCGGACTACACGCCTAGAACTGCGAGACCACCGCGGCCGGCCAACAGACAATCATCTCGTAATAAGCATGCTACCTGAATTGCTTAATATAAGTAATACATTGAGCTGACAAAAGTCGTGAGATACCTCCCAATATAATGTCGGACCTTCAGCAACCCGACGGTGCATGTACTTAACAAGTCGCTGGAAGTCCCCTGCAGAAATATTGAGCCATGCTGCCTCTATGGCCGTCCATAATTGCGAAAGTGCTGCCGGGACTGACGTTTGAGCACGAACCGACCTCTCGATTAAGTCTCACAAAGGTTGGAAGAGATTCAAATCGGTCGATCCGGGTGGCCATACCATTCGCTCGAACTGTCCGGAATGTTCTTAAAACCAATAGCGAATAATTATCGTACGGTGACACGCCACAGTGTTGTCCATAAAAATTCCATCGTTGTTTGGGAAAATGACGTCCGTGAACGGTTGCAAATGGTCTCCAAGTAGCCGAACATCCAGAGGACACAGTCAAATCCATGTAAACACAGTCCATACTATTTGTGGGGTCCTGCTCACTCATCGCTTATAGGGTGCCTATAGGATGCTGTGTCCTCGGAATGCTATACAACAGTTATAGCAAATAACAGTATTAGTTTTATTTCAAGAAAGCAGATTGACAATACTTAACTTTTAAATACTAGTAACAATGATGTCTCAAGCGATGGGCGACATGCAAACAGTAATGTTCTTCTCTGTAGGCAATGTCCAATCAGGCAGTGGATATGGATCACTAATATCTGATATCTTAGCACTCTCTGCTAGGCCGTGCTAATGCTGTCCACTAATGTCCGCTCGAGGCTGGCAGGAGGGCGCTTATATTCACTTCGGCTAGATGCCGCTCCTATGACGTCCTGGTCAGAGCGCTATTGGCCGACGTCGCCTCACCGCCTTCTCTGGTCTGCGTTCTTCCTCTTGTGGTTTTGCCAGAACACTATTATGGGGCCACCACTAGCTTGCACAGTGCCTTGATGAAAACTTGAGTCCATTGCTTCGCGGAGTCTGCGTCACACACGAACCCTGCCATCAGTTCTTACCAACTGAAATCGGGACTCATTTGATTGGGCCACGGTTTTACAGTCGTCTATGGTCACGAGCCCAGGGGCGGCGGTGGAGACGATGTGCTATTACCAAAGGCACTCGCGTCGGTCGTCTTCCGCCATAGCCCATTACCGACAAATTTCACCGCATTGTCCTAGCAGACACGGTAGTCTTAAGTCCCACAATAAGTCCCACAATGATTTCTACAGTTATTTCACGCAGTGTCGCTTGTCTGTTATCGCTAACAACTCTACACAAATGCCGCTGCTGTCGGTCATTAAGTGAAGATCGTTGACCATTGCGTTGTCTGGCGTGAGAGGTGATGCCTGAAACGTTATGTTCTCGGCACACTCCTGACACTGTGGATCGCGGAATGCTGAATTCCCTAACGATTACAGAATGGAATATGTCATGTGTCTAGGTCCTACTACCATTCTGCGTTCAGAGTCTGTTAATTCCCGTCGTGCGGCTATAATCACGTCGGAAACCTTTTCACATGAGCCACCTGAGTACAAATGACAGCTCCGCCAACGCACTGCCCTTTTATGTCTTGTATGAGCGATACTAACGCCCTCTGTATAAGTGGGTACCACTGTCCCATGACTTGTCACTTCTGTGTGTATTAGCACGTTTTTGTTAGGTCACTTTCTTGCCTGTTCAGTATATTTTTTTTTAAAATAAGAGGTGGAGCCCTCCACGCCCACACCGGCATGATGGCCAACACAAAGAGGTCTACTGCCATCTCTGCATAAGGGTTAGTATTCACTAAAGTGAGGTGTCGCAGGATGTGGGTACTGCGATGTTTGCGTACGACTGGTTAGGGTTAACCATTAATACGCGCTCATCTGGAGATAGATTGGTCAAAATCGGACGAAGGGTAGCGGTTTGAAGGGCAGAGGAAAAAAAGTACCAAGGCAAGAGCCAAGGGGAAAAAACCTCTGCGATAGTTAGGTCAGGTGGTAAGAGCAGTAGCGGTTGTCTTGCTGCCTGCGATAGGTCGTCCAAGGATAGGCTTTGTTAGTAGTGGGTATCATGCATGTCGATACCTTGACGTTGTGCGTTTGTGCTGCTCGGCGGCTGGCGCTGGGTGCTGGTACAGAGTCCTCGTTCAGATTCAGCAACCTGCCACAGTTAGGTTTGTTATCGATCTTGTGTTCGATAGGTCATATACCAGAAGCACAGTGTGAGGGAATGTTGGCAGATTGTTTGTGCGTCTGTGGGCGAGCTCGTCGGTGTCCCTGCTGTGGCCTGTTGGTCGGCTCTAATAGCAGCTGGTAGTTGCCAGTCATTGTTGCTGATATGCAGGGGCTTACCGACGTTTGTCGCTGTTTGCGTATGTTAGTTTACCATAGTGGCATAGCCACCTATGGTAAACTAAGCTGGGCGAGCTCGTCGGTGTCCCTGCAGTGGCCTGTTGGTCGGCTCTAATAGCAGCTGGTAGTTGCCAGTCATTGTTGCTGATATGCAGGGGCTTACCGACGTTTGTCGCTGTTTGCGTATGTTAGTTTACCATAGTGGCATAGCCACCTATGGTAAACTAAACTGGGCGAGCTCGTCGGTGTCCCTGCAGTGGCCTGTTGGTCGGCTCTAATAGCAGCTGGTAGTTGCCAGTCATTGTTGCTGATATGCAGGGGCTTACCGACGTTTGTCGCTGTTTGCGTATGTTAGTTTACCATAGTGGCATAGCCACCTATGGTAAACTAAACTGGGCGAGCTCGTCGGTGTCCCTGCAGTGGCCTGTTGGTCGGCTCTAATAGCAGCTGGTAGTTGCCAGTCATTGTTGCTGATATGCAGGGGCTTACCGGCGTTTGTCGCTGTTTGCGTATGTTAGTTTACCATAGTGGCATAGCCACCTATGGTAAACTAAACTGGGCGAGCTCGTCGGTGTCCCTGCAGTGGCCTGTTGGTCGGCTCTAATAGCAGCTGGTAGTTGCCAGTCATTGTTGCTGATATGCAGGGGCTTACCGACGTTTGTCGCTGTTTGCGTATGTTAGTTTACCATAGTGGCATAGCCACCTATGGTAAACTAAACTGGGCGAGCTCGTCGGTGTCCCTGCAGTGGCCTGTTGGTCGGCTCTAATAGCAGCTGGTAGTTGCCAGTCATTGTTGCTGATATGCAGGGGCTTACCGACGTTTGTCGCTGTTTGCGTATGTTAGTTTACCATAGTGGCATAGCCACCTATGGTAAACTAAACTGGGCGAGCTCGTCGGTGTCCCTGCAGTGGCCTGTTGGTCGGCTCTAATAGCAGCTGGTAGTTGCCAGTCATTGTTGCTGATATGCAGGGGCTTACCGGCGTTTGTCGCTGTTTGCGTATGTTAGTTTACCATAGTGGCATAGCCACCTATGGTAAACTAAACTGGGCGGGCTCGTCGGTGTCCCTGCAGTGGCCTGTTGGTCGGCTCTAATAGCAGCTGGTAGTTGCCAGTCATTGTTGCTGATATGCAGGGGCTTACCGACGTTTGTCGCTGTTTGCGTATGTTAGTTTACCATAGTGGCATAGTGGCATAGCCACCTATGGTAAACTAACATACGCAAACAGCGACAAACGTCGGTAAGCCCCTGCATATCAGCAACAATGACTGGCAACTACCAGCTGCTATTAGAGCCGACCAACAGGCCACTGCAGGGACACCGACGAGCTCGCCCACAGACGCACAAATAACTTTTACGGTTGATTTTAAACTATTTTCCTGATGGGTTAGATGTAATGAACCTTTCAACAGTGCTCAGAAAGGGATGACAATGCAATATTAACTCGCTTCCTTGTCTGATATGTGGCGTGTGACACTTCGATTTTCTTGGCACAGATTTTGCAATTGGTTTTAAAATTCCCCATGAGCTACAGACTTCTAACTTTCAACACAGAACTGGATGATAATGTAATATTAACTCACTTTAGCGAGTGGTGGGTAAATCAGAAACGCACTTTATTTGGAAGAAATCTTGTCACATGCATGCGTTAGAAGTGTATTACTAGATAGGAAATATTATCTCAAACCAAAGAACATTGTTAGAGTCGAGGCATCTGCGCCCGATCTACACTGGTAAGACGCAGACATTGGTAGTACTGTTACTAGGGCGATATGAGAATGTATTGGTTCAAATCACTCTCGTTAATGTGAAGGTAAAAAGAAAAATGATAAGGCTATTAGCATCATGATAAGGAAATCGTAGACGGTATATCAACAAGGATCGTGTGAACTGATCCGGAGTGGAAATGGGCTTCTGTTGTTGCCGCAGCGATATTGTGCTCGCTGGATAAGGCGAATTTACAAAATCAGCCCCTCCTCCCTAGCACACTCAACCATCAATCATTTTGTTGTTTAGAAGGTCAATTTTTTATATATTAGTGTGCGCATCCAATGATAAACAAGATAGAGAGAGCCGTCGTTTAACCGCCTGGCTACGCTCACACCTGCTCACGTTATTATGAAACTGATAGAGGTTTCACGTTCGTGTCTGATTCTACTGGCTTGTGAATACATTGGCCTGATCTTCTTTGTAAACCTACCTGGTTTGAAAGGGACACAAGAGTCGTGAAAGCCTGCTTTCAGAGATGAGTAATATCCGCTGCCTTACAGCGTAACTGACTCCACTTCCAATGGTGGGAGATTGCACCACATAGAAATAAACGTCGAACCCCGACGACCCCAGTAGATAAAGTAATGAAATAACATTCCACTCACCGTTCACGAGAGGAACAAACTCTTCCTTCTTCCTGTAGTAACGCTGCGTATTTGCACTCAGATCTGCCTCACTAACTCCATTCTTCCCAGAAGTGAATCAAAATCCCAATTCCTTGAATGTATGTTGAATTCAAATACAATGATTACTATGTGAGATCAATGATTTTTCCACAAATTAACTTTTTAAGTAAATAGCTTTATTAGCGACCAGCTTCAGAATTTACTTGATTGTCTCATTACATATAGCTGTTAAGATATTTGTCTCATGGTTAGAAGTAAACGACGTGTCTCTTTCTCGTGCAGGTTTTTAGAAAGCTCACAGTAGTAGCACAAGTCCTCGTCTTTTGCGAATATGTGTCAGGTCACCGAAAATGCGTGAGTCGCGCAGCGAAAGAGTGGGCCGTAGGCCGGATGTTAGAAACGGTTTGGAAAGTTGCCATTGGCATTGTCCTCCATGATACCGCCTGCCCGCACAAGTGCGTGGCGGCTGAGTTTTAGGGATTTGGCTGGGAAACACTTGACATAATAAATCCCCAATAACACTTTTCGGCCAGGCCACCCAGCTCTTTTCATCTCTCTCTCCGTCCCTCTTTGAAGGGCGTGAGCATGACTTCTGACAGTCTGACAGACATAGCAGGGGGTTAGGAGGAGGTAGGGAAGGGAGAGAGAGCAGAGAGAGAGAGAGAGAGAATGAGAGAGAATGTAAACGTTAGTCCATAAATATTACATGAATATGAATATAAGGCATGTATGTAAGCCACACCAGGACTGTAAGAAAGTATCGTTAAAACCAACACGTTTCACTTTGCAACGAGCTATAATTTGGACTCACAATGAAATAGCAACTCGTATGTACGCGAACGAACGTCTAAGAGGTATAGAAGACCACCTTGGTGCTCAAACAAGACGACATATTTATGTGTACAAAATAACCAACACGAAGGGAATGAGTACTAAATCCAAGACAGCCAACGGGAACTGCCTTCCGAGCGCTGCTTTGGCCGAACGTTACGACTTCGGTGGAGCAATAATTTTCAGAAGTTTGTTACACAGGAATCCCCTCTTTTACGTCATACTCATATACAACACAGCTTTCTGCTGAACATAAGATTTTGTCGAATGGGCTATTTAGTTTTCCAATCGGTCTCTACATTCAGTATCGTTTATCATGACAACTTCAACTATTAACCTCCTCTAGGAGAAGCAAAAGGGACTACGAAAAGCGGCAAGGCAGGTTGCATTGTATTTCGCACGGCACGAACGGTCATGATGGGTTTGTGAGAATTATATTATTTACAAATAGTAATACAACGTACCAGTCACACAGAGCAATAAAAAATGTCTCATAAGGTTTTACTGCTCTGTGCAGAAGAGTTTCTACAATTATTTAACTTTTACAAACCGTTATTGTATTCCAGAGAAATTCGCTAATTCATTTTCTAATAATAAAATTTTCTCGAGCTTCAAATCGCTTCAGTTGATTAAAAGCCCACTAGATTTCGGACGTGCTCCTCCAGCATTCACAAGTGATGACTGTCGTTTTGAACAAGCGGATATTCGTTGGGATAACCTTCGTCCCGGTTGGTTTCTGGAGTCTAAACCTTGCGGTTGCTCCTCCTACTCATGATGTACAGAGCGTGTCAAACTTTGCTGTGTTAGTCTCCTCTTGGTGAT
Source organism: Schistocerca cancellata (assembly GCF_023864275.1). Taxonomy (NCBI): domain Eukaryota; kingdom Metazoa; phylum Arthropoda; class Insecta; order Orthoptera; family Acrididae; genus Schistocerca; species Schistocerca cancellata. The sequence goes on from NC_064627.1 coordinate 651,737,551, forward strand.
CCAGATTTACTGTCAGCTGATTGCTCCTACCGTCCTTATAACACAATGGCGCTACTGCCTGTGTAGGCACTGGTACATAGTGCAGCGTCGTATGAGGTAATGTTTTGGTAGCAGGCCAGACGCCCCCCATTCAGCCTTCCGATGGACAGGTCCCACTCTGTGCTTAGCTGCAGACCGCTGCCTTTATTCCTTGACCGGCGTTGTCGGAAAGTTTAACATTAAGTGCGTTGCGGATGCCTGATGACTCCAAAATAAAAAAGTGTATTGTGTCTGGTAATGATTTCCATTGTTGTTCTGGGACGTATGTGTAATCAAAGACGTATAAGGGAACAATGACTCTGGAAACAAACTATAGGGAAAAAATCCCAAAATATTTTCCAAAAATAAGCATAGTTTTTCTATTATATCTATTTTTCAAGAAAAAAAGGCAATCAAAAACATTTTTATCGAATAAAAATTTGGTATGGTCTAAATTATAAGCAGTGCGTACCTTTACGTGTCTAGGAAAACTGTAAAATATTGACAACGCTCAAAACACGAATATAGAAAGAGGTGATATTTAGAAGTCTTTTCGATTTCCAACGCATTGAAAGTACATGTTCGATATAATTTTTTTTTTTTTTTGTCACTTACAATAATATCTTTCAGCTGAGCACAAACACAGAAATGCGAATACGTGTTTTTGTGATTTGCTTATGCCTTTTTGAAGAGTTAATATAATTATCCGCGGATCTAAATATAAGAAAGCTATCCTGTTGGCTGTGAAAATACTCAACTAATACTGTATTTCTTTATTATCATGGCAATTTTTCATATGGCTGGTCGAATCCGTCTCCAGGTAGATGTGTTCAGTTACATGTCACACAGGTTCCTCGCAACTGATTTTCGTGAGTTGTTACTTGCTTCTCGCTAACTCCCAGAGAGCTCGTTGAAACTAGTTACAGCAGATGAAATAGGAGCTCTACAGAACGATGGTCCCTTTCAAGCTTAATACATTGTCGATTTTCCCACGCATTATCATGAAGAAGATGATAGCCGACGCTCAGGAGCTAATTCTATTATATCTAGTTTTTCAAGTTCTGTAAATGGTAAATGCATAATTTAGCAACGAACTTACAATGGTATTTTAAACTCTGTTCCCGTGCTTGTGGAAAATAGTAATTAGAGAGGCTCGACCTTCTTGGAAGAACACAATTTTTGTGCCAATGAACACGAGAAAAGGTAAGTAAACACTCAAAAAGCCGCAACACAGTTTATAAACAGCAGACTACACCCAACAGTTTTCCAAGCCAAAGCATCACTAAAATTTTCCGATGCCCATAGTTCATTTTACATGAAAATAATAGCAACAACACAGCTCAGGACAGGTCAAATGCAACAATGGTAATCGTCAGAAACAGGCATACGCCACTTTTTTAACAGGATACATTGTTTAGAGCTCATATTGCAAACAAAAAGTCAATTCAGACGTTGCCCTAATACCCCTGTGTTGCGGATGACCTGCTGTATTAATATAGATTTATGCCGCATTTCTGTTGAAAGCGGTTGGTCACACGTAATGTAAAAAAAAGAAAAGGTAAAGTACATACGTTATCTAAACAAGAAAATCTGATGAAAACATACTCCTAATTTACAACCAGGTTTGCATGTATACATTTCAGAAACAAGAGAAAAACACTGAAGATGCGGCAACTGTGATGAAATACGTTTGGAGATTTAAAATAATGTGTCCTTGAAAAATGTGGATCCCTCTTTAACTCATTACAATTACATTAATTATGAATAAAGAAGTGTTGAGAAAACTGGATGTAACTCGTTATTCATACTTACGTTCTCGCTCCAGAGGTCCACAACGTAAAACTTTGTGTCTAATGCAACACTAACGAACTTACGTCACAGCTTAATTAGTGACTTTCGAGGGAAGGCAAGAAAATGTTGTATTTTTAAGTTTCTGTTTAACTGAAGGCCTGTGGCCTGTCAGAGGAGCTAATAAATGCATTACCGCTTCTGAAATTAAAGGCGTTATTGAATGGTAGATATTACACATTAATAGGTATCTCTATCGGTCACATTTGCTCAATCACCATCATAGTTCGATACTTCATTCAGACCATTCTACACTTTATCTGTCTTTTAGATTGAGTAATCTTGACAGTGCAATAGAATGTCTTATAAGAATTTATTTTACTTAATTTTACTTCTTATTTCAACCTTCAAATTAATTTCATTGTTTTAGTAAAGAACTATTTTACTATTACCATATACACACATTAAGAAAGTTTTCAATCACCCCGGTTCCCAGAACTCCTGAAGACAGACGTTGACTGTGGATACTGTATCGCAGACACAGTCCCTTTGACTGTTCAGAGATGTCACTAAACCTTCTCAAAGATGTGCACACCCATGCATGAGCAGCGCCTATTAGATGGAGGGAGCCGACAGCCGATCAGTTCCAGTCATTCCACCAGGAAGGTGGTACACGGCTCGTGTTGTCTGTAGTTCAACCATGCCTAGACGGTCAATACTGCGGTTCGATCGTGTCCGCATTGTTACTTTGTGCCAGGAAGGGCTCTCGACAAGGGAAGTGTCCAGGCGTCTCGGAGTGAACCAATGCGGTGTCCTTCTGACATGGAGGAGATACAGAGAGACAGGAACTGTCGATGACATGCCCCGCTCAGGACGCCCAAGGGCTACTACTGCAGTGGATGACCGCTACCTACGGATTATGGCTCGGAGGAACCTTGACAGCAACGCCTCCATGTTGAATAATGCTTTCCGTGCTGCCACAGGAGGTCGTGTTACGACTCAAACTGTGCGCAATAGGCTGCATGATGAGCAGTTTCACTCCTGACGTCCATGGCGAGGCCCATCTTTGCAACCATGACACGGTGGGGCGCGGTACAGATGCGCCCAACAACATGCCGAATGGACCGCTCGGGATTGGTATCACGTTCTCTTCACAGATGAGTGTCGAATATGCCTTCAACCAGACAATCGTCGGAGAAGTGTTTGGAGGCCACGCGGTCAGGCTAAACGGCTTGGACACACTGTCTATCGAGTGGCGAGGCATTCGTCTTCATGGACTATAATTCGCGCCCCCATCGTGCACATATTGTGAATGACTTCCTTCAGGATAACGACATCGCTCGACTTGAGTGGCTAGCATGTTCTCAAGACATGAACTCTATTGAACATGCCTGGGATATATTGCAAAGGGCTGTTTATGGTTCACGTGACCCACCAAACACTCTGAGGGATCCATGCCGAATCGCTGTTGTATAGTGGGCCTTGATGAACTTGTGGATAGTATGCCACGACGAATACGGGCATGCATCAATGCAAGAGGAGGTACTACTGGGTATTAAATGTACCGGTGTGTACAGTAGTCTGAGCCACCACCTTTGAAGGCTCGCTGTATGGTGGTACAATATGCAATGTTTGGTTTTGATGAGAAATAAAAAAGGCGGAAATGATGCTTATGTTGACCTCTACTCCAATTTTCTGTACAGGTTCCGGAACTCTCGGAACCGAGGTTGTGCAAAACTTTTTTTTGATGTGTGTACTTGTACATCTTTACTAGTCTAATGCTGATCTTGCTACGCTCCTGCGATGGAAACATTTTGTTTAGAATAATTCGCTGATCGGATCTCTGTACCTTCGGTTTGTCCTCGGCCGCTCACATGTCGCAAAGTGACGACTGCCTTGTTTCTACTTCTACCTTAGTAGAACTGAAAAGGGCATTTCACTGAGCCAGAGAAAGCTCTCCAAGCAAGGATAATTATACGCTATACTATGATATGCAACATGCCGGCCAACGCACTGCTACTCCTCTTGCGTATAAACAATCAACTTCGAAGGTCTATAATCGCGTCAAAGGCTAGAGAACATACATAATTGTCCCAGTCTTGAAAAGAGGCAAAGATTATTGCTCTTTCCTCTTGTAGTGGGAAAATTTTGGAACGATTTGTTAAATAACAATTGGAGTGGTGGCTGGAACCACACAATCTCTCGGCGGCTACTTTCCATTTTGGATTTACAAACGAAAAACGCACAGTTGATAATATCACGCTTTTGTCAACATATATCTTGGGAGCCCTTTCGAAGAAGTATGATAATGTAAACACAGTTCTTTGGCTCCACAACCTGAGAGCTCTCGGTATTCCAGAGAAAAGGTTATGACTCGGATGCATGATTTCGTAAAGGAAGATTTTCATCACGTTCCTTGGTAAGTTGACGGGCCCCTCAAGAGATAATTCTCAGTCCTCCATTATATACTGTGTACACCATAGACCTGTAAACAGCTCTCCCCATGTCAATTAAAATACTTTTGTATGCAGACGATTTTTTTATTCCACTTCATTTGAGGAATCTGAAGTTGCACCTCCCTGTGGCTTGTCCCATATGAAAATACATATGAAAAGCTGGTTTCGAAAGCACGGCATCGAAGCTTCGGCTGATAGATCACACCTCGTCTTATTTTCCAAGCGTTCCTCTCCATAATATTTCCCTAGATTTCAAATGTTACCTAGTGTCGTCACAGGCTCGAATCTTTGATTCTCGGCTTTCATGGGCCCCTCAAATTAACAATGTAATAAGTGACTGTGAAAAAGCATTAAATATTATCCGATCAGTTTCACAGTCTGGATGGGCTCTCATTTCGCCCATTTAGTGACGTTGTAAAAAACCTTAATTCGATCAAGATTTGACTACGATTGTGTGGCCTTCCTTACTAGCGAAAGGACATCCTGAGGAAATTTCAGTTTAAATGTATTCGGCAGTGTTGAGGCGTTATGGGATCTACCCCTACGAACACCTTCTTAATGAAGCCCATGGAATGCCCTTACGTATAAGAGGCAACTGATGGCGGATAAATTTCTATCCAATAGAAAATCGTTCTTAAATTATCCTTTGCATTCCAGACTGGAGGCCCTCAGCTCCATTCACTGAAATAGAGTCTCCCCCCACTCCCTGCCCTAGTGGTTAGTCACCTGTCAACAAAAATCCTCAGCACAAGTTCGCTCCCCACTCATAAGCTCAATTATTCAGTCCTATCCCATGAAATGAATGTATGGCACGTCACTAATATAATGTGCCTTGTATACCAGAAATCACCGGACTTTTACATATACACTAATGGTTCAAGGTTAAGAGAGGGAGATAATGTGAGATGTGCCTTTCTCTGTCCACAAATACATGTCCCAAAAATGTTTCAACTTCCAAAGGAAACTACGATTTTTTTCTGGAAGGTGTAGCCTTAAAAATGTCAGCTCCCATCACGTTACCAAGGTCCTCATTTTATCTGATTCTATGTCGATTTTACAATATCTAAGGCATAAGAAGTGGAATTCTAAAACCAGCAACCTCAGCTAGGAAATCATTTGGCAATGCATGCAGTGTGAAATCCAAGACAGAATTCATGTCGGTTAAATCTCATTGGGACATAATTCATAACGAAGAAGTCGATATTCTCGCTAAAGAAGCCACATACTTCGTAATTCTCACCGACCTCAAACTTTCAGCCTCTGAGCTGTACCGTCTGGCCACACAGAATGCCTTTCAACAATGTCAGGAGGACTGGAAAGTATTTCAACTATTCAGGGGAAGACATTACGCCTGGGTTCAGCCTATTATCCCACGTAGGTTTCGCGAAGGTCACTTGCCCAGATGGCTGATGTCTACTATCTGCCGTATGAGCTTCAATCACTGGAGCTTTGCGATGCACGTCCGCCGCACTGGAACTACTCCAACCCCGGTCTGTGACTGTAATAACACTACAGAAGGTGACATCAATCACATCCTCTTTACATGTCGTCTGAAAGTAGAATTCTTACGACTGCCAGCATTTTATTTTTGTTGAATAATGCTGCGTATATCAAAGAGTTTTTCTAATTTTTACAAGCTGCCAAGATATCTTTGTAATAATAAACCATCTTGTATATGCAGTTATTTTAATTCAGGCTCTGGACAGTTGTATTTATAGTGCTCCTATTTTTTCGTTTTATCTGTTAATTTGGGATACCGTGTAAAATTAATACAAAGAATGTTCGACACTTTTGTTAAATGTATACTTCTATCTTTATTTGTTCCACTACAAAACTGTTAACTGTTTATTATGTTTAATTTGTATCACTGTTATGTAATAAATCTGTTTTTACTACACGTCTCTCATTTAACTTTTAGATGGCTAAATGGCCGTTAGTTAACGGAGGCCTAATAAATAAATAGTAAATACTGCAATGTCTTTGAAATAACGTGTTTACTACTTGGGTGAATCTGGGTCACGTTTTGTAAATGCTGAGCGAGAGTGCTGCCATGAAACTTAAGATTGGTGTTTCTTCAAGCAGTTCCCTAAAATTTAATAGCACATAAATAACGCACGTGCCACAATGTGGAAAGTTTAAAATGTACAACTCAAATACTCGACGAATTCGTCACACCGATATATACGACATGTAAATTTTCACCATATTTAATTTTCATTAACTTCAAAACCACTTCATGTACGTGTCTATGACAAGAAGGAGCATCTTTCGTAAGTTTACAGAATGTTGAACGAAAAACTCTTTGTTTATGTTGGTGCACAAAATCAGTAACGATTACAAAAAGAGATCCCAGCCTAAGAACCAGAAAATCTGAAGATTTATTTGTAAGAAACCCGAAATCTGTAATATTTTGGTTTAAATAAACATTTAAAATCATACCTGTGGCTGGTTGTTAAATTGTGTTGTTGTTGTTGTTGTTGTTGTGGTCCTCAGTCCAAATACTGGTTTGATGTAGCTCTCCATGTTACTCTATCCTGTGCAGGCTGCTTCATCTCCAAGTAGCTACTGCACCCTACATCCTTCTGAATCTGTTTAGTATATTCATCTCTTGGTCTCCCTCTACGATTTTTACCCTCCGCGCTGCTCTCCAATACTAAATTGGTGATCCCTTGATGCCTCAGAACATGAGCTACCAACCGATCCCTTCTTCTAGTCAAGTTGTGACACAAATTCCTCTTCTCCACAATTCTATTCAGTACCTCCTCATTAGTTACGTGATCTACCCATCTGATCTTCAGCATTCTTCTGTAGCACCACATTTCGAAAGCTTCTATTCTCTTATTATCTAAACTATTTATCGTCTATGTTTCACATCCATATATGGCTACACTCCATACAAATAATTTTAGAAAAGACTTCCTGACACTTATACTCGATAAAATAAATTTCTCTTCTTCAGAAACGCTTTCCTTACCATTGCCAGTCTACGTTTTATATCCTCTCTACTTCGACCATCATCAATTATTTTGCTCCCCATATAGCAAAAGTCGTCTGCTACTTGAAGTGTCTAATTTCCTAATCTAATTCCCTCAGCACCACCTCATTTAATTAGACTAAATTCCACTATCCTCATTTTGCTTTTGTTGATGTTCATCTCATATCCTCCTTTCAAGACACTGTCCATTCCGTTCAACTGCTCTTCCAGGTCCCTTGCTAAATTACAAAACGTATAATTTTACTAAATAAAACAATGGAAAATCCAGGATGGAATAATGACAACAATATGAGAAGAAATGAGAGCTACTCACCGTATAGCTGAGATGTTGAGTCGCAGACAGGCTCAACAAAAAGACTACTAAACTCGTAAGGTTTCGCCAGAAGGCCTTCTTCCGAAGTGGACAACATATATCGCGCGCACACACACACACACACACACATAAACACTCTTTCACGCAAACGTAGCTCACACACAAATGATCAATCCTTATGTACATGTGTGTGTGTGTGTGTGTGTGTGTGTGTGTGTGTGTGTGTGTGTGCGTGTGTGAGTTGCATTATAATTTTATTAGGTTTTCGCAATGTCTAATTTTGACAAGACAGCGTCTTTGGGGTTGTTCGATCGACTGACTTATGGCAGTCTCACGCTGTATCTGAACCGTTCAAGATACTCTGTTTTCCAATAAGTCCCACAGGATTTGTGGAAGAACGCCAGATCTTGTCTGCACTGAAAGAATAAGAAAACTTTAAGGGATGCGCAGACTCACTTTGCAGATGTCCAATGCACTTATCCAACTGTGATTGCGTTGTTGAACAACAAACTATTCGACACATTGTCCAGATGTGCTCATCTCGAACATTCATGAAAATGTGGAGAAGTTCCTGATGACAACAGAGGACTCTACCGATTGTATTATAATCTTAGATCTCTATGTATAGCATTTTATGAAACCAATCTGTATACCTCGTAAAATGTAATTTCTTGGTGAAACTATTGTAGACATTAAGTGTGTGATGGGATGCGGGGTAAATGTACTAAATAACTGTTAAAATTATATGATTTTCCTCATTTCTCCTTGTGTATTTTAACTGAAAGTGCTTCCCGGGTTCCAAGATACGAGTTGAGCTAGCCATTACCGCAGGAGGAAATATCTTTTAGTAGGCTGACATATTTTGCAAATTTTCATTCAAGAATTTCATATGGCATAATATTCTGGAGTAACGTCTTCAAGCAAGAAGCTGTTTAAGCTTCACAGTATATTTATTCCTTCGTGAAGTTTGCTGTAAATAATTCACTGCGTTTCAAAAGAAACAATGACGTAGAATATTACAATATCAGAAGGAAAAACGACATTCATTACTCCACATTTAGGTTTTCTGTAGCACAAAAAGGAGTGCACAATATTGCGACTAAAATTTTTGATCTCTTACCTGGAGATATAAGAGTCTGATAGACAGCGAAGTAAAATTTGGAAACAAACTGAAAATGTTTCTCCCGGAAAACTCCTGTTGTTGCGTAGAATATTTCTGTTATTGTAATGTGCAGAAAGTGGTGGGCAGAAATTTCAAAGTCTCCTCTGCATCTTTTAATAAATAAATAAGTAAATAAAAATGAAAAATAAAAAAACGCCTATAAATGTTCAACATGTAGCCATATTTACAAATTAATTAATGATGTGAATGTAAAGACCCGTTCCACATCATTACGATTTGTCGTGGGAAGGATTCCTGTAACGTGAAAATAAAACAGGTTTCTGTGCCAATTCTACATTGCTGCAAAAAACTAATCGTCGCTGGCCGCATTACAAGGATCAGCAATGTTTCTTCCCTGACGAAGGCCATATCATGTAATATTTCTCGGTAAGAATGACAGCCTTATTTGCATGAAAGAGCACAAACATGTTTTGAGCGGTCTGTTTAGCAGGGCCTGTCAATCAAAATGAAAGATAATAGCTTCGACCGAGAAGAGGGAGCGCATTGTTTCACTCCGGAACCTATTTTGGCGGCATTCACTTGGATCTGTGTGTTTCACGGATGTCGACGAACGTTGCGGAAAGCATTTCAACAGTTCGTTTGCAGCAGCTTAAGGAAGCAGAACATTTCTCTTGTTCATTGTAAAATATTAATTCCCACTGACAGTTCTGTTCACACTATGTGGAACTACGGGTATCTATACTCCTACTGCGTGAACCACAGGAATCAAGGAAAACAGAATTTAAAGTTATTTCCGACAGCTTAATTCGTAGTCTTTATCTATGCCTCTCGCGTTATGAAAGACACGATGCATTGTCGGAGATCATGTCTCTGTTCTTATGCAAAATTCGTACGATAATCTTTACCAGGGTCATCAAATATAAACATACTACTGTTCAAAATATTGTACATACCTATAGAATTTTGAAAATTTTATTACAAAACTTCAAAAAACCCATTCGTCTTTGAAATTTCAAATCTTTATTAAAGAAGGATAGTCTGCAAGTGAGAAGGAACATTCTAATCAAAGACAAGATTGTTGCTAATATTTTGATTCAAGGAAATATATCAACAGTACCTATACAAGACATGCCACCTCACTGATGGTACCGAAATTAAATGTTGTTGTGGTCTTCAGTCCTGAGACTGGTTTGATGCAGCTCTCCATGCTACTCTATCCTGTGCAAGCTTCTTCATCTCCCAGTACCTACTGCAACCTACATTCCGATGAAATTTTCATATAATCTGGTCACACAAGTGCATTTTTCAGTAGTCATTCTTTAATTAGTATTTTGTTGTACCTCTTGGCCCTTACAGTAACCTTCACTTTGTCAGGCGTTGAGTCGATCGATTTTGTAATGGTACTGATGTCAATTTCAAGGTGCCCCACTTTGACAATTACCGCCAACAGTTGCTGTTTTATTGCAGGTTTCTTATTCTGAACCACTTTCCTAACCAGTCGCCACAAATTCTCAATTGGGTTAAGTTCTGTGATACCCAATTAGGTCATAACAGAATGAATCTGAAATGATAGTAATCTTGGAAATCGTATTGCAAGGATAAAACAACCAAAACTCGTCTTTTTTATGTGTTGCGTGGAGCCAGATCCTGTCGGAAAATCCGCTGCACACCTGGGAAAGCATCATATGCAACGAACATGAGAGGACGCCAAATCATATCTTGATATTGATCACTGTTCATTGTTTTCTGAACAAATTATAGCCTATAACACCTTGGTACGTCATTGTTCCCCACACCATTAGCGATGAAGCAAGTTTCATGCTTCGCACATGGCAGTCAAGAGCCATCTTTTCATTGGGTTCATATCTGACGAGTTGTGGTCTGTCACTCGTCATGGAAAATTGGCTTTCATCTGAAAATACCACAATAAAGGTTATTGCTTGCTGTGAACTTTATATATCGTGAGGCAAGGAAACGGAATGTAACCTTATCATAAAGCGTACGGCAAATAAAGACAAAAAATTGCTAGTCCTGGCTGATCACAGGGTACTTTCTAAAATCATCTGACAACACGCTTAATACCAAAAGTCGTTCAAAATGTTCAAATGTGCGTGAAATCTTACGGGACTTAACTGCTAAGGTCATCAGTCCCTAAGCTTACACACTACTTAACCTAAATTATCCTAAGGACAAAAATGGTTCAAATGGCTCTGAGCACTATAGGACTTAACATCTATGGTCATCAGTGCCCTAGAACTCAGAACTACTTAAACCTAACTAACCTAAGGACATCACACAACACCCAGTCATCACGAGGCAGAGAAAAACCCTGACCCCGCCGGGAATCGAACCCGGGAACCCGGGCACGGGAAGCGAGAACGCTACCGCACGACCACGAGCTGCGGACTCCTAAGGACAAACACACACGCCCATGCCCGAGGGAGGACTCGAACCTCCGCCGGGACCAGCCACCAAAAGTCGTCTGGAGACGGAAAAAGCCAAGGAAAATAAATTAACGATATCCAAATGACAACTCCATTCGGACAAACGCACATCATATAGGCAGAATAATAACTGCAATATCCACTGACTTCAACAATCTTGGCGTGAAGGTAACGAACGCATTATAAAATTCACACAGTGTCTTCTCGAATGTGGTGTCGGACAACAGAATAATCTATGAGAAATCAAACTAAAAGTGCATCAGCAAACTGAGACCGCTGCTTTTTACTCAGGATTCTATCGGCCCTCTGCTGTGTAATGTGTCTTTATGATAAGTGGCTACAGCGCCAGCCCTTTCACCGGTCCTGATCTCCTATGACGGCATGGTCTTTAACACTGCTTGTGTGGAGTGAGCGAACCTAGAATGGAAGTGTAACGTTCTGAAAGGTACACTAGTGTCACAGTCGCACGTTCGCATTTCTCGCAATTCTGTAGCCATTTTCCCCGCAAATTTCTGTGGTAGTCAGTCTTCCAATAGATTTGCTGCTGTCTTCCAACTATTCCTCCCTTGCGTTATTTTTTCTTTATCACTCCATAGGCCCTTTGCTGTTCCTTATCTATAAAAACGATTTGGGATACGATCTGAACAGCCGTCTTATGTTGTTTCCAGATGACGCTGTCGTTTATCGACTAGTAAAGTCATCAGAAGATCAAAACAAGTTACAACACGATTTAGAAAAGATATGTGTATGGTGCATAAATTGGCAGTTGGCCCTAAATAACGAAAAGTGTAAGGCCATCCACATGAGTGCTAAAAAGAATCCGTTAAACTTCGGTTACACGATAAATCAGTCAAATCTAAAGGCCATAAATTCAACTAAATACCTAGGAATTACAATTACGAACAACTTAAATTGGAAAGAACATATAGTAAATGTTGTGGGAAAGGCTAACCAAAGACTGCGTTTTATTGGCAGGACACTTAGAAAATGTAACAGACTGCCTGTACTAGCTTGTCCATCCTTTTTTAGAATACTGCTACGGGGTGTCGGATCCTTAAAAGATAGGGTTGACGGAGTACATCGAAAAAGTTCAAAGAAGGGCAGCACGTTTTGTATTATCGCGAAATAGGGGAGAGAGTGTCAATGAAACGATACAGATTTTGGGGTGGACATTATTAAAAGAACGGCGATTTTCGTTGCGGAGGAATCTTCTCACGAAATTCCAATCACCAACTTTCGCTTCCGAATGCGAAAATATTTTGTTGACGCCGATCTACATAGGGAGAAACGATCCCCATGATAAAATAAAGGAAATCAGAGCTCGTACGGAAAGATACAGGTGTTCTTTCCGCGCGCTATACGAGACTGGAATGATAGAGAATAGTGAAGGTGGTTCGATGAACCCTCTGTCAGGCACTTAAATGTGCTTTGCAGAGTATCCATGTAGATGTAGATGCAGATACGTGCTACAACCATCAACTTACGCAGTCAATTTAGACATCCTAATTACTGTCACCTGTAGAATTCCATCCTCTGACTAGCTCTTCCAGTGACAAGTTTATTACTTCTACACTCTTCCTTTCGTGCAGCACAACCTGTCCTCGCTTCTAGTAACGGTTCGTCAAACGTGTTTTAGAAGGTGTATATTCAGCTTTTGTCCTATATTTTGATTTATCTCTCTGTCTAGCAGAGCGCAATCTAACTTTCCATTTAGCTGGATGCATATTTTATATTTTCTTTCGAAGCAGGACAGGTTTTACACATCTGTGCAGTACAGTAGACACTGCAATTATCTTACAGAATTTTAGCAGAATGTTCGCTCTAGTCTTATTCTTCACTACATAGTTTATTGTATCACGTCTACGTTATACATACAACACTTGAAAAGGGGTTATGGGCCATCAAGACGTGGTCAGACGTCAGTCTAAGTTAGTATGCATAAACTCCATCGGCAGGTAAGTAAATTATTAGATTTGCATTTCTCCGTGACAGAACTGCCACAAGAGTGCATTAACGTTGTTCCCGTTTAGTGTTGTTAGCAGGCCTGCAGTGTACATACGGGATGTGAACAGCGTCAGGCGTTGAGTGTGATCTTTGCGAAGGACCCGTAGATACCGTGTCGTCGTGTGAGGCAGCGTTATCGGTACCTAACGGACTTTGAAACGGGTCCCATTGTTGGTCTCCATTTGGTCGGCCGGTCGAATCGTTCAGTATGCAGATTTGTGAGACATTCGGACGTACAGTGGCCTGACGCTGCGCTGCATGGGAACGTAGGAACAGGCATTCTCGTCGTCAAGGCTCTTGTACACCAGGCACATCGTAACCCCTTCACGTCTGTTCTTACATTGAAACACGTCTGTTGGGTGTTTGTTATTGTCATATCTGGAATTTGTAAATATTTTGAATGTTTCGACCACTTGACGACAATTTTGGATCGCTTATTATTCGCGTGCAGTCTTTGGTTAGAGTAGCTGTGTCGCTGTAAGAAGATGTGCTTGTTTTTGTCATCGCTGCTTGGCAGCGAACAGCGCGGGAGTTTTATCATTAATGGAGTCGTGAGACAGACGACGAGCAGGCGACTCGTGGCAATGTAGACGTAAAGTTAAGTGCATCTGTATTTAAGTAAAATGATTTGTGTTTGAATATTGTGGAATAGAGGAGAAAGATTCAATTAGTGATTTGGAATGAAATGAGATTAGGAAAGCGTATGGAGAGGACTGAAAGTAATACTTTTTTTTATTTAGTGGCCATGCAGTCGAGCGTAGTTTAGAATTATTGTTGAGTGAGACATCCATATCAGGGAACTTAAGATTTTTCATTGTAGATTATGTAATTTTCACTGTAAGGTATTTTTGTGTATATCAGTTATTTATCTAACATTTGTGAAAGTAAGAGTTTGATATCAAAGTTGCTCTTCGACAATGTTAATGAGTTTTGTAACATGAATTTCATGTAGTTAATAACATGTCAGATAGTTTAAAAACAGTTTGTGAAAGGAATATTTCAGCTCACAACATTGTCCACATCCTCAATCAAAGTCCTTTTATTTGATGGAGTGTCTCACCCAAATTATGTGTATAAAATAGTGTACTTGCTGTCAGGAACGTTGCACTAAACTCTCAGGAACTGTAGTTAGAAATTTGCAGCGAGCGCACAGAGAACAGCAAGCACTGCGTTTCCTAGCAATTGTATTACGAGGTAACATGTTTTCATTCCAGGAGCAGTTTGCTACGAGAATTATCAATACACATGGACAATTTCATGAATATAATTATTAGGCATGTCAATTACGCACAGGGACCACTTTGTTTAATTAAAGAGATTAGCAGTAAAGTTCAGGATTTAATCAATTTGCACGTTTTTAAGAAATATTATAAAACAGGGTCAAATTCGTATTGTATTCTCGCAGATAGATATATTTGGTTTCTCTCGCAGTCGTAAATGACAAAAGCCACTCAAAGCTAAACAATAGCAAAGTTACAACCAAAGAACCAAGTGAAAGTAGCCTTTTATAAATTCTTTTCGATTGATTTGTTTTTTAAGGCAGCTCCGTTCGGTTCGTGTGTCGGGGAATATTTTGTGAATTTTGTAGGCTGGTATGCGCACTGCTCTCTTCAACATTTCGTTCGTAGTTAGTTCCTGCGCTGCGCTTATAAATTATCATTTGTGTTTTCTTTCCCATACAGGTCGACATACTTCATTTTGACAGTTTATTTCCCTGATAATACTGTTCTTTATTGCGATGCCGTGTAAGACGGTAGACAGTAGTTCTCGTACCAGTATTCGACAACTAATAGCTATGTCCAGTTCAGTAGAAAATAATACCACGATTTCTGAGGATTTTTTGCATCCTAGTTCATAAAATCAGACAAACATGACAATGCAATAGGTAGATTCTTCCCTCACCGACAGTCACTTTGCAACAAATATGGAAACGTTACCGAATGCGGGTAGCATTGTTTGCAAGTCTAAATATTTCTTTCGTCAATGATGTACCTACTTCAGCTTTACAAGTTTTAGATTTCACGCTGACGAAATCCACAACACAAACATTGCAAATGCAGGTCACAACAGAAGATGACAGTGGGAATGCTGATGAACAATCCTCTCGTCTCACAATGATTAACGGCGATTCTTTACAGGCCAATGATATTGGAACTATGCTTCAGATTTTACTCGCAGAAAACAACAAAATTCTTGCTACTCAACAACAAGGAAGTAATAAAATGTTAGCGACACATCTTGACACAAAACAGAAAAAAAGTAACAAAATTGTATGAAGTCATAATCCCGAAAACTACGAAAGCACACTGGAACACCTGAGAATCAGCTAACGAACCACATAGACATGAAATTAAATAAAATTTCTGCCCATTTAGAAGCGCTTGCAGAAGAACAGACTCAGTTGCAGACTTATTTTCGAAACATGATCTTGAAGCAGGTAATCAGTTAAAAAATATTAAAGAATCAATGCACAAAGAAACAGATTTGCTTCTTAAGAAAATAAATGACGTAGTTCCAGTGCTGCAGTCGCAAGACTACAACGTAAAACACTCAAGCATTCGGAACAAATCAGTCCTTTGGAAACGGAAATTAATAAAATCGACACTAACAACACAAATAGAAGACATTTCTCAGGAAGTCGAACAATTAGAGCTTAACACAGATTCAAATTCGGCACACATACTTCCCATGCAGAAGCATTACTTCCATTGCAGCGTTTTCAACATGACCAGCAAACAGCAAACGCACAGAAGATCAACAGAGTAAAAAAATTGTTAAAAAATCAGATTTAATTTTTAATCTGTTAATCTCGCAACATTGCGAAAACTATGTCGCATGAACAAAACCCTTATGATTCTCCACGTATTTTTCAGGACAGATGGGTTTACATATGAACAAAACGTAGGCAGAATGAGAAGAATCAGGGACTTCAAAACAGAACAGCGACAATTCCAACATTTTACAATAGAAACGATCTACAAAATTCTCAAAGACACGACGGATTCGTCTATAAACATTTTCCTTCTGTACGAAAACACAGAATTTTTAAAAATGGAAATATTGACTTGCATCCGTCATATTCTCTTTCTCTTTACCCCCAGCTTGTCCAGTAACTTAGAGTTTATTTGTAATTTTTTAGAAGACGAAACCGCCATGAGAATGCGCCTAATAGCCAGACAAAGCTATTCTGTTCAAGAATTCCAGAACGCAGTTTTAGAAGCGTATTGGTCGGAAACGACACAGCGAGGCGTCACAGATCAGTTAATCAGTCTACTCAATTTTGAGAGTTCTCAATTCGCGACAATTACGCAATTTTTTGAGTACATGGTGCAACAGAACCAGCTCTCATTGAAATTTGTATCTGGAAACTTCCTCGTACACTATGTATTTCTTTACTCAAAGGTCAACAAAAAGGAAGTATTAATGCATTCCGCGACCTACTTCAGTTACTTGAAATTCAGCAGTCTGACTATTCTTTCGTTAGCAAAAATTTCTCAACAGAGGTTAAAATGGCAATAGGTATCAAGGCTACAACATATCATTTAATAACAGACACAACAGACGATACGGCAACAGTCAGCGGTATTAGAATTATTACCACAGGCGAAACACTTTTAACGGACAACCCCAGTACAGTCACCAAAAATTTTCTGGCAACAGCCAACAGTTTCAGCAGCAAGATAATAGCAGGCACAATTCGTCTCAGCAAAATTACAGATCACAGCAGACTCACAATAATAATAATCATGGAAATAATTATGCTCATCGAAATAATGAGTTACATTCCACTCGTCACGTACCATACGATAGAAGGTACGACAACAGAACTACAATCAGAATTACACAGTAAGCGCAATGGCAACAGGCAAAATAACAGTTACGGACAGCAACACTGTGTATTAAATAAACCAGATAGTCGTTTCCATCCTCATGACAGACAACGAATAGAAGCTTAGCATACTGTAGATGTCAACAGAAAAACGTTATCTACAGACAATATGAAAACTGTAACACAACGAATAATCGCGTTGGAAGACATCTTTATTGCGGAAAAAAGGACAGCCGAAAAAGAATGTGTACCACTCGATTATCAACATACAGGTTGCCTCACATAATTTTACAGCAGTAGCTGACTCTGGATATCCAGTTACAGTGATTAGTGATGTAGCATTTAATTAATGCACTGCAAATAACTCTTGCCCTACATTCCCATTACAGAAGACTAAAGTTAGAGGAACAGTTTCTGGAAAAGGGGTAGATATAAAACTACAAACACATTTTGGATTTACTATTCATGGCCATACATTTTATGCATCTTTTTGAATCGTCCCATTTTTAACAACCGAAGTTATGCTAGGTATGGATTTCTTGACAGAACATATAAATCGATTTTTTGCTTCAAAGATTGTATTATTCTACTATTATGCAAAAATAACTATCACGTTGCATTACAGTTTCAGCAGAGCATTTCAACGGAGGAACAGGACATTAACAGGTTAGAGCGTTTTTCATACACAAAGAATAAACAATGGTATACATCATTTTTCACTGTCGCACCTTTTGCTACCGACAAGGCAAATGAAGAATCTAATTTTGATGTTTCGTAGGCAATCAAAGCCAAGGATGACAACTGTGGAGCAGCAATAGACGAAGACGGACAAAAATTACAAAAAACCTTACAATCACATACACAAGTTTCTGAAATGTATCCCGTACTATGTGAGTATTTGTGTATGAATTCTAATTAAAGCCTCGTAAGACATTTGTTTCACAGCATTACTCAGTACCTATGATTTACAGAGACAAAGTAAAACAAGAATTAGAATCCATGCTCGCACAAGGCATTATTGAACCGACAACAAATCCACATATTAGCCCATTACACGTGGTTCCCAAAAAAGGACGGATCGTTGAGGCTTGTGTGAGATTCTCGACGGATTAATGACATTTAGTTTTGAAGAATAAAAATCCACCGGACAAAATAAAAGGACGTATTTCTTTCCCCAAGTCACAGTGTTTACCTCAACATGAATACACAAATACATATACACAAATATAAAAAAAGGCAGCTGAGAAAAGGATAATGCTACAAAAGAAAGTAACTCACACTAGCAAATTCGAAATTGGACAAAAAGTTTTAATTCGAGCACATCTATTCTTTTGTAAAAGAATGTGTGTCAGAAACTTACATTACTTTATAACCGACCGTTTCGGATTCTACGAATTCCACATCCCAACGTAGTACATCTTGAAAAAACTAAACTCCTCCAGAACAGGCCATCAAGGATAACAGTACTGACCGGCCGCCGTGTCATCCTCCCCTCATAGGCGTCACTGGATGCGGATATGGAGAGGTACGTGGTCAGGACACCGCTCTCCAGGCCGTATGTCAGTTTCCGAGTCCGGAATGGTACATCTTGAAACACTCAGAACGAAAGCTTTGAGGGGTCTTCAGCACATCACCAATATAAAACAGTTCACTGAATTATTACCTGACTGTCTCTGCCCTAATTATAACAACAATGCACCGATATATAGCAGTCCTGTTGTGACGACAGGTATTTCGCTTTCTTTTGACATCAACTTGTAATCGGAGAAGATATTTAATTTTAGCGTCTTGCACTGAGATACTCTAAAAGTGAGCTATAACGAGGGTGTCACATGTGACGTGAAGACTTAAGACTCTATTATAGATGAAGTATGTGAAGCGATGATTTATGGATTTTTATAAATCGGGTATGATGAGATAATAAGCATTGAGGATAGCGAACTTTTTATGATTATTATGCAGACGTCTATGATACGTGATATGAAGAATGTAATTCTGATGTTAGGGATTACGTGATGATTTTACTCTTGGTGCATGCTTTGTTGACTGTGTTTTGGTGTGTTTCTCTGATGAGGAGTATTTCTAAACGCTACAAAACAATAAAAGTCTATGAATTTACAGGAAGATAAACACTTTGTATCAAAAATATGCATTTTTCGTCTGTGAATAGCAACGTGAAGGATTGAAGACGCTTATTTCCATTTCTTGCTTTGATGAATTTGTGACTTTGCTTGCGCTAATGGATTTTACCGCATTCACAGGAAATACTATTTCTCATTCTTCTTCAGCTATAGTTAATCTATTTCATCGGAAAGACATAATTTCTTAATTATATTAATTCTCTATGTTTACTTTTCTTGTTCGTAGATATTAACTGTTCTTCTTGATACCGCTTAAATTTTGCATTAGGAGTAATTATAAATAATTGGCATATGCTTAGGTTAATGTTTTGTGATCACATTTTCATTTGCTGTATGTTTTGTGACTGACAGACGACAGACAAATGTAATGATTTCTTTTTTTTCTTTTTTCTACAGCAGCAAAATATTGTTCACATGCCATTTTCTTTCCCTTTCCTTTACCCTGCGTACTTATGCGTATTTACACGACTATACAAAAAGAAAACACATCCTGCGGAAATTACCAATGTACTCTCGCATAATAACACGAGTAGTCTACTCACACTTGAGTTAAAAGTAAGAAGACTGATAACAATGTTTGCCTATTGATATTTACACAATACATTGTAAACGTAATGATTCCCGCATTTTAATGCTTATTTCCCCCTACAGTATAAAACAGATTTCGAATATGATTAATCTCTTTGAGATGTCACTACTGACTCATCTGTATTAACTGTAATTTCGATGTTCGTAAGAAATGTTTGTTACTTTTTGTCATTTAAGAGTTTACCATACGTAGTTTTACATAAATGTCTTAGCTTTATTTTATTTCACTATATTGCATCAGAATATGTGTATTTTGTAAAAGCAACATATTTGTGGACTCACCTAGAGTTACTCTATTCACTGTGACAATGTTTGACTTATTATGAACGTTTTCTTTACCACGAGATGCCACATCGATTATCATAATTTTATATGACTTCTCAGATATTTGGTGAAAGCGACATTGCAGTACCTCTTGTGAGTGATGTGGCTCCGAGTTGTCATTGGATTTATAATGGTTAAGTACTGCATCTACTGAGTCTGCTCTTAGCTGCCTCACAAACAATCATGATACAACACATTCACTTGAGTTATTACAGCCGGCCGCGGTGGCCGTGCGGTTCTAGGCGCTTCAGTCCGGAACCGCGTGACTGCTACGGTCGCAGGTTCGAATCCTGCCTCGGGCATGGATGTGTGTGATGTGCTTAGGTTAGTTAGGTTTAAGTAGTTCTAAGTTCTAGGGGACTGATGACCTAAGATGTTAAGTCCCATAGTGCTCAGAGCCATTTGAACCATTTTTGAGTTATTACAACGTCATCAGTACTAAAAGACACTTCAACAAATGCTAGTTAGTGTACTGTGTGCAGTTATGTCAACAGCTTTGTGAAACAACCACTGTGTACAGTTATGCCAACAGCTTCGTGTGAAACAACACATACTTGCTACGACTAAAAGATTATGTAATCACAGTCAGTCTCGTGAGCGTTTGTGCAGAATAACTACAAAAATAATACCGCCATGAATGTCATTTCCCCACACTTGATGACTTCGTAACTAGCGTACACTCATGTAATGGTCAAATTCCTTTAACTTGTGCACACTTCTTTCAAACGAAAAGTAACACAATCTGAATGCACCTGAGAACCAATGTAAGCAATACTGACAACTTTGAAACTTCCTGGCAGATTAAAACTGTGTGCCCGACCGAGACTCGAACTCGGGACCTTTGCCTTTGGCGGGCAAGTGCTCTACCATCTGAGCTACCGAAGCACGACTCACGCCCGGTACTCACAGCTTTACTTCTGCCAGTACCTCGTCTCCTACCTTCCAAACTTTACAGAAGCTCTCCTGCGAAAGCTGTGAGTACCGGGCGTGAGTCGTGCTTCGGTAGCTCAGATGGTAGAGCACTCGCCCGCGAAAGGCAAAGGTCCCGAGTTCGAGTCTCGGTCGGGCACACAGTTTTAATCTGCCAGGAAGTTTCATATCAGCGCACACTCCGCTGCAGAGTGAAAATCTCATTCACTGACAACTTTACTTGGAGTACACTTGAGCACGAAAAGTACAAAGTTTTAAGCAGATTAAGTTATGTGCGTCTGAGAACCATTACTTACAAAACAAAAAAGTTTTCCATGACCTCTTTACAGTGTACATATGCACATCACATATATGCATTGTCTACTCTGTAATCTGTTTATGTTTCTCTATGACTTAGTGTACTGCTTCCTAGATGACTAATACTTTTGTGTAATATTGTATTGACGAATTTTTCAGTACAATCTTTGCCATATGCAAAATTCATCCGGCAGATGTCTGACCGGAGAGGCCGTGGGGTAGTGAAACAGATCTATTGGGAGTTTGTTATTGGCAGTTCTGCAATTTTTACATACTTTGGATGTCTCAACCGCTAGACGATAATTTTGAATCGCTTGTTATTCGGTTGCAGTCTTTGGTCAGAGTAGCTGTGACACTGGAAGATGCGCTTGTTGTTGTCATCGCTGCTTGGTAGTGAGGAGCGCAGGAATTTTATTGTTAATGGAGTAGTGAGACAGACGACGAGCAGGCGACTGGTGGCAATGTAGACGTAAAGTTAAGTGCATATGTATTTAAGTAAAATGATTTGTGTTTGAATATTGTGAAACAGAGGAGAAAGATTCAGTTAGTGATTTGAAATGAAATGAGATTATGGAAGTGTATGAAGAGGAATGAAGGTAATATTTTTCATTTAGAGGCACTGCAGTCGCGCGTAGTTTAGAATATCAGGAAACTTAAGGTTTTTCATTTAAGACTGTGCAATTTTCACTGTAAGGTATTTTTTATGTGCATCAGTTGTTTGTCTAACGTTTGTTGGAGTAAGAATTTGATATCCATGTTGCCCTTTGTTAATGTTAACGAGTGTTGTATCATGAATTTCATACAGTTAATAACATATCAGATAGTTTAAAAACAGTTTGTGAAAGGAATATTGCAGCTCACAGCATTGTCCACATCCTCAATCAAAGTCCTTTCATTTGATGGAGTGTCTCACCCAATTATGTGTATATAACACTTTACTTGTTGGAGCATTACACTAAGCTCTCAGCAGCTGTAGTTAGAAATTTGCAGCTGGCGCACAGAGACCAGCAAGCACTGCGTTTCCAAGCAACTGCATTACGAGGTAAGATATTTTCCTTTCCGGATCAGTTTGCTACGAGAATTATCAATGCACGGCGACAATTTCATGAATAGCATTTTTAGGTAGATCAATTAGGCACAGGGACCACTTTCTTTAATTCAAGAGATTAATAGTAAAATTCAGGATTTAATCAGTTTGCAGGTTTTTTAGAAAGATTATAAAACAAGCCCATATTCGTATTGTATTCTCGCAGGCAAATGTACACTCCTGGAAATTGAAATAAGAACACCGTGAAAATTCATTGTTCCAGGAAGGGGAAGGTCAGATACATCACATGATCACACTCACAGAACCACAGGCACATAGACACAGGCAACAGAGCATGTACAATGTCGGCACTTGTACAGTGTATATCCACCTTTTGCAGCAATGCAGGCTGCTATTCTCCCATGGAGACGATCGTAGAGATGCTGGATGTAGTCCTGTGGAACGGCTTGCCATGCCATTTCCACCTGGCGCCTCAGTTGGACCAGCGTTCGTGCTGGACGCGCAGACCGCGTGAGACGACGCTTCATCCAGTCCCAAACATGCTCAATGGGGGACAGATCCGGAGATCTTGCTGGCCAGGGTAGTTGACTTACACCCTCTAGAGCACGTTGGGTGGCACGGGATACATGCGGACGTGCATTGTCCTGTTGGAACAGCAAGTTCCCTTGCCGGTCTTGGAATGGTAGAACGATGGGTTCGATGACGGTTTGGATGTACCGTGCACTATTCAGTGTCCCCTCGACGATCACCAGTGGTGTACGGCCAGTGTAGGAGATCGCTCCCCACACCATGATGCCGGGTGTTGGCCCTGTGTGCCTCGGTCGTATGCAGTCCTGATTGTGGCGCTCACCTGCACGGCGCCAAACACGCATACGACCATCATTGGCACCAAAGCAGAAGCGACTCTCATCGCTGAAGACGACACGTCTCCATTCATCCCTCCATTCACGCCTGTCGCGACACCACTGGAGGCGGGCTGCACGATGTTGGGGCGTGAGCGGAAGACGGCCTAACGGTGTGCGGGACCGTAGCCCAGCTTCATGGAGACGGTTGCGAATGGTCCTCGCCGATACCCCAGGAGCAACAGTGTCCCTAATTTGCTGGGAAGTGGCGGTGCGGTCCCCTACGGCACTGCGTAGGATCCTACGGTCTTGGCGTGCATCCGTGAGTCGCTGCGGTCCGGTCCCAGGTCGACGGGCACGATGCACCTTCCGCCGACCACTGGCGACAACATCGATGTACTGTGGAGACCTCACGCCCCACGTGTTGAGCAATTCGGCGGTACGTCCACCCGGCCTCCCGCATGCCCACTATACGCTCAAAGTCCGTCAACTACACATACGGTTCACGTCCACGCTGTCGCGGCATGCTACCAGTGTTAAAGACTGCGATGGAGCTCCGTATGCCACGGCAAACTGGCTGACACTGACGGCGGCGGTGCACAAATGCTGCGCAGCTAGCGCCATTCGACGGCCAACACCGCGGTTCCTGGTGTGTCCGCTGTGCCGTGCGTGTGATCATTGCTTGTACAGCCCTCTCGCAGTGTCCGGAGCAAGTATGGTGGGTCTGACACACCGGTGTCAATGTGTTCTTTTTTCCATTTCCAGGAGTGTATTTGGTTTCTCTCGCAGTTGTAAATGTCTGAAGTTACCCAAAGCTAAGCAACAACAAAGTTACAACCAACCAACCACGCCAGTACGATTTCAAGAATCAAATAAAACGAAAATAATTTATAACGGAAACTTTCAGCACCCCATATCAAGTGATGGACTCCTGCAGCATTTTATGTCGTGCAGTAAGAGCTAACAGCGGCCGGTCTAGGGATTTACTTCGCATGCATAGATTTCTGACAACACTAAAATGCAAACGGCTGAGTTTGGAGTGGCACATGACCTGGAAGCACGGACCGGTGACGCACGGCGTCACATTTTTAGCGACGAGTCGTGATTCAGCACTATCTGTAAGATCGCCGTGGAGATGACGTGGAGACCCCTTTCTTCCAGGCGCAGCAGTTCTGCTTCTGGCGTCATGATGTGAGAATGTATCGGGTATGTTTTCAGATCACGGCTGGTAGTGCTTGAGGAAACTCTGTCGCCACTACGATGTCGTGGACGTCCTATGACCTCATGCGTTACCTCTCTTGCGACGGTATGGTAGTGTCACTTTTTAACAGTGCTCGTCCACACATGGTACGTGTGTCCATGAATTCTCACCATGAACTTGAGGTACTCCGGTGGCCAGCGAGACCCCCATATCTGTTGGCGATAGAACATATATGGGACCAGCTCACACATCAACTGCGTACTTTTGCCAGTAGCTGGGATATCAAGGACAAGTTACAACATTTTTGGGCCAGCTTGCCTCAGGAGAACATACAACAGTTTATGATACCTTTCAGAACCAAATCAGTGCATACATCTTGGCTAGAGGGGGTGCAACGTCGTACCAATAAGTCGTTCTTCGTAAATTTGACTCGATTTTGTAATCAGTGAAATAACATCGCACGCCCTCTCAACCTGTGAACCTGTGAAGTTTCATTTCATCGCCTCCTCCCCTACTGGGTGATTCACTTTTTTCTGAAGCAATATATACATACACAAATGTTGTTCAGCTACCAGGGAGACATTAACCAGCATTGCTGCCTTTCTTGTTTATTCATGGCCAAGAGATGAGCAACAGTTCGTTTTAATTTAGTAATCCACTTTCTGTTCTCAAGACTTGTTCAAAAATGTATCACACTAACCACATTGTGCCGCTTACATATACACAAAATTGCTTTTGCTCTGTTGTAATAGCACACAGTGCAAATAACTGGAGAAACGAAATTCGTTCACTTCTGGAATTCACTATAAATAAATAAAAACACAAGGAAGGTGCACACTGGTCGTTCAGTCAATCATCTTCAGTTGAAGGTTTGTGTGAGCACAATGTACACCAACTGTTGTGCACCAAGCAAGAGGTAAGCATCAAATACTGCGAGAGACTGCAACCATACAGGCACAACGACTCTCCTGGTGTCTTTCAGTGCCCCGCAGCAGAATCCAGATGACGCTCACAAACACGAACCTCTTCCTGCTTCCGCGCCACTTCCTCCAACGCGTAATGTACGTGTGCTGCTACTGTGAGTAGTGAGTAGAGAGCATTGTCGACTGCGGAATATTTTTATTCCGCCTCATACAGACAAACATGGAAATGCTTCCGCCGACAAGCTCCAAAACACGACGCGGGGAGAACACTCACACGGTTACTAACCAGCTGTCAGAGAGTTCACTTCAGTCACCTGCAGTTAGCTCAGTACACTACTCCGAAGACTCTTCCCACTCAGCAGTAGCTTTTTATGGAGAACTACTGTAAGTAACAGAGTATCTCGAAACATTACTGTCAGTGATACAATATCATAGACTGCAAAGAGATAGCCAAGCTATTTTAGATATTGTATTACATTCTGGACATCAAGTGCTACAAATCAAAATGTACCAACGTTAAGTACCCTTTTGTAACATACTGTTAATAAATTTTATGTGTTATTTTTCATTGTGTAATCATATGTTTGTTGTAGTGTCGCCTATGTCAACAAGTGTTTACTTGCAAGCGTGCAAATCAGCCCCCATTTAAGAAACATTAATAACAGAGAAAAAGTTTTCTGCTACTGCGGAGTTTGGGCTAAATTAATAGTAGCATTAAGTTACTTGATACACAACACCAACTAAGAAAAGATGTTACACATCTATGGAGAAAGAACGTCGCCTGGAGATATTCATTCAGTTTCAGTAGTGGATGCTACAAGAGAAGTGTTGTGCGTCATGGAGTTCTTTCCCGTTAAAATTCAGAGTACGTTCCTATATATTCAAGCTATTTATTGCATCGCCTTGTGCGTATCTCACGAAAAATCCGTGAAGGTGGAATGAGAGAGAGTCGAGCTCCCATGGAGGCTTAGCAGGACTCGTTCTTCCCGCACACCATTAGTGACTGGAACAGGAAGGAGGAAAATTAGATGTACTGTCCTTGGAGAGTACGTGATTTATTGATGTGTTGCTTTATTTTTTTTGTATTTTATACGAGACAATCTTACAATTTCACAATATATAACAATAGTGCCCCCTTCATACATCGGAATTTCGCTCGCTGAGTATTGTCATAGTTGTAGTCATACAGGGTGTTTCAAAAATGACTGGTATATTTGAAACGGCAATAAAAACTAAACGAGCAGCGATAGAAATACACCGTTTGTTGCAATATGCTTGGGACAACAGTACATTTTCAGGCGGACAAACTTTCGAAATTACAGTAGTTACAATTTTGAACAACAGATGGCGCTGCAAGTGATGTGAAAGATATAGAAGACAACGCAGTCTGTGGGTGCGCCATTCTGTACGTCGTGTTTCTGCTGTAAGCGTGTGCTGTTCACAACGTGCAAGTGTGCTGTAGACAACATGGTTTATTCCTTAGAACAGAGGATTTTTCTGGTGTTGGAATTCCACCGCCTAGAACACAGTGTTGTTGCAACAAGACGAAGTTTCCAACGGAGGTTTAATGTAACCAAAGGACCGAAAAGCGATACAATAAAGGATCTGTTTGAAAAATTTCAACGGACTGGGAACGTGACGGATGAACGTGCTGGAAAGGTAGGGCGACCGCGTACGGCAACCACAGAGGGCAATGCGCAGCTAGTGCAGCAGGTGATCCAACAGCGGCCTCGGGTTTCCGTTCGCTGTGTTGCAGCTGCGGTCCAAATGACGCCAACGTCCACGTATCGTCTCATGCGCCAGAGAATACACCTCTATCCATACAAAATTCAAATGCGGCAACCCCTCAGCGCCACTACCATTGCTGCACGAGAGACATTCGCTAACGATATAGTGCACAGGATTGATGACGGCGATATGCATGTGGGCAGCATTTGGTTTACTGACGAAGCTTATTTTTCCCTGGACGGCTTCGTCAATAAACAGAACTGGCGCATATGGGGACCCGAAAATCCCCATGTTGCAGTCCCATCGTCCCTGCATCCTCAAAAAGTACTGGTCTGGGCCGCCATTTCTTCCAAAGGAATCATTGGCCCATTTTTCAGATCCGAAACGATTACTGCATCACGCTATCTGGACATTCTTCGTGAATTTGTGGCGGTACAAACTGCCTTAGACGACACTGCGAACACCTCGTGGTTTATGCAAGATGGTGCCCGGCCACATCGCACGGCAGACGTCTTTAATTTCCTGAATGAATATTTCGATGATCGTGTGATTGCTTTGGGCTATGCGAAACATACAGGAGGCGGCGTGGATTGGCCTCCCTACTCGCCAGACATGAACCCCTGTGACTTCTTTCTGTGGGGACACTTGAAAGACCAGGTGTACCGCCAGAATCCAGAAACAATTGAACAGCTGAAGCAGTACATCTCATCTGCATGTGAAGCCATTCCGCCAGACACGTTCTCAAAGGTTTCGGGTAATTTCATTCAGAGGCTACGCCATATTATTGCTACGCATGGTGGATGTGTCGAAAATATCGTACTATAGAGTTTCCCAGACCGCAGCGCCATCTGTTGTTGAAAATTGTAACTACTGTAATTTCGAAAGTTTGTCTGCCTGAAAATGTACTGTTGTCCCAAGCATATTGCAACAAACGGTGTATTTCTATCGCTGCTCGTTTAGTTTTTATTGCCGTTTCAAATATACCGGTCATTTTTGAAACACCCTGTAGATCAGCTGGAGTGTTTCGTGAGTTATGCATCAGTTTTTCGCCTGGGACTTCTATACTCATGGCGATATCTCTGAGCTTGGAAATTAATGTTTCATTCTTTCACGTATTCGCCTCTTCTCCTACTAAACCATCCGCAACGCTTATAATTAGTCAAAAGATGGCAACGTCGAAGTACCAACCACGTTGTTTAATTATATCTTAATTTGTTAATTTTTGCCCTCTTTCTGGTAAGGTACAATAGTAAAATCTTGGTAATGATGGAAATGTTCTACAAAGATTGTCTTCTAGTATAAAATTTTAGCTAGGCCTGCTTCATCACCACAGCCGAAACGTGACTGCTAACTATTCGCTGTCTGCCCGTGCGCAGTGCTCCAACATCTGTATGTTACGTCACTGTTTATTTACCTCAGCCTAAGCGGAATGGCTGGAAAAACCTCTGATGATAAATTTTAATTACTGACAACAGAACAGTTTCCCGCACACGAAACGTGTCGAAGTAACAAAGGCGGCAAATTGCTTCTCGCTGTACAGAAACCATAAATACGTCGAACAGAGCCACGTTCATGAGAAACGTGGATCATATACCACAGGGAACAAGGCAGGGTATAGCAGCTGTGTTAGACGTTCCAAACTTACGACTGTGTACCTCTTATGTTGCCTGTCAGGTCGCAGTCGGAAGGTAACTGTATCCCGTCATCAGGCGCAGATTGCTGTTTAAATTTACAGGCGATCTGATAGGTCGCCATATGGGAGCCGAGCCGGGGTAAACAGTCTGGGCCTTTTGTTCCCGCTTCGGAACTGTTGCGGCTCAGAAGGCCGTAGCATCCAACTCGAATATGTGACGCACTTCTCCGATAATTCTTTTGAATCATAAGGTTGAGTATCCATTTAAAAGGGACCACATCTCACAAATCAGTATAAGCGAGAAATCTATTCTGCTATCGGCACACGCATTTAGACCCGGCCTTGATTGCTATCCAACAGTAGCATGGTGAGAGTTTCCGATGCAACGAGAAGCCGTTAATCTCGTAACACAAAGATATGATTTCGTGAAAGGTGAACATCTCGTCGTATTGCATAAAAAAAATCTTGTTTACGTAGGACCGCATGATAAATATGACACTGGTTAAGTTTTGTTCGGTATAGCGAACGTTAAGATACGAAAACGCTTTTAAAGTACCAGTACTTTGTTTTCACTTTCTAAATATGCCCTTACTATTAGCTGTCTTTAATAATCTTTACAGGTTTCTGTTTATGTAGTTGTGTGCCACTTGCATCGCGTCGTCATTCTGAAGGCGAAACTGTTGAAAGAAAGCAACTGATTGGGAAGTGACTGGGGACCTTTGCGCTCGTAACCAATTAAGCACACAGAGATTAGCTAGCGGACACTTTACGTACTTGTAAAACATGGAAAGCCATACCTTCGGAAAGAAAATAGCGCAGGAAGACTCTGAGAGCATTTTGGTTCTCATGAATGTACAGGGTGATTACAATTAAACTTTCATACCGCTGTAGGAACACCACCAATGGTCAGAATGACTTCAAATTGCAACGGAATATTATCGGAGAAAGGGGAAAACTTACGGCAGAAGAAAAATAAATAGTTACAAAATATAGCAATAGATGGCGCTGTAAACATCATAATTTAATAGTGGTCGACTACAAAAGACAAATGGATCATACAGCAATGCCCGAGGCGTACGTTTGACGTTAAACAAACTGTACTACTCAGTGTTAGAACGGATCTGAGCTCTATGGGACTTAACATCTGAGGTCAACAGTGCCCCAGAACTTAGAACTACTTAAACCTAACCTCCATACCCGAGGCAGGATTCCAACCTGCGGCGCGGTTCCAGATTTAAGCGCCTAGAACCCCTCGGTCACAGCGGCTGGCACTACTCAGTGTACATGGGTGTGCAGGTGTGATACTGTTAGTTACGTATCCCATCCACCACAGCAAAGTCATATCACATCGGATGGGAAAAATCGGTTTTTAATTGTCCTGTGACCAAAAACCGTATAAAAAGTATCACTCGCATCGGTTTTTAATTGTTGCGAGGCCAAAAACCGCATAAAAAGCATCAGTCAAAACCAAATCGGATTATTAATTTCCGTGTGACTGGTGTACAACGTGTTCAAAATGCTGTCCACCGTTTTCCGCGACAAGTTGAAATTGAGAAAAAGCATGTTCTAAAACTGATCGAAGTGTTTCTGGGGTCACATTCAGAATGTGTTGTGCAATGCATGCCTTGAATGAAGCTAAGTTTTCAGTCGGAACACTGAACACAACGTCTTTCAGATAGCCAGAAGCCACACGGATTAAGATCAGGTGATCGGGACGGCGAGGCTGTAGGGAAATGGGGGCTGATAATTCTAGTATTTCCGAAATGGCGCTTCAGCAGCTGCTTAACTGTATTTTCAATGTGCGGAGGTGCGCCATCTTGCGTAAAAATGATCCCGTCCACACATCCACGCTGTTGGAGAGGTGGAATGACATGGTTGCGCGAAAGAGACTCAGCGCTTACCATTGACTGTACAGGTAACAGGACCGGAGGCACCAGCCTCTTCGAAAAAATATGGCCCTATGATAAATGATGCGGTAAATCCGCGTCACACAGTGACCTTTCCAGAATGAAGTGGTACTGGTTGATTTGCGTGTTGATTTTCCGTTGCCTATATTCGACAGTTCTGTGTATTGACATATCCTGTCAGATGGAAGTGAGCCACATCTGTCCACAAAATCTTCGATGGCCAATCATTGTACACTTCCATGCGAGCAAGAAATTCTAAAGCAAAGATCACTCTTGCTGGCAGGTCAACAGGAAGCAACTCGTGCACATGGGTAATTTTGAATGGATATCAAAGAAGAATGTTTCGTAGGATTTTACTCACCGTTCTCACGGGTATGTCCGATGTTTGGGCAAATCTCCGTGCACTACACGTTTGCACACCACCACTCGTCTCCTCCAGCATTGCTGCGGGCACTGCTTCCACTGACGTCGAATCAATTCGTTTCCTCCCTCTACCAGGTTGCACACCAAAAGAACCTGTCTTTTCGAATTTCCGAATCATTTTCTCCAAACCCACGGCAGTCAGCGGACCAACGCCTTTTTTTCAAACTCTTCAGTGTCCGGTTCTGCAGAGCGACGTGTGCACAGTCATCATTCTTGTAAAACAGCTTTACAAGGAGAACGCAATCCTGCGTTGAGACTGTCATGGCGAACGTCGCAGACGCGAAAGGAGGAAAAGCCGTGTACCCGGTTTGTTTATACCAACTTCAATGGGTCGTTCGCATGACAAGTGTTTTGATTTACGCATTCTGACACATACAGCTCCATCTATTGACAAATTTACACACAATTTTTTTCTTCTGCCGTACGTTTTCCCCCTTCTCCGATAATATACCATTGCAATTTGAAGTCATTCTGACCAATGGTGTCATTTCTACAAAGTTTTGAAAGTTTAACTTTGATTATAATAACCTTGTATATTAATGGATGTCATAGTCTCCATGTACAAGGTGGAGAAAATTAAAAAAAACTATTCTATTGCCAGAGGTTCGCATAGTCACTATTAATCGTAAATCCAATCTTCCAGTTGCATCGTTTTGGTTATGCGCTCACCACATTTTATAGTCATTAATCGACAACATACTCAGAATGTCTTCTTCTGTTGAAAACGTATATTGTTTTAATTATTCCTTCACGTGTTAATTATCCACCTGTTTCCAGAATGAGATTTTCACTCTGAAGCGGAGTGTGTGCTGATATGAAACTTCCTGGCAGATTAAAACTGTTTTAATCTGCCAGGAAGTTTCATATCAGCGCACACTCCGCTGCAGAGTGAAAATCTCATTCTGGAAACATCCCCCGCAGAAGAGCTTCTGTAAAGTTTGGATGGTAGGAGACGAGATACTGGCAGAAGTAAAGCTGTGAGAACAGGCCGTCAGCCGTGCTTGGGTAGCTCAGTTGGTTGAGCGCTTGCCCGCGAAAGGCAAAGGTCCCGAGTTCGAGTCTCGGCCCGGCACACAGTTTTAATCTGTCAGGAAGTTTCATATCCACCTGTTTGTTTACATCATTATGTTTTTTATCGAGTTCCTTCTGATTAACTACCATAATCTCAAGAACAATTGTTTCAATAAATTTACTTACATTGATACGTTTCTTTCTTCGAATCACTGTCCTATTAGAATAATTTCAGAACCGTTATTATTTTGTAGCACTTTTAATTGAGGCCTCCTGTTCTTTAATAGATATTTGTTCTGCAAGATATTTTCAAATATTCCTTCAATCCCGTGAGCCTGTTTGGACGGGCCTACGATATACTAAAGCATTTTGCTCCGTATGACAAACAAGCGACTGGATGCAAAACATATTGAGGGTGAACCACCTAAGGCAGGCAAAATATATTCAGGATGTCAAATTTATAGAGTCGCGAGTTTTGCTAAATTCTGCAGGACATACACAAGTAATTTTTTACATTTATAACTGCCGAATTATGACAACGACAGTCGTCTTCTCTCTCTCTCTCTCTCTCTCTCTCTCTCTCTCTCCCTATCTCTCTAATAAAATAAAAGAAAGAAGAAGTCAAAAGTTATGCACTATTTTTTGTGGCATTGGAAATAATTATAGAAGAGGATTTCGACGATATAACATGTGTGGAACTTGACTAAATAAGAAGTGGTCCCGCGTATGTCTGTCTATTGTACCAAAAGTAAACAAATGCTGCTCAGATATGGCTTCTGAATTTATTTTTATGACTGTCACACCAGGCGCTCAAAATAGTAATTTTGCTTCGTGAAACTCTTGAAAGCATGTATTTTTGTTGCGTGTGCCCCATCTCTTCTCCACCGTTCCCAAGATTTAAAAATTGATGCACCTCTTCCAGAATCTCTTGACCAAGTTTCAATGTTGCCATCCAGCAGACCCACATGTTTCGTTATGCTTAGGTGCATATTGTAGACATCTGATATCACACGTTCCAGTTTAGTAAAGAACCTACATAATTTTCGTTTCCATTTACATAGTTATTCATAAGTACCTCCAGGTTTCCGGAATTTGATAGCGCAAATACTACAAGGAGTACAGAAAACTGACACATATCACTGCACGAAGTGTATTTGCAGTTGCAAATACGAACAACGATCAGCTGTATAAGGGAGTGGCGACAATGAAAATTTGTGCCGGACCGGGACTTCCATAGAGCTTCTTAACAACACAGGCACTGCAATATCATATTTATCATACATCGGGCAGCGACTTTCAATTAAAATGTCCTCCCCTGTACGAGAATTACATACTTGTGATGTGTGTACAAGTGCACGTTGTCACGCAGGAACGACGACATATGGAAGTTTGGATCTGGCCGTGAGTATTGTGCGGATGGACAAAGAAGTTAAGACGTCCGTTCGCGTAAAGCGGGAGACCGGGGTTCAAGTCCCGATCCAGAACTGTTTTCATTGTCCTCATTCCCGTAAACAGCTGATGCTTGTTGTTATTCGCAGATGCGAATGCATTTCATGTATTTCATAACGGCTGTAGTCGTCGCAGATCCTGTACCTTCGGGCACGCATACATGTCGAAGGGAACAGTGCAGCGTTCTTCTTAACAACACAGATCAGAGCGTCTCTTGAAGTTTGAGTTCGTAATATGCGTTGTAGTGCAGCTGCAGAGCGTGCCACTAGGGTGCAGGCGTGTGAGAATGTGTAGATTAGTCATCCGCTCCGCGTTGTCGCATCGAATTAGTTCGTGCCTGCAAACAGGCAGCTGTCTTCAACGAACTGCATGCAAACATGTAGGCTCATGTTAAAGTTTGCCGCGTCACAAATAGTGCCCGTATTGGGCATCTGTAATGTGAGTTAAGATATGCAGGGCCGGCCGCTGTGGCCGAACGGTTCAAGGCGATTCAGTCTGCAACTGCGCTGCTGCTACGGTCACAGGTTCGAATCCTGTCTCGGGCATGGATGTGTGTGATGTCCTTAGGCTAAAAAATGGCTCTAAGCACTATGGGACTTAACAGCAGAGGTCATCAGTCCTCTAGAAGTTAGAACTACTTAAACCTAACTAACCTAAGGACATCACACACATCCGTGCCCGAGGCAGGATTCGAACCTGCGACCGTAACTGTCGCGCGGTTCCAGACTGAAGCGCCTAGAACCGCTCAGCCACTCCGGCCGGCTGATGCCCTTAGGTTAGTCAGGTTTAAGTAGTTCTAAGTCTAGAGGACTGATGACCTCATATGTTAAGTCCCGTAATGGATAGAGCCAATTGAACCATTTTTTAAGAAATGCAGAGATGCTCCGTACAGTGATATTTGCCTCTTTTCAGTACGTCTTATAGTCTTCGGAAACCACAGACGTATTTAAAAATAACCGAGTGCTTTTAACTATCCATTCTGTATGCTAATGAAACAACATCACAATAATTTTCTATCCGTGACGAACAACGACCACATCGACACAGTACCTAACTTCTGACATTGCCTCTTCAGTAAACAAATTGAATGTCACTGATTAAATGAAATGAACGGATGGCGTCATTGGCCGGAAGTCCCCTTAAGCCGTCGGCACATGGACCGTGCTGTCGAACGTTAACGTTGAGAGTGCGAAGTTCAACGTGCTGCTCAACGCTCAGGAACGATGCGACTTGTGCATACGCTACGTGGGCCCCAACGTGGTATACGCGATCGCAACGCATTCTTGCGGCAGTTGTGGGATATTTCTAGTTCGTAAATCACACTGTTTACTCAACAGGAGCGCGGAAAATTCCCACGTTAGCACTACTAAAACGCACATTTCCTCCATTGTTTATATCCTAGTCACGTTGTTCTATATGTAATATACACAAATGACATACTCTCATAATACGCAAGTTACAATAATTCTTTCGCCACGAATATGATGTCTCTCATTATTTTATTGCAACGAATCACGCAGTTAATAACGGGTTTTCGAGTGATTCTCAGTTTGCTCGTGCTCAGAAACGACATATACAGGGTGTTACAAAAAGGTACGGCCAAACTTTCAGGAAACATTCCTCACACACCATTAAAGAAAAGATGTTATGTGGACAAGTGTCCGGAAACGCTTAATTTCCATGATAGAGCTCATTTTAGTTTCATAAGTATGTACTGTACTTCCTCGATTCAATTGGCCCAATTGAAGGAAGGTTAATGTTGACTTCGGTGTTACATGCAACTCATTGCTCTACAGTACTAGCATCAAGCACATCAGTACGTAGCATCAACAGGTTAGTGTTCATCACGAACGTGGTTTTGCAGTCACTGCAATGTTTACAAATGCGGAGTTGGCAGATGCCCATTTAATGTATGGATT
The DNA here is from genome assembly GCF_023864275.1 of Schistocerca cancellata. Classification (NCBI taxonomy): domain Eukaryota; kingdom Metazoa; phylum Arthropoda; class Insecta; order Orthoptera; family Acrididae; genus Schistocerca; species Schistocerca cancellata. The sequence goes on from NC_064627.1 coordinate 651,772,885, forward strand.
AGCACGGGGCAATAGCTGTGGCGCCGTACGTTTGTATCGAGACAGATTTCCAGAACGAAGGTGTCCCGACAGGAAGACGTTCGAAGCAATTGATCGGCGTCTTAGGGAGCACGGAGCATTCCAGCCTATGACTCGCGACTGGGGAAGACCTAGAACGACGAGGACACCTACAATGGACGAGGCAATTCTTCGTGCAGTTGACGATAACCCTAATGTCAGCGTCAGAGAAGTTGCTGCTGTACAGGGTAACGTTGATCACGTCACTGTATGGAGAGTGCTACTGGAGAACCAGTTGTTTCCGTACCATGTACAGCGTGTGCAGGCACTATCAGCAGCTGAGTGGCCTCCACGGGTACACTTCTGCGAATGGTTCATCCAACAATGTGTCAATCCTCATTTCAGTGCAAGTGTTCTCATTACGGATGAGGCTTCATTCCAACGTGATCAAATTGTAAATTTTCACAATCAACATGTGTGGGCTGACGAGAATGCGCACGCAATTGTGCAATCACGTCATCAACACAGATTTTCTGTGAACGTTTGGGCAGGCATTGTTGGTGATGTCTTGATTGGGCTCCATGTTCTCCCACCTACGCTCAATGGAGCACGTTATCATGATTTCATACGGGATACTCTACCTGTGCTGCTAGAACATGTGCCTTTACAAGTACGACACAACATGTGATTCATGCACGATGGAGCTCCTGCACATTTCAGTCGAAGTGTTCGTACGCTTCTCAACAACAGATTCGGTGACCGATGGATTGGTAGAGGCGGACCAATTCCATGGCGTCCACGCTCTCCTGACCTCAACCCTCTTGACGTTCATTTATGGTGGCATTTGAAAGCTCTTGTCTACGCAACCCCGGTACCAAATGTAGAAACTCTTCGTGCTCGTATTGTGGACGTCTGTGATACAATAAGCCATTTTCCAGGGCTGCATCAGCGCATCAGCGATTCCATGCGACGGAGGGTGGATTCATGTATCCTCGCTAATGGAGGACATTTTGAACATTTCCTGTAACAAAGTGTTTGATGTCACGCTGGTACGTTCTGTTGCTGTGTGTTTCCATTCAATGAATAATGTGATTTGAAGAGAAGTAATAAAATGAGTTCTAACATGGAAAGTAAGCGTTTCCGGGCACATGTCCACATAACATATTTTCTTTCTTTGTGTGTGAGGAATGTTTCCTGAATGTTTGGCAGTACGTTTTTGTGACACCCTGTATACGTATAGGCTTGAACTGAATGCCAATATAACGCCTCACAGCTCGATGCTAAAAGGAGATGGCGTCATGTGACGTAGGTTACGTTGTGCCATCTGATTGGTCAACGCTCAGCCGCCGCTCAGAATATCTGACATTCTAGATATTGCTCTGCACGTTCGGAAAGACTCCCGAACGTGCTATTCCACGCTCTGACGTCAGAAACTCGACACGCTCAACGCTCAATGTTCGGATGCGCGGTCCATGTGCCGACGGCTTTACGGGGCAGGTCCGGCCGCCTTGGTGCAGATCTTATTACATTCGACGCCACCTTGGGCGACCTATGCGCCGAGTAGGGATGAAATGATGATGAAGACAACACAACACCCAGTCTCTGAGCGGAGAAAATCCAAACCCAGCCGGGTATCGAACCCGAGCCCATTAGGACGGCAGTCCGTCACGCTGACCGTTTAGCTATCGGGGCGGACAAAATCACTCAGGACAACAAGGTACCCTGCCATGTTCCTTGGATGATTTTGAACTCTATGTCACCGGTGCTGTTTCCTCCCATTCTCCTTCGCGTGAAGAGAATAAGTTAACCTTTTATCCCTGCAGTTAATACTGCACTGACTGAGAATGGAAAACTTTTTATAAATTACTCTTTACACAAAGCATTCTCCAAATCTTTGAAAGAAATGAACGATTCCTTGTTTTCTTCCTAAAGCTGCTATATGTCACTAGTCGGAGCTCTCAAATCTCTCCGCGAGTGTCCCTACTTCTCTGAAAATCAGTCTTATCCTCTCCTAAACTATTTTTAATTTTGCTGTCCTTTCTTGGGTGAAGTACTCTTAGGACGATTTTTGCCACACATGACAGAACAGTGCACCAGCAATAAATTATGATCATTGCAGAACGATGATACCTACAGTCATCACTTATGTTAGCAGAAAGGACAGGTTATTCAGGTCAGAGCGAGATATCAGCATACTAGTAAGTTCTAACTGGGTACCGTGGAAGATTGCGTTTTATCGTCTCGTAGATGTCAAGGTCGTTATAGACAGAGTATAAACTGGAATTTTGGGAGAGACAGAACAGGGAACTGGTCGCCCCCTTCAGAGGAACTACCTCAGCATTTGCCTTAAGCGATTTACGGAAATCAAGCAAACCCAAACTCTGGGTGGTGTGACGATGGTTTCATCAGTCATTCTGCCAAATATGAACCCTTTATCTAATCAATGCGGTTCCTCGCTCAGCCCAAAGGGACAGAATCTTTTTCTACTGTTGCTTGTACCTTTGCCCCGCATCGGTGACGGGTCGGCATGGTTATTTACGGATTTTGGGTGATTAGTTTACGGGGTAATCGGACGCTTTTCCTGTTTCTTCTTTTTTTTTCGAAATATTTGCGATTCCTGTAATTGAGACGGGACTTGGGTACTAGCCCCGTGTTTATCTAGCTGGATGTGGGAAACAGCCATACCGTATAGGCTGTCTCGAACACCGCCCATCATAGATAACTCGTCAGGTGGATTCGACTCCGAGCCAGCGCACCACCCTTTCGCGGAAACAGCTATCTGAGGGGGTTGAAAGTATAAGGACGTTCATTTATCCTTTTTGCTGGCCGTTAAGCTTCGTGGCTATGAATTGTATTACTTTAATAGAAACATCAAAAAATGGTTCAAATGACTCTGAGCACTATGGGACTTAACTTCTGAGGTCATCAGTCCCCTAGAACTTAGAACTACTTAAACCTAACTAAGGACATCACACACATCCATGCCCGAGGCAGGATTCGAACCTGCGACCGTAGCGGTCGCGCGGTTCCACACTGTAGCGTCTAGAACCGCTCGGCCACTCGGCCGGCTAGAAACATCAACCAGCCACTTTTTCAAGTATTTTCATTTACACAACGCGCGTTTCGGGCTTTCGCTCATCTTCTATTGGTGTAAAACATATTTAAATATTCAGCAAATACATCGTTAAAAACTAGACTGTAATGTGGATCTTCCAGCTTCCCTGTACAAAATAACAATATTGTTTATCTACTCCACTTCGTGAGTTGTATATTTACAATTATATTACTCGTTATATGCACTTAACGTTCTGTTCTCCATGTTATTGGTCTTATTTTCTGCGTTCGTAAGCGTAACACGAACACTTATTGTTCGTATGATGCACAAAACCTCTGCAGAATACGAAATGTTGCCGACTGACCCGTTTGGCTGGCTGGTTGTGGCCGTGCGGTTCTAGGCGCTCCACTCTGGAACCGCGTGACAGCTACGGTCGCAGGTTTGAATCCTGCCTCGGGCATGGATGTGGTTAGCTTTAGGTAGTTCTAAGTTCTAGGGGACTGATGACCACAGACGTTAAGTCCCATAGTGCTCAGAGCCATTTTTGACCCGTTTGTCTGCTTCGGAAAATTATGTCTCCAGTAAAATATACACTTTGCTACAGGTTCTGAAAGTCATGCTTAAGTCAGTCAGGTACTCCGTCTTCAGGTCACGAGTGACCTACCGGGACCATCCGACCGCCGTGCCATCCTTAGTGGAGGATGCGGATAGGAGGGGCGTGGGGTCAGCACAACTCTCTCCCGGTCGTTATGATGGGATTCGTGACCGACGCCGCTACTATTCGGTCGAGTAGCTCCTCAATTGGCATCACGAGGCTGAGGGCACCCCGAAAAATGCCAACAACGCATGGCGGCCTTCATGATCACCAATCCAAGTGCCGACTACGCCCGACAGCGCTTAACTTAGGTGATCTCACGGGAACCGCTGTATCCACTGCGGCAAGGCCGTTGCCAAGTCAGTTAGGTGTATAGATAAAATATTTTTTAGTTTAAGCTTCTGAATGATTAAATATTGAAACATTTTAGCATGCAAAATGCTGTTGCTGTGTATGATTATTTAATCAGAGCAGTAGTGAGAGGTTCATTAAAACATATTGAATATTACAAAAGTAAACCGAAACGCTTTGTGTAAGGGAATTATTCTTGCAGACCTAACACACATATTAATAAACTGACATATTGTAGTGACGTTAAAAATGAGTAAAGGCAGAACAACTGATTTAGATGATGCGGAGCTATTATATACAATGTATGGGCTTACACTAGATTGTTGTTGGTGTTGTTGTTGTTGTGGTCTTCAGTCCAAAGACTGGTTTGATGCAGCTTTCCATGCTAATCTATCCTGTGCAAGCTTCTTCATCTCCATGTACCTACGGCAACCTACATCCTTCTGAATCTGATTAGTGTATTCATCTCTTGGTCTCCCTCTACGATTTTTACCCTCCACGCTGCCCTCCAATACCAAATTGGCGATCCCTTGATGCCTCAGGACATGTCCTACCAACCGATCTCTTCTTCTAGTCAAGTTGTGCCACAAATTTCTCTTCTCCCCAGTTCTATTCAGTACCTCCTCATTAGTTACGTGATCTACCCATCTTTCTTCAGCATTCTTCTGTAGCACCACATTTCGAAAGCTTCTATTCTCTTCTTGTCCAAACTATTTATCGTCCATGTTTCACTTCCATACAGGGCTACACACAATACACATACTTTCAGAATGGACTTCCTGACACTTATATCTACACTACATGTTAACAAAATTTCCTTTTTCAGAAACACTTTCCTAGCCATTGCCAGTCTACATTTTATATCCTCTCTACATCGACCACCATCAGTTATTTTACTGCTCAAATAGCAAAACTCGACTACTGCTTTAAGTGTCTCATTTCCTAAACTAATTCCCACAGCATCACCTGATTTAATTCGACTACATTCCATTATCCTCGTTTTGTTTTGTTGATCTTCATCTTATATTCTCCTTTCAAGACATTCTTCATTCTGTTCAACTGCTCTTCCAGGTTCTTTGCTGTCTCTGACAAAATTACAATGTTTTCGGCAAAACTCAAGGTTTTCATTTCTTCTACATGGATTTTAATTCTTATTCCAATTTTTTCTTTTGTTTCCTTTACTGTTTCCTCAGTATACAGATTGAACAGCATCGAGGATAGGCTACAGCCCTGTCTCACTCCCTTCTCAACCACTGCTTCCCTTTCATGCTCCTCGACTTTTATAACTGCCAACTAGTTTCTGTAGAAATTGTAAATAGCCTTTCGCCCCTGTATTTCACCCCTGCCACCTTCAGATTTTGAAAGAGTATTCCAGTCCACACTGTCAAAAGCTTTCTCTAAGTCTATAAATGCTAGAAAGTAGGTTTGCCTTTCCTTAATCTATCTTCTAAGATAAATCATAGGGTCAGTATTGCCTCATGTGCTCCAAGGTTTCTACAGAATTCAAACTGATCTTTCCCGAGATCGGCTTCTACCTGGTTTTCCATCCGTCTGTAATGAATTCGTGTTAGTGTTGTGCAGCCGTGACTTATCAAACAAGTATTTCGGTAATTTTCACACCTGTCAATACTTGCGTTCTTTGGGATTGGAATTATTGTATTCTTCTTAAAGACTGACGGTATTTCACCTGTCTCATACATCTTGCTCACCAGATCGAAGAGTTTTGTCATGGCTGTCTCTCCCAAGGCAACCAGTAGCTCTCATGGAATGTTTTCTACCTTCGGGGCCTTGTTTCAACTTAGGTCTTTCAGTGCTCTGCCAAACTCTTCACGCAATATCATATCTCCCATTTCATCTTTATCTACGTCCTCTTCCATTTCTATAATATTGCCCTCAAGTACATCGGCCTTGTATAAACCCTCTGTATACTCCTTCCACCTTTCTGCTTTCCTTTCTTTGCTTATAACTGGTTTTCCATCTGAGCTCTTGATATTCATGCAATTGGTTCTCGTTTCTCCAAAAATCTCTTTAATTTTTCTGTAGGCAGTATCTATCTTACCCCTAGTGATATGCGCCTCTACATCCTTACATTTGTCCTCTAGCCATCCCTGCTTAGCCGTTTTGCACTTCCTGTCAATCTCATTCTTCAGACGTTTTTACTTCTTTTTGCCTGTTTCATTTACTGCATTTTTATATTGTCTCCTTTCATCAATTAAATTCAATATCTCTTCTGTTACTCACCGATTTCTACTAGCTCTCGTCTTTTTACCTACTTGATCCTCTGCTGCCTTCACCATTTCATCTCTCAGAGCTACCCATTCTTCATCCACTGTATTTCTTTCCCCCGTATTTGTCGATTGTTAATTAATACTCTCTCTGAAACTCTCTACAGCCTCTGGTTCTTTCAGTTTATCCAGGTCCCATCTCCTTAAATTCCCACTTTTTTGCAGTTTCTTCAGTTTAAATCTACAGCTCAAGGCCAACAGATTGTGGCCAGAATCCACATATGCTCTTGGAAATGTCTTACAATTTAAAATCTGGTTCCTAAATCTCTGTCTTACTATTATATAATCTATGTGAAACCTTCCAGTGTCTCCAGGCCTCTTCCACGCATATAACCTTCTTCCATAATTCTTAAACGAAGTGTTAGCTATGATTATGTTATGTTCTGTGCAAAATTCTACCAGGTGGCTTCCTATTTCGTTCCTTACCCCCATTCCATATTCACATACTACGTTTCCTTCTCTTCCTTTTCCTACTATCGAATTCCAGTCCCCCATGACTATTAAATTTTCGTCTCCCTTCAGTATCTGAATAATTTCTTTTATCTCATCGTACATTTCTTCAATCTCTACCCCATCTGAGGAGCTAGTTGACGTATACACTTGTAATACTGTGGTAGGCGTGGGCTTCGTATCTATCGTGGCTACAATTATGCGTTCACTATGCTGTTCGTAGTAACTTATCCGCGTTCCTATTTTTGTATGGATTATTACAGCTATTCTTGCATTACCCCTATGTGATTTTGTATTTATAACCCTGTATTCAGCTGACCAAAAGTCTTGTTCCACCTGATACCGAACTTCACTCTAACTTTAACCTACCCATTTCCCTTTTTAAATTTTGTAACCTACCTGCCCGATTAAGGGATCTGACATTCCATGCTTCGATACGTAGAACCCCAGTTTCCTGTCTCCTGGTAACGACGTCCTCCTGAGTAGTCCCCGCCCGGAGATCCGAATGGGGGACTATTTTACGTCCGGAATATTTTAGGCAAGAGGACCCAATCACCATTTAACGATACAGTAAAGCTGCATGCCCTCGGTAAAAATTACAGCTCTAGTTTCCTCTTGCTTTCAGACATCACAGCACACACTAGATAAGATAATAGAAATATGTGGTATTTTATTTATTATTAGTTTATTTTTTTTTCAGGACGGTATCTGGTGTTTGGTTGTGTAAGTAAATTCTAGAAGTTTCATCTAAACATTTTATTGGATAACTCTAGCTATTTAGAATGTTAGATAACTCTAGCTATTTAGAAATTCAATTGGGGATACACATTTTTTAACGTTTGTTTACCATCTGAAGCAGTAGTAGGTCGTGTGCTATGTCTGTCTCTTGATAGTCATCTTCAGCTACATATAAGGAAAAATGTGGATTTTCTAAAATTTTTTGAACAAAGAGCATCCATGTGTTCGCGTAGTTGTATACTGAATTTTCTTCCTTTTAGGCCAGAGAATACCTTCTAATCTGAATTGCAGTTAAGTGTGGACACCCCTGACCAACTGCACAATTTTCTGTCGGTTTTGATATTTTGGCTCGCTTTGTCCTTTATTTCTGTAAAATCGGAGTTTGATATTTGAACCTTGAAAAAGTTTGACGCGCACACATTTTGCTGTTAGAGGCGATTTGGTATTATTTAGCATTCGTTTGTATTGTGGTTGGTTATGTGAGAATTAATTTTCATATTTAGCTCTCCTATTATGTTTGGACAGTAGCTGTTATTGTAAGCAATTGCTTTGATGACACTTCATCAGTTTGGTCTGCCATTTCTAATGGGATTTGGTGCATCTGTTGAATATTGCTATGTATGAATCCATTTTGTGCCTATCTGTGTGACAATGGGATTTTATTGATTGTGACATAAGGAACCCCTTGAATGCGAGGTGATGTTTACGGCATTCGACGCCCCATGTACTGTCTACCATGCAACCACAATTGCAACAGGAACGGTACTGGAGGCATCCAGTGGTAAGCACAGCATGAGACTACGAAGCTTAGTTGAACTGCTTAGTCGAATAATAATTCACAACAATGCTACAGTGCTAGTGGTGTTGACACAGAGCAGAACAATGGCAACGATAAACAAACCAAACATTGCATTATATCTACAACAACGGATGGCGAAGTTGACATTTCGTCAGAAAAGAACCCAAGGAATTTCGCAGAGACAGAAGGAAGTGGCAGATAAAATATTAGCGTTTCTGCTAGAGGCGTCAGTGGAATGTGTGGTGTCGTATACGCTCGACTGTGCGGACAATGTGCAATGATGACGATATGTGCTTAACAAGTGAAAGTGATACTGAAACAGGGGTCGAGACATGCAGTTCATCATGTTTGTCGGGCAGGGGACCATAAATCCCGTCTCCAGTGAAACGTTATAAAGGGCAATTGTTGTCCAAGGAGCAGGTACGTACATGAAAGATCATCCACAGCAAAGTAAAAAAAAAAATTATGAACAATTTCGAGTAAGTCTTGCTACGGATATTCAAAGAAGGACAGGGCACACTTGTAACCAGTGTTCGATTTGTGCTTTTACCAGTGGGGGGGGGGGGGGGGGGGGATGTCTTAGTGGGTTAGTATAATTATATATGTTACTAGCTTGGACCGTGGCGTTACCCATGGTTAAACAGTTATTTATAAATAGATGTTAGTGCCGAAACTCACTATTCACGCGTAAGCGCTATCAGAAAAGCCATCCCTTGTTATATCTTTAAAAGTACATTATAGGTAAAGCTTATTTACAAAATCAGCTACATGCAGGTATACGAGGGGAATTCAAAAAGTAAAGGCACATTTGTGAAAAGCTGTACTTATTCTGATGATAGAAAACTGAAACATGCGTTATTTTTCTACGTAACCTCCCTGGACTTCCCAACGTTTTACGAGTTTTTTTTTATTTCATCAGAAAATACGTTTATCGGTTTGAAATGCATACCTACTACATAACACTTTTTCAAAATTAATAAGCAAACATATTAATAGTATTAATAGTAAGACTGTATTAACAACTTTCAGTGTTCGGCTCCACAAATTTTAATTATATGTAAAGTTTTACTCCAGTGCGTGGGAAATAAACATCCCTGGTTGGGATGCATAAACTAAAACCAGAGGAGGGGATGGTCTGATGGAGAGGGGGGGAAATCCCCCCCATCCCCCCCCTGCAAATCGCACACTGCTTGTAACAAAAATTGGTGTTTGAGCGTTTCCACAATTTACAGGATGTACATATCAAATTGTTCGCAAGACAGACTACAGTGATTTCAAGGGAAGCAGCGTATGATTGCATAACATCAAAAAGAGCTACAGAATTTAAGGAGGCATGATACCGAAATTTCAAACAAAGCGTCAACTTTACGATGCACAGAAAACTGAAGAATCGACCCGAAAATTTGTAGATAAGATAAAAAACTTATCCCATTATTCAGTAATCGGTATTTGAAGAGGAAATGCATATGAAAGGGACCCTGGAAATTAGGGGTACCAATAGAGTTTCATCAAGATCAACTTGTTCTGGCGTAATCACAAGCGCCGGAACGAAGATGCAGAACGCAGGACCAGAGAAGGCGGCGATCAAACATCGACCAATGGTTTTGGCCAAAAGCTGGTAAAATAGCTTGCTTGTGCTTGATTTCTGGTCTTTGTATAAAAATAATACTCCATAAGAGCAAACTATCCCTCCTGAAAAGTATGTGACTTGCGACTCGTATCACCTGGAACTATTGGACAAGTTCAGCCTCTGGATGTTTGTTTTTTCTGTGCGTATGAAAAACACATTATTGTATTATGTGCAGCTACACCTTAAAGAAGAGCCAGTTTCAAGCTTAGCTTCACGACAGGCTGTTTCACCTTTGACTGCTTGCCATCACATTCCCATAGATCTCGTCGCCCCGTTAAATCAATATGATTCCATACGCATTCTTCAAGAGTGGATATCCTGCACAGTTTGTAACTCCCAAAGGGTTCGCCTTCAATTTTAATACTGCGAAACTTTATGATCACTGTGTGGCGCCATTGTTGATTCGGTATTCATGGTGCAAATTAATGGTTTGTTTTGAACATTCCTTGAATGTCGACGATGTTCCTTTCGTGAAGTGTAATACACACATCAAAAAAGTTTTGCATCACATCGGTTCCGACAGTTTCCGAACCTGTAAAGAAAATTGGAACAGAGATCAACATAAACATCATTTCAGCACTTTTTATTGCTCATGAAAACCACTCATTGCATGTTGTAACACTATACAGCGAGACTTTCAGAGATGGTGGTCGAGATTGCTGTACTCACCGATACCTCTAATACACAGTAGCAAGTCCTCTTGCATAGATACATGCCTGTATTCGTCGTGGCATACTATCCGCAAGCTCATCAAAGCACTGTTGGTCCAGATTGTCCCACTCCTCAACGGCGATTCGGCGTAGATCCCTCAGAGTGGTTGATCGGTCACGTCATCCATAAACAGATCTTTTCAATCTATCCCAGGCATGTTCGATAGGGTTCATGTCTAGAGAACATGCTGCCCACTCTAGTCGAGCGATGTCGTTATCCTATAGGAAAACATTCACAAGATATGCACGATAGGGACGCGAACTGTCGTCCACGAAGACGAACCCATCGCCAATGTGCTGCCGATATGGTTGCACTGTCGGTCGGAGGATGGCACTCATGTATCGTACAGCCGTTGGGCGCCTTCCATGACAACCAGCGTCGTATGTCGGCTCCACATAATGCCACCCCAAAAAAGCAGGGAATGTATACTTTGCTGCACTCGCTGGACAATGTGTCTAGGGCGTTCAGCCTGACCGGGTTGCCTCCAAACATGCCTCCGACAATTGTCTAGTTGAAAGCATATGCTGCACTCATCGGTAAGAGAACATGATGGCAATCCTGAGTGGTTCATTTGGCACGTTGTTGGGCCCATCTGTAATGCGCTGCATGGTGTCGTAGTTGCAAAGATGAAGCTCGCCGTGGACGCCGGAAGTGAAGTTGCGCGTCATGCAGCCTACTGCGCACAATTTGAGTCCTAACACGTCGTCCTGTGGCTGCTCGAAAAGCATTATTCAACATGGTGGCGTTGCTGTCAGGGTTCCGCATAGCCATAATCCGTAGGTAGCGGTCATCCGCTGCCGTACTAGCCCTTGGGGCCTGTGCGAGGCCTGCCATCGACAGTTCCTGTCTCTCCGTATCTCCTCCATGTCCGAACAACATCGCTTTAGTTCAGTCCGAGACGCCTGAACACTTCCCTTATTGAGAGCCGTTCCTGGCACAAAGTAACCATGCAGACGCCATCGAACCGCGGTACTGACGTAGACGTGGTTGAACTACAGACAACACCAGCCGTGTACGTCCTTCCTCGTTAAATGACTGGAACTGATCGGCCGTCGCACGCCCTCCGTGTAAAAGGCGGTGCTCGTGCATGGTTGTTTACATCTTCTGGCGGGTTTAGTGACATCTCTGAACAGTCAAAGGGACTGTGTCTCTGATACAATGTCCACAGTCAACGTCTATCTTCAGAAGTTCTGGGGACCAGGGTGAATCAAAACTTTATTTATGTGTGTACATAGAAGGTTGACGTTTGCACCTCCCGGACACCTATTTTCTGTCGCCCTCCTGACGCACATGGTGAGTCATTAGTTGGTAACATAACGCTTTAAAATAAGCCTTACTAAAGATTGAACTTGCGACCTCGCACTCAAGGGATTTGTTGTAAGTATGGTGACAGGCCTTGAAATGGGTTCGTCATACCATAACGTGACAGTCGGAGCAGACGCGCTACGCAGCAGCCTTCTCTGTAGGAAGTAGGAAGGCTGGATGAGTGCTGGCGCTCTGTCACCCAGAAGACGGCGCCGCGGCCTTCGCCTGCCCGCCACGGTCCAGCTGCCGCGTGGCAGGCGGACGGCGCAGGGCGAAGCGCGCCTGGAACGCCTCAATATATCCGGCGGCGACAGCCGCGGCCCGTGGAAAGGCGGCAGCAGCAGCGCTACAGGGCGCGTCTCACCCCCACCGACTGACTCACTCGCCACAATTTATCATTATCGGAACGGCTTTTGTTTAGTTCAGAATAAAACAGTCCTGGTTGCGAAATTATTTGATGTCAATGATGTGTTTCACCCTTTTGGGACATCATCGTATAGTGTTACAGGAGCTGGATATGAAACCCATTCTTTATATAACAATAGAAAATGGGAACTGGTCACAACAGTGTGTCCATAAGGGTTTCACATTGCACACAGGCCCAGTGAATTACTTATTTTTCGATAACAGTCCATCGACTGTCTGTATTTCTTTTCGGATTTACCGAGACCTACTGCCAGTAAGTGGTATTTCGGAGCCAAAACTCCATCATCAGAAAACCCCAGAATGTTTAACATAGTAATGACTGAATCATAAGTGGCTGCCAGGAAACAAGCCAAAATTGTCTTAGTATGAATATTAACTTAGAAGCGTATAGTCCAAGCCGCTTTCGCCAATCCATTAAGAGGTCATACGCACCAAGCAAACACTGATTTCACCCTTACTCATGGACAATTGCACATAAAAATCAGGCAGTCACTCCCATCCACACGCAAACAGCCCCCAACGCCGTATATGGAGGCCCTCAAACTCCAAGTAACGCACAGTTTGAGAGTTCAAGAGTTCTAGGGTTCTTCTAGCGACCAGAAGAGTTCCAGTGTCGGATGACCGACAACCTACAGCGGAAACCATATGTGTGACCGTAGTCTCCAATTACTCTTGTATAAGATGGGCTTGCAAAAAGCTTGCCTGTATTTACCTCTGGACTAGGGTTACTGGTTACCATCGTACTTTTGTCTACATGGCGCTATGTCTCTATGTCACTTTCATAGTGGCGAGTAGGTGTACTTGAACCTAAAAGATCGATTAGAGCAATAGAATCTGACCTGTAGCATACATTATTGTGCATACTCGAATCTTAGTAAAGTGGCTGTTGTCCTGGTAATTTACTGGAGAAAGTAGAAAGCCTCAGCTATGTTGTTATTCACTAGTGTCAGCACTAGTGTTAATTGCAAAGAAATGAAGAAGCAATGATTGACAGACTAGTAAACCAACGCAGAGTCCTATTTCCCCTATCATCACCACATCTACATCTACATCTACATTTATGCTCCGCAAGCCACCCAACGGTGTGTGGCGGAGGGCACTTTACGTGCCACTGTCATTATCTCCCTTTTCTGTTCCAGCCGCGTATGGTTCGCGGGAAGAACGACTGTCTGAAAGCCTCCGTGCGCGCTCGAATCTCTCTAATTTTACATTCGTGATCTCCTCGGGAGGTATAAGTAGGGGGAAGCAATATATTCGATACCTCATCCAGAAACGCACCCTCTCGAAACCTGGACAGCAAGCTACACCTCGATGCAGAGCGCCTCTCTTGCAGAGTCTGCCACTTGGGTTTGTTAAACATCTCCGTAACGCTATCACGGTTACCAAATAACCCTGTGACGAAACGCGCCGCTCTTCTTTGGATCTTCTCTATCTCCTCCGTCAACCCGATCTGGTACGGATCCCACACAGATGAGCAATACTCAAGTATAGGTCGAACGAGTGTTTTGTAAGCCACCTCCTTTGTTGATGGACTACATTTTCTAAGGACTCTCCCAATGAATCTCAACCTGGTACCCGCCTTACCAACAATTAATTTTATATGATTATTCCACTTCAAATCGTTCCGCACGCATACTCCCACATATTTTACAGAAGTAACTGCTACCAGTGTTTGTTCCGCTATCATATAATCATACAATAAAGGATCCTTCTTTCTGTGTATTCGCAATACATTACATTTGTCTATGTTAAGGGTCAGTTGCCACTCCCTGCACCAAGTGCCTATCCGCTGCAGATCTTCCTGCATTTCGCTACATTTTTCTAATGCTGCAACTTCTCTATATACTGCAGCATCATCCGCGAAAAGCCGCGTGGAACTTTGCGACACTATCCACTAGGTCATTTATATATATTGTGAAAAGCAATGGTCCCATAACACTCCCCTGTGGCACGCCAGAGGTTACTTTAACCTCTGTAGACGTCTCTCCATTGAGTACAACATGCTGTGTTCTGTTTGCTAAAAACTCTTCAATCCAGCCGCACAGCTGGTCTGATATTCCGTAGGCTCTTACTTTGTTTATCAGGCGACAGTGCGGAACTGTATCGAACGCCTTACGGAAGTCAAGAAAAATAGCATCTACCTGGGAGCCTGTATCTAATATTTTCTGGGTTTCATGAACAAATAAAGCGAGTTGGGTCTCACACGATCGCTGTTTCCGGAATCCATGTTGATTCCTACAGAGCAGATTCTGGGTTTCCAATAACGACATGATACTCGAGCAAAAAACATGTTCTAAAATTCTACAACAGATCGACGTCAGAGATATAGGTCTAAAGTTTTGCGCATCTGCTCGACGACCCTTTTGAAGACTGGGACTACCTGTGCTCTTTTCCAATCATTTGGAACATTCCGTTCCTCTAGAGACTTGTGGTACACGGCTGTTAGAAGGGGGGCAAGTTTTTTCACGTACTCTGTGTAGAATCGAATTGGTATCCCGTCAGGTCCAGTGGACTTTCCTCTGTTGAGTGATTCCAGTTGCTTTTCTATTCCTTGGACACTTGTTTCGATGTCAGCCATTTTTTCGTTTGTGCCTCCTTAGCCTAACATCCGAATATTTCAGTACTATCTCCAAGGACAGAGAACTGAAAAATCTCTGTTTGACCCCGTAGCCGTTTCTCTCCTGTATGCAGCAGCTCGTGTACCAAGAAACTGATTGTCTTAAATCAACTGTCACCTCTGATCTGAGTGTCAACCACTAAATAAGTATGTCGCAACCCATGTCGGGTTAGGACAAAATGGAAAAAAACTGACAGAAGACCAAAATCCAAAAATTCAAATTAAAAAAATGTATTCAGGCAGAGAGATGCTATCGTACAGGTGTTTGTACTCATAGATCAGAGATATCGATGACAGCTTCCCGGTGAAGAAATACATTGAAGACTACTAAAGCGAAGAACATCCCGGTGGAATACCAGTTATTCTGTACATTGAATGCAACATGGAATGAGCTTGTGATTTCCTATTATTTTGGAAGCAATTTATTTTCTAAATGCTACATTTTACTGTGACGTTGCAGCTAGTAAAAGTAATTCACTGCCTTAAACAGCGCTGCAGATTACGACAGCACTGAACTAGAAGCTGTTTCTCATGCTGCTGTCGACAGCGGATGGACCGTGTGGCAAAGTAGTGAGTCAATGGAGTAAGGAGATACACGCCAGCCATGAGCAAAAATCTATACGCTGGGAACCACGTGCATTCAGACACGAAGCTGGAAATTTTCTTCGTGAAAACCAAATATTATTATTGATATAGCAAATCCGAGAAGGAGCCTAATTGTCATTAAAGCTTTAATTCTACTGTACCACTAAGCAGTAATACAAGTATGATGATGATGATGAGTCCCATACTTCTTTACAGAGCGTAGGGGAGCGACGCGGGGGACCCGCGCCGCTTTACTAGGCAAGGTCCTAGTGGAGGTGGTTTGCCATTGCCTTCCTCCGACCGTAACTGGGATGAATGATGATGATGAAGATGACACAACAACACCCAGTCATCTCGAGGCAGGAAAAATCCGGGAATCGTACCCGGGACCCCGTGCTCGGGAAGCGAGAACGCTACCGCGAGACCACGAGTTGCGGACAATACAAGTATATTAACAAAGAAATGAAAATCAAGCAGCTACCGATCACATACAAACAGCTACAAAATTGTACGAAATATTCTACTCCGTACCAACGTCGCCAGTCAGCGATAGGATGTAATCAGAGTGTGGTTCTTTATATTAGTCATCCTATCCATGCTCTGGAAATTTAGTAACTTTTTGTGATAAACTGTTTCAACTATTTCATTGTAAACTGTTTTAGAATATTCGTTACTAAATGCACCGTATGGCATCCCGGGGTTGATTAAGGTAATTCAGGAAAGGGTTAACTTATGCAGTCTCAAGTGCGAAGATATGACCATTTATAGCGTAAGTCATCTCTACCTCTATCTACGGACTCGCAGTTAAACTGAGAAGCTTTTGTGGAGGTTTTGTACTACATGGGAATCTAGGGTAGCTCCTTTCAGAGCTGATATTTTTCGTGAATGTTTTGCGCAAAGAACTTCTCAGTGTGACTGGAAAACAGCGGAGGTCAATCCTGTTAGCAAAAAGTATAAGTGATCGAATGCGTAGAATTACACACCTTCATTGCTGACATCTGTGTCGCGCGGGGTAGCCGCGCGGTCTCAGGCGCCTTGTCCCGGTTCGCGCGGCTCCCCGCGTTGGAGTTTCGAGTCCTCCCTCGGGCATAGGAGAGTGTATGTGTATGTGTGTGTGTGTGTGTGTGTGTGTGTGTGTGTGTGTGTGTGTGGTTTTAGTTTAAGTGAGTTTAATTAGTGTGCAAGCCTAGCGACCGAGGACCTCAGTAGTTTGGTCCCATAGAACCTAACCACAAATTTCCAAATTTCCTAACATCTGTCTGTTACAAGTCTTTGACTATATTATTAAGACAAACGTTTTGACGTTCCTGGAGGGAAACAAATGTCTTTCAACGAATCTTCACGGATTCAGAAAATACCACACACTTCCTTCCTTCACAAATGACACATAGATGGGGAAAATGTGGATCCAGTCTTCCCAGTCTTCCTAGATTTCGGGAAGACGGTCGACACGGTAACACATCGCCGGCAAGCAATAAGTATGTGACCAAACAGAATACATTCGCAAGTATGTCATTAGCAAGAGTAATATTTGATTGACAGAGTCCAGTACGACGAATCAGAGAAAGCAAGCTTAATACGATCTCTAATGTTTCCAATCTACATAAAAGGTTATCGGACAGGATTGTAGCTCTGTAAGATTACTCGCTGAAGATGCTGCTCTAAAAAAAAGAAAGTACCGAGTAGTTACAATTAAAGTGCACCTACTCACAGATATCCATTGTGGGCTGTAATTATCGTATGGCAGCGATACTTGGTAGATATAATAGTTTTCTGTTTTTAAAATTCAGTCTTAATCACACCACGTATCTTACAAGAACATAGGTGACCGGTTTCGGTCATATCACATGACCATCATCAGACCTGTAATTTAATTTAGAAAGTAATAGAAACCTTACTAGATTTATAATAAAAGAAGACAAAATGCTTATAAGGATAAAATACAATAATACGTGTTATACCCATGGCATCCTTCGAAGATGGTAGGTGGAGCACTCTTCTCAGCTGCTGTGATGTCAACTGGCGAGCATACGCTTAAGTACGAAGATGCTCCGCCTACGTCTTCTCCCTCCATCTCACAATCAGTATAAAAATTGGTTCACATAATCGGCAAAACGTAAAAAAACCATGAAAAAACAAAGTACAATAATAACGTAAAAATAGTTATGTATAATATCTCTTTACAACCATAGAATAGTATAAAATATCAATTAAAAGCTTAAAAGTAACTGTACAGACGATGTATAGTCAGTGTGCCCTCTATGGGCTAAGGTGGTACTGCCGCAATGGCTTCAAAGTCAACGATGTTGTGGAGGTCTTTGGCATTGAAGCATCATATCGATATGTGAGTTGTGACTCGACTGCAAGTATATATCTATGCTAGATTCAGTCTGTCTGTCTTTTATTAAAATGTCATGAAACTGATTTATTAAAAGTGGAGTCGTATTTCGTAATATTTCTGTTTGGAAGTTTAAAATTGTGATATAAATATTTACCTACTGTCCTAAGGTACATTTCTGCCATGGATACAACTGGGTCCTATCATTTTCTGAACAAAAGAGTACATATGTGTTCATAGAATTTCGTCAAAGAGATCATAAAAAAAATTTTCATGAAAATCTAATTGTTCATTGAGAAGCGTAATGAAGGACTTGCAAATTCTGTTGTACCGTCCCTTCGGCAGGCTTATTAAAAGTTATGTGATGGCCTAAGACTGATTTTGTTCGTGCGGTACCTGATGTATGTTCTTTGTATCGTGTAGTAAAGCTCTGGCCTGTTTGGCCAATGTATATTTTTCTACAATCGCCACATTGTATCTTGTAAACCCCTGATCTGAGAAATCTATCGTTTTCATTACCTACAGGATGTCTTAATTTATTTTGCAAAGTATTCTTAGTTTCAAATGCTATTGTTATTTAGAATTCTTAAATAGATTACTGATCCTATCTGATATGTTTCCCGTGTAGGTCATTTTTGTGTATTTATGAGCTCCTATTAGTGGTGTACTTCGTGATTGTTGCATTTTATTAAACATAATGTCAACTTGACGTGTATCAAAAGACTTGGTCTTGTTACCTGGGCCCAGGCAGACTGGACACACCGGAAATCCACGGAGAAGCAGGTCACCAAGTTTGCACAAATACCTGGCAAACCTAAAAATGAAATAGTGCCCACTAGGCGGACCGTGATTAACCTCACGAGTAAACCACTCGACGACACAGCTACAGCTGTACTTGAAAAAGGACTCAATTTCGCACCGACACCTGCATCTCTGCCGTTCAATGAAATAATCTCTTCAGTAGAACGGGCAGTCCGTGGCTTACCAGATGACAAAGCAGAAGAAATCAGTAGGGAAACTTGCCGGATTGTTGGTTCAAGGTCAACACCGGCCAGAAGCAACAGCTAGGGAGCACAAAGAGCAGCACTACGAGCCCTCAGAGACAATAAGGAAGTAGTCGTTCTTCCTGCCGACAAAGGAAATGCCACAGTCATCCTTGAGAGACGTGACTACGAACAGAAGATGCTGCAATTGCTAGACGATGCAGCATATCGGAAAAGCAACACAGACCCGACCAGGAAGATACAACAAAGCACCGCCACCTTGCTGAAAAATGGCGCGCTCGAGGACAAGGACATCAAAAGACTTCGGCAACGTTCATCTGTAGCACCGAGGATATATGGTCCCCCAGAAACGCACAAAGAAGGGATGCGACCCATAGTCAGCAACATAGGGGCAGCACTTAGTGGGCATGCTAAGACCTTATGTGGGGAAATGTGCACACCATATCCGGAACTCGACCGACTTCATTGGCCGCCTGAAGGAGATGACAGTACAAGAATACGACATCATAGTCAGCTTCGATGTCGTCTCATTATTCACACGTGTCCCGCTGGAAGATTCTCTCCACTTAATCAGTGATTGGTTAGTGGTGTTTAACGTCCCGTCGACAACGAGGTCATTAGAGACGGAGCGCAAGCTCGGGTTAGGGAAGGATGGGGAAGGAAATCGGCCGTGCCCTTTCAGAGGAACCATCCCGGCATTTGCCTGAAACGATTTAGGGAAATCACGGAAAACCTAAATCAGGAAGGCCGGAGACGGGATTGAACCGTCGTCCTCCCGAATGCGAGTCCAGTGTGCTAACCACTGCGCCACCTCGCTCGGTTCTTACTTAATCAGTGAGAAATTCGGGCCTGAACTGACACAACGTCACATGTTAACATCTACGTACTTTGTCTTCCATGGTCAATACTATGAGCAGACCGACGGAGTAGCCATGGGGAGCCCGCTCTCCCCAGTGGTGGCCAACCTGTTCATGGAGAGTTTCGAAGAGGAAACACTGGAAGCCGCCAAACTCCTGTATGCTTCTTTCACTACGTGGACAACACGCTCGTCATCTGGCCACATGGACAGGAACAGCTACAGATTTTTCTACATCTAAATTCGGTCCACAGTAACATTCGGTTCACCATGGAGACTGATAAAGATGGAAAACTACCCTTTCTTGACGTCCTAGTGGAACGTAGGTCTGATGGCTCACTGGGTCACAGTGTGTACCGCAAGCCTACACACACTGACCTGTATTTACATGCCCCCAGCTGCCACCATCCGGCGCAGATTAATGGAATGCTAAACACCTTGGTACATAGAGCACACTCAATCTCTGATGAACAGAACTTGCCAACTGAACTCAAACATCTGGAGACCGTGTTCCGCAAGAAGGGGTATGGCAACCGCCAAATCCAAAGGGCCTTCCGACAACAGAAGTGCAGCAAGAACCGAGATGAAGAACAACCCGAAGAAGAGAAGCAAGCTCTGGCCTTTCTGCCGTTTGCTGGCAACGTGTCGTCAAAAATAGGGAGACTGTTAGGGCGACACAAGATTGACACAGTCTTCTGACCACCAGCAAAGATTCGTGACCTACTAGGAACGGCAAAAGATGACGTAGACCTTAAGAAAGCGGGCGTATACAAAATCCCATGTGGTTGTGGCAAACCCTACATCGGCCAAACAGTTCGTACGGTCGAGGACCTTCCGCCACGGTGGACGGAGATGAACTGCACCTACCACCGAGCGTGGCTGCAGCTACCCTTAACCCTCCCACCACGCGGTGCCCCACCGGCCGGCCGCGCCGGGGTACGACTCGGGTTCAAAAATGGCTCTGAGCACTATGCGACTTAACTTCTGAGATCATCAGTAGCCTAGAACTTAGAACTAATTAAACCTAACTAACCTAAGGACATCACACACATCCATGCCCGAGGCAGGATTCGAACCTGCTACTGTAGCGGTCGCTCGGCTCTAGAGTGTAGCTCCCAGAACCGCACGGCCACTCCGGCCGGCGACTCGGGATCCCGCGGACATAAATACCACGGACACAGCGCAGACAGATCATTCCATCAACACCACCTGATGATGGCGGAACGGTTTTTCGCCGAAATATCGTGGAACTTCGACGATCGGATCCGGCTGGACACCCAAGAACCTTGGATACAGCATATTCGCCGGGAAAGCCACAGCTCACATATTACGATAAATATGTTTACACTCACCAGCACTGACGCAGCGTGCTGAACCAAAAATTGTGATGTTTCAAAAAAAAAAAAAAATGGTTCAGATGGCTCTGAGCACTACGGGACTTAACATCTGTGGTCATCAGTCCCCTAGAACTTAGAACTACTTAAACCTAACTAACCTAAGGACATCACACACATCCATGCCCGAGGCAGGATTCGAACCTGCGACCGGAGCGGTCGCACGGTTCCAGACTGAAGCGCCTAGAACCCCTCGGCCACACCGGCCGGCTGTGATGTTTCGCTCGTCAGTAGAGAGAAGCACTCTGTGGTGGCAACGTTTTCGTATTATACGTTTCTGATGAACAGCGTGCCATGGCACCTAGTTATTATAGTCCTATATGTCCTATGATACGTGAGCCAGTGGGTGGAAGTATTTCTTTGGTTTAGAGTGGGAACTGGGTATCACGCAGATCTAGCTTTGAAACTAGCCATCTGAGCAATAAATACTCTGGTACACGGCTGTGGTATTCCGCTTCCATTACTTAAAATTCTTACTGCAAAATTTGTTTCTTATTGTTTTGAAATTGTACACATTTACGCATTCATTTCAGGAGCAGGCCTTCATTGTATGTGTGCGCCGCCTGTTTTGTAAATCTCATATAAAAATTGTGCAACAGGCGTTAGCCTCGAGCTCTGTCTCCTTTATTTTAAACACAAGAAATATAAATAAGCCACGGAAAGTACGTCGTACTTTAGTGTAGTACGATTAGTAAAATGTTAAATCCTATTTCTAACGATAGAACATGTACTCGTTGCATAATAGAACAGCCATATACGGTAACACCAGCTCGCGGATCAGCTTTCCATACGCTGAGTGGACTCCAGCCAGTTTGCATTAATGTTTCATGAAAGTAACTTCAACGAGATGCTTTGTATCAGTATGCTTTTGGTAGGTGTAAGTACTGCTTCGTTGAAAATGTGTTCTCTTTGGTTGTCCTCGATCTATGCTTGTCATACTTCATTCAGTGTCATTGCTTTGTTTCTCATGTAGTTGTATTCCACATATTTTTTAGAGCCTTTGAAAATGGCGTAGCACCGGAACGGATAAGAATTAGTAAAGTTCATAAATAACGGGTCAACACTAAAGTTTTATTATAGTGCACAAATATAACCGCCGCATCTCATAAAACAATTTTGCAGCACAAATCGTTTACTGTTTCAGTAGAGTGTAGAATATGGTGACGGACAAGAAAATCCGTATCTGTTTAACCACATGATATAATAACGATCAAGTTATCAAACAAACGTGCTTAGCGAGACGTATTTTTTGAGGTACCTACATTTGTCAGCGACATTAATCAAAAGTCTCTTTAACTAATAAAAGAAGACAGCTACACCTAACTGCTTTTCTAGGATACTATCATAAACCACTCACTATTTGTAGAATATGTGTTTCGAATAAATTATTACGTTACGTTCAGCCAATTAATGTTTCAGTAATTAGAACCACCCTTTAATTAAATTTTATTATCGTTACAAGAAAACTGATTGCACTTACAAGAGAGGGAAAGTAATTTCCCATGAAATTGATGTTTCATCCTTTTCCTAAGTAAAAAATTACAGATCTGTTAATAATTTAGTGCAATATTGCAATCATGATAATTACGTACATTTTTATTAATGTTGTGGGAACATCTTGAATTAATCGGCACGAAAGCGTGCAGTCTCCCATGTATTTAAATTGAAGCTAGCATTGAGGATATAGAAATTGTTATTTTGTACGAGTATTAGGGCAAACTCTGAGCCTGATAACAGCCAGTTACCATATATCCAGCGCGAGGATATTTAAGAGCCGGAGTGACGCTAGAGAAGCAACTCAGTTACCCTTCACTCCAGAAGCAGGAGGTGAGATATGATATACGGAGAATTGGCCGCACATTTGCTGAAACGTAGACTTTCTCAGGTTCGTGACCTAGCACATGTGAAAATCTGTTGAGACACAGTTTCGACTGTAGCTTCACTTGGTCGCCATGTGAACTTCACCGATTCCTCGTGTGCACTTCTGAGAACTTTACAGTTGGGGATGATGCTTTTTCCCTGTACAGGTTTTCATTTATTATCGTGTGTGAGACTCAGAACTTTCGAGATTTTTATTTGTTCTTCGCGTACCGAACATTCATTGGCTTGGGGTATCAGCCCTCAGGACTTAAAATTTTACGGTGTTACCTACAATATACGGAGGCAAGTCTACAGACCTTAATACGAGGGGCGTTCAATAAGTAATGCAACACATATTTTTCTGGAAGCAGGTTGGTTCTATTCATGATTCCAATACACCATGTTAGTCCCCATTCTTTTGGCTGAAACATCCTTCTTTTGAACATAATCTTCCTTCCATGCGACGGGTTTATGGCACTTTGCTGGGAGAGTCTGCATGCGCGCATGTTACCATTCTGCTGGTGAACTTCGAAGCCAACGTGCTTCTGCACCAATAAAATTGTCACTATCAGCGTCGTAACGCGCAAACAGTGCTTCAGAGATGGTTCTTCGCTGCTCTTTATGGTCTTCTGTTAGGCTGCGAGAAACCTAGCGGGCACACCCATTCGAGTACCCCAATTGGTTTGCAAGTGTGTCAGTACTACCAACAGAGACGGTCAGTTCATCGGTGAGGTGTTTGATTGTGATCCGTTGATCGCCTCGAATGGAAGTTTGTGCACGTTCCAACATTGCATGAGAATTAGCTATGTGCGGCCGGCCGACACGCGGGAGATCGAATTGATTTGCGCGACCTAGTTACGATGACGAGAGGCGCCTCATTCAACGACTCACCATGCTTTTGTTCACTAACAGGTCTCCGCAGACATTCTGTAGGCACCTATGAATATCTATAATGTTCCAGTTTTCCACCAAAAGAAAGTGCATGATAGCACTTTGCTTGGAACGCACTTTCATTACAGACACCGTTTTGATGGCTACGTAGAGCGCCGCCACCTATTGGAACTTCATGAAACTATAGAGGCTGAAGCGGGCACACGCCACGATGTCCCAGAACAAATTCTGCCTTTTTTTCTGCTGAAATTGGCCAAAAAGAAAAATGTTTTGCGCTGCTTACTGAACACCCCTCGTACTCTTGGTGCAAAATTTGGCTGTCGACACCATTTCAGGCTCGCAGTGGGTGCCAGTCAATTATGTTTATGGTAACTGATAAAACAAATTTTCAGTTTCTTTACAAATAATTCTTCTCTTCTAAGTTATTGATTTATCAAAAAAATGGTTCAAATGGCTCTGAGCACTATGGGACTCAACATCTGTGGTCATAAGTCCCCTAGAACTTAGAACTACTTAAACCTAACTAACCTAAGGACATCACACACATCCATGCCCGAGGCAGGATTCGAACCTGCGACCGTAGTGGTCACGCGGTTCCAGACTGAAGCGCCTTTAACCGCACGGCCACACCGGCCGGCTATATTGATTTATCCACACGTGGGGATCAACGCTGTTAATTTATCAACAGAACTGAAAGCGATCAATGCACTCAAAAAAACCCTAGCATGCAACCAAAATACTGCAGTCAATTTCATCCATATTCCAAGGAAGAATATAATTTAGTATCACACACATGCGTCGTAGCGTCACAATCTCGGTGCGTATGCTGCCATGCTGTTCTGACCTACATCGAATTGGAGGGTATTTAGTTAATGCCCTGTCCATTATGTTCTCCAGACCTCTCAGCCACTGAAACATTTCGTCAGGGGCTGCCGCAAGACTTATATGTCACCACTCACCACTCACTACGATTGATGAACTCCGGCATAGTTAAGGCAGCACGAAATGACGTAACGATCTGTCATCCAAGCTCAGTTCAACTCGATTCACAACTGGAAATTTGGAAATTTGTGGTAAAGACTATGGGACCAAACTGCTGAGGTCATCGGTCACTAGGCGTACGCACTTCTTAATCTAACGTAAACTAACTTACGTTAAGATGGTAGAGCACTTGCCAGCGAAAGGCAAAGCTCCCGAGTTCGAGTATCGATCCGGCACACAGTTTAATCTGGTAGAAAGTTACAACTTATGTTAAGGACAACATACACACCCATGCCCGAGGGAGCACTCGAACCTCCGACGGGGAGAGCCGAGCGAACCATAGCAAGACGCCTTTGACCGCACCGCTACCCCACGCCGCCGATTCCCAACTGGTTTAGAGTCATTGCTGCAGTCAGACTTGGCAGTTCTCAGTGCTACCTTTCGGATTCTATATATCTCATACAACCTACAAATTTAATCATGTTTTCTTCTTTCTACACTATGCATACACAAAAAGTAAAGTTTTCTATCCTTCCTGATGTTGGAATTGTAATGGAGAGCAATGTATTTTAGCAAACCCACCTTGAACTACACGGTCCAGTCACATTCAAGTGACGACACACTATGTTCGACGTCAGCGTCCAATAACCAATGTCAGACATGACGTGGCAGCAGTAGTAGTGGAGGGTGTAGAAAGCGTGTTTGGGGACACCGAAAATAGTGCAGTCCTTGTTGTAATGCGGAAGTGGAGTTATTTATCTGGCATCCAAAAGGGTGTGACTGTTGGCTTTGGTTCCAAGTGTAAAAGCATTTCAGAAACGGCTAAGTTCATAAACCATTCGCGCGCCGCCATGGTTAAAGTATACCGTGCATGGAAAATTGCGCCACCCAGAGCCAGAGCCGAGGCAACTAAGATGCAGCAGTGACCATAGACGATGGGATGAATGACGGCTGCGGAGATGCGTAAGAGCGAATAGACATGGAGCTGTTGAGCAACTGACAGCCCAGATGAACCAAGGGGCTATCAACTTCCTCAACCGTTGAGCGAAAACTGCTGTGGACGGTGTCTCTTCAGAAAGCACCTGCTTCATGTACCCATTCTGAATGCTGTTTATCGGCGACGAAGTCTTCAATTTGTACGCCAGAATCGCAACTGGCCACCCGACATCCACTGAGTGGCGACAGGTGGCCTCTTCGGATGAATCACGTTTTATGTTCCATAGGACAGGTGGCTGTCGGCGTTCATGGCTCGAAACGTCTGAAAGCGAATACCCTGCAACAATCTTCGGAAGGTTAGAGGCCGATGGGCATTTCCGAGGTGATCTCGTCACCCAGCAGGGCGCAGTCCACCCAGACACGGGTTTGCTTTCCCTCTGCACGATTGCATCTACCAAGAGGACAATGCAATGTGCCACGCAGCTCAGAGTGCACATGCGTGGTTCGGAGAGCACCATGATGACTTTACCGTCATCCCTTCACCACCAAACTCTCCGGATTTCAACCCAATCGAGAAGTTGTGAGACCACCTCGACTGGGCTATTCGTGGTGTGGATCCTCAGCAAAGAAACATAGCGCTGCTGCCCAAGGCAGTGGAGTTGGCATGCCTCCACAGCCCTGTCGGTACCTTCCAGAACTTTGTTGATTCTCTTCCTGCAGGTCTTGTAAGGTGTCTATAATTTCGCGCCTTACAAGCACTCATCCACGTACTTTGCCGTGAAATACAACCACAATTAAGTATCATTTGATAGGCTATACATCGTATATATTAATTTTTAAAGGAGACTGACATTCTCATGTACGCCTTGTAAATAATTGTTAACGCTTATTGCATAAAAAGGTGACGGATTGTCTTTATTATCAGAACGGTGTAATGAATGATTGCCTATACTAGTAGAGGTTGGAACACCAGTGGAGATGAAACGGCAGGCAGAACCCAAGCTCTGGGTGGAAGGCCTGCACAGGTGTTGGTCCTGCTTAAAAACAGGAAGTAGCTAGACGGACGTCGTGGCACCTGAGCTCTGGAGCACAATAGGGTGACGGCGGCCGCTATTGTAGGAGGACTGGAGGGATAACAGGGAACTATGCAAATCTTGGACGCAGGTGAAAGGAACGAAGAATCGGCACCTTGGAAACCACGCAGGCTGGGTTATTTCCAAGAATTTTTTCTCGGAAATGTACCATTGTATAAGTATAGGTTTTTCCTCGCAAACTTCCCGCACTGGACGACAAAAGACTAAAATATGGTTGGTCGGCGTTCGGAAGAGTCTGTAGAGAGGGATAATATTCCGTGGTTTCGGGAATATGACTCGTTTTCAGAATTGCGAGGGTGGGGAGCTGAGCCTTGCTGGGAAGCCAGCGGTGGAGAGACGAGGTCTTCCGTTGTGAGCGCCCGTGTGTGAGTGTGTGACGGTCGCTCGGTATCAGCTTTGTTGGTACAGACAGATTTGCTGTCTTTGGTCTCAGGAGAGTTTATAGTTAGAACAGTTAGGCATTGTACTGTTGCAAACCTATATGATTGTGGACTTCACCTCCGGGAGGGAAGTCTTCGTTGAGTATGCAGCGTTCAGTAATTGAGAGCACTTCTTCTACCTATGCTTACGTCGAGACGTTATCTGAACTACGTCCTTCTGGCTGGGAGTTCGCGTTTCTCGTCTGTAGAACACAAAGAGGAGAAGACAGTATTAGAGTATATTAGTCAGAGGACCGCCTTCTGCCGTCCTAGTGTTTGAAAGAGTATTTGTGACTGGAGTTCTTCCATCGTCGCAGACGAGTACGAGAACCATCACTTCAATACACTGGACGCAGTACATATGGTGATATCGCAAACTGCTTCAGCTAATTAGAGCTATAAAGCTAAACAGCTGTTATCACGTTAGTTTATTTTCACTGAGGTTCCACAGCACCGTAGATCATCTTTGAAAGTAGTGTCTTCTAGTGTTTGGTAAGTAGAATCATATCAGTCATTTCGCGTTATGGATAGAGCTGGGCAATTGATTAATAATTTTAGTTAAATATAGTCAATTCTACTTAAAGGGTTGATTTTAATGTATAATAAATATATAATGAACAACAACGTTTATCATTTAGTAATATTAGTTGCCTTCATAAATCATTTATGTTTAGAATGTAATTTACATGTAAGGAAAGAGCATTAAGAGATCCTAAGATCTGCTTCAGGGGGACAATCAGACAGGGCCAAATCATCGTTTTAGCCTCATTATTCTTCGTTGCGCACATTCATTTTACACCCGCCTGGAGTAGCATCATGAAGTCTCGCAGCGGTCCGCACTGCAAAAGGTGAAGGTTCAGGCTTTTGACAGTTGGTCGCACTAATGTGACTGCATAGAGTACATTGTACCATATTGTAGATTGTATTGTCTTGCGGAGAGTGTATCTGATATTTTACCAAAGCTATTGGCTAATTTCATGGTCTGCCAAAGAGCAGTCAGCAGAAGTCTCTAATACAAAGTAAGTTACTTATCTGCGCCTTTGTCTAACGATACAAGTATTTCACCGAGTATTCGAGAAGCCAGAAGATCAAATTCCCGTCCGGCATATTGGGGTTTTCTGTAATTTCCCTAAATCGGTAAAGTTGGATTCTTGGATGGCTCTTTTAAAAGGTACACCCCCTACGCTGTGGTTTATCTCTAATGACATCCTTTCTGACCTAATGTTAAAACTAGCTCTTCTTCCGGTCACTGTTTGAATAATTAACTAGTGCTGTCTTTTCACCGATACCAAGAAAACTAACAAATAAAAAACGTATGGAGTCACAGTTTTCTAGGTTTTTAGCGTATCTGTTCCGATAATCCAATACCAGATTAAGCAACAGGAACTATAGCCGTGATGCACTTGTTATTTCAAAAAATGCCTTTGAATAACGAAGCAGTCGATATGTGAGAGGAGCTGCTCCCTCAGATTTACTGCGGAGGGAAGTTCATTGCCCGTCCTGAGAGCAGCACTAGCCTCGGCGCTGTCAGAGGAGATTGCGGGAGCGATAGTGTGGCGGGCGGAGCAGCGGCGGCGCAGAATGGAAGGAGACTCGGGCGACTGGGAGGCGGGCCGCAACTTGGACAAACTTGCTGTCCGCCGGCGGCCGCTGGCTGTTGCTCCGGACCTGTGGCGGGCCGGCCGCTCGTCTGTGTCGTGCGGGGCTGCCGTGCAGCGCACAGCAAACGAGGCGCACTCACTGTGTTAGGGAGTACCCCGGGTAGCCACAGGACTTCTTCCTCCTCAACCGAGTTCTTTCTTTGCCAGGCACACATTTTAATATCTAATCTCGCCTACTTCTTTTTTGCACAAGGGACAGACAGGAACAATAAACAAAATTTCTGTTTAGTGCAAACTACGTCTCTGAGCACAACGGACATACAGTTGTCACCCTTCCACGAGACACCACCTCTGTCATGTACAATACTCTCAGTTCAACGAGACGAAAAGGTTTCTAGTTTCTTCAGGTGTGCGTCTCCAGCCCAAGCCACTCGTTGAGCCCGTAGACATACCAAATTTCGCGAAAATTTACTGCTACACTTTAAGCACTGTTTCAGATAATTTCAGGCGTTTCTTGTGGAATTAAGATCGGATAATTTACCTGGCTTATCGAGTTGCGATAAACTGCATTAGTGTTCACCAAACTAGCATGTATACGCACAGACCACTGAACATGTAACGTTCTAATTTATTTCTCTACACTCTCTCTGTGTGTCAAATCATTCAACAAAGTGCGTCGCCTCTTCATAAACTTTGTTGGCTTTGTACACTATGTGATCAAAAGTATCCGGACACCCCCAAAAACATACGTTTTTCATATTAGGTGCATTGTGCTGCCATCCACTGCCAGGTACTCCATATCAGCGACCTCAGTAATCATTAGACATCGTGAGACAGCAGAACGGGGCGCCCTGCGGAACTCACGGACTTCGAACGTGGTCAGGTGATTCTACATCTACATCTACATCTACATTTATACTCTGCAAGCCACCCAACGGTGTGTGGCGGAGGGCACTTTACGTGCCACTGTCATTACTTCCCTTTTCTGTTCCAGTCGCGTATGCTTCGCGGGAAGAACGACTGTCTGAAAGCCTCCGTGCGCGCTCGAATCTCTCTAATTTTACATTCGTGATCTCCTCGGGAGGTATAAGTAGGGGGAAGCAATATATTCGATACATCATCCAGAAACGCACCCTCTCGAAACCTGGACAGCAAGCTACACCGCGATGCAGAGCGCCTCTCTTGCAGAGTTTGCCACTTGAGTTTGCTAAACTTCTCCGTAACGCTATCACGCTTACCAAATAATCCTATGACGAAACGCGCCGCTCTTCTTTGCATCTTCTCTATCTCTTCTGTCAATCCGACCTGGTACAGATCCCATACTGATGAGCAACACTCAAGTATAGGTCGAACGAGTGTTTTGTAAGCCACCTCATTTGTTGATGGACTACATTATCTAAGGACTCTCCCAATGAATCTCAACCTGGTACCCGCCTTACCAACAATTAATTTTATATGATCATTCCACTTCAAATCGTTTCGTACACATTCTCCCAGATATTTTACATAAGTAACTGCTACCAGTGTTTGTTCCGTTATCATATAATCATACAATAAAGGATCCTTCTATATGTATTCGCAATACATTACATTTGTCTATGTTAAGGGTCAGTGGCCACTCCCTGCACCAAGTGCCTATCCGCTGCAGATCTTCCTGCATTTCGCTACAATTTTCTAATGCTGCAACTTCTCTGTATACTACAGCATCATCCGCGAAAAGCCGCATGGAACTTCCGACACTATCTACTAGGACATTTGTATATATTGTGAAAAGCAATGGTCCCATAACACTCCCCTGTGGCACGCCAGAGGTTACTTTAACCTTTGTAGACGTCTCTCCATTGATAACAACATGCTGTGTTCTGTTTGCTAAAAACTCTTCAGTCCAACCACAAAGCTGGTCTGATATTCCGTAGGCTCTTACTTTGTTTATCAGGCGACAGTGCGGAACTGTATCGAACGCCTTACGGAATTCAAGGAAAATAGCATCTACCTGGGAGCCTGTATCTAATATTTTCTGGGTTTCATGAACAAATAAAGCGAGTTGGGTCTCACACGATCGCTGTTTCCGGAATCCATGTTGATTCCTACAGAGTAGATTCTGGATTTCAAAAAACGACATGATACGCGAGCAAAAAGCATGTTCTAAAATTCTACAACAGATCGACGTCAGAGATATAGGTCTATAGTTTTGCGCATCTGCTCGACGACCCTTCTTGAAGACTGGGACTACCTGTGCTCTTTTCCAATCATTTGGAACCTTCTGTTCCTCTAGAGACTTGTGGTACACGGCTGTTAGAAGGGGGGGCAATTTCTTTCGCGTACTCTGTGTAGAATCGAATTGGTATCCCGTCAGGTCCAGTGGACGTTCCTCTGTTGAGTGATTCCAGTTGCTTTTCTATTCCTTGGACACTTATTTTGATGTCAGCCATTTTTTCGTTTGTGCGAGGATTTAGAGAAGGAACTGCAGTTCGGTCTTCCTCTGTGAAACAGCTATGGAAAAAGGTGTTTAGTATTTCAGCTTTACGCGTGTCATCCTCTGTTTCAATGCCATCATCATCCCGGATTGTCTGGTTATGCTGTTTCGAGCCACTTACTGATTTAACGTAAGACCAGAACTTCCTAGGATTTTCTGTCAAGTCGGTACATAGAATTTTTTTTTTAATTCACTGAACGCTTCACGCATAGCCCTCCTTACGCTAACTTTGACATCGTTTAGCTTCTGTTTGTCTGAGAGGTTTTGGCTGCGTTTAAACTTGAAGTGAAGCTCTCTTTGCTTTCGCAGTAGTTTCCTAACTTTATTGTTGAACCACGATGGGTTTTTCCCGTTCCTCACAGTTTTACTCGGCACGTACCTGTCTAAAACGTATTTTACGATTGCCTTGAACTTTTTCCATAAACACTCAACAATGTCAGTGTCGGAACAGAAATTTTCGTTTTGATCTGTTAGGTAGTCTGAAATCTGCCTTCTTTTACTCTTGCTAAACAGATAAAACTTCCTCCCTTTTTTTATATTCCTATTAACTTCCATATTCAGGGATGCTGCAACGGCCTTATGATCACTGATTCCCTGTTCTGCACTTACAGAGCCGAAAAGTTCGGGTCTGTTTGTTATCAGTAGGTCCAAGATGTTATCTCCACGAGTCGGTTCTCTGTTTAATTGGTCGAGGTAATTTTCGGATAGAGCACTCAGTATAATGTCACTCGATGCTCTGTCCCTACCACCCGTCCTAAACGTCTGAGTGTCCCAGTCTATATCTGGTAAATTGAAATCTCTACCTAAGACTATAACATGCTGAAAAAATTTATGTGAAATGTATTCCAAATTTTCTCTCAGTTGTTCTGCCACTAATGCTGCTGAGTCGGGAGGTCGGTAAAAGGAGCCAACTATTAACCTAGCTCAGTTGTTGAGTGTAACCTCCACCCATAATAATTCACAGAAACTATCCACTTCTACTTCACTACAGGATAAACTACTACTAACAGCGACAAACACGCCACCACCGGTTGTATGCAATCTATCCTTTCTAAACACCGTCTGTGCCTTTGTAAAAATTTCGGCAGAATTTATCTCTGGCTTCAGCCAGCTTTCTGTACCTATAACGATTTCAGCATCGGTGCTTTCTATCAGCACTTGAAGTTCCGGTACTTTACCAATGCAGCTTCGACAGTTTACAATTACAATACCGATTGCTGCTTGGTCCCCGCATGTCCTGACTTTGCTCCGCACCCTTTGAGGCTGTTGCCCTTTCTGTACTTGCCCGAAGCCATCTAACCTAAAAAACCGCCCAGTCCACGCCAAACAACCCCTGCTACCCGTGCAGCCGCTTGCTGCGTGTAGTGGACTCCTGACCTATCCAGTGGAACCCGAAACCCCACCACCCTATGGCGCAAGTCGAGGAATCTGCAGCCTACACGGTCGCAGAACCGTCTCAGCCTCTGCTTCAGACCCTCTACTCGGCTCTGTACCAAAGGTCCACAGTCAGTCCTGTCGACGATGCCGCAGATGGTGAGCTCTGCTTTCATCCCACTAGCGAGACTGGCAGTCTTCGCCAAATCAGATAGCCGCCGGAAGCCAGAGAGGATTACTTCCGATCCATAGCGACACACATCATTGGTGCCGACATGAGCGACCACCTGCAGATGGGTGCACCCTGTACCCTTCATGGCATCCGGAAGGACCCTTTCCACATCTGGAATGACTCCCCCCGGTATGCACACGGAGTGCACATTGGTTATCTTCCCCTCTCTTGCTGCTATATCCCTAAGGGGCCCCATTACGTTCCTGACGCTGGAGCTCCCAACTACCAGTAAGCCCACCCTCTGCGACCGCCCAGATCTTGCAGACTGAGGGTCAACCTCTGGAACAGGACATGCAGCCATGTCCAGCCCAAGATCAGTATCAGCCTGAGTCAGAGCCTGAGACCGGTTCGTCAGACAAACTGGAGAGGCCTTCCGTTCAGCCCTCTGGAATGTCTTTCGCCCCCTGCCACACCTCGAGACGACCTCCCACTCTACCACAGGTGAGGGATCAGCCTCAATGTGGGCAGTATCCCGGGCAGCCACAGTCGTAGTCCGATCGGGGGATGCGTGGGACGAGCTGGCCGTCCCCGAAAAACCCCCATCCGGACCCCCACAGTGATGCCCATTGGCAACAGCCTCAAACTGTGTGACCGAAGCCAACACTGCCTGAAGCTGGGAGCGAAGGGATGCCAACTTAGCCTGCATCCGAACACAGCAGTTACAATCCCTATCCATTTTAAAAACTGTTTTGTAAAGAACGTCTGAACTAATCTACAGAGAGCACAAACAATTCGACACAAAATCTAAACGGTTATTAAAATACAAGACTGCCTAGTAAATGCAGTAATGCTGCTACTTGCGCACTGCTGACACACTTGTGTCATACGTCTGTCCGCGAGATTTCCACACTCCTAAACATGCCTAGGTCCACTCTTTCCGATGTGATAGTGACGTAGAAACGTGAAGGGACATGTACAGCACAAAAGCGTACAGGCCGACCTCGTCTGTTGACTGACAGAGACCACCGACTGTTGAAGATGGTCGTAATGTGTAATAGGTAGACATCTATCCAGACCATCACACCGAAATTCCAAACTGCATCAGGATCCACTGCAAGTACTATGTCAGTTAGGTGGGAGGTGAGAAAACATGGGCTTCATGATCGAGCGGCTGCTCATAAGCCACACATCACGCAAGTAAATGCCAAACGACGCCTCGCTTGGTGTAAGGAGCGTAAACATTGGACGACTGAACAGTGGAGAAACGTTGTGTTGACTGAAAAATCATGGTACACAATGTGGCAATCCGATGGCAGGGTGTGGGTATGGGGAATACCCGGTGAACGTCATCTGCCAGCGTGTGTAGTGCCAACAGCAAAATTCGGAGGCGGTGGTGTTATGGTGTGGTCGTGTTTTTCACGGAGGGGGCTTGCACCCCTTGTTGTTTTGCGTGACGCTATCACAGGCCTATATTGATGTTTTAAGTATCTTCTTCCTTCCCACTGTTGAAGAGTAATTCTGTGATTGCGATTGCATCTTTAAACACAATCGAGCACCTGTTCATAATGCGTGGCCTGTGGGGGAGTGGTTACATGACAATAACATCCCTGTAATGGACTTGCCTGCATAGAGTCCTGACCTGACTCCTATAGAATACCTTTGGGATGTTTTGGAACGCTGACTTCGTACCAGGCCTCACCGACCGACATCGATACCTCACCTCAGTGCAGCACTCCGTGAAGAATGGACTGCCATTCCCCAAGAAACCTTCCAACACCTGACTGAACTATGCCTGCGAGAGTGGAAGCTGCCAGCAAGGCTAAGGGTGGGCCAACGCCATACTGAATTCCAGCACTGCCGATGGAGGGCGCCACGAACTTGTAATTTATTTTTAGCCAGGTGTTCGGATACTATGGATCACGTAGTGTATGTGTCAAGGGAGTGGACACACTCCTGTCACTTTACCATGTTATTGTTATGTTAATTTCCTATAATGTCATTAACGCAGGTACCATTACGGTTAGCAAAATGAATAAATGTCCTTAATGTAAGCTGCGTACCGTTTAATAGTGCGAATTTTTATTGAAGACTTGGTTAATACGGTGAGAGAACAACGACAGACTGTATGACTAGCTCTATTAAGACTGGTACAAATTCGGTACACCATATTACGCTTCAAAATTAAAATTGAAGAAATCAGTTGCGGATAACTTTTCATAGTCCGCGAACCTATTCATAAGTCTCTAAACACGACGGTTCAGTTCAAGATTGAAGTCCACGAGATAATGAGAAATTTCACGAGTCTGCTCCACTCGGTCGTTCTCAACTACAGTCTATGAAAATAACTATCGAAAACTTTTCTAGTTTCCAGAATTACTGCAGAAACATTGCAAGTCCCTAGTCCAAAACTTTTAATCACTTTTTCCGCTTCTGATGCGCCACTCATTAGGATGCTTGCTCTCGCCAGTCACCCAAAGTGTACTGACACCAGGTCGGTGTGGCCGCTGCGCATACATAGACTTGACCTGTCCTTGCAGAATCTACCAAATTTACTTACTGTACATTTTATTATTAAATCTATATGTATAAACGCTCCACATGACTCGTGCTTGTCCGCTGCTTCCTCTGAGCCCTTAAAAAATTGCACTTTCATTGCCTGTATATCAACGTTTCCAGCATAATATTTGCTTGTTGAGCTTGTTCAACATACACTTTTTTTCTATGCTGCCCGTCACCAGTCTCTTCATCTCTTCATCTCGGAGTAGCACATACAACAAACGTCCTCAGTTAAGTGATGGATGTATTGAAATTTCTGACCTCCCATATAGTTCTTACCCTCTACAGCTCCCTCAATTACCATAGAAGTCTTTTCTTGAGAATGAGAGCACTTACTGACTCGTAAACACTTAAAAAGCAATTTCTAACCTTTACGAAACTTGTAATCACTCACAATCCTCACAAAATGAAAGGATATTGTATCATCCTGTCCCTTCTTCTTCTTCTCAGTTTTTTCCATATATTCCTTTCCTCTCCGGTTCTCTGCAGAACCACCTCCTTCCTTATATTAGCAGTCCACTCTATTAGCAACATTCTTTGAAGCACATCTCAAAAGCTTCGATTCCTTCAGTCCCGCTTTTCGCATAGTCCGTGTCTCACTACCACACAATGCTGCCCTCCGAATGTACATTCTCAGGAATTACTTCCTCAAATTAGGGGCTATGTTTGACAGTAGTTGACTACTCTAGGGCAGGAATTCCCTGTTTGCCAGTGCCAGCTTCCTTTTCATGTTCTCCTTGCTCCGGCCGTCATGGACTATTTTGGTGCATAAATAGCAAAATTCCTTAACTTTATGTACTTCGTGGTTCCCAATTCTGATGTTAAGTTTCTCACTGTTCTCATTTCTGCTGCTTCTCTTTACTTTTGTCCTTCTTCGGTTTACTCCTACTCCATTCCATTCAGCAGATTCTGTAATTCTTCTACACTTTCACTGATGATAGCAATGCCAGCAGCGATTCTTACCACAGACATCCTTTCACCTTCACTTTTAATCACGCACTTGAATCTTACTTTTATTTCCGTCATTTCGTCTTCGATGTGTAAATTGAACAATAGGGGTAAAACATTATATCCCTTATATCCTTTTTAATCCGAGCACTTCTTTCTTCGTGTACCACTCTTACTGTTCCCTCTCGGTTCTTGTACATACTATACATTAATCGTTTTTCCCTGCAGCTTACCCTTATTTTTCTCAGAATTACAAACACCTTACACTATTTTATGTGGTGTCACCGCCAGACACCACACTTGCTAGGTGGTAGCCTTTAAATCGGCCGCGGTCCGTTAGTATACGTCGGACCCGCGTGTCGCCACTGTCAGAGATGGCAGACCGAGCGCCGCCACACGGCAGGTCTAGAGAGACGTCCTAGCACCCGCCCCAGTTGTACAGCCGACTTTGCTAGCGATGCTACACTGACAAATACGCTCTCATTTGCCGAGACGATAGTTAGCATAGCCTTCAGCTACGTCGTTTGCTACGACCTAGCAAGGCGCCATTACCAGTTTATATTGAGATTGTTATTAATGTACCGTCAAGAGCGATGTACACCAATTATGGATTAAAGTTAAGTATTCAAGCAACTACGTACTTTATTTGCTAGACTCAACTCCTTTAACTGTTCCAGACCTCACGCCAGTTTGCGTGAGCTTAAACGCGTGCATTTCGGCCTCCTCTAGCTACACGGTGTTGGCTCTTCTGCCAACACATCATTTTACACTGACCATCGCTTTCTTCAGCTCGACAAATCCTATGAACATGTCTTGATTTTTCTTCAGTCTTGCTTCCAGTATCAACCGCAACGTCAGTACTTCCTCTCTGGTATCTTTAGATTTCCTAGAGGCAAACCGATCGTCATCTAACATTCTCAATTTGCTTTTCCATTCTTCTGTACATAATAATTGTCAGTAACTTGCTTGTATGTATGTGCTGTCGAGCTGATTGTGTGATAAATCTCGCACTTTTCAGCTCTTGCAGAATTCAGAATTGTGTGGATGATGTTTTTCCGAAAGTCAGATGGTATGTAGCCAGACTCATACATTCTACACACAAGGTGTATATTCGTGTTTTGTTGCAACTTTGCCCAATGATTTTAGAAATTTTGTTGGAACGTTATCTACCCCTTCTGTTTTATTCGATCTTAAGTCGTCCAAAGTTCTTTTAAATTCTGGTTCTAATGCTGAAAACATTCTCCCTTCTCTATCGACTCCTGTTTTTTCTTCTACCACGTCTTCAACCAATTCTTCCACGTCATGGAGGCCTTCCACGTACTCTTTCCATCTATCCGCTGTCTCCACTGCGTTATCAGCGTAATTCCCATTGCACTCTTAAAATTGCCACCCATGTTTTTAATTTCATTGAAGGTTGTTTTAATTTATTCTATAGGCAGACTCAGTCCCTCCGATAACCACTTCTTTCTCAATTTCTTGACATTTTTCATTGAGCCATTTACCCTTAGCTTCCCTGCAGTTACTATTCATTTAATTCCTTAGTGAGTTGCGTTTCTGTATTCCTGAATTTCCCTGAACATTTTTGTAGTTACTATCCATGAATTAGAGCTAGAATTCCATCAGCTTTTCCGTGGGGCCGTTTCTTGCTGGGGTCAGATAGTTATCGTAGTTTGTTATTCTATAATGAGATCGCCTTCACTTTTTAACAATTTTTATTGCATTAAAATGTTTTTTTAATAACATAAGCTGAAAATATGAATTCAAATTTCTGCCATGGCCGGGATTCGAATGGAGGCCACCTTGTTTACAAGACAGTAATGCTGACCATTACACCACCGCAGCACTATGGTTAACAATGCTGCAAGGATTACGCAAGTCGAGTGCCCTCCCCAACACAAACGCCATACCTGCTGTTTATTTGCCCCACTAAGTCGTCACTATTGTCAGGGCTCTCCGGAATTAGAACAGCACACCAGCGTTGGACGTAATGGGGACGTCCTGTACCTCAGGTGATCGTGTAGATCTTACAATAATAAGATTTATAAGGAGTATTTTGAATCCAGAGACTCAACATTCTAGCTCATAACTCAAATGTTACTGCTCTAATAGAAAATCCAAATTTGTTTTCCCATAGTTCTGACTAATCAGTATCTGTGGACGCTTTGTTTATTAAATTCGATTAACATGTTTAGAAGGTGTTAGTCTTTAAATAAATTATAAACATTCATCTTTATCATCAGTATCTAGAGTACTGTGGGTTTTTAGATGCATTCTTCACATCGTTTATCTCCTTCCAGCAGTGTCACTGCCAGTCCTGTATGTTTATGTTAGTATGGATTTTATGTATACGGCGACTATGAAATTATACACGGCTGCTGAGTTTGTGGAATGATAGAACCTTCACACGACACATGGCACAGCAGTGACCATTCACCCGGGAAAAACCACTCGCAGTAACCTTTCAGACTACCTGCTTCCTATGTAAAAGCTAGCTTAATTCGTACATTTCGTATTCCATCACTAGGAGGCGTTGATGTGTCATCTGCTGGCCAAGCAGACAGCTTCATATGCTATCTGTTTTCCTAGATGGGCAACAAAGAATTCTAGCGGACTACTGCTCCGAACTATGTTCTGAGGCAACTGCTTCGGATAACCACGCCGAAGAGGAATAAGTCCGGCGGACGCGCCATACAAGGTCCGGACGCAATCCTATGACTTGTTCACCACCGCTCGCAGTGGTCTCTGATGCTGGCTGGAAATGTCTGTTTCAGCTTCGTAGTTCTGACTCCCAACTGCTGTGTTGTGCCACCACAGGAAGGCTCAGGGTGGTGTTGATCCGGCCAGCTTGCCACCCTACATGCTGTCTGGTGAAACTAGAGTGCTGACTTATGCTGCAACAACAAGAAAACGTGCGGAAAATCTGAAATACACAGCACCGTTGTTTGAGCCTGAAAACATGCTGCTTTGTGTGATGCCTTAAGAAATCATCTTATAATACCCACTGTTCACTAATGAACTGATTGAAATGGACCTTCATTGCTCACAGTCGCATGTAAAGATGCACGTCTTCAGTGTGCCAAATAATACAGAAACTGGGCTGTAACTGACTATAGCCTGCACTGCAGTCCGGCTAGTCGCTATTTTCCGTCTTTCCAAATGAAGCAAAGCATCTAAATGCATCAAGAGCCCATGCGGACTTTAACCTGTAGCTTGTGGACTGTGTGCTTCAGTCCAGAAATTGTTCTGCGATATTTTGGAGGTGTTTCTTGTGTCATGCCCTGAGTCAAGTAAGGCATCTATGAAACCTGGTAGTCAAGGGAAGGCAGTATTCGGTTACGATTGTGGACGGGACCGCAATCAGTTACTATTGGTTGCCTTTTACAGTTACACACGATTTATTTTAAACCAGTAATTCCAGACTCAACAATAAATAAAAATACCACACGTTATTAATGAAGGAATAAACAACTGTGTAAATAATAGTGTTTTCAGTGAATTACAATTTAGCGAATCACCATTAAATACAGATACAGCAGATAATGTTTTAAAAGCAAGCCACTGTGATCTGGGCAGAAGGCCTTACACTCCAGGAATGGCAATAAATTAAGAATTGTTTAAGAACTCGCTGCAATTTACAACTTACAAGTATTGAAATATTAAAGGTAGGTCGTCACATATACAGCAGAAGGCATCAGACGCCAGGGATGACAGTAAATAAGGCTTTAAAGGCTTACTGCGTAAATAAATAACAAAATACCAAATTAAAATTTTTAGGCAAATGACCACGATCACAGCTGAAGGCCTTACACCAGGAACGGCAATAATATAAACAATTTAGAAACCTGCTGTAAAACAGCAAATACTATAACAAAGGTTAATTAAAAATAAGCAACTGATCACCAAACGGGTGAAATAAGATGGTAAACTCTGTAACACAACCCTTACACTACTGAGCACTACACTGCTATATTTATTCCAGAAGGCGACTAGAACTATTAACTAGACATATATAACCTTCAATGTAGGCATTACAAGGTATTGTAATAAATAACACAAAAATAAAACACAAGGACTCGTACATAAGTTCCTTAAAGGGTAGTGAGGTACATTATACCCGCAGGAGGCATGGGCTGAAGGAGCGTTACACTGAAATACTGGCAATCAGACCTCGTTTTAGAACACACATATCTTACAAGAACCAAGGGGCCACAGACGGCGCTCCAGAAATCTACCTCTGAGAAGGTCTGGCAACAAACACTTTCGCGAGCGATGAGATAGGCAGCCAAGAGTTGCATTCACATCACAAGATGGTAACTCGGACTAGTGACAGTCTAACGAATGACTAATGATAATCTTGCTGAAGCTACCTGACGTCTGATAAACCAAATGCAACGATGGAACAATACGCCATAGCACTATGTCTCCAGAATACTGTGTTTAGAGCGCCCGGAACGAGAAAAGAACCACTACCACCAGAGTAGAAAGCACTCCACTCGCTGCTCTTCGCCTCGGCCACACTACGAGCAGCAACACGAGCCCAAGTCCCTGGAGAATCGTGAGTAATCACAATGGTAGAGGTTTCTGA
Organism: Schistocerca cancellata; assembly: GCF_023864275.1. NCBI lineage: Eukaryota > Metazoa > Arthropoda > Insecta > Orthoptera > Acrididae > Schistocerca > Schistocerca cancellata. The sequence goes on from NC_064627.1 coordinate 651,813,914, forward strand.
ACTTGGATTGAAATGCACTCATCTTAAAGCTTGCTGGATCCGGTTTACGACGAGGTCGTGCACCCTCGTGACCACAGCCCTTCCATCTGGTAGTCCATGCGTGCCGCCAGCAATCCCGACGTGTTATCGGACTGCGCGGACCTGGCTCCTCCTGAGTCCCCAATCAAACTGGCCCAGTCACACGACCCGGAAAAACAACGACGTCGCCCCAAAGATAGGGCAACCGTTACTACATATCGATATCCGCCGTTACTGCCACTAGCGCAGAGGCAACGCTTGCGAAACCAAGTGGCACCAGTCAACACAAGAAGAAGACAAACAACCGCAACCATGCCAACTATACGATACCGTCTGGCCTCCTACAGAGGTCGGAAACCTACAAACAGCACCAACGCGAGCCGCAGCATCGCTCAACCTCCCCCTCCAAGGACAAACCCGGGACAAACACAACTAGTGGCCTAACCAAACTTAATTTGGTTAAGGTGGACCCGTTATTGCTTATCCGTGCAGTTGTCCTTAATCAAAAGATTAACTGGGCCTAAAATCCGCATAATCGTACACGGACCCAGAAACGGGGAGTAAACTTACCAAGGTTGCCAACACACACCTACCTCCCGGGAAAATTACGGACATACACCTGATCTCCCGGCTTACCCCTGAAGGCTCGTCGCGATTACGGTTATAACGACCATCTTGTCAGTTGTGAGCCCTGAGAATATTGCGCCTCGCACGATTCCAGTTTTCTTTGGCGACCTGAGGGGTGATCTCCGCAGGAATTAATTTTGAATCCCCCATAAATTCGAAAGGAAGGAATTAACAGGATAAGCAAACATCAAGGAAACCGGAGTAGCCTTCAAAGCCTCATGGATGGCGGTATTAAAGGCAATGCTAAGCCAAGGCACCAACGCGAGCCACAGCAGGGCTCAGTCTGTTCTACCAATGTGAGCGACCAGGTAATGCCCTTACTTCCACGTCTTCGAGAGAGTGTGCTGCGGCACTTCTGACTTCTCAGCTGACAACAGCCTTGCTCTAAGGGCTACACATATTCACTCCCGTTTCGGTGAACACCGACGATACCTGAAACGTCTCCAAGGGCCCGCTGTGTCACCTGATCTTAATCCCATAGAAAAGTCTGGGACTACTTAAAACAGCAGTTACAAAAGCTACAATGTAGCAGTCAACATCCCCGTAATTTCATGGTTCTTATCGTCAATGGGAGGTTTCAGCTCGATATGGCATAACCAAAGAAGCTAGTGGAATCTGTTCCTCACCGAATTAAGTCCATCATGAATACAACAGTACTAGGATGATGTTACATGTTATTAGTATGATATGTCCTGGGTGTAACATATTTTCTCCTCATTGCTTATTTAGTCTATTTTAAGAAACTATCACTGTGTCAAGATGTATTCAAGGGCATCTAAATCTACACATTGAAACGTATTATAAAGTGTGATATGCTTATTTTTTTTGTAGTACGATTTATTAATGTGGAGCATGGAAACAATTGTTGGTCAAGTGTCTATGTAGCTACACTAAATGTACGAGGTTTTGCAGAGAATAAATGCCTCCAAATTTTTTTCTGTGAAAACTCTTAAGGCATTTTAAACAAAACAAACATTATTAACATTCTACATATTTATTTTTCGTGTCTTCACATTTACAGCTGTCTTCCACCAGAGGGCTCCGAAGTATGTAACAGGGCTGTGTGAAATGTGACAGAGTCAGTGCATGAGAAACAATGTGCAATAATTGAATTTCGAATTCCAAGAGTTCGTCCACATGTGGAGCACCCGCTCCTTCAGCATATCGATGCTAGACCACACACGAGACCTGCAACTTCTGTAACAATCCGATTTCTTGGGTTCACTATCGTCGATCATCCTCCATACAGACCCGAATTGGCCCCATCCGATTTTCATCTGTTTCAAAACTTAAAGAACCCCATCGAGGACTTCACTTCGATAGTGATGAAGCAGTGTAAGCAGAGGTGAGGTTGTGGCTCCGCCAACAATGTCGAACGTTTTACACTGACCGTGTCAAAAAACTGGTTTCTTGTTGGGATAACTTGTGCTTGTAACCAGGGTGACTATGCTGAGACATAAACATGTGGACATGAAGAAAAATATATAGAATGTTAGTAACGTTAGTTTTATTTAAAAATCTTTAAGTGTTTCCATATAAAAAATTCGGAAGCATTATTTTCAGCATCCCTTTGTATATGCACCTTCTTTATGGAGTAATACATATGGAAGTAAAGCAGACGACAAGCATATAACTCTTCAACATTTTGTTATTTTTATTGGAATATGTGTTCATAGTGTCAGTTTCGTGGTGTTATAATGAACATTATTTTAATAACACCCTTTGTAGACTTGGTATAAATGAGAAATGTCTCCTTCAAAATATTTACAGTTATGTAAATAGTTTACATTTTGTAAGACGCAACTAATAATTTTTTTCTTTATTGTTGATTGGCTTGATGCGGCCACCAGAAATTCAACTCCTGTGCCAGTCTCTTCACCTCAGGTAGCGCCTTCACCCAACGTCCTCAACTGCTTGTGAATATATTTCACTTTCTGTCTTCCCCTACAGTTTTTACCCTCCACAACTTCCTCCAGTACCATGGAAGTTATTTCCTGATGTCTTAGCACATTACCTATCGTCCTGCTTCTTCTTCTTGTCAGTGTTTTCCACTTACTCCGCGTACTAAGGATAACCTTCTCATTTGTTAAATATATAGGTCCATATAATTTTTAAATTCCTTTTATAGATCTTCAGATGCCTCAATTCTCTTCTCTTCCGGTTTATTCACAGTCCACAATTCACGCCCATACAATACTGTGCTTCAAACGTGCATTCTAAAAAAATTTCTATATTTCTATAAATTGGTATAGATATCTTTAATACCTCTGCCATGAATTATAAATTCCAAGCACTTAAAATGTGAACCGTGATGTCAAAAACACATATCAGGAGACCTAGCGATGGCATAAGCATTTCTCCCACGTTTTCTTCTGTGTTCTTTATCTGTGTATCGATATTTGATTAGACTCTTTGCTTTTCACTTAATCTTTGGTCCTCGTGTTCTCTCCCATTCACAACAGCACAGGATGCCTCAGCAGGAGTGTCGACAAGCAACATTACCGCTGTTACTATCAGTTCATCTCTGTTACACACTGTTGCCAATATCACAGATTTTGACATTACGTCGTAACGCTCTCACAGCTCGTTTAGTAATTTTCAGCAGTGATACTATCTCCATCCTCATAGATGTTTTTCTCATGCATAGTTCTCATCCATAGTTTTTTACGCAGGTGCCCTGTGATCAACGCATTTCAACCCAAAATGAATACGTGGGTCAGTTAGGACATTGCAATGTGTTTGTCAGTCTAACGTGAATACATTCCATGCATGTTCGTTACGTTTCAGGTATCGCTTGATAATGGCGCAACAGCCGGAAAACGCCTGTATCGAGTAATAATTTTTTTTAAATTTCTGACATCGCTTACGGTGGAACCATGATTTAATCTTTCGTACATATTTTAAATAGGAGAAACGTCATTAATATGGCAGCAAGAAGTTGTTTAGTCTAGAAACGAATACTGAAAGATAAGATAAATATACCTACAAACAAAGAATCTATTTTATGTTCAAGTTGTTACACATCGAATCTCTGTCGTCTGACTTGATACATAAGGACCTAACATACCCGTACGTCACCTGAGATGACTACTGTGATGTCTGCCTTGACTAGAGGTCGAGCTGCAAGTATCTGAGCTTGCTGGCCAAAGATCTTCGTACTTCACTATTTGCTTAACTGCAGCATGGCGGCCAAGAAACGTCATTAGAACGCAGAAAGAAATACTTTCTGAACAGTGCAGACTCCTCTTCGACAAAGACGACATTGTTCTCTTACATGGGTAAACTGATATTAAAATATGCAAGGGCACCTACAGCTCCATCTAAAGCGAAATACATTTTTTACTGCCTTGCATCCGGAGTGATGCATTTCTCACTAGCATTTTTGTTGCAATTTGTTGCCGTAGACACCTGTACTACAAATGCGACGTAACACTTCTCTCAACGCGACATTAAATATCGAGTTTCGAGGAAGATTGTCTGCGTTTACGAGTACTACATGTGGTCGATTTTGGCAAGATAGACGCGCCACAAGGTAACTCACTGTGGATTTCGGGAATACTGTTCCAAATTCTCGTCGGTTACCGACGAGATATATACAGTAAACATACAAAGAGCACGAAATATTTATGGAGCAATGAATTTTTCTTACTATTTTCAATAGCAAAGCCACAAGACTGCGAAATTCTTAACTTACGAAAAGGACGGAATTATTTTGGTTATGAAGGCGTTTTCTAGTTAAGTATTTTGTGCAGATCTTTTATCCCCTACTAGAGTTACTCTTACAGTTGATGACATAAGGCCTGTAAAGACAAATAAGTAAATAATCCTTAATCGTTAATCAATTTAAAATTTTATTTTCGTGGGAATCCACAGCCCCAACGTGTTTTGAAAATGAAAACATAATCAATGCAGGCTGTACTCCGTTTATTTTGCGTGCAATTGGTTAATTTCAACCGTGGGTCATTTTTCAAGCCTGAAATTTAAAATATGTTCTTGAAAATTACCACGGTTAGAGCTGGTCAGTTACATGGATAATAAACAGAATACAGCCTACTTGGACGATGTTTTCATTCTCAGAATGCTTTGTCACGTACAGAACGATGTAAACTTTTAAACTAATTACAACATGGTGAACGATGAGGAATCTACTGGGCTGCCGCAACTCTGTGATCAAAGAGCGGAGATCTACATCTAACACTCCGTCTTGAGGCCACAAGTGACCCATCGGGACCATGCGACCGCCGTTTAGTACTGATGATACGTCATCTTTTGAGCTCTTTGTGAGCTCGATGCATCGTTTCGGGGTACTGCGCACTCGGCTCACAGTTTTTTGTCCTCTGACATATATTATTAAGGTACAGTAACCAACATGTTTATAATCCTTTATAATCCACGTAGCAGCGATGAAAATTCATTGAAAAGCAAGGATGATACTTACCTGTTTACCGGTACTAAAGACAAAGGTACATCGTTCATTTATCTATTTGGAGCGTCGAGATTATTTACTTTTCGAGATCATTAACTGGTTCAAATGGCTCTAAGCGCTGTGGGACTTAACATCTGAGGTCATCAGTCCCCCAGACTTAGGACTACTTAAATCTAACTAACCTAAGGACATCACACTCATCCGTGCCCGAGGCAGGATTCGAACCTGCGACAGTAGCAGCAGCGCGGTTCCGGACTGAAGCGCCTAGAACTGCTCGGCCACAGCAGCCGGCCGAGATCATTAACTTTCTAACTGCAGCAAGATCAGCGATGAGTAAGCTTTTCCTCCCGGATAAGTTTATTTGTGTGAACTAGTAAATGAACGCCTGCGGCTCCTTCCTGCTTCAGTTTTGCGCCTAATTTCCTGGCTGATAACGAGAGATGCCTACGAGATCGCCGCCCGTGCACCGTGTGAGGGACGCGCCTGCAATTTACTGATAGACGGGCGTGCGTGGGCCAACCTCACGACTTAATAAAGGTAATCCGATAAAGCAGACTGCGTTCTCAAGCGGAGCCATTACCAAGGAACGCCCCCGGAACGGGAGCCGGCAGCGCTGAGAAATAAGCGGTACGTATTTACAGCGAGCGTGGTGCGGCTGACAAATGCCGCACCCAAACAGTCCTTACCTCGCAGCCGTCACGTACGTGTTAAATGAATTACAGCTGTTTTCACAACGGATGTGTGCGCGAGGGTATAGCGGAGCGCTTCTCTCGGACGCGCAATTTCAGTCAGTAATAAAACCGACGCTTAATTGCCGGTCTGCGTTTGGTTTTTGCGCCTGTCGAAGGAGTGGTTCGGCGCGCTCCCCCCGCCAGAAGGAGCGACCAGCCGGCCTGCCGTACACACAAACGCAATTAAAGAAATCGCGAGCGGCCGATGTTTATTTAGATTTACGGAGGCTCTGCTGGCGCCCAACACGGCTGCCCGACGTCCCATGGTGTTAATATAATGAGGATTTCATTTGCCGGCTCGTTTAGCAGTAAATTACGCGCCAGCCAGTATATCAGCGGGCTTGTAATTGAGCGCAGGTAACGGCTATAAGCGGGCACCATCGCCACCCAATAGCAAGCGACGCGGACCCCGGTTACAGTGCGGCGAGATCGACCCCTGGTGCAGCCCAGGGGCTCGACATCTGCCAGACTCTGCTCGCTCTCATCTGGACTCGGAGACTACCTCGGTGAAGTCATTTGGAGGCAGCAGGTGAAGCGATACAGGCCGTTGCACGGACAAATTTAAGCTGCCCACCAGAAACAGTGTCGCCAAACATATTCTTCGTTTAGTTTTCTGAAAGCAAACCTGAGAGCAATACTAAAGTTGGACATTCGATGGTAGTAAGGATCGAATCCGAGACAAAGACTGAGCAGTCTCGTGCGCTGTCACCTACTCTATGTGAACAACTAACACTAATTATGACTGGTGGGCTGCTTGAATTTGAGTGCGGTGGTCGGTTTGTCTAACTTAGTATTAAGTAACTCGGAAATGGTGCAACGAAACGAATCTCCTCTGAGTGGTTTACTATCATTTTGTCTTTTGAGCTGTAGCGTAGGATTCAGATGGAGTGAGGTTCAGGATGGGGAGGCCAGTCCGGCCACTGACATTACGCCCCGGGATTTCCACCGCTTCCACTGCGCTTGTGGCGCTGGCCTGCAGAAGATGATGCCGGTTGCACTTGCTGCAGCTGATTGAGCACACGCTTGTGGCCAGATCGGCCACTCTGGCTCTCACAGCAGTCACATGCCTACGCTGTCTGCACTCTCGGGGCCACATCACGGCACTCCGTACAAAATGACGCTCTGGTGACGGAGAAATCAACCGTGTGTTCGACACGACACAGACCTGATGTTACTCTGAAAATAATAGGAGCATGCCAAGCAGAGTACGCAGTGGCAGGCGTAAGGATTTGGTTACGATGAACCTCGTGATTCTAAGAATCTGTTCTCAAACATCCTTCAAAAATGGTTCAAATGGCTCTGAGCACTATGGGACTTAACTTCTGAGGTCATCAGTCCCCTAGAACTTAGAACTACTTAAACCTAACTAACCTAAGGACATCACACACATCCATGCCCGAGGCAGGATTCGAACCTGCGACCGTAGCGGTCGCGTGGTTCCAGACTGTAGCGCCTAGATCCGCTCGGCCACCCTGGCCGGCAAACATCCTTCAATGTAAAGGATATGCAAAAGGTCTATTAGCCAGAGACTCAGATAACATGGAAATAAATTTCGCTCTCAACACCATAACCCATTTATCTTCAGATACCTGCAGTACATATTACAGTGCCACTGTTTCATTTACTTTGATTTACTAATTTACACGTAACACAAATCGTATTTTCAACAAGTCATAATGATGAATGTATCAATAATTTTGCGAATGCTATAAAATTTCTCAGTAGAAAACAATTGTATGCTGAACACTTACATTAATGACTTTACACATTCTTCTTAATCCACAGTAAAATTTATTACTCTCAACCACATACTCATATTATCTACTCAGAAACTCATGTCCAGAGCAGATAGATTTGTCAAGCAGAAATCGTTTCGTTTTATTTTTAAACATGTTTCCTTTTCCAGACAGAACCTTTAATCTACGATGAAGGTAGCAAATAGGTTTATGTGCGCATATTTTTGCACTATGTTGTACAAGGGTAAGTTTAAGTTACTTACAGTGGATGTACTCCTGTTCGTACGGTTACATTTATGAATGCTAGTATTATTTTCAAATTCGACTAGCTTTTCACAGATAAGCTTATGAGAGATAAAAAAAAATCTGCGACTGTTGATGCTATCCTTAGATTTTTAAATAGTTGTCTTCATGATGTTCGAGGATAGACACCATGAACACTGACGGAAAAAATCACATCACCAGAAAATAATTAATACAGAGTAACGAAATTTCGGGAATATTTTTATCTAGGTGAAACATTCAAGACTGGTAGATCACAGGTCAACGTAAGCGGTAGACAAGCCATTTCAAATGCGGAATGCTGCCACATTAATAACCAATGTAACCAACAGCATGTTGAATTCAAGATGTAAACTACATGCATTGAATTGTACAGGTGCAGGATGTTTGTGGGATGGAGTTCCATGCCCGTTGCACTTGGCCAGTAATTACAGGTACCGTTGACGCTGTATGTGGATGACGTTGGAGTTGTCGTCTGATGACGTTCCATATGTGCTCGATTGGAGACAGACCTGGTGATCGAGTAGGCCAAGGCAATATGTCAACACTCCGTAGAGCATGGTGGGCTACAACAGCGGTATGTGAGCGAGCGTTATCGTCTTGGAAAACATGCCTTAGAATGCTGTTCATGTAAGCAGCATCGAATGACAGACTGACGTACAAATTTGCAACAGATTGCGTAGAATAACGACGAGAGCGTTCCTGCTGCTATATGATATCGCACCCAAGACCGTAAACTCCAGGTGTAGGTCCAGTATGTGTCTAGCACGCAGACAGATTGGTTGCAGGCTCTCAACTAGCCTCCTTCTAAGCAACACACAGCCATTACTGGCACCGTCGTAGAACCGGCTTTCATCAGTAAACAACAGACCATCATGCCCTCCAATGAGACACCACTGACGCCACAAACAGGGGTGGTTTGGGGTCAGTGGAATGCACGCTATATGGCGTCTTGGCCCGGAGCTGTCCTTAAAGTAATGGATTTGTAAAAGTTCATTGTGTCACTGCGATGCTAACTGCTGCTGCAGATGAGGTACATGCGATAGACCCATACGCACTATGGCCTTCCCTCTCGGCATTGCCACGTGGCTGTCCAGAGCCCAGTCTTCTTGCGACCGTACATTCTCGTGATAACCACTGCCAGCAGTCATTTACAGTGGCTACATTCCTGCTAAGTCTTTCTGCAATATCGCACAAGGAAAATCAAGCGTCTCGTAGCCCTATTACAGGACCTCGTTCAAACTCAGTGAGGTGCTGGTAATGGCATGTTTGTAGCCTTAACGGCATTCTTGACTCACGTCAACTCACCATGTCCAATCTCAAACGTAACTAACGCTCACGGTCTTTACAGCGTGTATTTAAGGCAAAACTGATTTGCATCCTCATATTGACGTTACTAGCGCCACTCTTATGCAACTGGCGCGAAAGTGAATAGACATCAAATGTAGAAACATGCCTACCATCATCCTCTTATGTCACACAACTTCTTCTTGGTGCTGTGAATTTTTTTCCTGCCAGTATATTATCCTCACAGCACATTCATGTGCAATAGTTACTTTATGTTTGTTTGCCTAGACATTTCTGCCATACCACAATATTCAATGGAAGTATGCTAAGTACATGACGTTTCTAAAGTTTCTATCACCAAAAACTCGAAAGATAATGTTATTAAAAATTTTAAGAATATCAAAGTTATATAGCTAATTCAAATTTTTATCAATAGGTGCAGGAATAATGAACATTCGTTTTTGCGTTTTTCCTTTCGGACTTGCCTATTACATTACTGATGAAGAAATATCCTGCGCTGCACAGAGCTTAATGAGCTATGTTGTTTCTATGCTAGAGACAATGCACCATTTATCGAGAACCAATGAATAATTGTTCCTAATGTTTCATTTATTGTTCTTTCTGTTGTTGTACCACCATTGAGCTTCATTATGATAGATTATCTACAAGAACAAAAACATCAGTGATCATTTCTGGTACATATCGTTTCATAGTGGCTTTGAAATGATACCGGCTTTTGAGGATATCTACAGAAATTTATCTACTAAAGCACCGTGTATGCACGATTTTAGGTTTTTTGTTGGAACTTAAGCATTTCATGAGAATCATGTGTGTTGGGTATTCTAAATAAATCTTATCAGAAGGATTTTATGACTAACAGTGTGAGAGGGAAGTAGGATGCAAAGTGAGTCACCATAACATTTACTGCCTTGTCTGGCTTTACCGCTCAGCATGGAGACTGTTGCTGCCTGTCGACGAGGAGATCATGCCACTGCTGTGGGATGGAGGTAGCCTCATTTCAACCATCTATCAACACTGGAGAAATACAAGTGCTACTTCTCTGTGTGTAAGCTGTGGTATCACCAGCTTTGCCAGTGGATTCTGTTGTGGTATTTGTAGAAGTTCCTCCCAATCATCTGGGCGAGTCAGTCTGCTCATCGCTACATTCTAGTCACCTGAGTTACACATTTTTCAAGATTTCGCTCTATTAAACCACCACGATGCTGATGTTGCATAACAATGTTATGATCTCACTCAGTCATGTACAGTTACTTCTTTCATTCGACTTCAGTGTGTTCAATAAAAGATTGATGTTATTCCTTGCTGTTATTTTTTCCTTAATTTAGCTCTAAATCCGTTCCATTGGCTGCAGGGTGAGGTAGTAACGAGGTTCATTGTAAAGCAGAAAACCCCTTCCATTCTATAATAGTGTCAACAGTAGACAAAGACTTCGATTCCTTTGTATCAGCAATTTCTGTCGTTACTCAGTTTGTCATATTCTCTGATATGTTTTTTCCTCGGACACATCAATGGATTCACTTTGCAACAAGCAAGAGGGTTAGCTCCTGTTTCTTGAGGTATATGATGTCTGCATTGTCAGGTACAACAACGCACCTAGCCTGGACATTTGGACTAACTTGTTGCTGGTACTTCGTAATATAATTCATGCATTACCTCACTATGATGATCAAATGGTAAATGATGCCTGTGCATATTGTTAAATGGAAGGTGCACATCTTAAGATTTCTGTGTTAGTTCCAAATCAGTAAGCTACATATATATTTGTACATCTCAATCAGCTGAACTATACGAAATTTTAAATCATGATGTTCAAATTATTATATGTATTGCAACCATCTTAAGATGACTTGTGTTGCATCCAAAATAACAAATTATGTTTATAGTTATGTATTTCAATCAATCAGAATCTTTGAAGTGGAAAATTATACCTGTGCATATTGTTATATATATTGCAGCCTTCTGAAGATGACCTATCTTGGTTCCAAACTGGTATTCTGCATTTATATTTACACTTCTCAGTCAATGAAATTTTGATTGTGAGTGATAATAAACGTATTACAACCATCTTAAGATGATCCCTGCTACTTCCAAACTCATTATTTACATTTATATCTGTACTTCTCACAAATGACAGTATAGGAAATGCCAAATAATTCTGGTGCCAATTATTAAATGTATTGCAGTCATCATAAGATGACCAGCCTTAGCTCTAAACTGATATATATGTTTATAGTCTTGCATCTCAGTAAATCAAAGTATATGTTGGGTATGCAACCTACTAAAGATAGCCTGAGTTTGTTACAAACTGATGATCTACATTTATACATTTACTGTTCAGACAATCAAAATATAAAAAAATGTTAAATGATGCCAGTGTATTTCGTTCACTACATTATAGCCATATTAAGATCATCTGTATTAGTTCCAAATTCGTGATTTACATTCATAATTATACTTCTCAATCATAATTTTTACACAAAATGGTAAATCATCCCTGCACATATTATTAAATGTGTTACAGATATCTTATGATGACTTACGTTATTTTTAAACTGGTACTCTACATTTGTGGTTATACATCTCAATTAAAGTATGTGAAATGGAAAGTGACCTTATTCTATATTGTGAAATATACAGCAGTCATCTTAATGTCACCTGTGATAATTCAAAACTGGCATTTACACTTATACTTCTCAATCAGTTGAAGTGTACAAAATGGTAAATGATGCATGTGCATTTTGTTAAATGTATTGTGATCATTTTAAACTGCCCATTGTTAGTTACTATTATGACACCTAACTTATAATTATACATCTCACTCAAACTATATATAATGGTAAATGAGATCTGCACAATTTGTTAAAATATATTTCTGCCGTCTTATAATGTGTGTTTTTCTAAACAGGCAATCTGTATTAATATTTATACTTCTAAATTAATGACAGTGTACAAAATGGTAAATCATTCTTGTATATATTATCAAATTATTATATCTACCTGTGCTAGTTCCAGACTGCTTATTTAAACTAAAATTTGTGCTTCTCCGTCAATCAATATACACAATGGTAAATGATGTCTATGTATTTTGTTAAATGTATTGCAGTCATCTTAAGATGATCTGTATTATTTCCAAACTTGAAATTTAAATTTATATTTAGACTTCTCAGTCATTATATATGTATGAAATGTTATATAATGCCTGTGCATATCAATAAATATACTGCAGAAGAATCATGTTCCAAACTGGTAATCTACATTTAAAGTACAAATAGCAGTAAATGATACCTGTGGACATTGTTAAACATTTTTTTATATCAGTCTACTTTCTACAGTAATTAATGTGATGTGTACATACATTTTATTAATGAATGAGCTGTCTTTTCTTTTTAATAGACAATTTTTTGTTTTGATACAATCTGTTTATAAAGGATTTAGGGTCCTATTTCAACATAAATTATATTTTTGTGTTTTGATTATATAAAGAAAGAATCTGTAATACAAAAGGCTTGGGATTAACCCTCCATTGCAGGGATAGTCCCTGCCCATTTTTTCTTTCTTCAAGGTAGGGCATGATAAATTGATCCATATAGTTAAGACTCGATTTTGAGTTACTTCTGTGTTTTGTTGCTCCCAACTGCACATATGCCACGGTAGCAAGTCATAAGAAAGGCAAGAGTCATTGTTCTCAGTCATCTATATTTTCTTCCTCCATTTTGCCTGTGCCCTAATCCTGTGATTAAACCCAGAATCTATAGTTGCCTTTATTTGAATGTGGATTCTCATTGCTGACTTAAATCTCTTGTGTGTCAGAAAAGTTTTGTTGGCTGCATGTTATAATCAGAATGGCAGAGAATATAACTGTCAAGAGCGTACAGTTAAGTTAGAAGGGGTGTACGGCGCCCCTCTGGGCGTTTTCCCTCTCCACGATAATAAAAGTGAGACCACTAGTCATTTGCAGTTGACCAGTACTCTTTTGGTGGAACCAGGGTGAGGACAGATGTGTTTGGAAGGCACTCTGTCATGATATGGCCACAGGTAATAAAATGTTTTATAACTGAGGTATTCTTATCCTGAACAATTTTATTATAGCTTTTGATAGTATTGAGGAAATATGGCAGTCATTTCAGCTATAATTTTATGTGTGCATAAATAATTGTTACTTCTCTGGGAATTAAAATGAATTGCTACCACGTGTGCTGGTAGTATAAGAGAACCATATATTTTCTGAACAGTTAATAAATTTCATTGACCGCCAATGTGCCAAGTAAATCCAAGGGAAGTATTCGCTCTTTATGTGTTACTGAATTTCAAATTTCGTAACGATTTGTGGGAACTCAGAAGTTTGTGCATTTGCTCAATGTCATGCTCACTTGACCAGTGCTATGGCTCAAGCCTTGTACTTTTAAATTAGTTGTAAATGCTTGCATCATCATAAATCGCAGTGGCTTCAGTCTTTGAATAAACCTGTTATTTCTGCTCGTCTCATTGGTTACTTTTTCAGTTACGCTCTATACTGTAGCGTAGCAGTTCTTTGTATGTATGACACAAGTTTCATCGATGTATAATACTTCACAGTGACACATCATGCGAAAGTTAGTTTCATCCCTAAAATTTGTACACCAGTGTGCAGAGAAATATCGTCCCTGTATCGTTGTGTCAGAGTCTTCACATTAATTCAGTTGTGCGTTTCTTTAACACTAGGACGCCCAGACTTTGCCTGCCCCCTCGAATGCCCAGAGAAGTCATTTTGACCCCTACCATTTAAGAAAAGTTTTCTGAACTATTATTTAGAAATTTTAAGCATTTATTATATTTTAATGTTTACACTATTTATAGCCATTTCAGATGCAGAGTTGTGAATAAAAAGAACAGACACAAATTCTATTATTTATTCACATATAAACAAATTTTACTGAAACTGGTTGCACCCAAACAAATGTAAGCAAGTGACAGACTTTTCTTTGTTCCAAATTCATAAAAAACTAAACTTTTCATGTGTACAGAAATTTCAGCTACTTCATTATTTTACACAATTGACACATTTGTATTCAGTTTCCTTTGTGCATTTTCCACAAAGCATCTTCTTACCAACACTGCACTTGGAAATATTTTTATTACATTTGCAGAATTTGAGAACTTGACACTTACGGTGCTTCTGTGGCATTTCGTCTTTAACTTCATTTTCATTCTTTTCATACTTGTCTGTGGTCATACGAGGAAAGCGACTCTTCACATACTTAGAGCGTAGTTCATCTGCAAGCTGCTGAATAAAATGTCTTCATTTGATCTCTTCCCAGTAACAGCTCTAAATAATGCATTTATTCCTGCTAGATCAAGGATATTTTAGAAGGAGTGCACTGGCCATCTTCTTGAAGAAGCCTTGACTGAAAACTGCCTTGCCATTTTGTCTGCTGTATCAACCCCAAATTTTGTTTTGTTGTAATAACATACAGTTTGTGGAGCTTTTTTTTTCATTTGTATTTATGGTAACACTAAGATGAAGGGAAGACATTATTAGCACACTTTTTGCTTTCTTTCCTTGAAAGACTGTCAAGGAAATATCATGTTTTAAAACTTTTGCAGAATACAGAGGACTCTTCAAGGACTTTAGAGCATGTGGTATTTCACTTTTTGCTCTATTTATTGTTCCTACAATGAAGGTTGCTTCTTCTTTCACTTTTTTGGCTAGTTTGAGTGAAGTGAAGTAATTGTCTGTAGTGACATTTCCGCCTTTGCCCACAAATGCTGCCATAAGACGCATCACAACGTAATCCGAAATCCTTTCGTCTTGGGATCGTACAGAATCCTTACCAAGATAAGGGAAACCATTGAGTATAAACTTGCTTTCAACACCTGCAGCTAACCAGTATTTTTGCCCATACTTGTCAGGCTTTGAAGCCACGAATTGTCTGAACAGGCATCTAGTTTTACTTGGGAAGATTTTCTTCTCTATTTTTATGTCACTTCCAGGTTTCAACACAATGTACAGTTTCCTATGAATTTGTTCAATGCAAACTTATCATTCTGTAATCATACAGAGTGTGTAGACTCCTTATCGAACCTCAGGAATCACAATTTCACAGAATCTATTTTTACTCATGGTTTCCACACAAAATAGTAGGCTCCAGGAATCTGACCATAAGTTGTGAAGGTCTGTACTTAGGTAACCCACTCACACCATGAGCATAAATAATTGCAATAAATGCTTCTAGTTCTTCCGTGGTCACTGACCAGCTGTCATTTCCTAGTACTCTGTGTGCCTCTGTTATTGTACATTTCAAGCTATGTTTGATTATATAATTGTCTATGAAGAAGTGCCAAGCACTTGATACAAGTTCATCACTTATATTTCTTTTCGCATGTGGTGTAGGTCCAGGAGCTTCTCTCTAAATATTGTGATTAGGAAGACAAACACTTTTTGAATTAGGCACTGCTTGTATCCAGACTGTTCCATCCGGAGCAACTTCTTTATGTCTTTCATCAGACGATGAAGAAGCAGTCACTTGTTCTACACTCTGAGGAACGGGATTATCTCCTCTTCTGTTACATGATTGTTCTCGATCTATAGAGCACGAATAATAGAACAAATGGAAGAAAGCGACCATAAACTCTAAATTAAGTATAGTAACATCATATGTAGATAAGAATATTATGATTATAAATTAGCAGCAATAATAATAATGTACTTATTAGACCGTAAACTTCCATTATCTGTATCTGAAGAATCAGAATCACTAGTATTAGATGATTCATCTTCTCTCAATATCTGCAGTAAAAACTCTTCCTCTGAATCGTCAGAAAAAGTTCGCCACCATCTGAATCACACTTCATAACTCTTTCTAACTCTGCAATAATCTCTTCATCTCGTAAATCCTTTTTCCGATTCATTTCAATCTTCAACTCACAATCACCTTTGAAGGACTGATTCTTAAAAGAGAATGACGAACAATGGTGAACTGAGTCCATTGTTGTCATTTCAAACAGCAATAATATGTAAGAAAGTAAATTATTGCACTACAGAGTAAAGTAGCTGAGGCTTCAGAATACATTAGATAAATGTATGGCATAACTACAAAAGAAAATTATAGCTGTTTTCTAAAGGGGTCAATATGACCCCTCTGGGCGTTAAAAATAATACTGCAAAAAAGTGATAATCAATTAGGTGAAACACACTGTTTTTAATATAATGAAAGTATATGCCAAAAAAATAAATGTCACAAAAGTAAATGTCACTTGAATCATTCTTCAAAACGTAGCTAGAACTTAAAAACCGAAAAGGATCTTTTTGACCTCTCTGGGCGTTCAAGTGTTAATCAACAGGAACATTAGTTAAACTTTAGCGGAACTTTGCATGACCTTGCACACACTGTGCAGCTGGTGCATAGAAATGCCACTGCCCCCCCCCCCCAGTTTCTAAGATCCATAAATTCTTTAAAAGTTCTTGATTTATAGTGGAAGAGGTCTACTGGAGAGTAACTCTTAAATAAGATTAACAGTCAGAATACAGATAAGATAACAGCAAAATATAGTAAGCCTCTTTCATGAGGGCTGTCTGAAGAGCTTACAATCTCAAAATGAGGGTAGAAGCACTTGTCAACAAGAGCTGTCGAATTTGTTTGCATATGGGTAGTAAAGCACTCATCAAAATTTCAGCCATTTTGTGTGAGCAGTAGTTGGTAGACAGTCGTTTTAAGGAGTCAGTGCGAGAGTCTTTTTGAAAATGGACAAAATCGACCATCGAACTGTCATTTTTGTTTTTGGAAGGCAGTACGCCTATACAAATTAAAACGTATTGGACGCAATGTACGGGGACTCTGCACCATCGTTTATCACCGTGAAATTGTGGGCCACTTGGGTGACGATGAACGTTTGGTACGGCCAAAAACTGCAACCCCCGATAATAACGTAGCTCACTTTCACCAAATGATAGTAGAGAACCATCGAGTTGAGGTGGGAGATATAGCAGACACTAAGTATGTGTAAATAATGCGTTCTCACACACCCGAAAATTCTGGGATGAGAAAGGTGACTGCACGCTGTGTACCACGATTCCATACTGTGTGCGATCTCACACCTCAGCAGTTGCCATAGCGAAAATCCACGAACTGCAGTTCCAGCCGTTTAATCAATTTCCTTACCAGATATGTTCCCAAGCGACTTTTATTTGCTCGCTCAGCAAAACGTTAAGCTCGGCAGATAGAAATTTACTTCGAATGAAGAGGCCATCGTCCTCGCAATCAACTATTTGGCATAGAAGGACACTAATTATTATTTTGATAGGTTAAAGCGATGTGATAATCGCCGGAAGCAGTGTATAGTCTTACAAGAAACTCATGATGAACAATGAAATATATTTGAAGAAAAAATATCTTATTTCTTTGTTAGGTCGGAAACTTCAGACTACCCTCGTACCTCGACTGAAATTTAAGAGGGTAAACGTGAGTTGGTTGAGGAGTAAAACATTTATTCAGTCTGTTACGGGTGTTGGACTAGTTCGGTGAGCGTATCACCGGACGTGAAACCATGTTAATCGATTACACTATTGGTCGGCATCCATTCTTAATCCAACACGAACGCTCACCAAAGTTGTGCAGGAGTTTTCTGGAATATAGTCAGATCGCGTGAATGCTTTGGCCAATGGAAAGTTCTCACAGTATAGCTGAACTAAAATGGTAAATAGCTAACTTTTTACTAGCAGCGGATTAAAATCTTGTCTGTATTATGACCATTAGCTACATTTTCATTGATCCAGAAATGTACTTTGATATGAATTCTTCCGACGTAAAATAAATGTTTCTTTTTGTTTTTATTGCTGTCGTTGTGGTCGACAGTCCGAAGACTGATTTGATGCACCCACCCAGGACAGCTTATTCTGTGCAAGCCCTTTCATCTCTGTATTTTAACACCCTTTCCAAATTTCTCCTTCGTTTTCTTCATAGTTTGTTCAGTGTATAAATCTAGTAACATCTGGGATAGGCTGTAATCCTGTCTTACTCCGTCCTCATTTAATGCTTCCCTTTCATGTCTTTCGACTCTTATAACTAGATTCTCGTTTTTGTGCAAACCTGCGCTCCCTGCTGTGTTAAAAATTTCAAGGAGTGTTCATAGGACAACACTGTCAAAATAAATATGTGATTTAAAAGTAATACAACAACTAAATAACAAAAATTATCATATCTCAAATATGAATGATCTACAAAAGTAATTTCTGCAAGAAACCCTTCAATTTACAGTTGAATCTACCCATTAATGTACGTGACACCCTGGCTGACTTTCACGAACGTCAGTTTTCTAGAGATTAAATAAACATTAGCAGAGTAATTTTTCCAATGACCTAGTTCCCATATTGCGTTATATTTAATTACACTACTGGCCATTAAAATTGTTACACCACGAAGATGACGTGCTACAGACGCGAAATTTAACCGACAGGAAGAAGATGCTGTGATATGCAAATAATTAGCTTTTCAGAGCATTCACACAAGGCTGGCGCCGGTGCCGACACCTAGAACGTGCTGACTTGAGGAAAGTTTACAACCGATTTCTCATACACAAACAGCAGTTGATCGGCGTTGCCTGGTGCAACGTTGTTGTCATGCCTCGTGTAAGGAGGAGAAATGCGTACCATCACGTTTCCGAATTTGATAAAGGTCGGGTTGTAGCCTATCGCGTTTGCGGTTTATCGCATCGTGACATTGTTGCTCGCGTTGGTCGAGATCCAATGGCTGTTAGCAGAATATGGAATCGGTGGGTTCAGGAGAGTAATACGGAATGCCATGCTGGATACCAACGGCCTCGTATCACTAGCAGTCGAGATGACAGGCATCTTATCCGCGTGACTGTAACGGATCGTGCAGCCACGTTTCGATTCCTGAGTCAACAGATGGGGACGTTTGCAAGACAACAACCATCTGCACGAACAGTTCGACGACGTTTGCAGCAACATGGATTATCAGCTCGGAGACCATGGCTGCAGTTACCCCTGACGCTGCATCACAGACAGGAGCGCCTGCGATGGTGTACTCAACGACGAACCAGGGTGCACGAATGAAAAATTTCGTTTTTTCGGATGAATCCAGGTTCTGTTTACAGCATCATGATGGTCGCATCCGTGTTTGGCGACATCGCGGTGAACGCACATGGGAAGCGTGTAATCGTCATCGACATACTGACGTATCACCCGGCGTGATGGTATGGGTAGCCACTGGTTACACGTCTCTGTCACCTCTTGTTCCCATTGACGGCACTTTGAACAGTGGACGTTACATTTCAGATGTGTTACGACCCGTGGCTCTACCCTTCATTCGATCCCTGCGAAAGCCTACATTTCAGGAGGATAATGCACGACCGCGTGTTGCAGGTCCTGTACGGGCCTTTCTGGATACAGAAAATGTTCGACTCCTGCCCTGGCCAGCACATTCTCCAGATCTCTCACCAACTGAAAACATCTAGTCAATGGTGGCCAAGGAACTGGCTCGTCACAATATGCCAGTCACTACTCTTGATGAACTGTGGTATCGTGTTGAAGCTGCATGGGCAATTGTATCTGTCCACGCCATCGAAGCTCTGTTTGAATCAATTCCCAGGCGTATCAAGGCCATTGTTACGGCCAGAGATGGTTGTTCTGGGTACTCATTTCTAAGGATCTATGCACCCAAATTACGTGAAAATGTAATCACATGTCAGTTGTAGTATAATATATTTGTCCAATGAATACCTGTTTATCATCTGCATTTCTTCTTGGTGTAGCAATTTTAATGGCCAGTAGTGTAGTTTTGTTTCTTAAAACAACTGATAAAATTTTGAAGATACAAATTTTCTGTTCAGTCAGTACTGTAAACAGTATCACGTTGTGTCTTTTAAGCCGTTTGTGTCTCATTCAGTGTATATGATTTATCATCGAACATGGCAGACGATCAGAAAGACAGATAATTTCCTCACCCCCCACCCCCTGCATTAGGTGGGACTACATTAGCTTGTTTCCGGTGCCATCGCTGCTGAGGACACATTTAACTCCGCCTAGCGAGAAAAAGAGAAAGAAATCCTTCCCGTTGAGCACAAAAGTGGAAGCTCAAATTATTTTGCTGTAAACTCGTACCCAGTCATTAGAGTTCCCTATAAGCCTTAAGGCGAAAGTAACGTCCTAATTCAATGCACATAATCGGACCTGTCCATCAGACGCAGAATATTTTTATCCCGACAGGGATTCTGCAAAAACCAAGCTCTATTTGCATCCGTAATAGCACCGCTGTGCAGCTGATGTATGGATTTCAGCTGCCAGTGATGCAGATCTCGCTAATTGCGATAATTGAGTAAAGGGGTAAGCGGTTCATACTTCCCCAACACTTGATGCTCTTCTTAAGTATGGGCGCGGTAGTTGCAGAGCACGAGCAAGTATGGGAACAGGCTGCCTCGCCCGCGTCCGGAAACAGAGGATAACGAGAGAGACTCATTAACAGATACAGCAGAACCGACCGGCTTTGCGTCCTCATAAAATGGATGCCACTCTGTTGTAACGTTTCTAATGCAGACGAATCCGCTTAATTGCAATTTGTAGGAAGCCTCCAGGGGCGTGGTATAGTTAAGTATGGATGTGGGCCGATGAGAATTAATGCAGAAGATACGAGTAGGTGTTTCCACAAACACACTTTTCACGAACGGTTTTTGTTTGTACATTGTTTCACAACTTCATACCGTAGAACTGGGAGGACTATCCGTTATAAATAAAATACTAGAATAGTCTGAGGAGATTTATTAGAAAGATCTTAAAAATATGCGTTTGTATTACAACTCCACATAACCACCATTGAGATTGAAGCATTTATCTCATCTATTAAAGAGTTGACAAATTCCTTCTACATAAAACTGTTCGGTAGAAGAGATGTGTTTCACAGTAGCGAAGATGAAAGGAAAACATAGTACAAAGAAGGTAATCGCGAAGAAACCATGGATAACAGAAGAAATATTTCCGTTGATCGGCAAAAGAAGGAAATACAAAAATGTTCAGGGAAATTCACGAAGACAGAAATACTAGTCATTGAGGAATAAAATAAATATGAAGTACAGCGAAGCTAAACGAAATGGCTGCATTTAACATGTGAAGAAATTGAAAAAGAAGTAATTGTCGGAAGGAATAACTCAGCAAGGGTGGTAACATTAAGAGTGCAATGTGAATTCCACTGTTAAATGCAGACGAGAAAACAGATAGGTGGAAAGAGTACATGGCCTCTATGATGGGGAATATTTGTCTGATGTGATATAAGAAGAAACAGGAGTCGTTTTACAAGAGATAGGGGATACAGTATTAGAATCAGAATTTAAGAAAGCTTTGGAGGACTTAATTATCAAATAAGCCAGAAGGGATAAAAAACATTTCATCAGAACTTCTAAAATCATTGGGGGAAATGGCAGCAAAACCACTCTTCACGTTGTTGTACAGAATGAATGAGTCTGGAGACATACCATCTGATTTTCGGAAAAAACATCGTGCACACAATTCCAAATACAGCAAGAGCAGACAAGTGCGAGAATTATCGCACAATCAACTTAACAGCTCATGCATCCAAATTGCTGACAAAAATAGGATGCAGGAGAATGGAATAGAAAATTGATGATGTGTTAGATGATTTTTTGGCTCTGGGAAAGGTGAAGGCATCAGAGAGGCAATTCTGACGTTGCGGTTGATAATGCAAGCAAGACTAAAGAAAAATCAAGACACATTCGTAGCATTTGTCTACCTGTAAAATGCATTCGACAATGTAAAATGGCGCAAGACGTTCGAAATTCTGAGAGAAATAGGATTAAGCAATAGGTAAAGACGGATAATATGCAATACGTACAAGAGCCAGGAGAGAATAATAACAGTGGTCGACCAAGAACGAATTGCTCGGATTAAAAAGGGTGTAAGACAGGGATGTAGTCTTTCACCCCTACAGTTCAAAGTGTACCTCGAAGAAGCAATGATGGAAGAAAAACGAAGTTTCAGGAGTGGAATTATAATTCAAGGTGATAGGATATCAATGATGCGATTCGCTGAGTAAAAGTGAAGAAGAATTACGTGATCTGCTGAATGCAATGAACAGTCTAATAGTATGGAACATGGACTGAGAGTAAATCGAAGAAAGACGAAAGTAATGAGACGTAGCACAAATGAGAACAGAGATAAATTTAACACCAGCATTGATAGTCACGAAGTAGATGAAGTTAAGGGATTCTACTACCTAAGCAGCAAAATAACAAATGAATGTAAGAAGGAGGACGTCAAAAGCAGACCAGCACTGGCAAAAGGGGCATCCTAGTCAAAAGAAGTCTACTAGTATCAAACATAGGCCTTAATTCATGGAAGAAATTTCTGAAAATCTACGTTTGGAGCACAGAATTTTATGGTAGTGAAACATGGACTGTGAGAAAACAAAAACAGAAGAGAATCGAAGCATCTGAGATGTGGTGCTAAAGACGAATGTCGAAAATTCAGTGGACTGATATGGTAAGGAATGAGTAGGATCTGCGCAGAATCGGAGAGGAAAGGAATATGTGGAAAACTCTGACAAGGAGAAGGGACAGGATTATAGGACATCTGTTAAGACATCAGGGAATAACTTCCATCGGACTAGAGAGAGCTGTAGAGGGCAAAAACTGTAGAGGAAGACAGATTGGAATACATCCAGCAAATAATTGAGGACGTAGGTTGCAAGTGTTACTCTGAGATGAAGAGGTTAGCACAGGAGAGGAATTCGTTGCGGGCCTCATCAAACCAGTCAGAAGATTGATGACTCAAAAACAAAAACAAAACAAGAAAAATCGAAGATCAAGTAGTGCTCACAGTTCTTGAGCAGTCTAAAGGCATGACAAATAGGTGATTTTTCGTTATTTTTTCAACTAAAATAAAAAGTAATGGTAAGTCTGATGATATAGTTTTATTCTTTAGTGTTTTGTGTTTCAGAAATCACTCATGTCTCCACCATCTGTCGCTCCCTGCAACCGCTGCACCAGGTGGAGGGAGTTCTTACAAGCGCAACATTGGTCATTGGCGGGAATTCTCGAAGCCTTGCTACTGGACCTATGACAAAATAATTTTTTATTCGTCATTTCCTATCAGCAAACATAACTGAAAAACTTTAATCTGCTACATGTTGAAATAAATGTCATTTATTTCGCCCAAAAATCGAGAAAAAAGCATCCACCGAAAATAGTCTTTTGAAGATATCGCAGAACCACTAGGTGTGGTGACAGAGTTGGCTTTGAGCACTATGGGACTCAACATCTTAGGTCATAAGTCCCCTAGAACGTAGAACTACTTAAAACTAACTAACCTAAGGACATCACACACACCCATGCCCGCGGCAGGATTCGAACCTGCGACCGTAGCAGTCCCGCGGCTCCGGACTGCAGCTCCAGAACCGCTAGACCACCGCGGCCGGCAGGTGACAGAGTTGTTTTTGGGGAAGGAGATCAGACAGCGAGGTCATCGGTCTCATCAGATTAGGGAAGGATGGGGAAGGAAGTCGGAGCGATTTAGGGAAATCACGGAAAACCTAAATCAGGATGGCCGGACGCGGGATTGAACCATCGTCCTCCCGAATGCGAGTCCAGTGTCTAACCACAGCGCCACCTCGCTCGATGGTGTGGTGACAAAGAACTCAATTCAATGCCCGCACTAAAGTTCGATCAAAATCGTATTTACAGTTCTCAAGTTTCCCGCCAATTTGAAAAATACGGTTTTGAGAGAAATGCGTTTGAAGTTCTGGGATATATTTTTTGAAGTTAAGTTAAACGTGCCTCTATTCAGCGATCCCTGGACCTTACAGCAATTCTTCTACATCCAAAAGAAGGTCCTCCTCCACATTCTTCGTGGCCATGGCAGTCTTGCGGGGCTCTTTGGCAGCTTCTGTCATCGGCTGCACTGCTCGCTGTATAGGCTTTTCGTACATTTTTGTACAGAAGTTGTAACAGACAGGTCCGATCTCACGTTCGATCATTTTCATAATGTCTATGATGCATGTTATGCCGTCGCTGAAATTACAACTCCATAACGGAATTCCTGCACAACCTGGGATGAACACTAGAACAAAGTTCCCATACTAGAGAATATTTTAAGCCGAAAAATCCATTTTTTTAAATTTTCGAACACAATACCCCGTTAAGGTATTCATTTTAGAGTCCATGCTTACTAAAGTTTTATGCTTCGAATGATTATTCCTGTCATATCCAGGAATATTGGCCATCCTTTTTGCATATCCGTAAGTACGAAATGTCCCATTTAAAAAAAAAAACGCATTTTTGGTGCGCGTCGGCCGGCACAACAGGCTTTTGTTTAGCGTAGTCGGTATAGCTATTATATTTGGATTTCGGAAACAGCTTCCAATCAAGTGTGAATTGTATTAATTGTCTTCTGCCCTTCTGTTAATTGTTGCTAGTTTTCTTTTCTAGCCCCATTCCATACTTTTGTCTGCTTTCTGCGTGTGATTAAGTGCCATAAGGTGCCCATCGCTAGAGGTGACACCGAGGGTCAGATTAGTGTTATTACAGAGTGATAGGGTGTACATACAGGGTGACAAATTATTGAACTATATGAAAAAAAACGTGAATTAGTTACAAACTACAGCGTACACACGCTTTATTCAACATGTAAACGTCACTACGGATATTCGGATTTAAGTTACGACATGTTCGACATGTATGCCATCACTGGCCATGATGTGGCGCAGAAGAATAGCGACATTCTGCACGACCCGCTGAAGTGTCGGAACATCGATGCTGTCGATGACCCCCTGAATGGCTGTTTACAGCTCAAAAATGGTTTTGGGGTTATTTCTGTACACTTTATCTTTAATATAACCCCACAAAAAAGATTCGCAAAAGTTCAGATCCAGAGAATATGGCGGCCAATCGAGGCCCATGCCAGAGGCCTCTGGGTACCCAGAGCCAGAATGTGGTCCCCAAAGTGCTCCTCCAGGACATCAAACACTCTTCTGATGCTCTGGGGTCCAGCTCGGTCTTGCATGAACCACAATTTGTCGAAATCAGTGGCATTTTGGGTAATGGGGATGAAATCATCTTCCATAACCTTTACGTACCGTTCGGTAGTGACTGTGCCATCAACGAATATCGCACCGATTATTCCGTGACTGGGCACTGCACACCACACGATCACCCGATGAGGGTGAAGAGACTTCGCGAATGCGAAATGCGGATTCTCAGTCCTCCAAATGCGCCAATTTTGCTTATTGACGAACCCATCCATATGAAAGGGGGCCTCGTCGCTGAACCAAACCATATTAATTCCCACCTTGCCCTGCGGTCAACCGTGTAGCTTGAACGTCCTAACACAGTTCAGAAGTTATGACGATTTGATTTCATATATTTCAATGATTGTCATCCTGTACAGCTCGAATCATTATGCATTAGGGCCTGTATGTCAGTACAAAAGTGCCTCAGATGTTGGGATTTTGGTCATTCGTCGAAAAGATGTGACAGGGAAGCTATTTGTGGGAATTGTCCGAAAGCTGGTCATAAAAAATACGAATGTCATGAAGAAACAACTGTTAGCTGTATTCCTTGCAAAAACAGGAAAAGAACATGTAAGAAAGCTGGGGGATTAAAATATCCTACTTACAAAGGATCTACAAGAGACAAATAGAAAAACCGAGTATGATGCCAGCAACAACGACAACGAGCACACACCAAAACAAAAGCAGGCAACTATCTCTGGACATCTAGGTAGGGATATGAATACAAATATGAACAACGGAAATGTACAGACGTCCTCTCATCAAAACACAGATATGAGCAGCAGCATGCTATTTCGCAGAAGCAAAAACAAATCATCAGCAAACGAAACAAGAGCGTGGCAACGTGCATTAGCCTGGAGGCAACAACTTGCACTGCTGCTGACAATAGCCTCTCCAGCGGACATGAATCCCCTCAATAACTGCAATATTGTACAAGAAAAATATTTTAGCCTAACAGAGTACATCGACGATGCGTGTTTCTGCGGCACCGTGGACTAAAATGTGACGAGGCACCTCAAACACGAACTTTTCCAGTGGGAAGAGTATAAGAACTGGAAGGGGAAGCCCTCAGTATGGAAGACCTTGAAAACAACACACTTCATACAACAGAAGTACATAAAAATGACGATAGAAATCCGAAACCACAGTCATGCCCACCAAGAACAGGACCATGACACAGTCGTTAAACAAAATACACCACACTTAAGAGAAGTACATAATAATGACGATAGACGACCGAGGCACGGCCAAGCCCATCTAGAACAGTATCATGACACAAGAGAAGTACCAGTTCATCTGGACACACCGAAACAACATAAACGCTAATTAATTCTTCCCTCACCAGACGACAGATTACCGTATAATGAAACAACAACTTCAGAAAAATATCAATATGACACCTCAAAATGTAAACCATACTTGCAAACTGTACGTTTTATTTAGGATAGCAATATGTACGAAAAGAGAGAAACAAACGCAAACAGAAAACTTCAAACAACAAAGAGTAACCACACGTCATATGGATACTAAAATCAACACAAGCAACCCAAAAAGCTCACACTGAAAAACCACATCAATCTTCAACTAACGAGACACCATATCATGCAAAACCGGGAACTCCGTCAAGAGACAAACCCCACGATCCAGTACATCAAACATAATTAAAAAGCTATGAATAAACAAAATAGACTACGATGACATCGAAGAGAACTTGCGCCTAAGTCAACGAAAAAGAAAGGAGTTTTTAAAACGGCACTAAGACTGGTAACAAGACTAAATCATCAATTGGGCGACACTATACGCTGCCCCACGACTGAAAACACAGCTAGAATGATTCTACGAACCGAAAAACTACCAACAGACAAACTCGAACGTTGTAACCTTTTACGCAAATCATGTGAACGAAGAAATCAAGACCTTAACCTTTACAGTGTCTACAAGGACCTGTTAAGGGGGCACGACGCGTGTACCTCCATTACACACACAGAGTGGGCCGAAGTTCTTTGTTTTTACTAAATTTCCATAGTGACAGTCTAGCAGCTAAACTGTATGGGTAGCACGACGATGGACGCAGAGCTTGACATGCTAGTGAACGAAGTATGAGCGGACATATTGTGTCTACAAGACCCGTACACACAAGGTGGAAGAATTCCAGGCCTTCCGAGGCAGTACATGCAAATCACAGGCACGAACAAGGCCAAAGCTGCAATCGTTGTAGTGAACATGAACGTTACAGCAACACAAAAGGCGCAATTATGCACACAACATTTGGTTACAGTCAAAATAACTTCATACAGGGAAACATGGATCATCTCGTCGATCTATGCCCAGTACTCGTTTGATATAGAGGCTTTCGCTGCAATAATAAAAATAAATTGCGCGATTTGAAAATGGCAGACGACTACTCATCTCAACAGACATAAATTCTAGGTCGACGCTCTGGCAATCTGACAGAACGGAGACAAAGGACAAACAATAGTCCACGATATAAATGAATGTAATCTTTTCGTTTTAAACAAATCAGGCCAACCGCCAACTTACCATGAGAATAGTGGCGTAGGCACCAACATAGACATGCCTCTGGCAAACAGCTCATCGTTAATACAGGTAGCAAACTGGCAGGTGCTTGGTAAGAGAGTATTCTGTGGTCATAACGCAATAATTATGTACACTTAAACAAACACAGACACAGACGAATCACAACAACCAAGGTTACTGCTACGTAAAGCATACTGGCAAAAACTAAACCACGTGACTGAAGAGTTTCCTCTATGTGTCACACAAGGAAACATACATTACAGAGCTCACGTTCTTACAGTGAGCATAAGCTACAGCAATACCTGCAGCACACGACTCACCCAAACAAAGGGCACTATTAACAAGATTGGGAAAAGACACCCGTGATAAATGGCGATATTACCAAAAATCAAGGACAGCACAGGAAACAGAAATTAGACTTCAACATTATCGCAACGGTAAAACACGATACAAAGACGAGCTACCTAAGACCAGGAAAGACCACTGTGACACATACCTTAGGAGAAACTTACAGAACGACATCTGAGCGAGGGGAGCCGTTTTAACTGCAGACGGAACGTATCAAGACCCCTACAGTATTATCAACTCTAAAGAAACCAGATGGTACTACCACAAGAGACTGGAGATGCACAGCACTGTATTTCCTCAAAAAACTACCTCCTGACGATGGCCACACTCAGGACAACCAACTTCACGCCTAACTTCGTAGACTACTTTATGATAAATACGAAAACAAAAGTATCACCATCCTCTATGCTCACGAAGAATTTGCATTGACAATGCACAAAATAAAGAAGAAAAAGGCTCTGGGCCCTGATGGCATCCACCAAATGTAGTGGGACGCGAAATTGAAGCGTCACCCATCCACCAGTGTCAGCCCAGTTTGCAGGTGAATATAAGTTTAATTTAGTTTTGTTTATGTATTTTTTGTAATATTTGTAATGGTTGTGAATTGTCTAAAGTTTTTGTATTTATTTTTATGTTTCATGTACGGAGAGGGTGGCGCAACGAACGGAGACAGCATCTTCGCTGCCGGGACCAGAGAGAAAATTGCTGGCCACTATACGTCGCGGGTCGACAGCCAAAGAACAACAGAAGATTCTGAAGCTGAGTTGTTGCGTCGTGCTTCTAAAAATTGAAAATGAATAATTTGTAATGTTTTGTACAACAATGACGTCATAGGAAGTTTAATCTTATTGAAAATGTTAGTCCTTTCTTGTCAACGCTCAGGTTCACGTCTGTATGTAGGAAGATAATAAACTAGTGGCTGCTATTAAAGATGAAATACGTGTTCCGAGGATTTATTTATGAAGAATTATGTGAATGAATTAATAATATATTTGACAAGATTATTGAATTTTGACAGCGTTCATCGCGACTTTGAATCTCAAAAGTTTATTCAATGTGGTTCTAATATCGATTAAATCAGATAACGTGTATCAATATAATTTCTGAGGAGAAACAAACGACATCTAAAATTGAAAAAGTTTACACAAACCAATTGGCCCGAGTGACGTAATTCTGTGCATACGACTCAAATGATGTTTTACAGTTTCAATCAAGAACCATTCTGAGACAATTTAAAAAGAATATAAATAATTTTGAAGTGGGTTGTAACTGACGTAGATGACGAAGTCTACACATGGTCATATTGTCAAAAGAAAATCATTTACAAGAAACTTACGTCGTTACACTACACAAACCATCAAACAAGATGCTCCACTTATCATATCATACCAGTCACTTACTGAATGATGCTCTACTAGAAGGACGAATACCGAATCTATGGAAGACGGCAATATATATATATATATATATATATATATATATATATATATATTTATTTATATATATATATATATTTATATATATATATATATATTTGCGTCATCACTCTTCTGACTGGTTTGATGCGGCCCGCCATGAACTGGCGAATTCCTATCCTGTACCAACCTCTCCATATCTGAGTAGCACTTTCAACCCTCGCCCTCAATTATTTGTTGGATGTGTTCCAATCTCTGTCTTCCTCTGAAGTTTTTGCTCTCTACAGTTCTCTCTAATACCATGAAACTCATTCCCTGTTGTCTTAGTAGATGTACTACCATCCTCTCCCTTCTCTTTGACAGTGTTTTCCGCACATTCTTTTCCTCTCCGATTCTGCCCAGAACCTCCTCATTCCTTACCTTATCAGTCCACCTAACTTTCGACATTCGTCTGTAGC
Source organism: Schistocerca cancellata (assembly GCF_023864275.1). Lineage (NCBI taxonomy): Eukaryota > Metazoa > Arthropoda > Insecta > Orthoptera > Acrididae > Schistocerca > Schistocerca cancellata. Next base: position 651,843,811 of record NC_064627.1, read on the forward strand.
ACCACATCTCAAATGTTTCGATTCTCTTCTCTTTCTGTTCGACCAAGTAACTATGTAGACAACCAAACTTTCCGTCACCATACCTATAATTTTAGGAGACTATGCTACATCATGCGATTGTTGTTCAGCCACTTCTGCTGATTTATATGCAGCAACATAGACCTCACGTTACTAATAAAGCACATATCCATAGACACGGGCTACTTACCACATTGGTGTTGTTATCATGATCTAGTACATTTATGTTGATGTTATATGACGACCTTTTGTATTTTGACACGGTTCTGTATTATGAATCAATATCCTATTACACGTCTAGTATCTGCTGCTCTTAAAGCGTTTTTCTTTGGTTTTACTATTACTGCTATTGTGTTTGTTGTTTACTCTCGTAGTTGTTGAGTAAATAAGAAGATGCATATTGCAATGTTATCTACAATTTTGGAGTTTATATTACATGATGTGACAATGGTTTTGTCTTCATTTGTTATTATTATTCATAAAAATGTGTAGGTTGCTTACCATTTTTGTAAATGATATATCATTTTGATACAGTTCTGTATTCTGAATCAATATTTTATTATTATTATTATTAGTAGTAGTAGTAGCTTTATTCATCTATAGATCTCTTTTTACAGGGCTATAGGACATGTCAAAGTATTTACAAGTTTAGACCAATTTAAAATAAGCTAATTCGTATACCCATATATTTACAGGCTTCTAGTTAGAGACAATCATTAGATTTACTCCTGGTATACAATACTTTTTTTACAAATAATTTATTTAATAATGTAATGCCAAACTCTTCGCTCATGTCTCACTATCATTCACTGCACACACTATACACTCATTGTTTCATAACACTTCATTCACTACACACACTATACACACATTGTTTCATAACACTTCATTCACTACACACACACACACACACACACACACACACACACACTGGTGATCTCTTGGCCATTTTCTGTACCGCAACTTCCCATTTGCTATCCTGAGAAACTGAGTCAGCGTCCCTCCATAATGAGTGAGCTGTTGAACTCAGAAAGAGAGAGAGGTGTGCTATGCATTGCTTGGGGGTAAGTATCTCTAGAAAGGACAGAAGAAGGAAAAAAACATAAAGTGAAGGTGTTATGTGGAATATTGGATGTTTTATAATCATTATTATTATTTATTTTTATAACTTTTTTTGTCAAATACCTACTCCATTTTATCTAAGTAATCCTTCAATGTATAAAATGTATTGCATAATTGATACTTTTTAACTGCCTTTCCAGATAACTGTATTTTTGCAATTTCTTTAGTATTTTTTGCTATTTTATTGTACAGTTTTGTTCCTTGGTAGTAAATGCTGTTTTGAGTTTTATGTTTATTTTTTCTTGGTAAATGTAAGTTGAGTCTATCTCTTGTTGCATGGTCATGGACAGAACTGTTTCTGCAGTAATTACCAATGTTATTTTTGATGTGTACAACTGACTGGTAAATGTATTCACATGGAGAAGTTAAAATCCCAATGTTTTAACAGATCTTTAAAATGAGGTCATCTAGTATTTTTGGTTATTATTCTTATGGCTCTTTTCTGGAGTTTGAAAATTGTGTTTATATTTTGTGTGTTTGTTCCCCAAAAAATAATACCATAGCTAAGAATTGAGTGTACATATGTATAATATGTAACTAAAAGACATTGCATGTTACACACTGATGATAGGATTCCAAGGGCATAACTTGTTGAAGACATTTTGTTTGCAAGTACATTTGTGTGACCACACCACTTCAACTGAGAATCAATATTCGTTTCAAGAAATTTTGCATTTGTTGCACAGTCTATAGAGGTTCCATCTACATTTGATTTAACATTGTCCTTTTTCCTCTTCAAACTGAAATTCATGTCATTGGTTTTCTTTATGTTCAATGTGACTTTCTTGGTCAATCATAAACTTCCTCAAGAGTTTCATTTGCTTTCTCAGCAAGGAGTTCTCTTGTTTTCTCAGTGACGTATAATACTGCTGTCATCAGAGAAGAGAATTTTTTCACCATGAGTAACACTACTGGGAAAGTCATTGATGTATATCAGGAATAGTATTGGTCCTAATATGCTACCTTGTGGAACCCCTATATTAATGTATTTTGGTTCTGATAAGTGTTTTACTAAATGTTTGGATCTATTTGAAGCATTTATCTCTACTCTTTGTACCCTATATGCTAGGTATGATCGAAACCAGTTATTAGCTACCGCTCTTATTTCTAATACTTCTAATTTATTTAATATAATCTTGTGGTCGTCTGTATCGAATGCCTTAGAAAGATCCAAAAATATGCCTGTGACATACTCATCCTTATCAAGAGCATCAAGTACAACTTTTGTGAATCTACTATAGCTGACTCCGTATTTTTGCCACTTCGGAAAATCAAACTGTGATTCGCTTAAAAGATTGTACTTAATCAGGTAATTCATTAATCTGTCTTTCATAATTGCTTCTATTATTTTTGAGAATGCTGACAGCAGGGAAATGGACTGGTAATTTTCTGTGTCTCCTGCATTCCCTTTCTAAAGCAAAGGTACAACTCTTGTCTGTTTTAACTGCTCTGGAAATATCCCTGATGTGAAGGATTCATTTATTATATTTGTTAAGGGGCCTTGTATAATCCCTATGCATTGTTTCAGTACACACATTGGTACTTCATCTAAGCCTACTGACTTTTTATTTTTTAGATTTTTAACAGTTTTATTGAGTTCATTCTCTGTGGTTGGAAGTAACATCATTGTATTTAGTGCAACATTATTTACAGTTGTTTATTACATATTCAGTATTCACTGTCATTGAGATGTTTTCTTCAGTTTACTGTTACTGCCATTGTACATCTGTATTTGACTTTGTAGTTAATTGTGAAAATAAGAAGCTGCATACTGTCAAATAACCTATAATTTTTGAGAGTATATTTCATGTTGTGATATACAGTTAATTAGACCTCTAAATACCTACAATGCACACGCAATAGCATAGAACTAATGCTACCTACAGCATTTTCTGTCTTCATTTGTTATTATCCATAATTAATTTTTGTCCTTATATTTTTTACTGTTATAAAATATAAAGGTTGTCTGCCCTGTTTTATATGTTGTGTAATATAGTGTCACTGTGACAATGTTCTGTACTGATTGCACATTTGTTGCACATTAGGTCAAACACAAAAAAATCAAGTATGGTGCCCTAGTTAAACCCTACTCGCCCCCCTCCCCTACTCTTCCTCTCCCACTCCCTACAATGGCTGTACTTGCCACATTGCATTACAAAGGTAATAAATTTATATTGATAGCCCACTCCCTACAATGGCTGTACTTGCCACATTGCATTACAGTGGTAATAAATTTATATTGATAGCTTATTCTGTGCATAACTATATAATAGTGAGTAACAGACAGTGTTGTAATGGTTAGCATAGGATTAACACTTTATACTGTATTTACAATAATATTTAGGTTGCCATAGTCCTGCACTGTGAGGAAACGTCACTATGGCACTGTCATGTGTTTGCTATACACTTATCGCCTTTCAGTCAAAGACAAAAAAACGAGTATGAATCATTTGCTTATTTTCCTCCCCCATTACCCACCCTCCCTCCCCACCAAACCTGTCCTGCTACATGTGACAGTCTTAATTTTGTAGTAAAAGATATCTGTAAGGAAACTTCTGGCTTTAAGGTGTTATAATTCGTTTACCTCGATCATGCACTCTGCCAACCGTCTTTAAAGCTTGTAAATAATGAATAGCACCTTCTGGTTAGTGTTTACATTTTAGCAAGAGACATGTTCGTAGAAATTTGACAGTGGCGGCTACTAGGGCTTGTTATTGTAAACTCTATGCAGATTCCTTTTTGTCTTCTGTTTTTGCATGCTACACTTATATCCTGTAGTGATTTGGTGTTCAACCAGGCAATTGAAGCGACGTTTCACTTGCAGATTAGTCTTATGTTAGGCCCAAATGTGATTGCATCGTCTTTGGGTTTCATTAGCAGAACACAGTACGGTAGCGTACTGTGTTCTAATTTTGGGCTTGCTGCACGTTATAAGATTACGATGAGGCAATAATAACTACTTACCTCATGGCACCTTTCGCCATGATGTTAATTGAATGCACATTTTTTTTCAGACGTGTGAGACTTTCCTTGAAGGATTTAATGCTAGAGTACATAATATCTTTCATCCCGTTTCAGTTTTCATCTATGCTGCATTAAGGTGTGAAATTACTAATCAACAAAAAATTGTAATGACGTCTTGTGCCACTTTTCTGTTGCCTTTGCTTCAGTTTACTGGTTTTAGTGTATTTTTCGTAATATTGGAAAGAAGTGTGGTTGCAATTATTAATGCAGTTTTCCAGATTTGTGATTACATTTGAAAATGACGATTCAGCACATAAAATCACACAATCTTCCACTTGTTATATACAAACAGGCGGCAGGTCTTTACTTGAGAAAAATAAATAAATGTCCACCGCGTGGCACTTGGTACATTGTGGCAGGACTAGACAACAGGAAGGAATTGACTCATGTATTTAACAACCTTTAAAATAGATAACATGTTACAGTAACTTGACAGGTCGCTCCTTAGAGCATCTCAGCAAAACATTTAACTTGCGCTCATGTCAGAAACAGGTTAAACAAAATCAAATATATTAACAGCTGTAAAACAAGGCTCACAAGGTATCTTAAGAATTTAAAGGCAATTTAACAGCTTTTTAGCAGTCAAGCTTAAAACGAGAGTAATTTTAAAACAAAGCTTAACGGTTTTAAGAGTAATATTTAGGACAAAACTCTCTAATGATTGAGAAAGCTTCGAATTGTGTAACACGGTTAAAAAATCAAAATTTTAAGAAAGTTATCTTCACTTTTGGAAAGAAAATAATTGGTTACGCGTTTTGGTCCCACACATTCTCACTCAAAGTTGGGTGCTATTAAACTTGTACCTTGGTTCTACTACAAATGCGGACTGGTAACGTAATTTTGGCTAAACAATCATAATATATTCACACATATAGTGTACATCAAAAATTAACCCCTACTCGATGTTTACCTGAGATAGCTCAGAATCAGAGAAAAGACACAACAGCATGTTAACAGCATCAATCTACATGAACTTAAACAATTTTTCACAACGGAATGTACCCTGGCTACCAATAGGCCCTTCATTAATCAAATTACAACAGTCTCCATCGAACTGCAACAGTTCAATCACTGTAGCTAAGCGAGGGCAGAAGAAACAAACCATCGGTCGAAGCGTTATCTTTTTAGGCATGCGCTAATCACTTTTAGTAGCGGGTCACGCAATAACGTACCGTGTCCAACATCTCAAAAATTACAGCTGTACCTGCACACTCAAATCCAGCTAAGTACGTGTTTCAAAACGCCACGTATGTGCTCTGCCCGATAGGAGAGGGTGTTGCCTCCACTGCTGTCGGCCGTCGACCCGTGCTCTCCGCAGTCTACAACCCGGAACTCGGCTCACAGCGAACTTTCTCAAGACGACTCAGAGCCGTAAGCTATCACCGTTTCCACCAGATGGAGCACACGCAATCTCCATCAAACACCTCATAGGACCATCAGACTCCAATCTTGTTGCCATAATCAAAAAACGTGCCACTCTTGATACAGCAGGCTTCAGGTCAGCTGTTTAATTCATCTTGCCAAACTGATCAGATTTTTGTTGGGAGTATCTTCTTATTTCGCTTCGCCAGATATTTGTCCAGATATCTGTGGGATATCTTCTGGTGATGCTGACACTGAATAAGCTTGTTGGCACTGAATAGGCTTGTTGATACTCCATGGGCTTGATAGCTGAGCTTCAACATAATTGAGCTCAGTGTAACACGTTATGATGAAATCTATATTTTTATTTATGTGGTCGACATTTATTGGGATGTTTTTATCTTCCAGTCCGAACCAGATAAACAGTTTCCTCGGTGTCACATTCGGTCAGCTTTGAACTACCTTTGACGCTCAACTAATAAATAATGCATTACATCATGTGAGAACTGTCAAGCCGTCACCGACCTGACACCTTTCGATAATCAAATCCGACTAAACATCGAATAAAGTCATGTCTAGGCAGATCACTTTTATTCAACTTACCAGAACAGTAACAGCGATCGTAAAGATAGAAAAAAACTGTTAATCCTTTTCTCTATATTCTAATTGAGTTTCTGTGCTTGAAATGTGAGATCTTTTGCCTGCGTGAGCTGAGAGTATGGAAAGCCAGCAGTTACACAGGCCAGGGGACGCGAGACGAGATGCCCCCCTGTGTTGCCCTCTAGGGACCACGGCCGACTTACGAAGGACTCGCCGAGATGCAAGAGATGTTGACACCAGCCGGGGCCGGCCGCGGTGGCCGAGCGGTTCTAGGAACTTCAGTCCGGAACCGCGCGACTGCTACAGTCGCAGGTTCGAATCCTGCCTCAGGCATGGATGTGTGTGATGTCCTTAGGTTAGTTAGGTTTAAGTAGTTCTAAGTTCTAGGGGACTGATGATCTCAGATGTTAAGTCCCATAGTGCTCAGAGCCATTTGAATCCCAGCCGGGCGTGGCTGCTACGCTGCCATCCCCTATTGCTTTGGCTCGGCGACTTTCTGGTGTCCATATCAAATGTTTTCCTCATGCTGTAGTAAACATTGCACAATGTGGGAGTCTAGCAGAGTGCTAAAACTGGTGACCCGCGGAGACTCACCGTAGCAAATTAACGGCTGTCATATTGATAGGCCCTTCCGTTAAAATGCTTTCTGCTGAGAGCATTGTACCTGGCCCAGTGAGTTTTCCGAAGACAGGTGGAACGGGGAACATTTGAACAGGTCGCTATGTACTAGCCACTCCTGGAAGAAGCCAGACTATTCAGACTCATTTCGTATTTTTTTCACCTTTTGGAGGAACTGCTTTGTGATAAACAGACGCCAAGACCCAGTGGGATGGGAGATTGTTTTCCACCCACGGGCAAAAGAATTGCGTTGAATGTTCTTAAGAACAGCTAGAGTGGGAGGCCAGGAGGCGTTTTCTGAATGTTTGTACGCAGAAGCACTGTGGATTGGTTGATTAGAGAAGCAAGATGATGACGTAGGTTGAATAGAGAAGCAAGATTATGACGTAGGCGCACGTGTTTGAAATTCTCAGAACAGCACAGGCTAAAAATGCTATCAGATGGAAAGAGGTTTTTATACAGTTTTTGGATGGAGAAAAGCAGTAACATAACAATTACGCGATCAGTTAGAGGTGGGTCATTATCAGATGCTAACTCCGAGCAGAGCAACCACAAGATGCGTGGTTCTAACTGCTCTTCGTTGTAGAGCCGCGATGACTTCACTTGGCAGCAGAGACATGAGGAAGGAATACTTGCACTTTGGACTTGGAGAAGGACGACTGGTGCTTTAGACTTCTCGCTGCTTCTGACGCAGCCTGAATTGGCACGCGAGTTCCATTGGCATCGATCGGCACCATTCACAGTCTACTCGATTATGGTCAGGATATAAAGTGGCATCAGCTGGTTCGGCTGAATGAAGTTAGAAATTTCCGGCACTCCAGTAAATTCTCTAGCCTCGTCCATGGCCAGGCCGATAGAGCTGCATGTTTAATTTCATTTCTCTTTCCGGTACGATAACAGAATCACTGCCATCACTCACTGCTATGTGGTGCTGAATTAATATGTGACGAAGTTGATTAGCACCGACCTCAATTCCTTGTGAGACAACTTCGCCAAACTTATCAGTGTTTATTATAAATTAATTACGTGTTTGAGTTAGATGTTCTTTGTCTTGTGCTCAACTACATTCTGCGCAATATCCACATTAATATGTATATATTGAACATTTTTAATAAAAATTAAGTTTACTTGGCCCAAATTTTAATTTCTTAGCTAGTGAAACCCGTTCTCATGCTGTCAATTAATAATGAATTTTGGGAGTGCAAATACTCAAGACTCGGTGCTAGAGCCACCCTCTTCTTAATAGCGTTAAATAAAATCCGTTGTATAATATTTTAACTGAGTACCTGAGTTCTTCGGGGAGCGATTTGTCTCGCAGCAGCCCAACTGATGGATCATTGCATAAGGGAGGTTCAGCTCCATTGGAACATTGCACACGCTTGTATGTTTTGCTCTCCTAGTTGACAACGTACACCTCCGGAAAATAATTTACACTACCTTCTAGAGGTTACCAGTTCACTCAAGATTTATTATTGCAACAGTGCATATTGAGTACATGAAATGAGTACATTTACAGATCAGTAGCACAGGCTGTTCTGAAGTACCAGGTATCGCCACGCGCTGAAACATTAGTACGGCGTGCAGCCGCAGCGGGCGGCGTTGTAGGCGCTCACTCCGGTATCCAGTCGATCGTGCAGATGGCGAAGTTATGCTGTGTATGCTCGACCCGCTCATGCAGTTGTCTGCTGATGAGTCGTGCGAGTCACTTCTCTTCCCGTCATATTGTTCGACTGGGGACAAGGACGGAGAAAGTACTGTCCAGGGAAGCTGCTGCACGTCTTTCAGGGCACGCTGAGTTTCAAGGGTAGTGAGTGGGCGAGCACTATCCCATTGGAACAACGAATCACCTTCATGTTGCAAGAACGGCAAAAAGAAAAAAAACTGTCGAACAACATTCTGTAGCTCTGGTTATCACGCTGTCCAGACCAAAGGTGAACGAGGGTTGTACACTCCTGGAAATTGAAATAAGAACACCGTGAATTCATTGTCCCAGGAAGGGGAAACTTTATTGACACATTCCTGGGGTCAGATACATCACATGATCACACTGACAGAACCACAGGCACATAGACACAGGCAACAGAGCATGCACAATGTCGGCACTAGTACAGTGTATATCCACCTTTCGCAGCAATGCAGGCTGCTATTCTCCCATGGAGACGATCGTAGAGATGCTGGATGTAGTCCTGTGGAACGGCTTGCCATGCCATTTCCACCTGGCGCCTCAGTTGGACCAGCGTTCGTGCTGGACGTGCAGACCGCGTGAGACGACGCTTCATCCAGTCCCAAACATGCTCAATGGGGGACAGATCCGGAGATCTTGCTGGCCAGGGTAGTTGACTTACACCTTCTAGAGCACGTTGGGTGGCACGGGATACATGCGGACGTGCATTGTCCTGTTGGAACAGCAAGTTCCCTTGCCGGTCTAGGAATGGTAGAACGATGGGTTCGATGACAGTTTGGATGTACCGTGCACTATTCAGTGTCCCCTCGACGATCACCAGTGGTGTACGGCCAGTGTAGGAGATCGCTCCCCACACCATGATGCCGGGTGTTGGCCCTGTGTGCCTCGGTCGTATGCAGTCCTGATTGTGGCGCTCACCTGCACGGCGCCAAACACGCATACGACCATCATTGGCACCAAGGCAGAAGCGACTCTCATCGCTGAAGACGACAAGTCTCCATTCGTCCCTCCATTCACGCCTGTCGCGACACCACTGGAGGCGGGCTGCACGATGTTGGGGCGTGAGCGGAAGACGGCCTAGCGGTGTGCGGGACCGTAGCCCAGCTTCATGGAGACGGTTGCGAATGGTCCTCGCCGATACCCCAGGAGCAACAGTGTCCCTAATTTGCTGGGAAGTGGCGGTGCGGTCCCCTACGGCACTGCGTAGGATCCTACGGTCTTGGCGTGCATCCGTGCGTCGCTGCGGTCCGGTCCCAGGTCGACGGGCACGTGCACCTTCCGCCGACCACTGGCGACAACATCGATATACTGTGGAGACCTCACGCCCCACGTGTTGAGCAATTCGGCGGTACGTCCACCCGGCCTCCCGCATGCCCACTATACGCCCTCGCTCAAAGTCCGTCAACTGCACATACGGTTCACGTCCACGCTGTCGCGGCATGCCACCAGTGTTAAAGACTGCAATGGAGCTCCGTATGCCACGGCAAACTGGCTGACACTGACGGCGGCGGTGCACAAATGCTGCGCAGCTAGCGCCATTCGACGGCCAACACCGCGGTTCCTGGTGTGTCCGCTGTGCCGTGCGTGTGATCATTGCTTGTACAGCCCTCTCGCAGTGTCCGGAGCAAGTATGGTGGGTCTGATACACCGGTGTCAATGTGTTCTTTTTTCCATTTCCAGGAGAGTAGTTTATCGCATCTCAGACCGTAGGGCCTGGGATGAGGCAACGTCTCTTGGACGAATGCACTCTAAGAGACAGAGCTCATCAGGTCTATGTCGTACGCGCTAACAACTACCACTTTGTTGGAGGCAGAATCTTGTTTCCATCACCGGAGACCACGAAACACAACTGCGTCTTCCTGGTGATCCTCTGACGGCCACAGTGAGCCGCGCACGTAGCTGAAGGGCTGGAGACTGCACTGGCAACCCGATAGTGTCTTAACTCGCCGACGTCATGGTAATCCACCTATCGAAGGCGCTCATAACACAGCAACGATTTTGACTTTCCAACACAAAAATCAAGGATAAAAATTCATTATACAAAAACTGTATATATAGATACAAACTGAAAGCAAGATACTATAATATAGTCGAACTGAAACATAACTTTTCGATAGACATCGAAGATGAAAGTATAAAAAAAATAGCACAAGAAATACAGAATTTATTAGACACAATAGACATTAACAGTGAATTACAACAAAATGTGTTACTGTACCAAGACCATTTAAACTGATCTGCGTTGTTTCACAAAATGATTACTAAAATCGTCCCTTGCTTTTAACACACCGATAAATTATACTATATTATTTGTCATTTTATGTAACTGCATTAATTGCTAAATAACTTTGTAATCAGGAATTATGGGTAATAACGGAGTATGAAGGTTAAGACTGGGGTTATACCGGTCTGTTTCCCGTGATGCGGTGTCTGAATAAGTTGACAAAACAAAATATCGCTTCGTTCCACAGCTAGTACAATTCCAGACTTCACAAGCGAGCAGGTAAACGCTCAAATATACTGCGCGGGAAGACAAATCTGCTAATCTTTAAAGCAAATTACAGTCGAAAGAAAACATTTGTAACCAAGTCAAAAGACTACGCCTCATTTCTGGAAGTTCAACTGTATCGTGGAAGTGAGGTGTCTTCGAACTATACCTTCCATAATTCAGGGGAACGTATCTTGTAAATGAGGTATTATTTTTCTTGTACAAAATGTATTAGTTTTCATTTTTTTAAAGTCTTACCATTAAATAATTACTCTGCTTGAGAATCATGTCATAAAAATGAATATAAGGTCAAGGATAAGGGAGTTAATATTGGCTGTAATACGCAGACAGTGTAGACGAGTAACGTTAAGGACAATCTCTTTCAATTTTTTCTTAAAAGAAAGGTTTGGAAATCGAGGACTTCCTCTTCTTGGACTTCACTTTAATTGTTACATGGGAGACCATATGAGGTAATTGTGATTGGGTACTACCTCAGTTACTGAATCATAGTTACCACTTTTCTGGAAGATGTGTCTACATTCATTGTTGGAGCTTTTTAGCAAGAACATATTAATTTTGTTATGTGAGTTTTATGTTACAGATCAATATGTCACGACTGTGGACACATTGTCTGAGGACAGAATGATCGATAGATTGTCGCGTCGTGTTGTTTAAGTATTACACTCATACGAAGTCGAACTTGTGTATTCTTTCTACCAAGTCTCAAATTAACTTATTAACAACTTTTTAATGTGGCAATGTATATAGTATTTTCACGGTCAAAATGTTTTCAAACAATGACGATGTACAATAGCCACCAGGGCCTTGTACAGCAAAAGGAAAACTAAAAAACGATGGTTCTACGAAAGTCTATGAAGGCAGTATAATATATTACAATAGTGGATTACTATTTTATGTTTGTTATAGTAGTAACCGAATCGTGTCGTCGTATTTATGACGTGTTTTTAATGAGACAAATCTTTCTTAATACTTTTGACAAGATTTCAGTATTTTTTTCACTTTTTATTCCGCCGTAAGTAAAGATACGCTACAGTGTGTCTAAGTAGCGTTTAAGACGCCAAATATGGAGCAGCCATCTTGGTTTACGACTGGCAATGACTATTCACTTTCAACAGTCCACAATTGTTTTTATTGTTTCGTATCTCAGGGGAAGACGAACATATTAGTAAACTTTTTCTTAGGGAAATGGTGAATTCTTTTCAACGGAAAAGTGACTCTGTGACAGAAACGTCTATGGAAGTTTCTGTATTTTGATTAACAAGTCACCATTGTGTACCAGTGTAGTACAAAATATTCGGCCTCCTCAAGAGGGATAGCTACAAAGTAAATTTTGTTATGTTTCAGATATCAATATAGAATAATATTAACTGTATTCTATGCAACGAAGAAGAAAAAAAAAAAGAAAGGAATTAAAATATACGCATACAGCTGACGATAAGGAATCTGAAAGGTTGTTAGAGTCAAATAAAAAACTGGACAAACAACAGGAGGTTAATTAAGCGAACACAATATACACAAAGCTAATTCGATCATAATGGCCTCTTTGTGAGGACACCGCCGACTGAAGAGGCAACCGTCTGATGCTCAAAACCGGCCTTGTGCCGAGTAATGATGCCAATAAATCTTAACAGCAAAGAACACACTACGGCTACTGTTTTAATATGCAGCCCTTTTACAAGCAATACAAAAACGATCAAACACACGCACTCACTCACACACACACACACACACACACACACACACACGCGCGCGCGCGCGCGCGCGCGCGCTCGTGCATTTGATGTAATGTAAGAACCTTGGTTTATACAAAATGTAAGCAAAGTAATACTGTTTGCTATAGTCCTCATACGAGCTCCAATAGTAAGTGGTGGTCATAATATATTCCCACGGCACAATATACAGCGCACTGGGCCGAGCTTAAAACGGTGAATAACTGATTTACAGACTGCTTTATTTGTAGCTTTGACTGCTGGTGAGTGTTCATTAGTTGGGATGAATGTCATTCTTTTCCACATAGTCACGTTCAACTCTAATGCTTGCTTCAAAAAAACAAATTAATTTATTTTACCAAGTATATTCAATGCCTAAGATATGTGCAACGAATAATTTCGATCTCTTTTTGCAAACATGGGACAAGAATGTAACGTTGCGATTATTGCTTTAGGGTTCGTTAATTCAAATCTTATTCCCATTTCACGGCAATTTACGGTAGTGATGTAGGGGCAGATAGGAGTCGGAATTGTATAAGGAAATATCTGTGGATAATCAAGGTTGTTATACCATGAATGACAATTTATTGTAATTCGACACACGTTTCGAAACACGTATAACAGATTTCCAATACAAATAGAGGGTACACAACTTAACATTTAGTTTGATTCCTTGATAATTCGTTATATGGAGTGTTCCTTGGTACAAATGAGAATGAAATGCATCGGAAATACTGACCCTATTGCAAGTGGATCCAGCCTTGATTTCCGAATGAGGAAGCAACATAAGAAATCGAACAAAAATTATTTAACACGCACACATGTAGACAGTGACAGGACGGGAAACGTTTACGTCTATAATCTACAACCATACGGACATTCAGAGAACAATCAGAGAGGACAGGGAGACGTATCGGACCTGAGACATGTGGTCGTCAATATCTTGTCAAAACGTGAAAAACAGGGAACGAAGGATAATTCTCCATGCATATAAGTTTTCATCCAGCTCACGATCTCGCTTTCTACATCATACTTAGTAGCATTTAGTCATAGCTGTTGAGCCAAGAGTATGTATAGTGATACGTGCTCGCTGAGTGCGACTGTGCAGAAAATGTATCCAGCTACCTAAAAACGCAGCTCGTCCAGAATATGTAAAAACAGGTCATGAATGAGCGGAGCATAAGTGATGAAGACACAAGCACCCAACAATTACCTATTTCGTGATTATTTGAGTTCAACTTGGGCAACACATAGTGATCTAACGAACAAAGGTTGGAACATCAGATACAATGATTACACCATTAAAAAAAATGCAGCATTTGGTTTAACACGCGATCTGTAAGAGAAAATGCAACCGAATTATGTTAGGCAGCCCCCACCCCCACCCCCAATTACCTAGCACTACAAACAAATCCTGCATGGGATGGCAAGGCGGAATAAAAAAATACATTATACTCACAAGGAACTCCTTGAGTACCAGAAATCGTATGTCCAATAACTTTTACAGCATTCGACGCCCAGCACTGTCTACCATGCAACCACAGTATTGACTGCTAGGGACAACAGGGACTGGGACTGGAGGTATCCAATTACAACAGTGCTTTTGAGCTAGTGGTGTTGATACCAAGCAGAGCAGTGGCAGCGATAACCAAACCAAACATTGCCTTATATCTACAACAACAGTTTCCAAAGATGGCATTCCGTCAGAAAGGAAGGCAAAGAATTTCGCTGAGTGCGAATTCTTCAGAAAGGAACCAAAGGAATTTTACAGAGTGAGAAAGAAGTAGCAGACGAAATAATAGCGTTTCTGCACGATGAGACAGTGGAATGTGTGGTGTCATATAGGTTCAACTGTGTGGAAAATGTGTGTTAGAAGTATAATGATTACGATACGTGATTAACAAGTAATATTGAAACATAGTTAAGTGCATGGAAGATTATCCGCAGCATAGTAAAAAAAAAAACGTTATGAACGGGTTTCTAATAAGTCAGCAGCAATACGACCGTGCAGTGCATTAGAAAAACTACGGATATTCAAGTGAGGACAAGGCTCACTTGTTACAAAAAGTGGTATTTGCATGTTTCAAGGATTCTCGAGGCAATTTACGGGATGTACATGGTTGTTTCCTATTGCGGTATGTACATCAAATTGCTCACGACATACATTACAGTGATTTCAAGGGAAGCAGTGGATGACTGCAAAACTTCAAACAGTGCTCCAGACTTGGAAGACGTAAGATAACGAAATTTCAAACAAAGTGTCAACTTGACGATGGACGACGAACTGCCGAATCGGGCGGAAAATTTGTAGATGAGATAAACAAATTTATCCCATCGTTAAGTAAAAAAATGGTTCAAATGGCTCTGAGCACTATGGTACTTAATATCTGAGGTCATCAGTCCCCTAGACTTAGAACTACTTAAACTTAACTAACCTAAGGACATCACACACATCCATGCCCGAGGCAGGATTCGAACCTGCGACTGTAGCTGCAGCACGGTTCCGGACTGAAGTATCTAGAACCGCTCGGCCACAACGGCCGGCCATCGTTCAGCAATGAATTTGTTTTCAACTCCGATCAATCTGGATTTGAAGAGCAAATGCATATGAGAGGAACCCTGGAAATTAGAGGTACCAAGTGAATTGTTAAATGTTTACTTGACACTACAGTAATGAAGCCATAGTCACAGCACATAAAATTTTTCTTTGAAGATAGGGGCTACTTTACTGGTTTCAACGAATTACGTCGTCATTTTCAAATGTAAAACATCAGTTGGAGAATATAGAATGGGAATTACGAAAAATAATGAGACGAGGCAACCGAGGAATGGTGGCACAAATAAGTCGCTACAAGTTACGCCCATGTTTGCTTAACCGTTCATTCTATATCCTAATGTGGAATAGATAAAATCTACACCAGGGTGAAAATTGCCAAAGATTCTTGCAACGTGTCCTGCTGTGACACAATGATCGTATAGCTGATATAAACTCACAAGTCGTAAGTGTATCAAGCATAGCAGCACATAATTTTACTACGTTCTAAAAGAAGGATCTCAAAACATGCTGTACTCTCATGCAGGACTGACACACTACTAACTTGCTAACATAACATTGCCCATTTGCCTGGTAACCCATTCTGTCACTCTAGTGACGGAGACTCAGTCCGAGAATTTGTAAACATGGTGAGGGAGGTTTGGAAGAAGGTCCAACAAGCGAACACCAAAGCATTCGAAAGGCAAGAGGAGGCAATAAAGTGCATACGAAAGTTACCTCAATACTGGGTGAACCAGTGAGTGATGTTGTGGAGTCCGTATACTCTGAAAGGAAAGATAAAGGAGTTTGTTACACGGTACCACGCATGCACCAAGTAACTGAAACCACGTCACCTGTGAATGTAAAGCTACAATTGCCAGCAAGATCAACGATTTACGACCATTCTAATGTGCATCAGTAGTGATACCAGGGACAGTATTAGTGAAACTAACGAAGAAAGCAAAAAATAAGAAGCGGAAGAATGAGCAACAGGAGAAGGAAATCCATGTACCTTATACAAAGTTTTGCATTATGTTATTTTTGTTTTGTATTGTTTATTGAAATTTTTTTGGATGGGAACGTATGTGTACAGTATATCGTAGTACAGATTGTTTTTATTTGGTGAGGGTTGCTTTCAAGGGGGAGGGGGCGGGGAGAGCTGATAACAGTCTGTGTCCTCAGGTTACCTTTCGGAGAAATTGAGGGAAGAAGAATGCTAGTTCTGGCGGTGCTGTACCTCTTCGCCTGAGGCGTAGTAGGGGCGCTGGACGTAAGAATTTTGTTTTCTTCCAGGCAGCAGGATGTGTAATTATCTAGTCATAGATGGGCGTTAAGTTTCGTATTCAGAGTATGAAAACTATGGAACAAGATACGGAGGTTAGAAAAGGTTTTTTGCTGTCGCCTTTAGCAAGTAGTAATGGCGTAGTCAGGAAGGTGTCAGAAGTGCACAAGAAGTTTCTCGCTGTGTATACACGATGGAAAGAACAGATGCAGTAAGCAATAGGAGTAGTGCCGCATGAGTCATGGAGGGCAAAAAACGATGGATGGATGCTGGAGGCAGGATAGCCAAGACAATATTGGGGACAGCGGATGGAAACGACATAAGCGAACTGAACAGAACAGCAGAAGCCACCAGAGAATTGTCAGAAGGGTATAGGACGACTGTGAAATGGTAGTCTACGTGAATGTTGAGTTTGGAGAGCGGCATGTTGAACAACAAAAGCATGCTTCGACAGCTAACTAGAGAAATAATGGATTATGCTAACGCATCAACTAGCGCTCTGAACCAGGATTTAAAGGCTTTCGAGCATGGTTTCAAGTATTATATGCAAGAATAACGCTAAGTAAATTGTTGCAGTTCCTAGGAGGTGGTGTCTGGGATGCAAGAGTGGAGCTGATCAGCTTGTAGAAATCTGTTCACCAGGCACTACGCGGGCAGTTTATTTCAGCTTTATTGTCAGCCGAGCAGCACCTGAAGGAGAGTGATAAATTGTAAGTGGGCTGCTTCTGCGTTGGCAGCGCTGTGTAGCGCTTTGCATTGGTTCTCTGACTGCGCTTTCTTTGTAAGAGACCCTGTGGCTGGTTGGACTCATTGTTGGAAGTTAATCGCCAGTAGTGTTGGGCAGTTGGAAGTTAGTCGCCAGCAGTGAGGGAAGTACTGTTGGGCAGTTGGAGGTGAACAGCCAGCAGTGATGGATGTTAGATGTGAGAAGTTAGCATTGATGGAGGGTAGAGGTCTGATCTGTACGTGTTCGACTTGGCTCAAATGGCTCTGAGCACTATGGGACTCAACTGCTGTGGTCATAAGTCCCCTAGAACTTAGAACTGCTTAAACCTAACTAACCTAAGGACAGCACACAACACCCAGCCATCACGAGGCAGAGAAAATCCCTGACCCCGCCGGGAATCGAACCCGGGAACCCGGGCGTGGGAAGCGAGAACGCCACCGCACGACCACGAGATGCGGGCTTCGACTTGGAGATTGAATATTATCCATGATTATATACCTTTGTACTAGATGTCAATGACGATGTATGTTCGTGTCTGAACTGGATGTCACATTATTAAGGTAAAAAAAAATACATTATTTGATTTGCAACTAAATCTTTCCTTTGCTAACCGAATGCCTATTAATAGATAGTGGGTTTGGTAGTTAGAATCTTTTATTTATCTGGCAGTATTGACGCTCGCTGTATTGCGGTAGTTCGCGTAATGAAGATTTTTGTGAGGTAAGTGCTTAATGATACGTATAGGTTATTGTTAAGATTTCTTTTTAGTCAGGGCCATTCTTTTGAATTAATTATTTTAAGTCAGGTTGTAAATTTTTGAGCAGTCAGATTGTGTTGCGCTAGAATTTTGTGTGTCGGTGTTGACATGATAAGAAAAAATAAAGAGAAAGTAGGCTCAGTACGTTCAGTTTTACTCAGCTGTTTCAGAATCAAATAAACCAGAAGTTTCAGTCATTCTGCAATTTAAGTACAGTCACACTTATTTAAATAAAGAAGTTTCAAAAGGGTCAGAGAAAATTACATCCAGAGCACAGTAGCAGCAGAGTCCAGCAGCCAGACCTGCCTTTCTACTACCATAGGGCTATAGTGGAAGTAAAAATAGGTAGTACACAGTTGTAAACATCAGTGAAGGACAAGCATGCGTTGTTTCAAAGTTACACGGTGCACATCTATCCAGTAAGGCTAGAAACAATGGGGAAGTTCGCGCAAGTAAAATGCAATGCTTTGTCACTGGTGATGGAAGACGGAAATCAGCATGTTGTAATATCCCCGGAAAGACCATGTTGTGAGTTACATGACGGGGGCCTAGGTTTTAGAGAAACAAATGAGCTCCAGAGCCGCGTAAATAGGTGTGAATTTTGAGTCAGTTTCATTTGGAATCCAGCAGCGCCATCACGACGATAGGCCCACGCTAGACGGCAAGACGACTAGGCACCACCAGTTGCAGCCATAGGTTCGAGACCGGGTCAGGCGAAACACCTCCTGCACAGCCTCCTAGTGGGAAGTGCACATGACGTCGCCAGACTCCTGCCAAGGGGCAGCTGGTCATGTGCTGTGCACAACAGTCTTCGCTCGCCCCTGCAGGTGGGTGCAAGGAGGGACTGAGCCTATGGGAGCGGCCGTTCCATAGTGGAACGCCACCACACCAGAAGTAGGAGAATGCTGCTGACGTCAAGGCCGTAGGGTACTCTCAGACCTCCGGCCGTTGTTCAGCCTGACATCAGCAACGCTGGGCACGTAGACACGCATCTCCTTGCTGGGGCGGGACCCAGCCACCGCTGGCCAGAGGCGCCGGAGTAGGGTGTCTGCCTCACATTGCTAACAATGTTATGTGCATTTGGAATTGAATAAAACATTCTCTCGACCAACAGTGTGCCACCGCACCAACCGGCTCGTCACTCCAACTCACCCTATCGAGTGCCATCTTCACTCTATAGATATGATACGTAATGATACGTACTGTGACTCGTGATATGACAAAAGCAGCTCCCACAAGTGGAGTGCATAGGAACGTAGTGGAAGTGACTTAACTAGTTCACTTTCGAATGACACGATCTCTGTCTTATCGCCTGGCACAGCATGGATTGCTGGTCACTCCTTGCGGCTTGTGTCCTATGATACACGGCGTTGTGCATAGTAAAGAAGCTGTTTTATGTAGACGACCCAAAGCTACATCATCCGTCTCCGTAGTTAGTTTCTCAGTAAAACCTCTAGTTTCGCGTAAAATAATAAAAACCATCGTTTTGGGGTTTGTGCATGTTCTTCGCTGTGTATACGAAACATGGCTAACATATCGAAATTGTTTTTAGCAGTGAAAGGTAAGCGATATCTCTTCTCATTCTCTAGAAAATACATGAGACATACTGGAGCTTGCCCGTGACGAGGTTGGCAGCGCATGTGAGGAACTTGCTGTGGTCTGCTATGCGGAGTGTGGAGCTGCCTCGTGTTTCTCTTTTTCGTTTGCTACCGATACAAGCCGAAGCTGGAAATGAAAATCCTACCGAAATGAAAAGATCCTGGGAGTCATCAGTTGATGACGTTGAATGTATGTTACTTCTGAATGAGCAGCGGTACAAAGCCAAGGAGGCCACGTAAAGATTTTCCCTGCCATCATGAGTTTCTTCCATTTCTTCAAAAACAGGGTGTACATCTAGGCATTCATGTTTCTTCTGGACACTCCTCAAACTGATTCATATACTACTCTGCGAAATCGAAGAGTTGTTGAAGTACTATCCTAGCTTTATCAATCTGTATCCATTTTTTATGGATGTGCTGTACTCAATGAAGTACTATCTGAGTAGTCTTACAAAAAGAATTAACTTTTCATGATGCTATTTTTAACGTCATTCACACACTTTCACTATTTTACGTTGGTGTCTTAAGCAGCTTCACAGCAGGACAAATAGCAAGTAGGAAATTTGTGTCGTGCATCATCAGAGTAGCTACTGTCAGCTACTCTGATAAAGCACAGACTAAATTTCCTACTTGCTATTGCTCCAGAAAAACTGGAGTCATTCTGTAGAATTTGTGGAATGGGTGCACGTTGGGAGAGCTCACGAAACCACAGCTGAACAATGTTTGATATTTATCGCATTGTCGTATTGCATTGTCGTGTCTTCTCAATGTGGACCGTGCCTTGCTGTATATCTTGAAGCAGCGTAACTGGTGGCGCGCAAATACCCGGAATTTGTTTATCCCATATTTTAGAATCGAAGCAGGATTGCCAACAAACTTTACATATAATTTCTAAAAGTTTACGAGACGTTTCTCCCTGACACCCCCCACAAAATGTCGGTACGAAGTTCCTTGCTTCAAATCATCCTTCCTGTCATATCCCTGTACATTGACGATTCCTCCTACGGCACCCTCCATACTCAAGGAAACATAGAAAATCTCCACAACTTTTAAAGCTCCCTTTTATCAGGACACAAAAACGGATGAAGTGGCAAATTTATTTGGCAACAGACCTGTTCATGTAAGCAAGAGCTACTCTAAGAGAAAAAGAATCCTTTATTTTTGAAATATTGTACAGAGTGGTTGTTCTAGGATAATTGTATTTATGCATAATGTCATCTTCAATGAGGCACGAATAACAGCCTGAAAAGATTTTTAATGTCTAGTAATGTCTCTTATTATTAGTAGCGATGTGACCTGCTCTTAGTGTGTTAAGAATAACTATTACTCTCCTCGTGAGCTCGAGGTTGAGAAAGGGTGACGTGGGATCTGTTGCTGAAAAGCCCAATACCATGTGCTTTTGACGTTGCAGTCCGTGATCGCTAACCATGTCCATCTCGTTTCCACTTGATTCGCGAGTGTACTTTCAAAATCACGGTATGATAGGATATGTTGGTGGAAAACAGAAGCTGTATTAATAAAGGAAATAAGTTTCCTGAATGAGTCTGCAATCATTGGGGACACTTTGAGAATAGCATCGTCTTGATCTCTTCTGTATTACTTTCTTTATAACGACGTTTCGGTTGTTGATCCGACAATGGCAGTAGCCGAAAAGTTGTCATAGATAATTAAATATATTAGGCGATATACATGATTTTATTGACAAACAAGTAGATGCCGTACCTTTTTCGCCAGTCACTCTGCATTTTCGTTGCCCTTCATACCAACATGTCCCGGTGTCTGTAGAAAAATCAACTGAAAAGCTCCTTTGGCCTTTTGATTATATCGTGTTCTAAGGGATTTACAGTTTTTCCTTCGGCTTTTACCGTCAGAGACTGTAGGTAATCGTCGAGTCAGTACATACTAGGACCCAGGCGACTTTTAAATTGGTTTTGTTAAAAAAAATAACATGACGAATAGCAAATAACTCCGTGGTTAATTGCGATGCTTCTGTAGCTAAGAGGAATCATTGTCCTCGCTCAGTTTAATCATAAAAACCTACGGTTACCCGGAGACATACGACATTTCGGAACTATGTGTAGACAATTTGTACCAGTTACGCCAGAAACGCTCCAATTATGACAGTAATTAGGCTCTCAGTTCACTCGAGGGTACGGATCATTTAGTTATCTGACCATCGCACACAGCAGTGTGAACCCTCTGCCAGGCACTTAAGCGTGAACTGAAGAGGACTCCTGTGGATTTAGATGTTAATGCTAACAGCAGTTCGTGTTTTTTCAGTAGCGTAAAATATCTTTTATTTCGTAATCGCCTTCCTCTCCTCAAGAACAGTTCAAAAAAAATTTCACATCATACCTTTCCGTAAACACGACGTTATTAAAACGAAAAACAAATTTTACTTTGTTGCTCCTGTACCAGCACACTCTGCAAGTACCCGGGGTAACGTAACTCGTCCACTTGCTGGAGTTGACGGTAAACAAATGCAAATACAATGAAAATGCACACAAGTCATTCAATCAACTGTCTTCAGTTCAACGTTTGTGTGGGTGTAATGTACACCAACGAAGAGAAGGTAGAAATGCTACTCGTCTATGGAGAAAGTAAGTTAGTGGAACAGTTATGACCATTGTGCATTTTCCTTGTATTTCATTTAGTTAACTGTCAGTTCTAACAAGTGGATGAATTACCTTACCTGAGTGCATGTGCTGTGTGCATGTACAGGAGAGTCAAAGTTAAATCTGTGTTACGTTTTTAATAACGTCGTGTTTACGTGAATAGTACACTGTGACACGTTTTTGAACAGGTCTTGAGGACAGCAAATGCATTACCGCTATTTAAAAGAAATTGACGAAAATTAAACTGACAGAGAATAAAGTATCCTAACGAAAGAGCGATTACAAATCTGTTTGAGAAAGAAAGGTTAATACAACGTACGACGGGAAACAAAACAGTAAAATGGAAAGTATAATGATCCAATTACATTAACAAAAGAACAACCAGCGATCAAAACTAAATATGAGATATTATCATACTATGGATGTATATCAATCAGAGCTAAAGCAAACGAAATTCGTAACACTGAAGTGAAAATAAGCTTCCCTATTCACAATGAGTTGAATAGAGCACTCCAACATGATACAAAAAATGCAAATTATAAAGCAATCAGTTAATTATAAAATTAAATGTGACGATCGTAATAATACGTAATAATACGTAGGACCACTGGCTAGGAATTTTGGTAGAACGATGAGGATCAATTGAATACCAGTCCAAATAATAAAACTTCTTTCAGTAGTCCTTTACGTAATAGTAGCCACACAGCTAATAAAAGTAATAAATCAGAAGAGTTACACGCATTTAATAATCGCAAGCCTATGAAGGTTTACAAAAAAATTGAAATCTACACTTCCTTTAACAAAGAGCCAAAATGTGTGCTCAATGAAAGAACCGAGTAAAAAATAAAAAAATGTTAGAAAATTTAAGCAGATTATGTGTTGAAGACTAAAACGTAGTTAATGTGCTTGTACTTATATGTTAGATGTGTCTGACCCCACCCATTTCCCTCCATCCCTTTTTTTTCGTTTTTCCTCTTCCAGATACAAATTAATGCATAACTAACTATGTACTTACGTCTGTACTATTATGTTATGGCTCTATCTTCGTTACTTGCCAGCCCCATACATAATTTTGTAGGATGAACTGTAGATGAGGTTTTCGGCTTGTATATCATAAATTCGAAGGTAACTTTGTTTTACAGTTACATATAGGTTCACTTTAAGTCCATAACTGAAGCACTTTTCGATTTTTATCCGCTACTCACTGTAATTATGTTCTGAATAATGCTGCATTTTTTGTAGTTTATATTTTATTAATGAGATAATCATGGCTATTCATTATATCAAATTTCGTTATTTATGATTTAGCTACAGTATGTATGAAGTAGCGTAAAATACTGCACTGGAAGTGTAAATTACTTTCGTGTATGTTAACTATTTTTTCAGCAATCCTTTATAGCGTATCATCCGATTTCTAATGTGTACCTCTCAGTTAAATGGTGCATTGTCATATTTTATACGCCGATGCGACGTAACAATATATTATCTAGGCGCGTGGCCCGATTGGGCTTCTACACCGATGACTGAAACATGGATTTCATTAACATTATTTAATGCATACTTACTGAATGCCTTGCACTGCATATTTTGTTAATGTCTGTAAGATATCTATACTTGTTATTCGTACCTAAATTTTCTTCCCCACTTTCGTCTCTGACACTCTTTGTAAATGGTAAGATATAATAAAAGATGAAAAAACTTAATACTGAAATTGGCCATTCGCACAGTGACCAGAGGATTTCATCGTACAGTCTGCTAGAGACAATGTTTTCTGTCACAAAATCGAGAAAAAGGCGTACTACTATTCATATCTTCGTAACGAACGAATTTGCAAGAAAGGTAGTCGTGTGGTTTATGTCCCCTGGTAGCTAAACAAGATTTGTTTGATACATTTCCTATTTTCTATTTTGCTACACAAGAAGCTATTTGATAGATGAGACACCTACTACTGATTACATAGTCCATCGCATACTACATGCAGCCCATGGTCTAACATAATATGAACGATTTTAACTAAAGTTTCTAACATTACAATAGGCAGTATTGCTACACCGAGATATGGCTTTTTTCTGGAGCGTTCCTCGTTTCAGATAGCATTTGAAGTAAAAATACTTTATGAGTGAGTAGAGAAAGAAAGAAAGCGGACATTATCAAGTGATTCTGTAACCGAGACTTACGTTTCATTGTTAGTATTTCATTAGAACATTATAACTTCCACTCTGTCCAGTCAGTGTACTCTTATTAGATACAACCAGTAAATCCCCCACTTCTGCGTGTTTAAAAAATCGAACTTTCATGTATAAAATAGCTTCAAACGTCTGTTTATTTCAGAAAGGCGTTAATGTGTAAATATTGTGCCTTAAGCATGGAAACAAGAAAAATTTAGATAAGGCTTGAAATTCTGTTCAAACTTTGCTAGAACCTCTACGGCATGATATCTTCTGCACAATGCTTAGTACAATGATATAATTTTGCAGATACATTCAGTGGTATATGTGGATACTGTCTGCAAAATATGTTTCAAATAATGTCAGTAACGAAGACGTAATGATGCCCCTTTCAGCGGCAGTGTCGCACCCTGATCCTCTGTCCGCTCCTCCGCTCCTCCGCTCTCTGTGACAAAACCGTTAGCAGAATGAGGATGACTTGTTACGTCAGAAGTCGTCGGCCGCGGTTGCTGATGATGTTTATCCAAAATTTAAGCAGTGGCGGGGCTTGAGCCCGGTACCTACGACGTTATCATTACTAATCGAAGACGCACTCCATTTTCGTTGTTGATCTCATTTTATTCCGTACTGTCCACTGTATTTGTTTGGGGCAGACGTCCCTTGACGCTCGTTCAAGTTCATCGTTGATCCATTAACTCAGGTTTTTTTATTTTTTTTATTTTTTTTATTTTTTATACAATGGGCAGCTAACCCTCTGACCGAACACACTGAGGTACCATGCCGTCAATGTTGATAGTAATTGAACTGAAACTACCTGACACATTAAAACTGTGTGCCGGAGCGAGACACGAACTCGGGATCTTTGCCTTTCGCGGGCAAGTGCTCTACCATCTGAGCTACCCAAGCACGTACCAGACCGCGGGTACTTTGAGGGACTGTTTGCCGATTTATTCACATGTCAATGTTACATTACCGCTGGACCACGCCACAGAACGGAACAAAAAACGATGGTTTAAATAGCATAAATATCCTTTGGTGCTCCGGATGACGTTCAAATGTCGTCGAAGGTTTTGAACGGTCCCTTGTGGCTCCAACCTGTCCATAGGAGCAAATATTTCAGTCGTACTGCACTCCAAAGGAGTGCGAACACGTTCCAGCACCATTGTCTTAGAGAAGGTATGAAACGTCCGAGGGTGCCAGCAGGATCAAAGGTTGTCAAGAACGATTTCCCTTTGGTCATCGCACTGCGAAGTACCGTTTTGTACCGCGAAATATGTGGACATTTACGCCCAATGGAAGCGGTAGTTGTATTGACGCCGTTTATGCCACCCCCTGAAGCCCTTTCGAGTCGATTCTGAGCGACGGTGTGTCTGAAGTGTTTTCCTCGGCCACACATAAGGAATCCGCGTGATTTCTACGCTGAATGTCGCTGTTCTGACCACCATCGCAGAGAAGTTAAAAGAAGGGTAAAATTTGGGTAAGACTGGCTGTGGCGGCCTTTCCACTGTGTGACAGGGCGACTGTGGCTTTGAGAAGAATTGTGGTGAAATTTGGTGCCAAAGTGGCATCATTAACACACCTTGCAGCTTACATGAACTTCCAAGTTGTGGCATGTGTCGCCACCTAGCTGTATAAAGCGTTGCTGAGCACGAGAATGACTCCACGCTGTTTGCTGCTACAGAGGAAGGCTTTAGACACGCTTGAACAAAATTTCACACTCACGCGTCGGAATGGTGGGCAATTACGGGGTTTGGAAAAGTGATGCTTTAATTCTGTTGCGAAGTGTAGACACCAATGGTGTAGTTTTGGAAACAGTTGTGTTGTATGTCGCTATACATGTGAATTACGTCATTATTTTATCATACTGAAATTGTCGTATTAATGAAGTTCATGTTAGAGTACAAAGAAAAAGTTTCATAAGTTGTCAGCAATTTAACATAAGGACGAAATATAATTCTACAGATACATCATAATTAAATCACATTTTTTGCATTTTTCATTATATTGCGGTATTGATAACAAAATAAGCGGTACTCAAATGGTTCAAATGGCTCTGAGCACTATGGGACTTAACTTCTGAGGTCATCAGTCCCCTAGAACTTAGAACAACTTAAACCTAACTAACCTAAGGTCATCACACACATCCATGCTCGAGGCAGGATTCGAACCTGCGATCGTAGCGGTCGCGCGGTTCCAGACTGAAGAGCCTAGAACCGCTCGGCCATACTAAGCGGTGTTCTAACTGATTTTATGGACACAGGTGCACCAATAAGAAACAGGATATTTATTTTTAATCTGCTAATGCTGAAACTTGAACGTTTATTTCAGACATTTAGTAGTGAGCTTCGTGTGTGTTGTGCCCGCCACCGCCTCACATGGGCGACTACCGGCAGCACGGCTCTTGTACCGCACGGCGGTCGGCCTGTGCAGCGGCGAGGCCCGGTCACCAGACGGTGCCAGCTGTGTCCCGCCCACTTCCACATACTCTCTGTCGGTTGCCTAAAGCCGGCTATTTGTGGCACGGCAAACCGTAGCGTGTGAAAACAAGGGAATCTCGGATAAAGAATATTGTCGACTCCGTCGCAGTCGGACGCGACTTGCTTGAGAGGAAACAGAATATGACCAGTGACAAGACGTGCTCGGTACTTGGTGCTGCTAACAGCCGGTCCCGGTGAGAATAAGAAATTGGAGGAATACAAAAACTACCGCACTGGCACGAGCGTGCGGACTCGCACACGTCACGTGAGCATTAGCGCGCCGGAGATCGTCGCCATCAGTTTCAGTGTGTGTGCCGTCGTGTTTGCGAATCAGTGTTTTTCGCCGCCCACGCTCCATCTTTCACGTGTGTCGTCTCCATCATCAGGGTTCGTGCACAGTGCTGACAGTCGTTTGTACACTCCTGGAAATTGAAATAAGAACACCGTGAATTCATTGTCCCAGGAAGGGGAAACTTTATTGACACATTCCTGGGGTCAGATACATCACATGATCACACTGACAGAACCACAGGCACATAGACACAGGCAACAGAGCATGCACAATGTCGGCACTAGTACAGTGTATATCCACCTTTCGCAGCAATGCAGGCTGCTATTCTCCCATGGAGACGATCGTAGAGATGCTGGATGTAGTCCTGTGGAACGGCTTGCCATGCCATTTCCACCTGGCGCCTCAGTTGGACCAGCGTTCGTGCTGGACGTGCAGACCGCGTGAGACGACGCTTCATCCAGTCCCAAACATGCTCAATGGGGGACAGATCCGGAGATCTTGCTGGCCAGGGTAGTTGACTTACACCTTCTAGAGCACGTTGGGTGGCATGGGATACATGCGGACGTGCATTGTCCTGTTGGAACAGCAAGTTCCCTTGCCGGTCTAGGAATGGTAGAACGATGGGTTCGATGACGGTTTGGATGTACCGTGCACTATTCAGTGTCCCCTCGACGATCACCAGTGGTGTACGGCCAGTGTAGGAGATCGCTCCCCACACCATGATGCCGGGTGTTGGCCCTGTGTGCCTCGGTCGTATGCAGTCCTGATTGTGGCGCTCACCTGCACGGCGCCAAACACGCATACGACCATCATTGGCACCAAGGCAGAAGCGACTCTCATCGCTGAAGACGACACGTCTCCATTCGTCCCTCCATTCACGCCTGACGCGACACCACTGGAGGCGGGCTGCACGATGTTGGGGCGTGAGCGGAACACGGCCTAACGGTGTGCGGGACCGTAGCCCAGCTTCATGGAGACGGTTGCGAATGGTCCTCGCCGATACCCCAGGAACAGTGTCCCTAATTTGCTGGGAAGTGGCGGTGCGGTCCCCTACGGCACTGCGTAGGATCCTACGGTCTTGGCGTGCATCCGTGCGTCGCTGCGGTCTGGTCCCAGGTCGACGGGCACGTGCACCTTCCGCCGACCACTGGCGACAACATCGATGTACTGTGGAGACCTCACGCCCCACGTGTTGAGCAATTCGGCGGTACGTCCACCCGGCCTCCCGCATGCCCACTATACGCCCTCGCTCAAAGTCCATCAACTGCACATACAGTTCACGTCCACGCTGTCGCGGCATGCTACCAGTGTTAAAGACTGCGATGGAGCTCCGTAAACCACGGCAAACTGGCTGACACTGACGGCGGCGGTGCACAAATGCTGCGCAGCTAGCGCCATTCGACGGCCAACACCGCGGTTCCTGGTGTGTCCGCTGTGCCGTGCGTGTGATCATTGCTTGTACAGCCCTCTCGCAGTGTCCGGAGCAAGTATGGTGGGTCTGACACACCGGTGTCAATGTGTTCTTTTTTCCATTTCCAGGAGTGCTTCATGTTTTTTAATTACAGTGTCTACTGTTTCTTAACCACCGTTATGTTCTGTTACTTCTGTGTCTTCATTGTTTTTCTCTATTTGTACTGCCTGTGACTGAAGAGCGTCGTACTATTGCCGCTGCCAGCCCACCTTGTGTAAGGTGTAAAATTACAATAAAGGAAAAAAAACACGAGCGTGTGGAGTAGAAGACAGGCGAGCAACGACACATTTCCGTTACTCTGAGTCCGCTGTTGGTAGTGAATCGGAGGAATACGAATACCACCGGCTTCATCCGATACGAACACGTACTACATGAGGAGAACAAAACGAAACGTTTCAGAAAGTAACGAAACGGCACTT
This sequence comes from Schistocerca cancellata, assembly GCF_023864275.1. Taxonomy (NCBI): domain Eukaryota; kingdom Metazoa; phylum Arthropoda; class Insecta; order Orthoptera; family Acrididae; genus Schistocerca; species Schistocerca cancellata. The sequence goes on from NC_064627.1 coordinate 651,872,796, forward strand.
GGAATCCCACGGAGTACTCTTTAGTAACTAATACGTACATTACCTGATCAAGATATTCAGACACCCTTTACTGCACGATAATATCAGGTGTGCCTACCTTGTGACGGCTTCAGATATGCTGAGGGGATTTTTCATTCGGGTGTATGAATGTCTGTGGAGGAATGGCTGCCAATTTTTGGTACAAAAACGAAACCACAAAAGGTAGTGATGTTGGATGCTGGGATCTGGAGCGGCGTCGACGTTCTAATTCATCCCAAAGGTGTCCTATTGGCTTCAGGTCGGGACTGTGGGTATTCTATGACACGGTGCATATCATGCTAATACAACCATTGTCTTCGGACCGTTCCTTTACTGTGCGCAGTACACAATGCTATAAAATGTGTCAGTGTCATTCCGCAGCTGGAGATTTCTTAAGCTCAATACGTGAACCACACGTTAATCACAAGAAACGTCGTCATACTCCACACCACCTAGTTCACTGTTGGCATTACACATCGTGATTGCAGGTAACGTTCTCCAGGCATTCCCCAGACCCAAACCCTTCCATCGAATGGTCACAGGGTAGAGCTTGACTCATCTCTCCAAATCGCTATAGCCGTCCATAATTGCGGAAGTGTTGCCGGTGCAGTATTTTGTGTACGAACTGATCTCTCTATTATGTCCCATAAATGTTCGATGGAATTCATGTCGCCGGCCAGAGTGGTCGAGCGGTTCTAAGCGCTTCAGTCTGGAACCGCTCGACCACTACGGTCGCAGGTTCGGGCATGGATGTGTGTGATTCCTTAGGTTAGTTAGGTTTAAGTAGTTCCAAGTTCTAGGGGACTGATGACCTCAGATGTTAAGTCCCATAGTGCTCAGAGCCATTTGAACCATTTGGAATTCATGTCGGGTGGCCAAATTATTCACTCGAACTGTTCAGAATGTTCTTCAAAACAATCGCTAACTGGGATTGTGACATGGCGCATTGTCATCCAGAAAAATTACATCGTTGTTTTGGGACATGAAATCCATGATGGCTGTAAATGGTCTCGAAGACGTTCATCTAGACCAGAGGACCCACTGCATTACATTTTAACACGGCCCACGTCATAAAGGGAGCCACCAACAGATCGCACAGTGCCTTGCTGACACCATGGGGCCAGCCGGTGTGGCCGTGCGGTTAAAGGCGCTTCAGTGTGGAACCGCGCGACCGCTACGGTCGCAGGTTCGAATCCTGCCTCGGGCATGGATGTGTGTGATTCCTTAGGTTAGTTAGGTTTAAGTAGTTCTAAGTTCTAGGGGACTGATGACCTCAGATGTTAAGTCCCATAGTGCTCAGAGCCATTTGAACCATTTGGAATTCATGTCGGGTGGCCAAATTATTCACTCGAACTGTTCAGAATGTTCTTCAAAACAATCGCTAACTGGGATTGTGACATGGCGCATTGTCATCCAGAAAAATTACATCGTTGTTTTGGGACATGAAATCCATGATGGCTGTAAATGGTCTCGAAGACGTTCATCTAGACCAGAGGATCCACTGCATTACATTTTAACACGGCCCACGTCATAAAGGGAGCCACCAACAGATCGCACAGTGCCTTGCTGACACCATGGGGCCAGCCGGTGTGGCCGTGCGGTTAAAGGCGCTTCAGTGTGGAACCGCGCGACCGCTACGGTCGCAAGTTCGAATCCTGCCTCGGGCATGGATGTGTGTGATTCCTTAGGTTAGTTAGGTTTAAGTAGTTCTAAGTTCTAGGGGACTGATGACCTCAGATGTTAAGTCCCATAGTGCTCAGAGCCATTTGAACCATTTGGAATTCATGTCGGGTGGCCAAATTATTCACTCGAACTGTTCAGAATGTTCTTCAAAACAATCGCTAACTGGGATTGTGACATGGCGCATTGTCATCCAGAAAAATTACATCGTTGTTTTGGGACATGAAATCCATGATGGCTGTAAATGGTCTCGAAGACGTTCATCTAGACCAGAGGACCCACTGCATTACATTTTAACACGGCCCATGTCATAAAGGGAGCCACCAACAGATCGCACAGTGCCTTGCTGACACCATGGGGCCAGCCGGTGTGGCCGTGCGGTTAAAGGCGCTTCAGTGTGGAACCGCGTGACCGCTACGGTCGCAGGTTCGAATCCTGCCTCGGGCATGGATGTGTGTGATGTCCTTAGATTAGTTCGGTTTAATTAGTTCTAAGTTCTAGGCGACTGATGACCTCAGAAGTTGAGTCGCATAGTGCTCAGAGCCATTTGACACCATGGGTCCATGACTTCGTGACCCGATATGGTGACGAGCCATGGACAATCGCTGCAGGCGGTATCGTGCTGTCAGAAAAATGGCTCTAAGCACTATGGAACTTAACATCTGAAGTCATCAGTACCCTACACTTAGAACTGCTTGAGCCTAACTAACCTAATGACATCACACACATCCATGCCCGAGGCAGGATTCGTACCTGCGACCGTAGCAGCAGCGCGGTTCCGGACTGAAGCGCCTAGAAACGCTCGTCCATAGCGGCCGGCGCCGTCGGCAAAGGCAGTCGCATCGGTCCTCTGCTGCCATTGCCCATGAACATCAAATTTCGCCGCACTGTCCAAACGGATTCGCCTCACATTGATTTCTGCAGATATTTCACGCAGTGTCGCTCGTCTGTCAGCACTGACAATTTTACGCAAACGCCGTTGCTCGTCGTCGTTAACTGAAGGCCGTCGGCCACTGTGGTGAGAAGTAATGCCTGAAATTTGGCATTCTCGGCACACTCTTGACACTGCGAACTTCGGAATATTGAATTCTCTAACGATTTCCTAAATGGAATATCCCATGCGCCTATCTCCAACTGCCATTCCGCGTTCGAAAAATGGTTCAAATGGCTCTGAGCTCTATGGGACTTAACATCTGTGGTCATCAGTCCCCTAGAACTTGGAACTACTTAAACCTAACTAACCTAAGGACACCACACACATCCATGCCCGAGGCAGGATTCGAACCTGCGACCGTAGCAGTCGCGCGGTTCCGGACTGAGCGCCTAGAACCGCTAGACCACCGCGACCGGCTCCGCGTTCGAAGTCTGATATTTCCCGTCGTATGGCAGTAATCAAGTCGGAAACCTTTTCACATGAATCACCTGAGTACAAATGACAACTCCTTCAATGTACTGCCCTTTTACTTCTTTTATGCGGGATACTACCGCATCTGTATCAGTGCATATCACTATCCTATGACTTTTGTCACCTCAGTGTTTTTTTTCTTTATTGAGTTTCGATTCCCCCCCCAAGGGGGGCTGGCAGCAGCTTAGTACTCTGCTCTTCAGCCTACAGAATTTGTTTTAAAAAGATGACGATAATAAATAATAAAAGCTGGCGATAAAAGCGGTGACTTAAATGGTAAAATGGCAGAAAATTGTGGAACTTAAAACATAAAACAAAGGGTTGATGATGCTGATAAAATACACAGGACGCAGAATAACAATAGACAGACAATTATAAAACACGGCTACAGTCTGGTTTCTGTTCGCAAGCGATATAAAATTCACACCCAGCGGCAGCATAATTTCTGTTGCAACACTTTGGAAAGACGCACAACACTGAACACTCACTTGAACACTGCACGAAGAAGTTGGCACAAATATGACATACCACAGCCGAGGGCAGACGGGGGAACCTGGACAGATGATGGGAAAGAAAAGGAGGGAAGGAGAGGAAAAAACGAAGTGGGTGGGTGGGGGGGGGGGGGAAGGAGCCGATGGAGGCCACCACAGTGTATCGCTCACCTCCTTTAATAGTGGCGTGTCCGCCTCTCGTGACATGTTGTGGTCAATTCCGGATTACACAGGGGTGTCTGGATAGCGTACGATAAGCAGCCCCCCTCCCCCCCCCCCACCTTCCACTATTCGCCGTATGGAATTTAATACCGAGGCAAAAGCAGTGGACGGGGCCTGCTGACGCAGCGCAGCAGAGCGGCGGAACTGTGGTGCGCTGCCGCCATTGTTGGGCGGTCCGGCGACGCAGCTGCCGCCGTAACTCGGTGCGGCGCAACACGCGACGTAATTAGCAGCCGCCTCTGCGGAGGCGGAGGCGGCGGCGGTGGCGGCAGCGGCGGCTGGCGCTAAATCAACGTCTGGGGGGCAGCGCCGCACCGGCTCGTTACCGCGTCGCCCGCGCCTGCCCTGCCCTGCCCTGCTCTGGTCGCACTGTGCCCGTGTGGGCTGCGCTGCGGCCGTCACGCCGCCACAGCATTACATCCCGGCAGGTGTCGCTACCTGCCGGCGCGCGCGCTATCTAGAGGGGCTCCCGACCGCGCAACGCAGGCTGTCCGCCCCGCACTCGTCTATACAGGGTATCTCTAACATTTAGGATCGAATGAAACAGGCGGCTGGGGGCCACAACCGATTACATTGACATAGGGAACCAATGATCAGAAATACATGTGTCATGCGTACATTGTGTAACAACAAAGTAGCTCATAGTACATCTACATCTACATCTGCATCTGCATCCATACTCCGCAAGCCACCTGACGGTGTGTGGCGGAGGGTACCGTGAGTACCTCTATCGGTTCTCCCTTCTAAAGAAAGATTGTCGGTATGGCTCTCTCTGGGATCTAATCTCTCTGATTTCATCCTCATCGTCTCTTCGTGAGATATACGTAGGAGGGAGCAATATACTGCTTGACTCCTCGGTGAAGGTATGTTCTCGAAACTTCAAGAAAAGTCCGTACCGAGCTACTGAGCGTCTCTGTTGCAGAGTCTTCCACTGGAGTTTATCTATCATCTCCGTAACGCTTTCGCGATTACTAAATGATCCTGTAACGAAGCGCGCTGCTTTCCGTTGGATCTTCTCTATTTCTTCTATCAACCCTATCTGGTACTGATCCCACACCGGTGTGCAGTATTCAAGCAGTGGGCGAACAAGTGTACTGTAACCTACTTCCTTTGTATTCGGACTGCATTTCCTTAGGATTCTTCCAATGATTATCAGTCTGGCATCTGCTTTACCGACGATTAATTTTGTATGGTCATTCCATTTTAAATCACTCCTAATGCCAACTCCCAGATAATTTATGGAATTAACTGCTTCCAGTTGCTGACCTGTTATATTGTAGCTAAATGATAAAGGATCTTTCTTTCCGCGTATTCGCAGCACATTACACTTGTCTACACTGAGATTCAATTGCCATTCCTTGCACCATGCGTCAATTCGTTGCAGATCCTCCTGCATTTCAGTACAATTTACCATTGTTACAACCTCTCGACATACTACAGCACCATTCGCAAAAAGCCTCAGTGAACTTCCGATGTTATCCACAAGGTCATTTATATATATTGTGAATAGTAACGGTCCCACAATACTTCCCTGCGGCACACCTGAAATCACTCTTACTTCGGAAGACTTCTCTCCGTTGAGAATGACATGCTGCATTCTGTTATCTAGGAACTCTTCAATCGAGTCACACAATTGGTCTGATAGTTCACATGCTCTTACTTTGTTCATTAAACGACTGTGGGGAACTGTACCAAACGCCTTGCGGAAATCAAGAAACACGGCATCTACCTGGGAACCCGAGTCTATGGCCCTCTGAGTCTCGTGGACGAATAACGCTAGCTGGGTTTCACATGATCGTCTTTTTCGAAACCCATGCTGATTCCTACAGAGTAGATTTCTAGTCTCCAGAAAAGTCATTATACTCAAACATAATACGTGTTCCAAAATTCTACAACTGATCGACGTTCGCGATATAAGTCTATAGTTCTGCACATCCGCTCGACGTCCCTTCTTGAAAATTGTTCAAAGCGATGACGACCAGTCTCAGTGCATGTATTGCAACGCAATCCCCCACACCATCTACATCGGTGCCTACCAGCAGCGATTCTCTGTCAACGTTTCGAATAATAGGACTTTATCAGCTAATAGGACTTCATTTGCTGCCTCCTCGTCTGACTAGTCCATGTAACCTGGTGCTACTGAGAGATGTGTTGACACAGTTCTTGGAGACTGTACCCCTTGTCCTTCGCGAAAGGCTGTGGCTCCAACACGGAGGTGCACCAGCTCACTTCGATGTTTATGTCCGCGAGCGCCTGAACGACACGTACCCTGTCTCATGGTCAGCACGGTCGCCGAATATCACACTTCTGGACTTTTTCCTCTGGGTCTACGTCAAGACGTTGGTGTATGAAACCCCTGCAGGAGAGGATGAAGACCTGCTTCCTAGTCTCCTGGCTGCCTGTCTCCTGGTACAACAGACACCAGGGATCTTTGACAGGGTGCGGCAGAATTTCGTGCGCCGTTGCCCTGTATGCATTGAGACTGGCGGTCGTCACTTTGAATAATTAGAGTGAATTCGGGAGAGTTGGACCATCACCTGAAAAGGACCAGTGGCATATTTTACAAATTCGACGCTGGAGAGTAGCTTCCCCTACTTCAAAGGAAGCTCTTTTGTAAACAAACGCGGTGCATAAGTGTTTCTGTTATTTTGTGTTATTTCTGGAGAAAAATCACACTGTCCGCTGTGGTAAGCCGAAACATTTTATCGTGTAGTTACATGATGTTAGTATTAAGGCTTATCTACACATTTCTTCTGACAAATGTGTAGTCATGAAACTAACCTAAAATGGCTATCGAGTTAGCTCCTTACACACAGAGGTGTGGGTGATCCATCTGTCCCAGGCAATCGGGAGAGATGAACCAGTGTTATCTGCGAAAGATGCACCTCTTGTTTTAATGTGAGAGAGATGTTTTCATTCCTAAGTGACTTGTATTTCTGTATTCCTGAATTTGCCTGAACATTTGTGTACTTCCTCCTTTCGTCGATCAACTGAAGTATTTCTTCTGTTGCCCATAGTTTCTTCGCAGTTATCTTCTTTGAACCCATGTTTTTCAATCCCACTTCTGTGACTGCTCTTTTTAGAGATGTCCATTCCTCTTCAACTGTACCGCCAATTCAGCTATTTCTTATTGCAGTATCTATAGCCTTACAGAACTTCAAGCGTATCTCTTCATTCCTTAGTACTTCCGCATCCCATCTTTTTTGCGTATTGATTCTTAAACTTCATCCTACTCTTCATCAATGCTAGATTGTGATCTGAATCTATATTTGCTCCTGGGTACGCCTTACAATCCAGTATCTGATTTTTGAATCTCTATCTGACGGTGATATAATCTAGCTGATACCTTTCCGTATCTCCCGGCTGTCTTCCAAGTATACTTCCTCTTCTTTTGATTGAATAACCAACGAAAGGATAACGTTCTACGAGTAGGGGTGTGGATGTCAAAAGCTTGACCGTGGTAGGGAAGCAAGAATATCTGAAAATGGAAATGCAAAGGCTCAACCTACATATAGTGGTGGTGAGTGAAGTGAAATGGAAAGGAGACAAAGATTTCTGGTCAGATGACTATATGGTAATCTCAACAGCAGCAGAAAATGGGCAACGAGAGTAGGATTCGTTATGAATGGGAAGGTGGGGCAGAGAGTGTGTTACTGTGAACGGATCAGTGACAGTGTTGTTCTCATTAGAAACGACAGCAAACCAACACCAACAACGGTAGTTCAGGTATACATGCCGACGTCGCGAGTTGAAGAGATAGAGAAAATATATGAGGATATTGAACGTGTCATGCAGTACGTAAAGGGAGATGAAAATCTAATAGCCATGGGGTACAGGAATGCGGTTGTAGGGGAAGGAGTAGAAGAAAGATTACTGGAGAATATGGGCTTGATACTAGGAATGAGAGAGAAGAAAGACTGAGTTCTGTTTTAAGTTTCAACTAGTAATAGCGAATACTCTGTTCAAGAATCACAAGGGCAATAGGTCTGCAGGTACGCGGCTTAAAAGATAGGAATACCTCATCATGGCCCTTTGCTCGGCACTCCACTAATCGTGGCTTCAGCGGTGATTCTCGTACCAGCCTTAACCTGGGTCCTGTCTTCTGCTTGCTGCCTGATCGATCTAATCATTTCCTTAGTCACTAAGAAGTCTGAGGCTTAAATGCAGGTCCTTTAATGTGTTCAAATCCTCGGGAACGTCCTTAAATAGGATTCCCCATTCAAGTCAATGTTCAGTATTTATAAACCGCACTTGTTTGTCTTGCTTGGCTTTGGGAAAGTCTTGCGATAACAAGGCATGGATTAACTGCATCCCATTTGCTTATAGCGTCTGGATGCGAAGTATTACAATGTTAAACTCACTAAATATTTAGTAATTGCAGAACTAACAGGCCAATACGGGGTAGCGTATTCGTCTCGAACCGCAATAAGACTTCGAACGAAAATAAGTAATGTAGGTTAACTCACCAGATTATACAACAACATTAATGTAGACTCGGGTATATCTTACAAAACAGCTTGTCTCTGCGAGATTTCAAGCCAGATTCGTTTATTTTACATTACTTGTCTTATTCCCTTCTCATTTTTCAACGGTTATATGACAAGAGATGGGACCCACATTAAGCAGTTTCTTCGCTTTTAATTTGCTGTTAATGCAAAGTAATTACATGGGTAAATAGTGACAACAACACTTTATGTCATTCACAGTTTTTAATCGTTTTTGCGAGGGTGGGTCAAATGGAAACCTTAAATATACTTTTAAATATTATCCATTGTGCAGAACTGGTACAAAGCTGTATCACTTTTCAAAATAATCTCCCCCACGCTCAATGCAAGTCCTCCGGCGCCTACAAAGTGCATAAATTCCTATAGAAAAAAATTCTTTTGGTAGTCCGCACAACCACTCATGCACCGCATGGCGTATTTCTACATCATAATGGAACTTCTTTCCTCCCATTGCGTCTCTGAGTGGTCCAAACATATCGAAATCACTTGGGGCAAGGTCTGGTGAGTATGGTGGATGAGGAAGACACTCAAAATGCAGGTCTGTGGTTGTTCCAACTGTTGTACAGACAGTGTGTGGCCTTGCATTGTCATGTTGCAAAAGGACACCTGCTGACAGCAATACACGTCGCTTTGTTTTGATTGCAGGCCGCAGATCATTTTTTAGGAAATCTGTGTATGATGCACTGGTGACAGTGGTCCCTCTAGGCATGTAATGCTCCAAATTGACGCCTTTTTCGTCCCAAAAGAGAGTCAGCATAACCTTCCCTGCTGATGGTTCTGTTCGAAACTCCTTTGGTTTTGATGATCAGGAATAGTACCATTCATTGCTCGATCTCTTCGTTTCCGGTTGGTGGAAGTGAACCCAGGTTTCGTCCCCAGTAACGATTCTTGCAAGGAAGCCATCACCTTCTCGTTCAAAGCGCCGAAGAAGTTCTTCACAAGCATCAACACGTCGTTCTCTCATTTCAGGAGTCAGCTGCCGTGGCACCTATCTTGCAGACACTTTGTAAAACTGGAGCACATCATGCACAATGTGGTGTGCTGACCCATGACTAATCTTTAAACATGCTGCAATGTTATTCAGTGCCATTCGGCGGTTTTCCTTCACTATGCCTTCAACTGCTGCAATGTTCTGTGGAGTCACAACTCGTTGTGCCTGACCTGGAGGAGGAGCATCTTCCATTAAAGTCACACAATTTGCGAACTTCCTACTCCATTCGTAGACTTGCTGCTGTGACAGAAATGCATCACCGTACTGAACCTTCATTCGCCGATGAATTTCTATAGGTTTCACATCTTCACTACGCACAAACCGAATAACAGAACGCTGTTCTTCCCTGGTGCAAGTCGCAAGTGGAGGAGCGGCCATCTTTATACTGATACTGCAACAGTATGTGTCCATCTGCACTATGCTGCCACCTAAAGGTCATTCTGCACTCTGTTTGTAGAACGCTTAGCAACTTACAGGATAACGGCGCGAAATTTCGATTTGTTATTACAGATTTAAGGTTTTCATTTGGCTCACCCTCGTATATAATGTTTTGCATGTATTTTGTGGATTTTTGTTGCTGTTAAAGCTTATTTCTAGTTTCTACCAAACATGAACCATTTCTACACACACAGTGTCTCCCTGGAGAAACGGTCAATATTCAGAGGTATGTTAAGAACGATCATTCGAAGCAAAAAAGTCCACTGAACATGAGGTCTAAAATGTATACCCTGAGAACTATAGAACTATGAACACGTATTCCTCTTTGATACTGTAAAAGTAATCTCTTCCACTGCAAGCTCTTTGCTTTCCGTATTCTGAGAGGTGTTAGTATGGGCCAAGACAAAGGCTAATGTGCAGTGCACTTGGGCCCTAAAACACATAGCTTAAGAATTATTAGCACTTCTTCATCTTCTACGAAACATGTGGTCATAGCTCTTAGGAATGGATTTTAGAGCCCTTGTTTATTAGACTGTTTTGCTTAGCACGGTCGTTCCCGTCAAGTTCCTGATTATTGACCATGCCTCCTGGGACACCCTGTATAAAGCAGTCTGTTAAAAGATTTCATGGTTTCTGGTCAGCATATACAGTCTACAGACAGGCTGGGAAGAGCTGTAGAGAACTCACTATTTGTTAATGATACAAACGCACGCCAACAGATAAGATGTAAAACGAGTGGAAGGTGCCATCCGAGGACAAACCACCGGCCGGCAGTCAGCCATCATAGTGACAATTTTTCGGATCGTTCATGAGGCAAAAATCTATACAGCTACGTGGAAATATAGTCTAGAATTGTTGTACTCAGAGGCAATTTTTAATTAGCAAAAGAGCCATGTGTGAGCCTCGAAGACGCTGACGCTAAAACTGCATCACATTCGACGACACCGACGTAGTGCTTCGCATCGTCGCCTCGAGGCGATGTAATGTTTCCTTTGCATTGTAAATCACATTGACCAGTATTTATCGTATGTTCCTTTACCAGTGTGCTTCACTTTACATGTGAATACGATTGTCAGTGAGCCAAGTCATGCCATCTGTGACAGCTTGCTGGACCGAGTCCTAAAATTGACCCTACTGCCATAATTATACAGAAAAGACAACCTTTAGATAATAATAAATAACTGAACAATTTAGTCGAGTTAAAAAGGGATCCAAATTATCCTGATGCTTGATGTTGCAACAGAATCAAATTTCCATGAGAAGTTAACCAGTCATCTAAAAGTAACTCTATAGTGACAGTTTTATTCAACAATCATACACGATAAACGATTAAATTTTTGTTTATTTGGCATTTAATTGCTTGCAAAATGTGGCAAGCGTATGTTCTTTAATGTGAACTTGTGTGTATGGAACATCTATGTAAAAAAAGGTAGGTCTGCAAATTAATTTTCTTGGTTACTTTAGTTGTGGCTTAACTCAGAAGAATGCAGAATATTTTCGTACTGTTAATGTGAGAGAATGATCTGTTGGTAAATTATTGCTTCCCGGTAAATTAAGTAAGGAATAACATACGAAAAATTTACTACAATAACTTTCTCATGAAATAATTAATGCTACTTAATTAATGATACTTCTTTCACTGCAAGAGTAATATCAGACGACGACAACCTGCCCCACGAACTGAGCCACCTACGCAAGGTTTTCAGGAATAACGGCTAGAGCACCCATCAAGTGAAAGAATTGATTTCTGGGAAGTATCAGAATAAGACCACCGACGAAGAGCAGGAAAAGAAACTTGCTTTGCTGCCATTCTGTGGCTCTGTGTCGGGCAAGATAAGCCGCCTGTTGAAAAGACACAAGATCAATCCAACGAAAATCCGTCAATTACTGAGACCAGTTAAAGACGCAGTAGGTCTCAGAACACCTGGAGTCTACGAAATATCTTGTGAGTGTGGCCATAAGTACATCGGACAAACGGTGCGCACTGTGGAACAACGCAGGAAAGAACATGAGAGGTATTATCGCCTACGCTATCCAGAGAAATCTGCGTTAGCCGAGCATGCGTTAGAAAACGGTCACTACACAAAATTTGACGATACCTCTGTCGTGGCTCGCTCTAACGCCTTCTGGGACAGTTTAATAGAGGAAGCTATTGAAATAAAAATTACCACAAACACCCTGAGTAGAGACGGTGGCTTGCAGCTCAGCGCTGCGTGAGATCCAGCGATCGTGCGGTTGAAGAGGGTACATCGAACGCCAACTCAAAACATGCCCATATATGGCAATGTCACGGGCACCAGTGACGTCACAGCCGGCAGCTAGATTATATAAGGGCGCACCAAGAGCCCACAGGCAGTCATAACACTTGACAATGGCCAAGGAGTGCTTGGCCGAAAGCTCGTGTAGTTTTAAGCAATTGACTCGGTTGGAAACCCGAGAACATTTTATTCATTAAAAAGAATGTTCAGTTGACTGGCGTGACCTAACAGAAAGGACTGTTATTGGCGTTGCTTTATACATTGAGCACGGTATGTTTTGGAGAAAAGAAACATTTTGGAGTTTGATTCCCTTTAGTACGAGAGCCCACAGCCAAAATCATATAAAATCTGTAGATTCCATTACCCTAAAGCAAAAAATAGTAATTTAAGAAATTTTTCGTATCACATCCAATCTAATGGCACCTTCAAAAATATCGAGAAATTTCACCGAACTGTATCATAGCATTACGTCTGATTTTTGGAATGTAGTTGAATGATAGATTTAAGATACCAAAAACGCGATTTTTAGAAGGCTGTAGCGTGGGCAGACATGGGGAAAGATTTGAAAAAAAAAATGAAACCGAAGGCAAAATCGTAGCAGACTGTGTGAAAATCTGTTTTTTTAGTAGATTTTGGTCAATTAATGCGCAAGAATCATCTTTCAGAAGAAAATATGAGCGCCCTCCATTATGAAAACGTTGGAAAATTTCATCGATCGGTAGCAAAGCATTACGTCATATCACCTATGATAAAATAAGTCGCCCAGATACAGAAAAAATTCATATCAGATAAATTTAGTGCTGAGCCTACTAAGCGTTGCCCCACATTTACGAATTATATTTTCTCAATAAATGCTACGCCGGTTCTCCTTTACACAGCGATAGATTGCAGGCGTCAAAATTGAATGAATCCAGATTTAAGGCTGTAAAAGAATGTTGATTGATCATCGTACATGTTTGTGTAAATATGTTTAATCTAACCGAATCGACATTGTTATTTTTTTCGTTTTATAATCTACACATGAATTCTTCTAAGACGTTCAGTACAACCCCGGGGTTACAAGTATAACTACCTAAAACTGTAAAAGCCTCTAGGTAGCGTGTAGTATTTTTCAGCATTGTTAATGGCGTTTTCTTTTTTTGCCCTTGCTATAGAATGCGGGATTGTAATCACAGCCATTGAGTAGATACTCGACCTTGTCGGCTAATTTGACAAACGCGATAAACAATCTTATTATCTGACATAATTAATTGTTGATTAACAGTACCGCATATTCAACCAATATTCATAGCACATGTTGTGATTTGTATGAATGGTTCTGTTCACGATAATCAGCGCTTTGTACTGTTGTGACCAACTACACTCCTGGAAATGGAAAAAAGAACACATTGACACCGGTGTGTCAGACCCACCATACTTGCTCCGGACACTGCGAGAGGGCTGTACAAGCAATGATCACACGCACGGCACAGCGGACACACCAGGAACCGCGGTGTTGGCCGTCGAATGGCGCTAGCTGCGCAGCATTTGTGCACCGCCGCCGTCAGTGTCAGCCAGTTTGCCGTGGCATACGGACCTCCATCGCAGTCTTTAACACTGGTAGCATGCCGCGACAGCGTGGACGTGAACCGTATGTGCAGTTGACGGACTTTGAGCGAGGGCGTATAGTGGGCATGCGGGAGGCCGGGTGGACGTACCGCCGAATTGCTCAACACGTGGGGCGTGAGGTCTCCACAGTACATCGATGTTGTCGCCAGTGGTCGGCGGAAGGTGCACGTGCCCGTCGACCTGGGACCGGACCGCAGCGACGCACGGATGCACGCCAAGACCGTAGGATCCTACGCAGTGCCGTAGGGGACCGCACCGCCACTTCCCAGCAAATTAGGGACACTGTTGCTCCTGGGGTATCGGCGAGGACCATTCGCAACCGTCTCCATGAAGCTGGGCTACGGTCCCGCACACCGTTAGGCCCTCTTCCGCTCATGCCCCAACATCGTGCAGCCCGCCTCCAGTGGTGTCGCGACAGGCGTGAATGGAGGGACGAATGGAGACGTGTCGTCTTCAGCGATGAGAGTCGCTTCTGCCTTGTTGCCAATGATGGTCGTATGCATGTTTGGCGCCGTGCAGGTGAGCGCCACAATCAGGACTGCATACAACCGAGGCACACAGGGCCAACACCCGGCATCATGGTGTGGGGAGCGATCTCCTACACTGGCCGTACACCACTGGTGATCGTCGAGGGGACACTGAATAGTGCACGGTACATCCAAACCGTCATCGAACCCATCGCTCTACCATTCCTAGACCGGCAAGGGAACGTGCTGTTCCAACAGGACAATGCACGTCCGCATGTATCCCGTGCCACCCAACGTGCTCTAGAAGGTGTAAGTCAACTACCCTGGCCAGCAAGATCTCCGGATCTATCCCCCATTGAGCATGTTTGGGACTGGATGAAGCGTCGTCTCACGCGGTCTGCACGTCCAGCACGAACGCTGGTCCAACTGAGGCGCCAGGTGGAAATGGCATAGCAAGCCGTTCCACAGGACTACATCCAGCATCTCTACGATCGTCTCCATGGGAGAATAGCTGCCTGCATTGCTGCGAAAGGTGGATATACGCTGTACTAGTGCCGACATTGTGCATGCTATGTTGCCTGTGTCTATGTGCCTGTGGTTCTGTCAGTGTGATCATGTGATGTATCTGACCCCAGGAATGTGTCAATAAAGTTTCCCCTTCCTGGGACAATGAATTCACGGTGTTCTTATTTCAATTTCCAGGAGTGTATTAATTAAAAATTCGAGCAGAGGTGCTATAAATTTAACAAAGGAAAAATTGATCCCCGTGGAGCTGTGACGTCTTTGACCGTTACTGCCCACTTAAGTCAGGTTCACGATAGTCTACTCAAGCGATTTTGTACGGTTTAGGCGTAAAATGATGAGTTATGCTTTTCGTCGTGGACTCTTCTACTACTGCATTAATCATTTGTACATCATCACGGTCAAACATTTTGTGAAATAACACTTCACACGACGTGTACAGTGTAGTGTAGGAGTGTTGTAAAATGGCACACATATTATTTTTTGGTATGGCAAACGACTCGCTCACCTGACGGGATCGATGAGATATTACAACCAGTATGTACAAATCATAAAAAATTTGTGAAACTTTTTGATGATAAAATACTGTAGTGAATGGAAAGCCACTTGCAATCAGCTATAGAAACACCACCATGGGAGAATACTGTGACAGAAGAAGTGAAGCGCCCAGGAGTGCATATGTTGTCGCTTCAGTGATTACAAAATCGAGACAAATTTCCAAGGAATGTGTCTGTATGAGCCGACTTACTACTGTGACGTCGCATCCCGTCTAGCCTGGATACATGCACTAATTATATTTGGAAAGGTGTCGTAAACCCGTTGCTTCCTATCCTGAGGCAAGTTGATCCATAAATGATGTTAATGGTTCTTGCTATCATGATTGTGGGCACTATGATGGAGTTGTTATCCGAGCTGGTACCACACATTTTCTATGGGGGACAGATCAAATGATCCTCCTGGCCACGGGAGTACCTCAACGTCATGCAGCGAGTTCACAGAGAAATGTGCCATGTGTGGACGAGCATTGTCATTTTGAAAAGAGGTACCACGACAGTGTTATGTGGGTGATAACAAATGAGGACGCATGATATCAGTAACATACAATCCTGAGCCATGCCGACCCCGGATTATGTGTTGCTTTAAAACTTGGCTGTTACTCTTCGTTTGGTTTCCCGCAGTTATTGCAGTTATGCTGTGGTTCCTCCTCTTTCTACACGTGGCAGCAGCGGTGTATCGATATTTGCACCGTATACCATCTTTGGTCTGGTGTTTATAGTTCTGACTCGGCGGTGTGCAGCCAGTGGGTCGGTTGGAGCGGATCAGCAAGCAAGTCTCCGCGCGGAGCAGTCGACCGGGCCCGCTGGTGGTCTCTACGCAGTGTCGAAGCGTGTGGGGGCTGTTCCAAGTGCTACAAGGTTCGTGGCTCACCGACCCAGGACATGAAAGTTGAGTAGTGCTTTAATTACCGAAGCCACGTCTGTTCACGTTGTCCCCTTGGTTGTGGTTCGCTGTTGGCGATATTCCTGGGAGCAACAGCAAGTGTTCGAGTTGTGGAGATGGTCAGTGGTTAGCAAGTCGACTTGTCGTGTGTCCCTGACTGTCTCTTGGTTGTGTTGCTGGCAGATCGACTTCTTGTCCCACCTAAGCGAACATTAAGATTTCGAGGGCAGACTGAGGCCCCTGGAAACTTCTGAGCATTGTTGCCTATACTGTGTTTCTTGCTGGTGTTTAATTGTGTATTTTTAATGCCTCATAGCCGATGGTTGGAATTTGTATGCTTGTAATTGTGTTTTTAAAATCAAAGGTCTTCAGCCGTTTTAAAAGTAAGTTTTTCTAAATTGGGCAAGTCTTACATTGTCTGAAGACAAGCCTTCTGCGTGTTGAGAAATTATTCTATTGTTTTAAAGCATCGGCCTTCAGCCGCTTTTAGTTTTAAGGATCCTACTTATCAAGTACTACCTCTTGGAATATAAAGCTGTGGCCTTTCTGCCTGATGAAAGTTTATTGTAGTTGTATTGTTTTTTAAAAGCATGGGCCCTCAGCCGCTTTAAGTTTTAAGGTTCTTATTTATCAAGTATTACATCCCTTCAAGATAAAGCTGTTGGCCTTCTCCCTATTGAAAATTTATCGTAGTTGTATTGTTCTTAAAATGATTGCCTTCAGCCGCTTTAAAATTTTGAATTCTTACTTATCTAGTCATACATCAGTTGGGCTTAAATACTATTTAAGGTCATAAGTTTTGTGCCTTCTGCCTTAGAAAATTGGTTGCATTTTCTTTTTTAAAAAACGAAGGCCTTCATCCGTTTTGGAGTAAGGTTTCTTATTGGTCATAAAGCTTGGGCCATCTGCCTATTGAAAGGTTATTGTAGTTACGTTGTTTTAAATTGATCGGCCTTCAGACGCCTTTAAAAAACTTAATCTGTCTGACTAGTCAAGTCTTACATCGCTTGCCCTTAAATACTATTTAAGGTTAAAACCTAGAACCTTCTGTCTCAAAACAGAATATATTTATAGCAGTTGTATTTAACTCATGGGCCTTCAGCCATTTTAGAATTAAAAACGTTTTCTGTCGATAGTCAAGCTTAGAAGTTGCGCTGTAATGTTTTGATAACTAAATAAAGTGTTATGTTTGGAGTGTAACTGACAGCCGCTCATTCTGGCCGCACTTGCACAATTCCTACTACACTACTGGCCATTAAAATTGCTACACCACGAAAATGACGTGTTACAGTTGCGAAATTTAACTGACAGGAAGAAGATGCTGTGATATGCAAATGATTAGCTTTTCAGAGCATTCACACAAGGTTGGCGCCGGTGGCGACACCTACAACGTGCTGACATGAGGAAAGTTTCCAACCGATTTCTCATACACAAACAGCACTTGACCGGCGTTGCCTGGTGAAACGTTGTTGTGATGCCTCGTGTAAGGAGGAGAAATGCGTACCATCACGTTTCCGACTTTTAAAATGGTCGAATTGTAGCCTATCGCGATTGCGGTTTATCGTATCGCGACATTGCTGCACGCGTTAGTCGAGATCCAATGACTGTTAGCAGAATATGGAATCGGTGGGTTCAGGAGGGGTATACGGATCGCCGTGCTGGATCCCAACAGCTTCGTATCACTAGCAGTCGAGATGACAGGCATCTTATCCGCATGGCTGTAACGGATCGTGCAGCGACGTCTCGATCCCTGAGTCAACAGATGGGGACGTTTGCAAGACAACAACCATCTGCACGAACAGTTCGACGACGTTTGCAGCAGCATGGACTATCAGCTCGGAGACCTTGGCTGCGGTTATCCTTGACGCTGCATCACAGACAGGAGCGCCTGCGATGTTGTACTCAACGACGAACCTGGGTGCACGAATGGCAAGACGTCATTTTTTCGGATGAATCCAAGTTCTGTTTACAGCATCATGATGGTCGCATCCGTGTTTGTCGACATCGCGGTGAACGCACATTGGAAGCATGTATTCGTCATCGCCATACTGGCGTATCACCCGGCGTGATGGTATGGGGTGCCACTGGTTACATGTCTCGGACACCTCTTGTTCGCATTGACGGCACTTTGAACAGCGGACGTTACTTTTGAGATGTGTTACGACCCGTGGTTCTACCCTGCATTCGATCCCTGCGAAACCCTACATTTCAGCTGGATAATGCACGACCGCATGTTGCAGGTCCTGTACGGGCCTGTCTGGATACAGAAAATGTTCGACTGCTTCCGTGGACAGCACATTCTCCAGATCTCTCACCAATAGAAAACGTCTGGTCAATGGCGGCCGAGCAACTGGCTCGTCACAATACGCCGGTCACTGCTCTTCATGAACTGTGGTATCGTGTTGAAGCTGCATGGGCAGCTGTACCTGTACATGCCCAGGCGTATCAAGGCCGTTATTACAGCCAGAGGTGGTTGTTCTGGGTACTGATTCCTCAGGATCTATGCACCCAAATTGCGTGAAAATGTAATCACATGTCAGTACTAGTATAATATCTTTGTCCAATGAATACACATTTATCATGTGCATTTCTTCTTGGTGTAGCAATTTCAATGGCCAGTAGTGTACTTGTCCTGTCTTGCGGATTTAGCAGGCCGCATCAGTTCCCTCAGCCAGTACCAGTCGTGATAGCATGACGCCAGGGTAACATCGCTGTACATCTCCAAGACATGGAAGAATGGGACCTCTTTCCAGGTCCCCGCATTACTCGCCGAAACTGGTCACCTGGAGTGCAGAACCGCGATTCTTTGCTGAGCACAATTCGAAGCCATTCGTCGGTAGTCTATGGTTCCTGATCACGGCACCAATCCAGAGGTAGCCGTTTGCGTTGTGTGTTAACTAGAGCCTAACATGGGACGGTACTTCCCCAGTCTGGCTTCTGTCAGTCTCTGAAACAGAATGTTGCAGGGCGCCCGTTACTCGTTCTCTGGTGGCAGGTGCCGACGTGAAAGGGCTACGATGTGCTTTGTGTGCCCCCCCCCCCCCACACACACACACAATTCTAGATGTTTCAGAATTCGAGGAGCCAGCCAAATGCAGATCTACAATGCGTACCCTTCAGACACTGTCTCACACGATTACGCAGCATCTACATAGTCATCACTCGACATACGATGCCGTTCACATCCCTTACGTACCCTACCAAGCCTGACAATAACTCTGAACAGGAATGGTAGCATAGAACTCTGGTGGTTATTGTACCTGCCGCAAGGAATTGTAACTCTAATTATTTACAAACCTGTTGATAGTGTGAACGTGTAAGAATTTGCATTAGCTTCCGATCATGTCTTCTGGGTGCATCACTTTTCTTCTCAAGTAGTGTAGGTTCAAGAAGAGCACGTTGTTTATCTAAGTTTTGCATGAATTTAACCACTAAAAACTACGAGGAAATCGTTGAAATTAGAGATTAACTTTATAGAAAATACGCTACATATGCATTCGATGTATGGGATGCATGACACTGACATACTTGGAAATGTTGTTGAGGGTATCACGAGGAACGAATTGAGAACAGAAGCCCAAGTCGGGAAACGTCATGTAACGATGCTACTGTGAGTCCTAGTTAGAGGGCAAAATCCTGCCATTAGGCTATCCAGTCGCCAACATTAGCGAGTTGGTGCGCTGTCGAGTCGTAAGCAGCGCTGCTGTGACGGTCATCCACCTGACGAACTCCACGTGACGCCGTTAGTGCTGTCGGGCCCACAGCGATAGCTGAACCTTCAGTATGACCATATTCGCGGTGTGTGCATTGCATACCACGATGGTCACGAATGCCTACGTACATAAATCGGATTCCAGATTACAAAGACTTAAGATGAAACAGATTTATTTTCTCTCAGCACCTACACAATGTCGTTCACTGAGAAAGGACGAGTAGAGAAGTTGCGTGGCACACAGCCAGCACCGTGCTACACCTCCTCCAGCTTCAGCGCACACTACTTCACGCCATTAGCATCCATCAGTTGAAGCCCAGCGCTCTGGTGCGGACTAATCATTGCGACAATCGGGGACTGGACGACGATCGCTATGAAGGCTACCAACAAGTGGTATACGGTGGTCACATAGGATGGCCGTCTACTGTGCTGCCAAAACCAACTTCAGACATGGTGGTCCAGCAGCCATTTACAATCGGCAGCAGCATCTCGTGAATTTCGGGACGCACCACCGCTTTCATAGTGGCCCAACCTGTCTAGCCACCACCCACTGCAGGCTGTCAGGGTAACACACATGGGCTAGTTAGCTGCTTTTCACTCAAGCAGCTCCTCAGCTGACATCACGAGGCTCAGTACAACCCGACCCAGTCCTCCAAGCAAGGAAAAATCCCTGGCAGTACCGCGTATCAAGCCATGGTCCTCCACATTGCCAGAGCTCTTCACCGCATTTTGAACTTCCCATTCGAGGGTATCGGGCTGTAAAATTCGGGGAAAGATGAAAAGGTCCAAGGTCCCCAAATGTAACCCTTACGGATTCTCTTTAAACGTTACATAAGAAATATTGTCTGTCAGTTTCCTGCATAGCCGGAGGAAGACTTACTCGTAAGGATTGTGGATAAGGCGATATTGTTTTACCGTATACCAAGTATTTCTGATCTGTTAAACCAAAATTTACTACTCAGATAAAAATTTTGAAATTCTCATGGTTGACATTTTATTCAACAATTTTTGTTGTTGACAGGTAATAAAAATCAGCATTAGCGCCATAATTAAAAGCATATTTTTTCTTTGTGAAATGAAAGCGAAATGTATTTACAAGTTCCTGTGCTACACGAGAGTAAATTACATGCCATAAAACTGGAAACTTTATGACATTTATAGCACATTTTGTAACATAATCTCATACAAATATGTCCTGTGCAATTTAATTTCCACTTATATGGATCTTTATAAACTTTATCCTTTAATATTGATAGAAAGAACGTCATTATATGCAAGGAATATGCAATATTAACTGTAACAAAATTACCGTCTACCTCAGTCAAATTTTGTGACATGAAATTTCAGTCAGCGAAAGTATATTTTGATTCATGTACACCCACATCGGTTCACCTAAAGTTTATTTATGTCACATACCTGTAACTTTGTTACAAATTTGCCAGTTGTATGAATTTTATTTTATGCATGGACAGAAAAACATTTGCCACAATGTTAGCTAATTTAGTCTGGTTTATTTTTCTAATTCTCTTAAAATCCAAATAATTATAGACCTACTCTCATGGAAACGAAATAAAGAAGGAAAAATAAACTGCATTAAGCAAAGTAATTAAACAAAACTTTTATTCACTTATTTACGCATCTGTCTAGTGGAATAGTATAAGATAAAAACAGGACACAGCACTTACATTTACCACACTGTCCAGTGAGTAAGATTATTAGATGAAACTTACATGTTAACTAACAAGTCAGCGCTATGAGAAAACCAGTCATCACACCGTCAACACAATATTCTGCGCAACAGTGTCTTATACTTCGAAACAAAATTATGCTGTGCCACGAATACGTACAGGTGTGGATTTGGGGAATTCTTGTAAATCTCGCACACCTATGGCTGGAGGGCAGTAGTTACGGGGCCGATTGGCACATCGGATGGCAGGCACGGGCGATGCAAATATTTTGCAAACGATTCTGTGAGGCAGGTTTACGACAACACCGCTCGGAGGCTAAAAGGCACGGCCAGGCGGGTACTACACTGAAGAGCTAAAGAAACTAGTACACCTGCCTAATATCATGTAGCGCCCTCGCGTGCACTCAGAAGTGCCGCAACACGAAGTGGAATGGACTCGAGTAATGTCTGAAGTAGTGCTCGAGGGGACCGACACCATGAATTCTGCAAGGCTGTTCTTAAATCCGTAAGAGTACGAGGGGGTGGAAATCTCATCTGAACAGCGCGTTGCAAGGCATCCCAGATATGCTCAATAATGTTTATGTCTGGGGAGGTTAGTGGCCAGCGGAACGACTCTGTAGCAGTTCTGGACCTGTGTGGTGTCGCATTGTCCTGCTAGTATTGCGCAAGTCCGTCGGAATGCAAAATGGACATGAATGGATGCAGGTGATCAGACAGGATGCTTACGTACATGTCACCTGTCACAGTCGTATCCAGATGTATCAGGAGTCCCACATCGCTCCAACTGCACACACCCCAGTCCTTCACAGAACCTCCTCCAGCTTGAACAGTCCCCTGCTGACGTGCATGGTCCATGGATTCATGAGGTTGTCTTCATACCCGTACACGTCCATCCGCTCGGTGCAATTTGAAACGAGACTCATCCTACCAGTCAGCATGTTTCCAGTCATCCAGAGTCCAATGCCAGTGTTGACGGGCCCAGGCGAGGCGTAAAGACTTGTGTCGTGCAGTCATCAAGGGTACACGAGTGGGCCTTCGGCTCCGAAAGCCCATATCGATGATGCTTCGTTGAATGGTTCGCGTGTTGATACTTGTTGATGGGCCAGCACTGAAATCTGTTGCAATTTGCGGAAGGGTTGCACTTCTGTCACGGTGAACTTTTCTCTTCGTCGTCGTTGGCCATGTTCTAGCAGGATCTTTTTCCGGTCGCAGGGATGGCGGAGATCTGGTGTTTTACCGGATTTCTGATATTCACGGTACACTCGTGAAATGGTTGTACAAGAAAATCTCGACTCCATTGCTACCTCGGAGATGCTGAGTCCCATCGCTCGTCCGCCGACTATAACAACACGTTGAAACTCACTTAAATCTTGATAACCTCCCATTGCCGCAGCAGTACGAAATTTAACAACTGCGCCAGACACTTGTCTTATATAGACGTTGCCGACCGCAGTGCCGTATTCTATCTGTTTACATATCTCCGTATTTGAATAAACATGCCTATACCAGTATCTTTGGCGCTTCAGTGTATATACAAGTGTGATGTAAGTAGAGCAGCACAGGGCAATAACGAGCTGTGAAGAAACCGTACGTAACAGTTATAACAGCGCCTAGTGACCTATGTGTAGAGGCCGAAGCGGGCTGAGGAAAGCTGACGTTGTAATTATCAAATAGTACTCCACTTGTTCCCTCCAGAGGCATATGCAAAAGACGTATAAATAAGCGCACCCGGAGGTACAAAGCGGACAATCGTGTCACCATTTTGTCCGCCTCTAGAACCGGAGAGAACGACGACTGTTTTAAGTTGCAGGCCGACCACAACACCTTTTGGTGATGGATATCGGTGGCAAACCGGCCTGCTGAAGCCAACCTCCGCTGCAAGTACGCGTCATTCCTGTGGCAGGGCGCGCCGCACCTTGGAGCTACACCGACACGTGGCGCGAGAGGGCTGCTGTCTTCCACTCTCTGGGTGGCATCGACCGCAGGATTGCAAGCTGCCACCCGCAGGGACGGGGCCGGGTCGAGAACTCGCGGCCTCCTGGGTGCAGAACTGACTGTGGGCTCTGAACGAGCTGCCTTGTGTGGACGGCCGGAGCAGCTAAGGCTCACTGCAACGACGGCGGTCGGCTGCTTCCCTTCGGCGCTCTACGTGGGGTCCACGAATTGCGCTTGAGGGAGTAGTCAGCCGTGTTCCGGGCCACGGGCACAACCAACTCACACGGCGGCCACTTCGAGTTCATCAGAAGACCCGCTGCAATAAACTGAATGACACATTTGTTCTCTGCACGCTTCAGTGTGAGTCATCCCTCTGTCCCAAACCACACTTCTCGATCGTTCTGACATTTTACAACCCCTGAGCTCGGGTGTTGTAATAAGGGTAATGCGAAATAAAACTTTTCTTTGTTACTAAACCATTCACAAACGTCTCTAATTTTAGTAGTGAGACCTGTTTTCTACAATCATTTCACACTTGTTTCTGTAGCCATGTGTGATGTTAATACTTTTACCCATATAATCTAAGGGCCAGCATCTTCTCCAGACAAGAGCCCTATCGAACGTGCCTAGGATAGATTGAAAAGGCCTGTTTATGGACGACGTAACCCACCAACCACTCTGAGGGATTTACGCCGAATCGCCGTTGAGGAGTGGGACAATCTGGACCAACAGTGCCTTGATGAACTTGTGGATAGTATGTCACAACGAATACAGGCATGCATCAATGCAAGAGGATATGCTGTTGGGTATTAGAGGTAATGGTGTGTACAACAATCTGGACCAACACCTCTGAAGGTCTCGCTGTATGGTGGTAGAACAAGCAACGTGTGGTTTTCATGAACAATAAAAAGGGCGGAAAAGATGTTTATGTTGATCTCTATTCCAATTTTCTGTACAGGTTCCGGAACTCTCGGGAAGAGGTGATGCAAAACTTCTTTTGATGTGTATATAATTTAAAAACAAAAGGGTAGAGTGCACTGTAGTCACAGAATAATACCTCAATTATAAAGTTGTCAAGTTTTACGGCATGTAAGAAAGCAGAGCCGAAAATTATTGTTTTTTATTCTCCGTTAGTTTCACAAGTCTGGGATATGACCAGTTTCTTCTCACAGTTCCACCAAACGAAGTCCATTCATGTTAGATTTGTTGCTCTTGGCACCCCGTCCACCTCTAATGCTACTAAATTGAACTGCTTCAAGAATATTTCAATTAGATAATGTATAAGGGGCAATCAAATGAAAACGAGACAAATGAAGTATAATAAAAAAATGGTTCAAATGGCTCTGAGCACTATGGGACTCAACATCTTAGGTCATAAGTCTCCTAGAACTTAGAACTACTTAAACCTAACTAACCTAAGGACATCACACACACCCATGCCCGAGGCAGGATTCGAACCTGCGACCGTAGCAGTCCCGCGGTTCCGGACTGCAGCGCCAGAACCGCTAGACCACCGCGGCCGGCGTATAATAAATAAGCAGTATTTCAAAAGTAATCAACATTACTGTCAATACATTTATCCCAATGTGAGACAAGACAATCAATGCCTTCAGGGATAAATGTTTGCGGTTGGCTACGGAAACACGGCTGTCAGCAAGCGTGCATCTCTTCGTCCGAAACAAATCGACGATCACGCATGTCTTTCATCATGGTCGCATGAAGAGAGATCGGGAGTGAATGGAGGATGTGTAAGGGCTTCCCAGCGAAACTTCTGTAGTGTATTCGTAACAACCTAGGCAGCATGTGGGCGGACATTATCTGTCAACATTCCTTGGTATCTGCACTTCGTTACAGAAGTAACAGTTTCAAGCTCAAGAAACCGAATAACGTGCGGGATAGAGTTGTGCTGTCCACGTGTCCCTCTGTACCGCATCCGATGACGCCAAGGATGACACAGTGGTCGGTCGGGTACTTTTTTTTTTACCTAATAGCATCGCATATTATACCACGTGCTGACCCAGTACGACGATGAAAAAATGCAGTCTGTTAACATTCGTAGTCCTCTTAAAACCTTCACAGACGGATGCTTCCTGTACGCAGTAGTGATGCCACTCCAGTGTCCTGTGTTGTCATTGGACTCAGCCGTCTGTAAGCGGCACTATCTGCTGCCGCATAAACGTAAGCCGCTGCAGACGTCGTTGCACTGACCACATTGATACTAATCTAGCTGCAAACAAGCCCAATTCCTACTCAAACGACGTTCCGTGGTTGTGCCATCCTGCACGGCTGAGTGGACGATATGTGTGTCGTCTCTGGCGTTAGACGCGTTGGGTCATAGATGTCCTGCAGTGGCCTTGGGATGACCCTTCTAGACCCATCGATTCCGTATTCGCCTAACAGTCGCACGATACCAATGAACACGAGCAGCAGAACGGTAAACTGCAATCTCTACGGCCCATGTACTTGCCACTTTCGAATTCTCGTAATTCTCTTTTAAATCCGATTCCTGAATGAGAAACCTACTGCGTAATCTGTACTCACATACAGAATGTAGAAAGCGTTACTCCCGACTGTGATGATGATGATGATGATGATGTTTTGTTTGTGGGGCGCTGAACTGCTTGGTTATCAGCGCCCGCACAAATTTCCAAACTTTGCTCAGTCAAAACTGCCACATTCATCAATGATGATGAAATGATGAAGACAACACAAACACCCAGTCATCTCGAGGCAGATGAAACTCCCTGAACGCGTCGTGAATCGGACCCGGGACACCGTGCTAGGGAAGCGAGAACGGGGCCGCAAGACCACGAGCTGCGGACTTATCCCGACTACTTCGTGCAGTGGCGTAGAAATGCTAATCAACTGCATATCTTAACATGTAGTACAATTCATGCCAGTATCAAGTTTGTTGCATGCCGCATTCGTGTTGTTGCAAACTGAATGACCAGCAGTGTATTTGCAGTTTCATTAAAAGCATGGATGTTAGTATTGATGTATCCAATTGAAGACCTGTTTAAAAGTGTATAATCCGTTTGTGAACGCAAATGCCAAGCAAGAAACGCTGGAGACTGGAGTAACAGTTGCCTGATTTATCATGTCATCCTACCACACACAAAGATGCTGCCTTTAGGGTGATGCTACACAGAGCACACTCAAATTAAAAGAAAGGATTTCCAAGATAGTATATCAAACAATAAAGTATATTCCGATAAACAGTGGCTATACAGCCAAAAGATAAGCTTATTTATACACACAAATGCACAAAAATATGACAACAGATTGCCATACTAAGAAAAAAGAGAAAATATTTGTTACCCCAAATCACAACAAAATTTCTAACATATTTACAAAAAAAAAACCAACAAACAGTTTCATTCTCCGCTTACAATGACTTAGGACGCCTATTAGTCCACAACATAACAATAGAGTCCCAAAAAGTGCAGTATGTAACATATCGTGCTCCAGTTGTCCTGACTACTACGGTGCTAAAAAAGGTAGAAGTTTCAAAAATCAGTATCCAAGAACATTCGAATGATTCCAGACAGCCGGCCACTGTGGCCGAGCGGTTCTAGGCGCTTCAGTCCGGAACCACGCGGCTGCTACGGTCGCAGGCTCGAATCCTGCCTCGGGCACGGATGTGTGTTAGTTAGGTTAGTTAGGTTTAAGTAGTTGTAAGTCTAGGGGACTGATGACCTCCGATGTTAAGTCCCATAGTGCTTAGAGCCATTTGAGCCATTTGATTTCAGACATAACCACGTCGAATAATCAGTTATTGCACAGCACATACTCGAAACTAAATACACAATCAACAAGATACAAAACAAAATCGTAGTATTACACAGTGAACCCAATCGCAAAACCCTATGTTTGTTATAGCAAATGAATAGGAAGTTTTCCTTTACGTACTATTTTAATAACTTTAAAGATGTATTTGAAATTTAGCAATTTTCAAATATTAAATTATTTCATAATTCTGATATCTGATACTACATAATAAGCTCCACCTTTGGTTGCCACACATTATTCTCGGCCATCACATATACTACCGTAAAGAAAAAAAATTGTGAAAAATGTAATTGGCAGGGATTAAGCTAGTCAGTGACTTACACAGTGGACAGGAATGAACAGTCCATGTATATTGAAGCACCAAAGAAACTGGTATAGGCTTGAGATTCAAATATAGAGATATGTAAACAGGCCTGCGGTCGCCAAAGCCAATATATGACAACACGTGTCTGGCGCAATTTTTAGATCGGTTACTGCTGCTACAGTGGCACATTATCAAGATTTAAGTGAGTTTGAACCTAGTGTTATAGTTGGCACACCAACGTTGGGACACAGCATCTCCGAGGTAGTGATGAAGTGAGGTTTTACCGTACGACCATTTCACCAGTGTACCGTGAATATCAAGAATCCGGTGAACCATCAAATCTCTGACATCGCTGCGTTCAGAGAAAGATCCTGCAAGAACGGGACCAACGATGACTGAAGAGAATCGTTCAGCGTCACAGAAGTGCAACCCTTCCGCAAACTGCAGCAGATTTCAGTGCTGGGCCATCAGCTAGTGTCATCGTGCGAACTATTCAACGAAACATCTTCGGCATGGGCTTTCGGAGCCGAAGGCTCACTCGTGTACCCCTGATGACTGCAAGACACAAAGCTTTACGCCTCATCTGGGCCAACCAACATAGACATTGTTCTGTTACTGACTGGAAACCTGTTGCCTAGTCGGACGAGTCTCGTTTCAGATTGTATCGAGCGGATGGCCGTGTACGGGTATGGAGACAACCTCATAAATCTATGGACCCTGCATGTCAGCAGGGACTGTTCAAGTTGATGGAGGCTCTATAATGGCGTGGATCGTGTGCAGTTGTAGTGATATGCGACCCCTGATACGTCTAGATACGACTCCGACGGGTGACACATACGTAAGCATCATGTCTGATCACCTGCATCCATTCATGTCCATTGTGCATTCCGACGGACTTGGGCAATTCCAGCAGGTCAATACAACACCCCACACGTCTAGAGTTGCTACAGAGTGGCTCCAGGAACACTCTTCTGTGTCTAAACTCTTCCGCTAGCCACTAAACTCTCCAGACAAGAACATTATTGAGCATATCTGGGAGGCCTTGTAACGTGCTGTTCAGTAGAGATCTCCACCACCTCGTACTCTTACGGATTGATGGACAGCCCTGCATGATTCGTGGTATCAGTTGCCTGAAACACTACTTCAGACATTAGTCGAGTCAGTGCCACGTCGTGTTGTGGCACTTCCACGTGCTCGCGGGGCCTGCTTGATATTAGGCAGGTGTACGAGTTGTTTGGCTCTTCAGTGTATGTAAACATACACCACTCTCAACACCAAGTTACGTTTTTTTAAATGGCAAAAGTACGTTTTTCTTCAGATTGAAAACCACAGGCACAGTTAGTGACGGAAGACTTTTCGCTGTTGTAAACCTCATACAGTCTCACTTACGTGAACTTTAAGGGGTGGCAACGTTGCCACAGACTCTGCCTCAACGTTGTAATGCCGTGAAGCAGGTTGCCTGCACTGTCCTAAAGCGTGCTGTAGTCTGACCCATTACGGCAGAAACTGTGGTGCCGTTTCCATTACTTAAAGTCTCCGTATTTCGGAATGTATAAGGTTTAGAATAGTGAGAACAAATTTGCCATTACTAACTGTACCTCTAGTTTTCAATTTAGTGAAAAAAAAGTGTATTTGCCGTTTAGAAAAACGTCACTTCTTAATTTTAGGGATTGTGCGTTACTGCCCTTTGTGTGAGCCCCTGACAAAGTTGCATCGCTGACCAATTATATTATTCACACTATGTTTCATTTCTGACATGTATGAGGTACCAAAATTAGGTGGGACACCCTGTATACTGAACTGCATCATGTGTCTTAATAAAACACAATTTTTATGTGGCTTAATGTGTTGTTATTCATTCCTCGTTTTTGAATCTGATCACGGATGAGAAGAAAATTTCCTGTTAATAAATAGTTACGTTCAGTTAGAGTTATAAAACTACCATAGGCTATAGTTGACTATCGTAAGTAACCATAGATTACGGTAGCTTTCACAGTAGCCTTCGTCAGTTCAGATCGTAACTGCATTAGCGGTATATTAAGTGTGTTGCACACCTATCTGGAGCTACCTCGTTTCGATCGCTTTGTCTCCGTATCTGATCAGTGTCGTAATACATTCCTCTAGAAACCGGAAACAGGGAATCGTCTAGAAACTGAGTGAGGGTATATAACGAACTGCACAACATTTTTGTTCTATATAGTTATCCTAGTGTCTATTATTTAAAAATAACAAGTGTTTATGGCAAAACTGAAACTGTCAATATTTAATTGAGATTTTATTAGAAAGTTGTTGACTTTTAACGTTAAACAGAGGAATGTTGTAGTAAAAGGGTTTATTACATAGCACAAGCAAACGCAATTCCTCAAAAAGGTAAAATTTAAAAAACGCACAAAAACATCAAAAATCGCTTAAATACTTCATCGCAGTCATACAAAATATGTTTATTTTATTGATAAACAATTTCCACAACACAGGTAACTCTTGATTTTGATCAAGGATCTATTGAGGACAACAAAAATTAGATAGATTTGTTAGATTTGTGCATGTAAACGGTACATGCATAAAAGTAATTCCTGCAGTTACCTAAAAGCGCAGAAGTAATGCGATCAACTAATTTTTATTACTTACAAAACACAATTTATATTTTGTGAGGATAAAAAATACACAGTGAAGTAACAATGAATGATGTGTGGTTCTAATTATGTACAAGACAAATAGACAAAAAACAAAGAGAAACCGACCGCTCCCAGTTGGTCTCTCGCACATTTATTGTTTGTTTCCCTACCAGTGCTACGAGCACTACCTGTAATCCTACTACTTACTACGTCATTTACGTACTGTATCATATCCACCGAAACTCAGTTTTGGTAGAGCGCAGCTCTTACAGGTTCAGTGAACACACTTTGTCCAGAACACAATTAAAGTGAGGTATGCACGACCAGATGAGTTACGCACTAGGAGCTGTAAGGGGAAGGTACGCGTAACAGTAATTTTGTAGAGATATACGAGGCGCTAGGAATCAGAGGTCGTTGAACGGAAGAGGGAGGGGCAGGGACGGAAGGCAACAATGAGCGCGGCTGGGGGCCACTAATTAGTGTCGAGGAGGCGGCAGGCAGTGGAGGCAGCTACAGCGGCGGCTGACAGCTACAGCGGCGGTCGGCTGCCTACAAGCGCCGCGGCCGGCACCCAGACACCTCGCCTGCGTGAGAGGTAATTAGCAGCCACCGACGCCACTGACACCGCTTTCCACGCCCTGCAAAGGGGCAAAAAGAATGAGCAGTCCGAGGTTTACCTGCCTGCCGAATGCAAAACGAGGTTGTGATCTTTTTTTTTTACCCCATCCATTGTATTCGGATTGAGGGAAATACCTCTTGGTGGAACTGATTGACTTTCCCTCTTCACAGGAACAACGGAGGCTGGTACACACCTCTGGTTAACTTTTGCGGGTGCTCACGAAATAAGCGTCAAACGAAAAAACTACAAAGAACGAAACTTGAAGGGGGAAACCAGATGGCGCTATGGTTGCCCCGCTAGATGACGCTGCCATAGGTCAAACGGATATCAATTGCGTTTTTTTAAAATAGGAACCCCCATTTTTATTACATATTCGTGTAGTATGTAAAGAAATATGAATGTTTTAGTTGGACCACTTTTGTCGCTTTGTGATAGATGGAGCTGTAATAGTCACAAATGTATAAGTACGTGGTATCACGTAACATTCCGCCAGTGCGAAAGGTATTTGCTTTGTGATAAATTACCCGAGTTAAAATGGACCGTTTACCAAGGAACTGGTGAAAGCAGTCGTCAGGGCGGTGAAAGCTGCCGTACCAACCAGGAGGAGAGCCATTGCGGCCTCTCCGTCACCATGGTTAACCGAAGTAGGACCGAGGCACCAGTCTGTAAGGAGCGCGATGAGGTACTATCAGCGGAGTGTCGTCTGGGAGGAGAAGCAACGTTGGTTGCAAATATACAGGGAAGCGAAGGAGCACTTTCAACAGGAGCTTAGGGCAGTCAGGCTAGAGAGCTGCGAGAAGTACGTTCAAAGCCAATTGGCTACAGACCCATGGTGCATCCCTACAAGCTAGTATGGGAGAAGATCAGGTCACCCATGGTCTTGTCTACCATCAGGGAGCAGGGCTGGATGACGGAAACCTGGCAGGAAAC
This sequence comes from Schistocerca cancellata, assembly GCF_023864275.1. Classification (NCBI taxonomy): domain Eukaryota; kingdom Metazoa; phylum Arthropoda; class Insecta; order Orthoptera; family Acrididae; genus Schistocerca; species Schistocerca cancellata. The sequence goes on from NC_064627.1 coordinate 651,904,432, forward strand.
TGCTGAGGTCCTGCTCCAGGTCCTGCTGCCTGACAATAGCGAGAATGACGACTCCAAGGCGCAACAGCAAATCAGGAGACAACATCAAGAGGAATATAGGAATAACAGCATGGTATATCCCTTCTCTGAAGAGGAAGTAGCTGCTCAGATAAAGGTCCTTAAGAAGGGCAAGGCTCCTGGCCCAGACGGCATCATAGCTCCTGGCCCCTCAGCTGGTGGCACCTCTCACAAAGCTATACAACGGATGCTTGAGGTTCGAGAAATTCCCCCGAATCTGGAAAAAAGCTAATGTAGTGACAATTAAGAAGAGCCCAGACAAAGACCCAAAATAAGCCAAATCGTACAGACCCATCTGTCTACTGGACCTACTGGGGAAACTTTTTGAGAGGTTGCTAGCAGACAGACTGGCAGCACACCGAGTACTGTGTAGGATGAGTGACAGGCAGTTCGGTTTTCGGTCGGGGAGATCGGCGTCTGACGCCATCGCCCTGGCTGCGGGGGTCTGTGGCTCAGCCCCACACAGATACATGGTCGGCATCATGGTGGATATAAGTGGCGCCTTCGACAACCTGTGGTGGCCATCGCTCTTCTCCCGCTTGCGGGAGAAGGAGTGCCCAGGGTGGCTATATGGCTGTCTTAGGAGCTATTGTGAGGATAGGGAGGTCTGGCTATCGTCCCCTAGCGGGAGATTCAGTAAAAAGATTACAAAGGGAGGTCCTCTGGGATCTGTCCTGGGGCCACTCTTTTGGGATATCAACATGGAACCCCGTTTGGACGACCTGCAGAACAGCGATGCTGTGCTAGATGGCGTAACCTACGCAGACGACCGCTTACTGCTGGTTGGCGGTCGTAGCTGCGAAGACCTGGAACCAAAAATTGAAAGGGCCATATCTATCTTGAGCACCTGGTGCCACACTGCCAAAATGAAGATCTCACCAAGTAAGTCCACATACTTACTACTGAAGGGACAACTAGTTAGGAATCCGACAGTAAGAATAGACGGCTCACCAGTTCTTCGTCGCCACGAGGCACGATACTTGGGTGTAGTCGTCGACGAGAGGTGGAGTTATACATCACACATTGACACTGTAACACAAAGATCCTTAGAAACACTCAACAATCTGATAGCGATTGGACACAAACGATTCCTCCTGCCACCAGAACTAATAAAACAATATCACAATAGTACGTTGACGTCAATTGTCGGATATGAGTCAGGAGTCTGGGCTCACAGGCTCATGAGGGTCATGCCTTCCATGGCCGTAAGAAGACTGCAGCGAAATATGCTCCTGCAATCAGTAGGGGCATATAGAACAACTCTAGGGGGAGCACTAACAGTGTTAATGGGGCCTTGTCGACTCGACATAAAGATCAGGGAACAAGCGGCAGGGTACTGGGTCAAAAAGGGAAACAGGGACCAAATAATTGAATTAATGGGGATTCACGTGGGGAACAAACCAGAAATCAGACGTAGGGGGGAGGAGCTTCGGCAAGAACAGTGCGACAATGAAGACACCAATCGCAGAACACATGAACTACTGCCCACCATCAGGAAGCGACTACAGTTAAAACACTTCGACCCTTCAAGAGGGCTGCTGCACTTTCTTACGGGACATGGATCCTACCTGGCATACTTATGCCGGTTTGGGAAACGGGCTACACCAAGGTGTGACTGTGGGGCCGCACCAGGCACCCTAGAACATGTGGTGTATGAGTGCCACCTCTTCGACGACGTAGCGGCACAATTACGACAACAGTTACCAAAGTATGACATGTATCACCTGCTCAGGTATGAGGACCACTTCCCAATCCTGAACAAGTTAGCTAATGAAATATCACACAAAGTCATACAGGAATTTCTACGGAATAATAACTAACAGATCATATCGGATCACCTGACTAGACTCCGTGCACCTGTCCTGTTCCGCCCGAGGCGTGGACTGGGCCAGCCGCTTCACGGCTGGGGTCCGCCACGTCTGGGATTAGGGGGAGGGTGCACCTTTTACCCAATTCTGACACTCACCGGACTTGACATAGGACTAAATATAAGGTTAGACGTAGGATAAGCTAGGATAGCGACATTAGTGTAGTACTGCAGCGATTAATCACTCTGGACCAGCCCAGTGCTAGGGGCATGCTCACCGGGATTAGCTCGGTGGGCACGGCCAACTAATGTAAGTTTATATATACGATGGCACACCTGTTACACTGCAGATAGAGTAGACTAATATAAGTAGTAGACATAGTCAAATATTGGCAACCTTAGGACATAGCAGTAGTGTCCATAGTGGAAGAGTAATAGAACTAACATTCTTAGAATAAAAAGATGCAGTAGTAATAATTGTATTAGTATCAATTAGGACCCACTAATGTATTAGGTGGTTGGTTGCTTATGTATCAAGTATTGAAGAATAAAGAATTTTTTTTAAAAAAAAAAGAAAACATCTGTTCAATTACATGTTATTTACTTAAGCTACTTTGATTACAATTTTAAAAAGGTTTCTGCCTTGAAGTATTTAATGAGCAGGTACTATTTGTCCTTTGACTTTCACAGACGATCTCTATATGCAAATGTCACTGCTTACTACTGGGGCACCAGAGCGGCCTGAGCTAGCGAGGCGTGTGCATCGCTGCCGCAGCGCGCTATGCTTACTCGGCCGAGGTGAGTTCGTGAGGAAGTTCTGTGCTGTGGGCGCCGCGGGAAGAAAATTGTCGTGTGTTGTTTTCACAACGCCAGCAGATTGTCGTGTTCTACTCCCCACAGCATTGGAAGGACGTACGCGCAGAGTAAACCTGCTGCTACGAGGGGTTCTTCGATTGATTTACTCATTGAGTCTGCCAACCAAGCAAGGAAGACCCGAGAAGACGAGTCGCAGCCTGTTCCCCCCTTGTACGTCAAGTGCAAAGGCGGGTGGACAGCCCTGTCGCCTTAATGACGAATAGCGCCAAGAACGAGATGCTCTACACAGACACAGACTCGCTGATCTGCGTTCTGGCAGCAAACCTGGCCGACCACAGGGCGATCAAAGTCGCCGTGGCTGCCGACATTGTCGACGCACCGCCAGCGCGTGAGAAGGCACCTTCCGCTGGAAGGAAGAAGACGACCAAGGCACTCCTAGGGAGGTTACCTTGGTGCTGTGACGAGGCAGCGGTCCGTAAAGGGCTGCTGCGAGCCGGGTTTGGTAACACAACCGCAAGGTTGCACAACCGGACCAACAAGAAGAGGGCGCCGCTCTATGGCGTGACGGTGCAAACGGCCGACGGCGAGAGCGACATCTTCGGCTTGCGGAAGTTGCTGGGCTTCCCCGTTACGAAAGAAGCTCTCCCGACCGCCATGGACCCCCAGCCCCAGTGCTTCAGGTGCCAGGGCGAGGGCCATGTGGCGAAGTATTGCCGCAATGCGGCAAGGTGCGTCAAGTGCTCTGGCGAGCACGACAGCCGCGCCTGCGACCGCGGCAGTAACGTTCAGCCGACTTCCGTCCGGTGTGGCGGCCCGCACGTCGCCAGATGGCGCGGCTGCCCGGCTTTCTGAAGCCGCAGTCGTGCCGGAGGCGGCGAGGCGGCCGCGGCCGCACCAACGCAGCGGAAGAGAAGGCGACGTCGGCAACGACGTAGGGCGCAGACCAGCCCGGCCCAGCTGAGGGACAGCGCAGAAGCAGCTCCACCTGCCATGAGTGGGGACGACCGCCCGGAGGCGGGCGGTCGGGATGCAGCTCGCGCCCCCGACAGGTTGTGTGGCCTCGACCTCGGCACCGCCGTGGAGTAAGCCACAGCTGCTCTCAAAGCCGTCATGGCGGCCTTCGCAGCCGCCGTGGCTGCAGAGAAGGAAGGGGCTTTCAGGCAATTGAGTGCAGTCCTCGCCCAAGGCCTTCGGCGGCAGAAGGGGTTCGAACACCTGCGAACACTCCTGCGACTTCGCAGAAGGACGTTCGGGTGCCTGTCCCAGCGACCGCACCAGCTGCGCCGCAGGGGAAAGGTGCAAAGAAGACAAATGCCGCCCCAACGGCATCGGCGGCGACGCCGACCGCCGTGGGGGCGGCCCCCACAAGGGTCCGAGAAGCCAAAAAGGCAGCCATCATCACACAAGCGCGAGCGAACGGTGTGCATTTCTCCGACGCTGTTGCGGCGCAGTTCACCGAGCAAGCAGAGCTGTTCGAGGCTCAGCTGCGGAAGAGCTGCAGCATGCAGTAGCGGAGGACACCGAACGGCGGCCGGCTGCCGCCGTTCAGCACCATCCTGATGAAGCTTTGACAAGTCACTGACGACATGGCACAGCTGAGGGCGTAAGGCAACACATGCATTGCCGCACTGAACTCCTATGTTACAGGGACGTAGCCACTCTAGCAGGTCCAGGAGGATCCACAGGGGCGCAGCTGCAGTACCCGGACTGGCCCACCTACAACGAGCACCCGCAGCTACAATGGTAACGATGCACGATACCTCGCACTGACATAACCTCACCTTCCATGCACTGTCGCAGTTAGCAAGCCGCTACTGCCCTTACTACCCGTCCTACTGTCGCAGAGGTTTTTTCCCTTGGCGCTTGCCTTGGCATCTTTTTTTCCCTCTGCCCTTACAAACCGCTACCCTTCGATCGCTTTTATCCACTTTCTGTCTCCTAATGGACCATGTAAATGAGTAATCCTATCCAGACGCATGGACAACGTCACAGCTCCTGATTCGAAAACTAACATGTTATACGGAGGTGACAGTAGAACTTTTGGTTTGGTCACCAGGTCGGTGTGGGCGTGGAGGGGCCCCATCCTTTTGTTAAAATACTATAATATGGATAAAGAAATTTAGTATCTCAATTTCTTAAACTCTGTGACGGTTATAGCCCTTGTTAATATTATTAACTGCTAAAGTGGATGGAAATCCGTTCGCTGTATAACGGTTTGGACAGGTGCCCGGTAAAATTTTGAGTATTCTTGTTCAGCAGTTATATTAACTTACATTGATTTAAGGGCTTGGTGCTACGAATTTTTTATGATATTTCTTAGAATACTAATTGAATTCTCTTGCGGACTTTAATTCTTCACGTGGGCAGAACTCCGACTGGTGTGTCCAACTATTTGGGGCAGGTGCCTGGTAAAACTTTGTTGCATTAAAAAAAATCTGGTATTAGATTAAGTTTCTGATTACTGAAGAGGCAAGGCCCGTGATAGTTTTCTAATTGCTATCTTCGTTCTATTTATGTTGGCCAAATTGTAAGTGGGTTAGAGTCCACTGAGATTTTCAAATTAAAATTTAAAAAAAGGGTGAACAAGAGTGTTTTTTCTTCTTTTAACTGTTTAGTGATTAAAGGTCTAACTATGAGTCTACTGATCTGCCGGCGGGCAGGCGCCGCCACCTATAACTTCGACATCTTGTAGCGTCGTTGGATGACGCTTCCGGACACGTGTTCCTATTCTCATTTTGTTCCTCAAGACATCCTCTACACCCCTCAAAGTTTGTCGGTGTAAATTTCAAACACCATGCACACTGTGAAAAGTAATGATCTTATAACACTCCTTTGGGGCACGCCCGACGTTACCTCTATTTCTGAAGATTTGTCACCATTGAGAAAGACATGCTGTTCTTCGTTTGCTAGAAACTTCTCACGCCAGTCACTCAACCGGTGTGACAGGCCGTACTCTCGTATTTTCTTCATTAGAGTGCAGTGCAGAACTGTATCGAAATCCTTCCTGAAATCGACAAGCACGGGATAAACATGGGCGCCAGAACATAACGTTTTCTGGTTCAAAAATGGTTCAAATGGTACTGAGCACTATGGGACTTAACATCTGAGGTCATCAGTCCCCTAGAACTTATAACTACTTAAACCTAACTAACCTAAGGACATCACACGCATCCATGCCCGAGGCAGGATCCGAACCTGCGACCGTAGCGGTCGCGCGGTTCCAGACTGAAGCGCCTAGAACTGCTCGGCTACACAGGCCGGCGCGTTTGCTGGGCTCGTGGACGAACATAGTGAGTTGGGTTTCACTCTAGAGTTACCTTTCTGTTCCATGATAAAACGTTTGTCTCACCTGATTTAAGGGGGGGCGTTCATGAAAAACACACATTGTTTAATACACACACCAAGTCCACAGTTTTGTAGATACGACAATGACATTTCGGACCATTACAAGAAATGAGCACATTTACTATTAAATCCCTTGTATTACATATAGTTAACTTTTTTCTGGAATTTAAAACTTTTATTTTCTATAAAATACTATTATGTACCTTTTCTCAGTAATTATTTAAGAGATTTGTATAAATTTTTCTCTGTTTAATTTCTTTGCTTATAGTAAGCTTCTCTCATGAGGTTTCTTGAATACATCGAACAGCAGACTATTAATAATATTTTAATTACAATTACCTAAGTGTAATTCAAAATTTATGCAAAATTCCAAGCGGTTTCGCCCCAAATCTCAACTTACACTCAGAATTTCAAAGTTTACTCTTGAGACAACATTTATTGGGTTTGTAGAAATAGTGTGCAAACTTCCATAGTTCTAGACTTCATAGACTCTGAGAAAAAGGCACATAAACTAAAAAACATAATTTTGAGAAAATGGAATTTAAAGTTCAGCATGACTGTCTTTTCTTATGTCACCACTTCACAAGGCCCCAGATTTGTAATCAGGGACCCCTTTTCCTTCAAGCCTTTTCTTCTGGTTGCCTGTTTCTGTCTTTATTTATTTATTTATTTACACGTCAAGTCCCGTAGGACCAAATTGAGGAGCAAATCTCCAAGGTCATGGAACGTGTCAGTACATGAACTTACAACATAAAAGTAATAACAGATCAAAATAAATGTTCATGAACCTGTAAAAAACTCAGTCCATAAGTTTAAGTAAACGCTATCAGCAATACAATAACAATCAGCTTAATTTTTCAAGGAACTCCTCGACAGAATAGAAGGAGTGACCCATGAGGAAACTCTTCAGTTTCGATTTGAAAGCGCGTGGATTACTGCTAAGATTTTTGAATTCCAGTGGCAGCTTATTGAAAATGGATGCAGCAGTATACTGCACACCTTTTTGCACAAGAGTTAATGAACTCCGATCCAAATGGAGGTTTGATTTCTGCCGAATATTAACCGAGTGAAAGCTGCTTATTCTGGAAAATAAACTAATATTGGTAACAAGAAATGACAAAAAGGAATATACATATTGAGAGGCCAATGTCAGTTCGTGAACTCACACCACTTATTGCCCGAACCAAAAATATCCTTCTATAATGGGAAGAGTTACCCCAAAACATAATACCATACGACATAAGTGAATAAAAATAAGCAAAGTAGACTAATTTACATGTCGAAGTATCAGTCACTTTTGATACCGTTCGAATAGTGAAAATGGCAGTATTAAGTCTTTGAATAAGATCCTGAACGTGGGCTTTCCACGACAGCTTACTATCTATCTGAACACCTAGAAATTAGAACTGTTCAGTTTCACTAATCATATGCCCGTTCTGTGAGATTAAAACGTCAGGTTTTGTTGAATTGTGTGTTAGAAACTATAAAAACTGAGTCTTACTGTGATTTAATGTTATTTTATTTTCTACAAGCCATGAACTGAGGTCATGTACTGCACTACTTGAAACGGAGTCAATGTTGCACGCAACATCATTTACTACCAAGCTAGTGTCATCAGCAAACATAAATATTTTAGAGTTACCCATAATACTAGAGGGCATATCATTTATATAACTAAGGAACAGGAGTGGCCCCAACATTGATCCCACATCACAGCCGTTATCAACATTGTGAATAATGACCTTTTGCTGCCTGTTGCTAAAGTAAGAGGTGAACCAGTTGTGAGCTACTCCCCTTATTCCGTAATGGTCCAACTTATGGAGCAATATTGTGAGATCAACACAGTCAAATGCCTTTGTTAAATCAAAAAATACGCCAGGCGTTCGAAACTTTTTGTTTAGCCCATCCAGTACCTCACAGAGAAAAGAGAATATAGCATTTTCAGTTGTCAAACGACTTCTAAAGCCGAACTGTACATTTGATAGCAAATCGTGTGATATAAAATGATCAATTAACCTTACATACACAGCATTTTCGAGAACTTTTGCAAACACTAATGGCATAGAAATAGGTCTAAAATTATCTGCATTATCCCTTTCTCCCTTTTTATAAAGCGGCTTTACTACTGAGTACTTTAATTGCTCAGGAAACTGACCATTCCTAAAGGAAAAATTACAAATATGGCTAAATACAGGGCTAACATGTGCAGCACAGTGCTTTAACATTGTGCTAGACACTCCATCATAACCATGAGAGTCTTTAGTCTTCAGTGCTTTAATTATTGACTCAATCTCCCTCTTGTCTGTATCACAGAGGAGTATTTCAGACGTCAATCTAGGAAAGGCATTTGCTAAGAAATGTATATGATTCCGTGTAGAAACTAAATTTTATTTAATTCAGCAGCAATGCTCAGAAAATGATTGTTAAATACTGTACATATATCTGATTTATCAGTAACAGAAATATTATTACTGCGAACTGACTTTATATCATCGACCTTGTGCTGCTGACCAGACATCTCCTTCACAACTGACCATATGGCTTTAATTTTATCCTGTGAATTAACTATTCTATTTGCATACCACATACTTTTTGCCTTGCTAATAACATTTTTAAGCACCTTACAATATCGTTTGTAATGGGCTACTGTAGCTTGATTGTGACTACTTCTAACATTTTGATATAATTCCCGCTATGTTCTACATGATACCCTTATCCCACTAGTCAGCCAACCAGGTTGTCCAATACTGCTAGTACCCTGTTTAGAATGTTCTAATGGAAAGCAACTCTCAAAGCGCATGAGAAATGTGTTATGGAAAGCATTGTATTTATCATCTATATTAACGGCACTATAAACATCTTGCCACTCTTGTTCCGTGACAAGTTTTAAAAAACTCTCTATTGCTGTTGGATTAACTTTCCTTCGTAGTTTGTAATTAAATATGACATTGGTTTGAGTACAAAAACCTTTTAGTGTTAAAATTTGTGTATCATGGTCTGAAAGGCCATTCACCATTTTACTAACAGTAATGAAGAATGAATAAAAACCTTGTCTATGACTGTGCTACTGTTCCCCTGCACCCTAGTTGGAAAAAATACCGTTTGCATCAGATCATATGAATTTAGGAGATTTACCAGCATCCTTTTCCTTGTACAATCATATACAAAATTAATATTGAAGTCACCACATACAACTACTTTCTGGTACTTCTTACAAAGTGAATCAAGAACCCTCTCTAGCTTAAGCAAAAATGCTCTGAAGTCAGAGTTAGGGGACCTATAAACAACAGCAATTAGAAGTTAAGTTTCACTAAATTCAACTGATGCTGCACAACTTTCAAATATCTGTTCAGTGCAGTGTCGTGATACATCTGTGGACTCAAGTGAAATACTGCTTTTTACGTACAGAGCCACTTCCCCACCCCGCAAGGAACTCCTTGAGAAACAGCCAGCTAATCTGTAGCCTGTTAAAGGAAGCCTCTGAATTATCAAATTATTTAAGTGGTGCTCTGATATACCAATAATTTCAGAGTTAACATCTATTAGCAGTTCACTAACTTTATCTCTAATACCTCTTATATTTTGATGAAATATGCTAATTCCTTCTCTACTTGGAAACGTTACGTCCTCTGGTGGTGAGCCCTTAGTTAGAGGCACTTCCTTTAAGCAGGTATACCTATCAGCTGACTTCAGTCTAAAAAAGGTGCAGCTCTAACACCAACTCCTACAGGAATTTTTCCATGAGTGACTCCACTACCACCATCACCACCCACTACACTGTCACCTATAAGCTTAGCCAGCGTCCCCTTCACATACCTATTGAGATGCAGGTCATGCCTAGTGAAAACCCATCTACTGATAGACCCAACTGGCACCACTGAGATGTGATCCATGCCCTCCGCCATCAGTGCCCTCCCCAGCCCCACATTAAAGCGCCTTACAGCCGCATTAAGGTGAGGCCGATCATGACGCTGAAACAGTTGCGTTGTTCACGAAGCTAGTACTCAAGTTTTTTTCAAAAAGTGGGCGTGGCTGGAAGGTCAAGTCATACATTTAATTATTTTCCAGGCACTTCGGATGCTATTACGTCACTGAAACTTTTGGGAACTAATTGTCCATGAGTTCTAGTAACAAATCTAAAAAAAATAAAACTGAAATTTTCGGTCTACTTTATGAACGTCCCCCTTCAAGAGGTTCTTTTGAGATTGCGATTAGAAACTTAGGGTAATTTAAAATCCATCGTTCGACAAGAATATAGGGAGCACATCATTTGTGGCAAGGCGCCCTTCCTGCGCCAGAAGCCGGCGACCTGCGCCCACACCCTTCCCTCCCTCCCTCCCTCCCTCTGTCCAGCGTGCGCCTGGCCGATGTAAAATATGCCGGCTCACCTCCTACCCTTGGCGCCGGCCGCCGACCCTCGCTGTGATTCATATCCCGTATCCATTTACGTCGCCTACGCAGCAGAGGATAGATGGAGAGGTCTGTGGAGGGAACGTTGCCAGCAAACCTTACCGGATGAATATCATACGACGGCTAACTATCATCGGGAAATCATTAAACATATGAAATAAAAGTACGAAAAAAAGACCAATACCGACATGTTTTCAAGTCTACATAAATAAGAGTCCATAAAAACTGTTTCAACGTCTGTAAATGTGTCACAAATGCAAAATATCTCGTATACAATGAGCAATACAATCATAACTTCACTTTTTCTAAACCCGTAATTATTTGCCAGGTGCCTGCTACCTTCGTCTGTATTGGCGCAAAAGCGTGGCACCCTGTGACGTCATTCTTGGGCTCAGCAAGAGCAAGAAGTCAACACACGCGTAAAAGAAATGTCAGAGCATGCATTGTGTTGTACAATGCCTGATATCAGTGAGACGGAGTTCCATGACTGTTGCATTTAGTCGGTCAATACAGGGACGTTTAATGCTGTTTGTGGATGACGCTGGAGTTGTCATCTGATGATGTCCCATATGTACTCGGTTGGAGACAGATCTGATGACCGAGCAGGCCAAAGCAACGTCGACACTCTATAGAGCACGTCTGATAACAACAAGGATATAAGGGGTGAGCATTAGCCTGATGGAAAGTATCCCCTGGAATGCTGTTCGTAAATGGCAGCACAACAGGTCGAATCGCCAGATTGAAAAACTGTTTTTCAGTCTACATCTACATCTACATCTACATCTATACTCCGCAATCCACCATACGGTGCGTGACGGAGGGTACCTCGTACCACAAATAGCATCTTCTCTCCCTGTTCCACTGCCAAACAGAACGAGGGAAAAGTGACTGCCTATATGCCTCTGTACGAGCCCTAATCTCTCTTATCTTATCTTTGTGGTCCTTCCGCGAAATATAAGTTGGCGGCAGTAAAATTGTACTGCAGTCAGCCTCAAATGCTGGTTCTCTAAATTTCCTCAGTAGCGATTCACAAAAAGAACGCCTCCTTTCCTCTAGAGACTCCCACCCGAGTTCCTGAAGCATTTCCGTAACACTTGCGTGATGATCAAACCTACCAGTAACAAATCTAGAAGCCCGCCTCTGAATTGCTTCTATGTCCTCCCTCAATCCGACCTGATAGGGATCCAAAACGCTCGAGCAGTACTCAAGAATAGGTCGTATTAGTGTTTTATAAGCGGTCTCCTTTACAGAGGAACCACATCTTCCCAAAATTCTACCAATGAGCCGAAGGCGACTATCCGCCTTCCCCACAACTGCCATTACATGCTTGTCCCACTTCATATCGCTCTGCAATGTTACGCCCAAATATTTAATCGACGTGACTGTGTCAAACGCTACACTACTAATGGAGTATTCAAACATTACAGGATTCTTTTTCCTATTCATCTGCATTAATTTACATTATCTTTATTTAGAGTTGTCTGTCATTCTTTACACCAATTACAAATCCTGTCCAAGTCATCTTGTGTCCTCCTACAGTCACTCAACGACGACACCTTCCCGTACACCACGGCATCATCAACAAACAGCCGCACATTGGTATCCACCCTATCCAAAAGATCATTTATGTAGATAGACAACAACAGAGGACCTACCACACTTCCCTGGGGCACCCCAGATGATACCCTCACCTCCGATGAACACTCACCATCGAGGACAACGTACTGGGTTCTATTACTTAAAAAGTAAGAGTGTGTGGGACAACCTCTAGAGTGCTACCGCTGTCATACGAAATCGCATCCCAGACCGTAACTCCAGCTGCAGGTCCAGTGCGTCTAGCACATAGATAGGTGGTTGCTTCTACCCAACACACAGTCGTCGCTGGCACCGAGGCAGAACCAGTTTTCATTAGTAAGCACAACAGACCTTCACACTGCCATCCAATGAGGTCTGGCTTGACACCACTGAAGTAGCAAATGGCGATTGTTTGGGGCAGTGGAATGTACGCTGCAGGGCGTCTTGGCTCGGCGCTGTCCTTGAAGTAACCGATTTGTAACAGTCCGTTGTGTAACCGTGGCGCCAACTGTTACTCGAACTGCTACTGCAGGTGCAGTACGTTGTGCCAGAGCCATACACCCAATACGCCCGTCTTGCTCTCGATAGTGCCAAGTGGCCGTCGGGAGCTCGGTCTTCTTGCGAACCTATAATTTCGTGACCACGCTGCTAGCCATCACCTACAGTGGCTACATTCCTGCCAAGTCTTTCCGTAAAATCATAGAAGGAACATCCAGCTTCTCACCGCCCTATTACAGGACCTCGTTCAAACTCAGTGAGGTGTTGATAATGGCGTCTTTGTCGCCTTAAACGCATCTTGATTAACATCAATTCTCCACGTCCAATCTCAAAGATAACCACTGCTCGCGACCGTTACATCGCGTATTTAAAGCAAACCTAATTAGCATCCCCATCGTGACGCTACTAGCGCCACTCTTACGAGAAATCTGGATAGACATCATTCGGGCTTAGAAACTCGCTTACCAACTATCGTTTCTGTCGCGCAACTTCTTGGTGTTGCGATTTTTTTTTTAAATCTGTGTACATAAACGAATTAGGACACAGTTTTAGAAGCCCTTTTAGGTGTTTTTGCATATGATGCTGTCATTTACCGTCCATTAAAGTCATCAGAAGATCAATTGGAATTGCAAAATAATGTAGATAAGATGTCTGTAGGATGTGAAAATTCGAAATTGGCTCTAAATAGTGAAAAGTTTGAGGTCATCCACACGAGTACTAAAAGCAATCAGATACTGTCACTCCAACTAAATACTTAGGGATTACAATTACGAATAATTTACACTGGAACAATTACATCAATGACGTTGTGCGGAAAGCGAACCAAAGACTGAGTTTTACTGGCGGAACACTGAGAAGCAACAGGTTTACTGAAAAGACTGCATATACTACGCTTGTCCGTCCTCTTCTGGAGTACTGCAGCGCGTTACGTGTTTCTTACGAGATAGGATTGACGGAGGACATGCAGAGGATATGATACCCGGGTTGGAGAGGAAATCACGCGTTTTTCGTTGCAGTGAGATCTCTTCACGAAATTTTAATCGTAAACTTCTCTCTCGGAAAGCGAAAATATTTATTGGTGCTAACATTCATAGGAAGAAATGATCATCGTAATAAAATTAGACAAGTCAGAGCTCGCAGGGAATGATTTAATGTTCGTTTTTTCCATGGGCCATTCGAGAGTGGAACGGTAGGGTAATAGCCTGGAGGTAGTTTGATGAACCCCCTGTCAGGCACTTAATTGTGAATTACAGAGTACGCATGTAGATGTAGATACAGACTAAATATGAAACTCGTAAATAAATATGATGCATTAAAAATCTAAAACAATACTACACTCTGCAGTCACATTGATGTGACGACCAGTCAAATGCCTTTAATAACCACCTTTCCCACCAAGGACCGCTAAGAGACGTGCAGGAAGAGGGTCAATGAGTTTCTGGAGATTACCATCGAGGATGTGCAGCCATGCCGAATTCAGTACCGTAACCAGCTGCGCTAGGCTTCTCGTTTGACGACCCATGGCGCATAAAGCCCGATGTAGTTGGTTCCACACATTGGTGAATGGGTTTAAATCCAGGCAGTTTCGTGGCCAAAGGAGTGTGATAAACTCATCCTGGTTGTACTGGGCCATCCTTTCGGCACAGACCACTTCTAGAAATAACACATTATTTGCAGACGCTAGGAACTCTGCGATACGTAGGAGAGAAAGCAACGCCCAACAGCGTAGCCTCTACCTTGGAATACGTCACTTAACTGTGCAGATAAGTAAGTGCCTAATATCTGTATTTTCTGTATTCAGAAATGGTCGTCTATCCAGGCACAACGATAGCACTTCACAAGATAACGTCTCTCCTCTTCCACAAACCAACGGAAAATCTCCAACTAAATGAGACATCTTATACTTACAAAAGCTTCGCTATCAAGTATCAAAACGTTCAGCCACTGCCTCCGCACAAAACTAACAAACAGTAGAACTCAATCTTAGATTTTGTTTAGTCGTAGTCTCAACTGTTACTACCCACAAAATTCTAAGTTTCATCATAAATGCACACTATGTGATCAAAAGTATCCGGACACCTGGCTGAAAATGATTTACAAGGTCGTGGTGCCCTCCATCAGTAATGCTGGAATTCAATATGGTGTTGGCCCACCCTTAGCCACGACAGCTTCCATTCTCCCAGGCATACGTTCAGTCAGGTGCTCGAAGGTTTCTTGGGGAATGGCAGCCCATTCTTCACGCAGTGCTGCACTGACGAGAGGTATCGATGTCGGTCGGGGAGGCCTGGCACGAAATCGGCATTCCAAAACATTCCAAAGGTGTTCTGTGGGATTTAGGTCAGGACTCTGTGCAGGCCAGTCCATTACAGGGATGTTATTGTCGTGTAACCACTCCGTCACAGGCCGTGCGTTATGAACAGTTGCTCCATCGTGTTGAAAGATGCAATCGCCATCCACGAATTGCCCTTCAACAGTGGGAAACAAGAAGGTGCTTAAAACATCAATGTAGGACTGTGCTGTTATAGTGCCACGCAAAACAACAAGGGGTGCAAGCCCCTCCATGGAAAACATGACCACACCATAACACCACCGCCTCCGAATTTTACTGTTGGCACTACACACGCTGGCAGATAACGTTCACTGGGCATTCGCCATACCCACACCCTGCCATCGGATCGTCACATTATGTACCGTGATTCGTCACTCCACACAACATTTTTTCACAATCGCCCAATGTTCACGCTCCCTACACAAAGCGAGGGGTAGTTCGGCATTTACCGCCGTGATGTGTGGCTTATGAGCAGCCGCTCGATCATGAAATCCAAGTTTTCTCACCTCCCGCTTAATTTTCATAGTACTTGCAGTGGATCCTGATGTAGTTTGGAATTCCTGTGTGATGGTCTAGATAGATGTCTGCTTATTACCCATTACGACCCTCTTCAACAGTCGGTGGTCTCTGTCAGTCAACAGACGAGGTCGGCCTGTACACTTTTGTGCTGTACGTGTCCCTTCACGTTTCCACTTCATTATCACATCGGAAACAGTGGACCTATGGATATTCAGGGCTGTGGAAATCTCGCGTACAGACGTATGACACAAGTGACACCCAATTACCTGACCACCTTCGAAGTCCGTGAGTTACTCGGAGCTCCCCATTGCTCCCCATTCTGCTCTCTCACGATATCTAATGACTACTGAGGTCGCTGATATGGAATACCCGGCAATAGGTGGCAGCAAAATGCACCTAATATGAAAAACGTATGTTTTTGGGGTGTCCGGATACTTTTGATCACATAGTGTATCTGCTGCTTCTCCCGCCACACGATGAGCTTAAACACCACCCTAATCGGCCAAACGATTCCTTTCTCCAACAAGCCAATAATATTTTCAAAGTATCTACCTAAACGACTGAAGAGTTACTTTGAATTCTTCTGAGTCAAAACCCCGTAGCGACCCTCTCATTGCAACTCGCTTATCCAGACTTACTCTTGCGACCGTTTTTAGACTGACTCTTGAGAGAGTAACCAAACTTTCTTAAGTGACAAGCCAAGAACCATTTACGGCGATCAAACATATCATGCTAATTCTCTAACAGTAAGTTTTTCTTCTTAGCAGCCGCTGGCCTGATCTTGAAGAAACCAGCTACTACGTAGCTGTAATCTCTTCAGCACGCCGTTACACTGCAGTCGGCTGGTTGTAATAAACTCACTGACTTCTCTAGAAACCCTTTCCGTGTACATCAGGGAACAAAATCTACCAACATTTTAACAAACATATATAAGAAAAGATTACAGACTCATAAACAAACTCTCGATTCTTCAGAAAACAGTCAACTCCGATAATAAGATGAGGCGATAACACCCCGTAACGCGCTTTAAATTTGGGGCAATACATGGTGCTCTCCAAATCAAGCACTTAGAATTTCAGCTTTGTGAGAAGTTGCATTATCCTGTTGGTAGCTGTCATCGTCCAGAGGAAAAACAAACTGCTTGTAGAAGCGGGCATGGTCCCCAAGGGTAGACGCATAATTGTGTCAATCTAATGTGCCTTCTAGAAAAACGATATCTCCCAGACCTTATTGGATGTATGGTCCGGCTGCTATACAAAACACTTTTCTTAGGTGAACCAAACATGTTTCAGCACCTCTGGGCCATCAACAGTGGGTTTCCTTTATTTAGTATTGCAAAATTTTAGGATATTTTAAGTGATAACTAAGAATATTAGGCCTAAAGACAGTTTTTATTTATTTCTGTTATTATCTTGATTTTAGATCATGTGTCTAGTCCTGTACCAAGAGCTTGCCATATGCAACCAAACGATGTTAATGTGAGGTTTATTAGCGAGTTAACATATCCCTTTATATTTAAAAGCAATTAAAGGAACGTGTAAGTAAACATTAATTTACGTGCATTTGTAAAGCACCTGATGGTGGCAGCATCCTGAGGAAACGACGAGACAATAAATATTGTTTAATGAAAGTGACTGAAGCTGAAAAATTATTTTACTTTTTTTCGGTAATATTGTATGTAATTCGTGATTGTGCCTTTGGGAAGTAATTAAGATAAGCAATTTCTTTTGAGTCAGAGAAGAACAACCAAAACCCATTCAGAAAAGTGGAAAAAAATTACCAATTAAGTGGAATTCGAAGAGTGGACTTTTCTGTGATACATGATTGTCTGCCACCTTTCTGTTACGAGCACTGATTATGAAGTAAATAAGTAAATGTCTTAAAGTATTAGCAGTTCAAACATTGCTCTTTTCATTGTAGTCTGCAGACTACACCACAAGTTCCTTACACTGCCGTAGACATCCTCCATTTCAAACATCCCCACGTCACTGGAACCGATCTCCAAGTAAAGGGCACCACAAACATTCCCAGAGATAGACACGTTTTCCCCGACACCGCGACGAACGTTTGTTGTACGTATCATCGGAACGAAAGCGGTGCCCCAACTGCCGCTAGCTGGCTTATTAAACGAAGATCTCTCTACCGTCTCGGTGCCCGGCAATAAATATGTCGGAGGGTGCAATCTCGCCATCAGAGAAATTACTCGCTGCCTCTGAGCCTCGCAGAGTACATTTTAATTTAGTGCCTTTATTAAGCCATTATCTCTGCAATAAAGCAAACATTAATCATCGGTCTCGGTGTCCGAAGGCGCGACCTCCTCCGTTTCTTGCCGGCCGTTCACGGTGCTCTGCTTGTCCGTGTGAAGTTACAGCAGTGATTTACGACGCGGCTCACGGCGGTGCTTAAGGCAGTGCCTACTGCGGGTTAATCTCAGCACCGCATTAAACGCGGGTTTTTGTCCTGCGTTAATGTTATTTATGTCGCGCGCCCATCCGTCATCCCGCCGCGGTAATTACGTCGGACAGGACAGTTTGTCAGTACGGTTGTCATGCTGAAACCTGCTGCCATCCCCTGCCAGAGGATACGCGCGGCTAATTGCTGCCGTGTTCCGGACTGTGCAGCCAAAAAGGCCACATCAGCTGTCGCCGGCGCCGTATCCAGACGCCTGCTCCTACAAGTGTCTCGGCTCACAGGCTGCTGGTGCCCACACCAGTGCGAGCGACAAAGAGAGCGCTACCTGGAGTACGCCCCAAGTTGTCAGGAGAGGCACCTAGTCTGTGGAAGCATATCAACTGATACAAGGCATATGTTCACTGTACCTATAAATGCAGAAGAAAGCAGCTGTGAAACGATTGAAGAGAAATGTTTCCACTAGGTTCAGAAGCTCATAGAAGTGAAGGCCACAGACCGAGGAAAGAAAGTGAATTCTCCTGCCCTGGTGGGAATGCTGGGACGTCGCCGGAAAGGGAAGACGAACCGACAACTTTGTTACAAATATCAAACAAAGGATTGGTTTTCGACATCTGAACGCCTCATGAAGGCTGGCCCAATGTCAGGCGGCCACGGTCCACATTGCAGTCGCTTGCACTGAATCTTAGTCTTGCAAATGACGACATGTATTCTATGTTTCTTTTCTTTGTTTTTTGAAAATCGTCGCATTCTGAGAGGATAACTTTATCCTCTACATTTGTAATAACTTTCATTCTCTCTCTACCTACTTTTACTTTATTCAATGCCTTGTTACTTAAACAGTCATCACGGCTATTAAATAGGATTGACGCACATAGTATTCTTGTCTCACTCTTTTAAATAAGAACTTTTCCATTTCTCCCACTTGTGTGTAGTGGAACTCTGAATAAATCCCTTTCTATATTCCCTGATGATGCCTGCAATACAAATGGGTTCTTTAGGTTGCTGAAAGAGTTTTCGCGTTTTGAAGCTCCGACTCAACGAGACTACTTGAACTGGTCCTGTGCGCGTGATTAGCGGATGAAAAAAACAGACCTCACGTTTCACCATTGTCTGCTCTGACAACAAAAATTAGGACAGAGCGAGGTGGCGCAATGGTTAGCATACTGGACTCGCATTCGAGAGAGCGACAGTTCAAACCCTCCTCCGGCCATCCAGATTAAGGTTTCCGTGGTTTCCCTAAATCGCTCAAGGCAAGTGCCGAAATGGTTCCTTTGAAAGGGCACGGCCGATTTCCTTCCTATCCTTGATACAATCCGAGCTGGTGTTCCATCTCCAACGAGCTTAATGTCGACGGGACATTAAACTCAATCTTCCCTCCTTTTCTTAAAAAAATTAGAGAAAGTGATGTGGGTTCCAGGTCAGGGATATAGGGATACCTGCACAACACCTACCGTAACACAATGTGAACCTCCATGATCTCGCTGTTAAGTAACAGGACCTTGCGTCAATGGAAGGATGAGTGACCTGGACGGAGGCACAACACGGTGGGGACGATGGAGCCAACTTCTCCACTGACGCGTAGCCTCGCCCAGCCACTGACATGGGGATGATTTGATTTGCATTAACAGGGTGTGTAGCGCACGACTGGGATTTCAACATATCTAATACGGAAGGCGCAACTCTTAACCGTTTTCGAGAAAACCGAGTCTGAAAATTGTAAGGGTTCTTATACACTCCTGGAAATTGAAATAAGAACATCGTGAATTCATTGTCCCAGGAAGGGGAAACTTTATTGACACATTCCTGGGGTCAGATACATCACATGATCACACTGACAGAACCACAGGCACATAGACACAGGCAACAGAGCATGCACAATGTCGGCACTAGTACAGTGTATATCCACCTTTCGCAGCAATGCAGGCTGCTATTCGCCCATGGAGACGATCGTAGAGATGCTGGATGTAGTCCTGTGGAACGGCTTGCCATGCCATTTCCACCTGGCGCCTCAGTTGGACCAGCGTTCGTGCTGGACGTGCAGACCGCGTGAGACGACGCTTCATCCAGTCCCAAACATGCTCAATGGGGGACAGATCCGGAGATCTTGGTGGCCAGGGTAGTTGACTTACACCTTCTAGAGCACGTTGGGTGGTACGGGATACATGCGGACGTGCATTGTCCTGTTGGAACAGCAAGTTCCCTTGCCGGTCTAGCAATGGTAGAACGATGGGTTCTATGACGGTTTGGATGTACCGTGCACTATTCAGTGTCCCCTCGACGATCACCAGTGGTGTACGGCCAGTGTAGGAGATCGCTCCCCACACCATGAAGCCGGGTGTTGGCCCTGTGTGCCTCGGTCGTATGCAGTCCTGATTGTGGCGCTCACCTGCACGGCGCCAAACACGCATACGACCATCATTGGCACCAAGGCAGAAGCGACTCTCATCGCTGAAGACGACACGTCTCCATTCGTCCCTCCATTCACGCCTGTCGCGACACCACTGGAGGCGGGCAGCACGATGTTGGGGCGTGAGCGGAAGACGGCCTAACGGTGTGCGGGACCGTAGCCCAGCTTCATGGAGACGGTTGCGAATGGTCCTCGCCGATACCCCAGGAGCAACAGTGTCCCTAATTTGCTGGGAAGTGGCGGTGCGGTCCCCTACGGCACTGCGTAGGATCCTACGGTCTTGGCGTGCATCCGTGCGTCGCTGCGGTCCGGTCCCAGGTCGACGGGCACGTGCACCTTCCGCCGACCACTGGCGACAACATCGATGTACTGTGGAGACCTCACGCCCCACGTGTTGAGCAATTCGGCGGTACGTCCACCCGGCCTCCCGCATGCCCACTATACGCCCTCGCTCAAAGTCCGTCAACTGCACATACGGTTCACGTCCACGCTGTCGCGGCATGCTACCAGTGTTAAAGACTGCGATGGAGCTCCGTATGCCACGGCAAACTGGCTCACACTGACGGCGGCGGTGCACAAATGCTGCGCAGCTAGCGCCATTCGACGGCCAACACCGCGGTTCCTGGTGTGTCCGCTGTGCCGTGCGTGTGATCATTGCTTGTACAGCCCTCTCGCAGTGTCCGGAGCAAGTATGGTGGGTCTGACACACCGGTGTCAATGTCTTCTTTTTTCCATTTCCAGGAGTGTATACTTTGCGAGGTCGCGCGTCAGCTAGGAGTCTGTAGCTCAACATGCAAACTTTCCGTTTCATAAGGGTGCGGTCTCGGGATCGAATCTCGCTGGCGGTACTACTTTTTTGTGAGCTGTCTGCATCAATATCCGGTGATACACTTCGGTAAGTATGGTACGCCGGGAAATTGTTTGACGACAGAGAACCGTTCATAAATCTCAACCAAGTTTGTTTTGCAACTGACACATTGAAAGAAACATGCACATGTAAAAATTCGGTGTCCGTTAATTGTGCAGTATGTCGCAACAATTATTGTTTCCCATGTTTCTACCATCAGTTTCACCCTACTTCGTGCGGTGTTCCATAGTTACACTTTATACTTGCCGCAAATGTAGATACGATAATAAAAATAAAATCACTACACTGACTTGATTGAAAGTTCTCACGTATCCTTATTTTTTCAGTCTCCTGAAGAAAAAAACTTTTTCCCCTTTTTTCGGGATAAAGACCATAAAAATAATAAACGAGTGATTAAATATTGATAATTGCACGGTCATCTATCTGTTTTCAGAATTACGTGGAAATAAAAAAACAAACACCGCGATCGGTGCTCGATCCAGAGGCCTTCGCTTATGAAACTAAGTGCTTATTCGCTCGGCTGCGGACTCCTGAAATACGAGCCGCATTACAAGGAATATAAGCACACCTACAACTGTCTCGAAAATGGTTGAGAGTTGCGTCTTCCTGTTTACACATGCTCAAGTTTTAGTCGTGCCCTACACACCCAGGCAATATGATTCAAATCGGTGATGAGAAGTTCGTACAGCGAGAGAAGCCATCCTTAAACTGTTTCCGGAGAGCTACATATCTTTTGAGGCACAGATTTCTTTCAGTTACAGAGTCCCAGTAGATCAATGCGTGAGATAAAAATTTCGTTCCAAGAGCATAAATGCATATCACAAGGCTGTGCTCGGCAACTGCTGCTTTTTAAATCTACATTCTGTCCCAAGTTTTGGGAAGAAACACTTGCTTCATTGCCGGCCGCGGTGGTCTAGCGGTTCTGGCGCTGCAGTCCGGAACCGCGGGACTGCTACGGTCGCAGGTTCGAATCCTGCCTCGGACATGGGTGTGTGTGATGTCCTTAGGTTAGTTAGGTTTAAGTAGTTCTAAGTTCTAGGGGACTTATGACCTAAGATGTTGAGTCCCATAGTGCTTAGAGCCATTTGAACCATTTTTGAACTTGCTTCATTCTCTAGACTTGTTCAAAAAGTCACACACCGAGTAATTTTCTATTTTGGAGACGCTGTACAGTTCTGAACATCTATTTGTACACATCTACCTACTTGTTATTTTCGCAGATTTTTTTTTTTTTTTAAGACTGTGGACGGCCGAGTAACTCCATACACCCAAAACGATTGCGCATACTGCACGCAAAAGACAACTGAGGTTTTATGCATTCCAAGGACAGATCCAGCAAAAGGTGAAGCCAAATGATGAGCAGTAGTGATATAATTTAGGACGTTCAATAGACCTCGTTCCAGCAACTACAGGAGCTCATGTCAACGTGAAATTAATGTTGAACACTGACTTCAAGTCCTTGTGGTTTACGTTCGCAAGTTGCATGACTGTAGGTCTGTTATTCGGAATCTTGAACACAACGAAAGTTGGTCACCTTATATTTATTCTGTGTTAGTGAAAATGGGTGAATTTTCCAAAGTAACCTAGTGGCCATTCTTAGCAAACTGTGACAATAAAATTAATGGAAAACTTGAAATAAAATCCGTCTGCTGGCTGCGCAGTGATGCGAAATATGAGTATACTTTGTAGAAGTAAACAAACTGATGAAAAAGCAGTGTACAGACTTAATTATTAAGTTTTCCAGATTTTACAAAGAACGTAGCACGTCGTTGGAACTTGTCACCGGCTTCATCCGCAGTTTGCCTTCCGAAGTACATTCGACTCTGCCCTCGTGCTCACCTGCCATCCGACGCGAACTCATTTCTCTAGCCAATTAACCACTCAGCCGGTTCTTTTTCCTGGCAGAGATGCTGCGCTATTTATCCACTGTTGGCAACACTGTTGCTGAATAAGCCAGCTCGCGTGTCCTGAAATACAGGCAGTTTCATATAACATTCCTTGTTCGTTTTTCCGTCGACTATCTACTAGTAACTGACACGATGCTTGTTAGTTAAGGATCGAGCTATTAATATTCATATTAGAAAGCAGCAAAAACCTTTCCTTCTGATTTGTGGGTTCAAATCCGATTAGCACGTCAAACAGCTCGCCTCACTAGTGCTTTACTTACATTATACGCGAACCGACAGTGGATTTATGTAGTGAATGGAACTAGTTATACCAGTTCAACGCACTTTGGAATGGAAATCTGGCTGGAAGGGTATAAGAGCTGATGATTCCTCTTTTTGGGTAATGGTACGTTCGTCTAGTTTGATTTAAGAATTCCATAAATTCATGAAACATCTATTTTGTTACAAGTACACATGCAGAAAAAAGTGTAATAATCTCCTGATATTTTACAGCTAACATAGAAATGTCCATAGCTGATACAGAAAGTGAGTGCACATTACCGAAAACAGCCATTTTTTATTCATGATAATAATACCTGATGATGAAAACCATTCACTTTTTGCACTTGGTTGTGCTAAAACGTGTCTTGAATTTCCGCCCATCTTCAGTTAGCTATATTCAGCTACATACGGTAATTTTTCCGACTACTGCAACTGTCCTGTGTGAAATTATTGTTTTTTAGCCACCCTCTTTTACGAAAAGAATGTTAATGTCCACATTGCAATCAAGGTGTTACTCATTTCATGCTGCACTCAAGAGTTCCTTCTGCCAGTAATATATATGTATTTTACAAATACTTTTGTGCGGTATAGTATGATTCCTATTAACTCAGTATACAGACACAGTGGTTTTTTTTATTATGTGATCTGTTTACACGTTTGTTTTAGTCAGGTATGACAAGTGAAGTTAATTTTCACTTTCGGATATGTTCAGAGATTACCTATGAATTGAGATGCATTACGTAAATCAGCATTGTAATCTTTCTAACACTAATTTATCATAATTTAAACAATTTTTGGCAATTGGAATATTTAATTAGTAGTAGAACTCACATACTTCGGTCGTATTCGCTTCTAACAACAGCCGCGTGTCCTAACCAGTACAACAGACAAAGGCATTATTATGAGAATGTACTAAGAAAGGTTCAAGAGTGAGATTAAAATTCAGGGTGGAAGGATATCAATGAATAAATTTGCTGATGACAATGCTATCCTCAGTGAAAGTGAAGAAGAATTACATCATCTAGTGAATGGAATGAACAGCCTAAAAAGAAGGGAGTATGGATTGAGAATAAATTGAAGAAAGATGAAAATAATGAGAAGTGGCAAAAATAAGAACAGCGAGAAACGCAGTAAATGAAGTTAGGGAATTCTGCTACCTAGGAAGCAAAATAACGGACGGAGGACATAAAAAGCAAGACTATCACTGGCAAAAAGGGCATTCCTGGCCAAGAGGGGTCTACTAGTATCAAACATAGACCTTAATGTGAAGAAAAAATTTCTGAAAATGTACGTTTCGAGCACAGCATTGTATGGTAGTGAAACATGGACTATGGCAAAAGCTGAACAGAAGAGAACCAAAGCATTTTAAATGTGGTGCTACAGAAGAATGTCGAAAATTAAGTGGACTGATAAAGTAAGGAATGAAGAGATTTCCGCAGAATCGTCGAGAAAAGGAATATATGGAAATCACTGACAAGACGAAGGAACAGGATGATAGGACCTTTGTTAAGAAATCACAGAATGCCTTCATTGTTACTAGAGGGAACTGTAAAGGGTAAACACCGCAGAGGAAGATGTAGATTGGAATACATCCAGCAAATAATTGAAGACGTTGGATGCAGGTGCTACTCTGAGATGAATTTGCTGGCACAGGAGAGTAATTCGTTGGGGCCCGCATCAAACCAGTCAGAAGACTGATGGCTCAAAAGAAAAGTATGTATTATCAAATGTAGTCACTATGATTTCTAGCTCTTACATGCACACTGTTGAAATCACAATTCTATCTTTTATACAAGTAAGCCCATTACCCTCCGTAATTCTTCCATCTGTATGAATTGATTAACGAAACCCGCCTCTGTAGCCGAGATCACTAATGCATGGCTGTGCGGTGCCGTTCGATTCGGAGGTGTTTGGCTGGCGAGGGCAGGTGAGGTGCTACTGTAAAGTTTGTGATCACGTATTTGCGCCAGTCTCCTGGATTCACTTCCAAACCTCTCCGCAGTATCTCATGAAGTGACAGTATGTGACATTGTTGATGAAGATCCGTCCGTCGCTTGGGGACTTCGAGCTTCCTTGGTGCTAGTCGAGAGAAATAGGCGATGTACTGACCCCAGGTTTCACCTTCTCCTTCCTCTTATCATTATCATACAACACAAACATAACGTTATACTACGCATGCATCGTTTGCTCTCACATACGCTCCACAGTTACACATAAGACACAAATCTCACGTACGTGCAAGAGACCAGTGTGCGCGGAGGAAGAACACCCTTCCACATTTTTACACCAACCTAAGATACATTCTGCAGCCACTCCCGCCGGAGTTTCGAGTCCTCCCTCGAGGATGGGCGTGTGTGCTGTTCTTAGCATAAGTCAGTTTAAGTAGTGCGTAAGTCTAGGGACCGATGACCTCAGCAGTTTGGTCGCTTAGAAATTCAAACACATTTGACCATATTTGAGATCGTTTAGCGTCTCGCCAGTTAACCAACTCTATTAAAGCCACTCTAATATATCTAACGCCACAACGCACCTCGCGTCCTTAGTCTGGCCCCAGACTAAAAAGACTCCACTCTGTTAACCCAAACAGTGCCTATCACCCCCACTTCGAAGAGAACAAATAGTGGAAGAAAGGGTACACCGTCCCTGGCTAAGGTGAACCTACAAACTTTGTGCAGTAATACATGTTAATGAAAAATGAAGTTGCAGATATTGATACGCTAAATACTTAACATAATTTCATGTGTATTGCTTGAAGTTCTGGAGTGAGCTTATATGGAGTAAGAAGAACAGGACTCAATATGTCCATTTTTGCCATGTTATTGGCATGGAGCCTCACTGACCATATTATTTTTTACTGTAACATTTATTTAAGTCGATGGTCACAAAAGCTGTTTAATGGCTATACCATCGTTATAAAGGGGCCATAAATACTTTTGGACAATGACGCCTGCACTAGATGTCCTACCGAAATGTTGACTTCCTAAATGCTTTGACGCAACCATCTGTCAAGAAATATTCATGGAGTTCTTTTAGTGCTTTTCTCAACTGAACCTACACAGTGAGACAGACAGATTGGTATTTGTTATTAACTGAAATGTTTGTGGATAATTTTGAGCATAAATTTTTAGGTAAAGAACTTCTAAGTTCTAAAACACAATTCTCGACTATTCCTGGGGATATTCGCACGACAATACAATTATATCTGCAGTGGAGTTTAGAGGAGACTCCATCAATTTTTACCCCTGACCATTGGCAATATTAAGCAATAGCGTTTATTTAAGACGTACATGAATGTATGTTCTACAGACACTGCCAATTTCCGGGACCCACAACACACAAACATGCAGCCTTCCACTTCATGGTGCACTGCCTACTACCTGTACCACAGAGCAAACCAAATTTTGAAAAATAATTGAAAATAATTAAAGAAATACCATGCAGAACGGTTATAGTCCAACCCTAATTCACAACATACTCAGTAGAAACAACAAACAGGTAATAACACCACTTCTTTGCCCTCCTCAGATAGCAATAAACGACACTGATAAGAAAGGGGCCCTCATGTCATATCTATGTAGAACTTCATATGTACTTGGCTAGGAAACTAAAATCCAGGAAACTTTCTCTAGATTTTTACAGTAGCAACACAGTTACATTCTGTTCAACAGCAGAGAGAAGATTCCTTTTTTAGAGCAGAGTGAAATTCATACGATTTTCGAAAATCTGTGTGGTAAATTATGTGTAGGTTTATCAATTTGGCTACTAGACTGACTGACCATGGAAGCAATTGAAGACTGAAAAAGAGAAATTCTACATTTTCTGAACACACTCTGAATAAATGTCTTTCTCTTGATATTAAATGTCATGTTCTCCATAGAGGAACTAAAGGCAGAAAACTAACATCACTCAAATTCTCGCCATTAACAAACGTCAATCGAAGAATCCTGACCCGGCCCTTAATGACCAAACACAATTCCAGTACTCACCCTCACTGAAGTAACAGCATCCAGTAAATATTTCTCTCACCATTAGAATGCAGGTCTAGGGCTTGCGTCATTGACTAGAAATCAAAACGTGCTGAGACGCAGGTTCGAACGTCGTCAGTCATTACATTTTGAATAAAAATTAGCAGCAATGGCGGCCCAAGACTTCCGGCATAAGAAGTCGCCCTTGTTCTACCAAGGGCGTTGTCAAGGAAGTTGGAACAGCGGACAGGGTTTCAGGGCACTCTCTTCTCCTTCAAATGCGAAACTGCCCCTAAAAGGAGGAAGAATCAGCAATGATCAACGGGATAAGAATGCAGAACGCAATGGAAGCCACTGCATTAAAGATACTTAAAGTAAAAAGTGTCGTGATGATCTCTCCATCGGCCAAAGATTCCGAACTAGCCCCCATTTGGATCCCCGGGAGAGGACTGCCAATGGGGAGGTAACTATGAAAAAAAGATTGTGTAACCAACAAAAGGGTAACGTTCTGTAAACGTGGTGTGGACTGTCAGAAGTTTGAAATGGTATGGAAGCTGTTGTTGTTGTGTTCTTCAGTCCTGAGACTGGTTTGACGCAGCTCTCCATACTACTCTATCCTGTGCAAGTTTCTTCATCTCCCAGTACTTACTGCAACCTACATCCTTCTGAATCTGCTTAATGTATTCATCTCTTGGTCTCCCTCTACGATTTTTACCCTCCACGCTGCCCTCCAATGCTAAATATGTGATCCCCTCATGCCTCCTACCAACCAGTCCCTTCTTCTCGTCAAGTTGTGCCACAAACTCCTCTTCTCCCCAATTCTATTCAATACCTCCTCATTAGTTATGTAATCTACCCATCTAATCTTCAGCATTCTTCTGTACCACCACATTTCGAATGCTTCTAGTCTCTTCTTGTCCAAACTATTTATCGTCCATGTTTCACTTCCATACATGGCTACACTCCATACAAATACTTTCAGAAATGACTTCCTGACACTTAAATCTATACTCGATGTTAACAAATTTCTCTTCTTCAGAAACGCTTTCCTTGCCATTGCCAGTCTACATTTTATATCCTCTCTACTTCGACCATCATCAGTTATTTTGCTCCCCAAATAGCAAAACTCCTTTACTACTTTAAGTGTCTCATTTCCTAATCTAATTCCCTCAGCATCACCCGACTTAATTCGACTCCATTCCATTATCCTCGTTTTATTTTTGTTGATGTTCATCTTATATCCTCCTTTCAAGACACTATCCATTCCGTTCAACTGCTCTTCCAAGTCCTGTCCTTGACAGAATTACAATGTCATAGGCGAACCTCAACATTTTTTATTTCTTCTCCATGGATTTTAATACCTACTCCGAATTTTTCTTTTGTTTACTTTACTGATTGCTCAACATACAGATTCAATAACATCGGGGACAGGCTACAACCCTGTCTCACTCCCTTCCCAACCGTTGCTTCCCTTTCATGCCCCTCGACTCTTATAACTGCCATCTGGTTTCTGTACAAATTGTAAATAGCCTTTCGCTCCCTGTATTTTACCCCTGCCATCTTTAGAATTTGAAAGAGAGTATTCCAGTCAACATTGTCAAAAGCTTTCTCTAAGTCTACAAATGCTAGAAACATAGGTTTGCCTTTCCTTAATCTTTCTTCTAGGATAAGTCGTAGGGTCGGTATTGCCACACGTGTTCCAACATTTCTGCGGAATCCAAACTGATCTTCCCCGGGATCGGCTTCTACCAGTTTTTCCATTCGTCTGTGAAGAATTCGCTTTAGTATTTTGCAGCTGTGACTTATTAAACTGATAGTTCGGTAATTTTCACATCTGTCAACACCTGCTTTCTTTGGGATTGGAATTATTATATTCTTCTTGAATTCTGAGGGTATTTCACCTGCCTCATACATCTTGCTCACCAGATGGTAGAGTTTGGTCAGGACTGGCTCTCCCAAGGCCGTCAGTAGTTCCAATGGAATGTTGTCTACTCCCGGGGCCTTGTTTCGACTCAGGTCTTTCAGTGCTCTGTCAAACTCTTCACGCAGTATCGTGTCTCCCATTTCATCTTCATCTACATCCTCTTCCATTTCCATAATATTGTCCTCAAGTACATGGCCCTTGTATAGACCCTCTATGTACTCCTTCCACCTTTCTGCTTTCCCTTCTTTGCTTAGAACTGGGTTTCCATCTGAGCTCTTGATATTCATACAAGTGGCTCTCTTTTCTCCAAAGGTCTCTTTTATTTTCCTGTAGGCAGTATATATCTTACCCCTAGTGAGATAAGCCTCTACATCCTTACATTTGTCCTCTAGCCATCCCTGCTTAGCCATTTTGCACTTTCTGTCAATCTCATTTTTGAGACGTTTCTATTCCTTTATTGCCTGGTTGATTTACTGCGTTTTTATACTTTCTCCTTTCATCAATTAAATTCAATATTTCTTCTGTTACCCAAGGATTTCTACTAGCCCTTGTCTTTTTACCTGCTTGATCCTCTGTTGCCTTCACTACTTCATCCCTCATAGCTACCCATTCTTCTTCTACTGTATTTCTTTCCCCCATTCCTGTCAATTGTTCCCTTACGCTCTCCCTGAAACTCTGTACAACCTCTGGTTTAGTCAGTTTATCTAGATCCCATCTCCTTAAATTCTCACATTTTTGCAGTTTCTTCAATTTTAATCTACAATTCATAACCAATACATTGCGGTCAGAGTCCACATCTGCCCCTGGAAATGTCTTACAATTTAAAACCTGGTTCCTAAATCTCTGTATTACCATTATATAATCTATCTGATACCTTCTAGTGTCTCCAGGATTCTTCCATGTACACAACCTTCTTTTATGAAGGCTACACTCCGTACACTCCATACACTCCATACAGATACTTTCAGACAAGACTTCCTGACACTTAAATCTATACTCGATGTTAACAAATTTCTCTTCTTCAGAAACGCTTTTCTTGCCATCGCGTCTTACATTTTATATCCTCTCTACTTTGACCATCCTTAGTTATTTTGCTGCTCAAATAGTAAAACTCATTGACTACCTTAAGTGTCTCATTTCCTTATCTAAATCCCTCAGAATCGCCTGATTTAATTCGATTACGTTCCATTATCCTCGCTTTGCTTTTGTTGATGTTCATCTTATAGACTCTTTTCAAGACGCTGTCCTTTCCGTTATACTGTTCTTCCAAGTTCTTTGCTTTCTCTGACAGAATTACAATGTCATGAGCAAACCTTAAGGTTTCTATTTATTCTCCCGGGATTTTAATTCCTACTCCAATTTTTTTCTTTGGTTTCCTTTACCGCTTGTTGGATGTAGGGATTGAATAGTAACGAGGATAGGCTACAAACCTGTCTCACTCTCTTCTCAACCACTGCTTAGCTTTCGTACAGTTCAACACTTATGTCTGCCTTTTTGTTTCAGTACAAATTATATATAGCTTTTTGTTCCCTCTATTTTACTACTGCAAAAATTGAAAGTTGTGGTAAGGTCTTATGGGACCAAGCTGCTGAGGTCATCGATCCCTAAGCTTTCACACAACTTAATCTAACGTAAACTAAGTTATACTAAGGACGACACACACACACCCATGCTTGAGGGATGACTCGAACCTCTGACGCAGAAAGCCGCGCGGGCCGTGACAAGACGCCCTTGACTGCGCGGCTACCCCGCGCGGCTTTTACCCCTGCCACCTTTAGAATTTGAAAGAGAGTATTCCAGTCAACATTGTCAAAAGCTTTCTCTAAGTCTACAAATGCTATAAACGTAGGTTTGCCTTTCCTTAACCTAGCTTCTAAGGTAAGTCGTAGGGTCAGTGTTGCCTCGCGTTTCCTACATATCTACGGATTCCAAAATGATCTTCCCCGAGGTCGGCTTCTGCCAGTGTTTTGATTCCTCTGTAAAGAATTTATCCATAAGTGTAGATAAAATTCAAATATAGACAATAATTCCACTAAAAAGGAGTAATGCAATAGTGAACCGAAGAGTATACTGAATGCTATGAGTTAACGGGCATTGCGCTCTCATTTAAATGTATGGCCGAAAGAGTCAGCCTACAGGAATTGTGAAACGAACCCTGTCATCCAGGACCGCGTGCCACGAAGGGCGCTGATACACTACGGGATGGAGAAACTAACAGACGTCTATTGCCTATT
The DNA here is from genome assembly GCF_023864275.1 of Schistocerca cancellata. NCBI lineage: Eukaryota > Metazoa > Arthropoda > Insecta > Orthoptera > Acrididae > Schistocerca > Schistocerca cancellata. The sequence goes on from NC_064627.1 coordinate 651,935,766, forward strand.
GAGGCCTAGGCGCTGTAGTGTGCGAGTGAGACAGACGAGAACCTACGTCATACGGAAATCCAGTAGAAGCCTTTTGTGGCCAAGGAGATGTAGCAGTGTTAAATATGGCGGACCTAAGATCGGCCACAAAGGGAGACATTTATGAAAATTATTTAATTCTGTAGTAATGCAGAGAATAAAGCCACAGTAAATTTAATCTGCCATCCTCCATAACTTTTCATGGTAATGCCAATAAAACGTGAATGTTGATCATATCTATAACAGTTTAGGATTTACTGTTAAAGTGAAATTCACGAGTTTTGTAACAAAGAGCTGAGTGCTAAAATGTGAACGCTTTAGTCGATCTTAATGACCAACATTTCATATAGAAGGGCGTCATTAAAATGACAAATTTTTGTAAATATCAACACTGTAACTTTATTTGTTTAAAAATATAGTAAATTTAAATTATCAGTATTTTCAGTAATGCACCAGATAATCATTCCCTCCACACAAAACACATTGAACGATGACAGCGTGACACCTTATTGAATCATTAGGTAATAGAATATTTGTTGTAAAATTTAGTGCATCAGAGTTACTTTTGTTCTGTATTTATTTATCAGAAAGCACATTGGTGCTACTGGCCGCGGCATTCAAAGCTAAGAAGGAAATTGTATTGGTTTTATGTAAAAGAATTTAACGTTTATTATGTAATGGATATTATTATTACTTTATTTAGAACGTGAAAGTGGTCAAACTTTGATTATTTAAATATGTTAAACTGTAAAATAATGTAGAATAAGCTGTAGCCAATCAGATGGACGGCTTCAGGAAAGGGAACTGCGCTAGTCAGTTGAGCGAAGATGTTCGGCTCCCGGGAAACACGGTCGGAGACGAGCAGAGGGCAGTTACGGTCGAGACACCAGAGAGAGACAGTGCTGGTGCATACGCGAAAGCGGACAGTTCGGCTGGAGACACCAAAGGGTACAGTTCGGATTGAGACGCGAAAGCGGGCAGTTGGTCTTTAGGCACCTAATAAGTGACATTACTTAGAAAATTTCGCGTTGTGTGGTGTCGCGCGGTGAGCAGCTGCGCGCCTGGGGTGATCTCTAACTTTTCGCGTAAATATGGAGGTGGAGTATTGTGTTTCGCGATGAGATTGTGAATGATAGAAACAGGGTCAAACGGATATGCGCTGAAGTTTAAATACGACCACTTTCGCTATTGGTTTGCTTTCTGAATTAACATTAATCTAACCAAATCACAGCTGTATGGCCTACATCAATGTTCAAATGTGTTTGAAATCTTATGGTACTTAACTGCTAAGGTCATCAGTCCCTAAGCTTACACACTACTTAACCTAAATTATCCTAAGGACAAACACACACACCCATGCCCGAGGGAGGACTCGAACCTCCGCCGGGACCAGCCGCACAGTCCATGACTCCAGCGCCCGTAGACCGCTCGGCTAATCCCGTGCGTCCCTACCTCATTTATGGGTCGTTAATTTAGTTCCCGAAATTATTATTACTGTTATTTTATGTCATATTAACTTTGCTTTTCCCAAACTGCCATCAGCAAGACAATTTAACCAAACGGTCACAAGTGTCTAATTTATGGCGTGTAATGCGACACGTGCTGTTCAACCCCTAGGCGAGTTTGAGCCAAGACATTTCGACGAAAAGGAATCACATGTGAACCCGAACATTTTTGGGATGTTAGCTCGCAACGCTAACATTAAATGGAAACTGTGTAGTGTTAGTGTTCGAAAACCTGATAAAACAATTCCATGGACTTGGTGTTATCATCATTCTGGAGAATGTACTCCGATAAACACTGACAGTTGCTCCTAACGTTTGTGTAATTACCACTGTTCTGGGAACCACAAGCACTGGAAACAGTTTATCTGTCGTTTGTTTTAAAAACTCTTCTTTTACGAAGGCTAGACTTCATTTATTGCCAGCAGTACTTCGTCCTATCTCTTGTCTGGCTTGTTATAGTGTTACGATTTTGTCTACTGTTTTTTGACTCTTTTAGACGATACATACTGAAAGGTGACGTGTAGTCTGTATATTTTTCCCACTCTCTTCTCTATTGAGCCTAAGCTGTTTCTCAATTTCTGCTTCTGTTAATAATCCCTGACTCATATATATACGCTGGCGGAAACAGCAATTGTTAGACAGCGTGTTTATAGTTATATGAAAGTAACCTTTATTTTTAAAAGGGTAAATGACTTACAGAAATGAACGCAATATGTCTTCAACTTTTATTTACAAATGTTCAATGTGGCTACCTTTTGTAAGACGAGAAATGTCCTATCAGTAAACATTTCCCTGCTAGGAGCTGTGAAACAAGTCTTGATGCACGATGGCAACTTCTTGTGTCATCCGTTGTCGTATTTCGTCGATTTTTCCAGGAAGCGGAGAAACAAACAACCTGTTCACTCTGTCTTTAATGTAACCCTGCATATAGAAATCCACTGGAATAAATCAGGTGATCGTGGTGGCCAGGATATTGTTCCACCACGTCTAGTCCAAGTCGGCACATTCCTACGGATACCACAACTTCACTTTGACACTGTGGTGGAGCATCATCTTGCTGGAAAATAAATTTTGTACCCATACTCTGTTGTAATTGAGACATTAGATGATGTTCAGTCGTGTCTAGATGCGATATGGCAGTTACACTTGACTCGACAAAAAAGAAAGGACCGTAAATCTTGTTACAGCTTACAGTGCTAAAAACATTTACCGTAGGCGAGTCTCGCATGTGTTGGATTACTTGTTGTAATTACTGCTCACCGCATTTCCTTACATTATGCCAGTACACTTTACCGCGTGTGTGGAAGGTGGCTACGTGGTGAACACAGTTTTATTAGGAAAATCATCTTCAATCTGCATTTTTTTTAACCAGGTCTATACAAAACTCAGCTCGTTTTTCAATGCGCCACAGTCACAGCTTAAAGCTTGCAGCAGTTGTGATTTGTAGGGTTTGAATGACAGGCGTTTCCACGATTACCTTCCACACTGTAACACTAGGCATATTCAGTTCTAAGCTGACGCGTGTCGTTGATTTACCCGAACTACAAATGTTAGACTGCCGAACTTGTCCAACTGCTGCGTCAGAGACCGCTGGCCGACCCTGACCCAGAGTCCTATGTGCTACGCAGCCAGTTACGGTGAAATGATTACTCCAGTCAATATCAGTTTGTCCTTGAGGTGGTATCTTGCGATATTTAGTCGTGAATTCTCTTTGAACTGCAGTAGCGGGCGTGGATTCATGAAGCCCTACACAACACTGCACTTGCCAGCTAGCGGGGTCGACAGGTACTAACAGTGGTAGGCAGGAATAAGGCTTGAAGATATACTGCATTCAGTGCTTTACCAAACATTTCTGTAAGTTATTTACCGTTTTCACAATTAAAAGTTACTTATGTATAACTAATTTATAAACACCCTATACATACAACGTAATACGAACGCTACCAAACTGGTTTCCCAGTACTTAAACGCCGATGGGATATGTTGATCAAAATTTCACCCTAGTGTGAGCCTTATATCAGTACAGGAAAACGCCAGTCCTACATCATCATTCCTACGACACACAGATGCAGTACATTTATAATATGTAGCTAATGAATATCTTTGCATAAAATAAAAATAAATCGACTAAATATTAGTATCTAGGTTTCTATTCCATTCCACAGCTGTGGCACTGGCATTATAAAATCATACCACTCAAATAATACATCTACATCTACATCTACATTTACACTCCGCAAGCCACCCAACGGTGTGTGGCGGAGGTCACTCTACGTCCCACTGTCATTACCTCCCTTTTCTGTTCCAGTCGCGTATGGTTCCCGGGAAGAACGACTGTCTGAAAGCCTCCGTGCGCGCTCGAATCTCTCTAATTTTACGTTCGTGATCTCCTCTGGAGGTATAAGTAGAAGCAAGTAATATATTCGATACTTCATCCAGAAACGCACCCTCTCGAAACCTGGCGAGCAAGCTACACCGTGATGCAGAGCGCCTCTCTTGCAGAGTCTGCCACTTGAGTTTGCTAAACATCTCCGTAACGCTATCACGGTTACCAAATAACCCTGTGACGAAAGGCGCCGCTCTTCTTTGGATCTTCTCTATGTCTTCCGTCAACCCGATCTGGTACGGATCCCACACTGATGAGCAATACTCAAGTATAGGTCGAACGAGTTTTTTGTAAGCCACCTCCTTTGTTAATGGACTACATTTTCTAAGGACTCTCCCAATGAATCTCAATCTGGTACCCGCCTTATCAACAATTAATTTTATATGATCATTCCACTTCATATCGTTTCGCACGCATACTCCCAGATATTTTACAGAAGTAACTGCTACCAGTGTTTGTTCCGCTATCATATAATCATACAATAAAGGATCCTTCTTTCTATGTATTCGCAATACATTACATTTGTCTGTGTTAAGGGTCAGTTGCCACTCCCTGCACCAAGTGCCTATCCGCTGCAGATCTTCCTGCATTTCGCTACAATTTTCTAATGCTGCAACTTCTCTGCATACTACAGCATCATCCGCGAAAAGCCGCGTGGAACTTCCGACACTATCTACTAGGTCATTTATATATATTGTGAAAAGCAATGGTCCCATAACACTCCCCTGTGGCACGCCAGAGGTTACTTTAACGTCTGTAGACTTCTCTCCATTGATAACAACATGCTGTGTTCTGTTTGCTAAAAACTCTTCAATCCAGCCACACAGCTGGTCTGATATTCCGTAGGCTCTTACTTTGTTTATCAGGCGACAGTGCGGAACTGTATCGAACGGCTTCCGGAAGTCAAGGAAAATAGCATCTACCTGGGAACCTGTATCTAATATTTTCTGGGTCTCATGAACAAATAAAGCGAGTTGGGTCTCACACGATCGCTGTTTCCGGAATCCATGTTGATTCCTACAAAGTAGATTCGGGGTTTCCAAAAAGACATGATACTCGAGCAAAAAACATGTTCTAAAACTCTACAACAGATCGACGTCAGAGATATAGGTCTATAGTTTTGCGCATCTGCTCGACGACCCTTCTTGAAGACTGGGACTACCTGTGCTCTTTTCCAATCATTTGGAACCTTCTGTTCCTCTAGAGACTTGCGGTACACGGCTGTTAGAAGGTGGGCAAGTTCTTTCGCGTACTCTGTGTAGAATCGAATTGGTATCCCATCAGGTCCAGTGGACTTTCCTCTGTTGAGTGATTCCAGTTGCTTTTCTATTCCTTGTACACTTATTTCGATGTCAGCCATTTTTTTCGTTTGTGCGAGGATTTAGAGAAGGAACTGCAGTGCGGTCTTCCTCTGTGAAACAGCTTTGGAAGCATGTTGCCCAGTCGGATGAGTCTTGTTTCAAATTGTATCGAGCGGATGAACGTGTATGGATATGGATGCAACTCATGAACCCATGGTCCACGCTTGTCATAAGGGTACTGTTCAAGCTGTGGAGACACTGTAATGGTGTGGGGCCTGTGCAGTTGGAGTGATATGGGACCCCTGATACTTCTAGATACGTATCTGACAGGTAACACATACGTAAGCTTCCTGTCTGATCACCTACAGCCATTCATGTCCATGGTGCATTCCGACGAACTTGGGCGATTCTAGCAGGACAATACGACACCTCACACGTCCAGAATTGCTACAGAGAGGCTCCAGGAACACTCTTCTAAGTTTAAACTCTTCGCTGGCCGCAAAAGTACCTAGACATTGAAAGGTACGTGCTAAGGTCTGATCAGGGTAGCTCCAGAAAATAAAGTCGGTAGTTGCCAACCGCAAGATGGAACGAGTATAATATCTTTGAGTAAGAGGATCTTTGATCGTTAAGAGAGCCAGGCGCGCGCAATAAAAAACCGAGGAGTCGCAGGCATGTGCCCGGAGGAAGCAGACATGTGGTGACAGCGTTAAGGTAGGTCGCGCTCGCTGCCCCTGACCAAACTTTAGCACGTAAATGAGAGAAGATATATAATGATTTAAAAATGGTTTTGTTAGATAATGTTCAGAGTTAGGATTTGTATGTCCAAGGTTCCACACGATAAGAGTTTTGTAAAATTTTTTGTAAGAGTTATTCGTGCTACAAAAAAGTTGGAAATGGTGGGTTCTGTGTATGACTTAAAATTTTAAGAATATAAATATTGAGATCAACATTTTATTTAAATCTAACAGCCTGAATCATAATCCACATCCTTTGCTTGTACTGAATATGAAAATGAGTAGTAAAGTAAAGTTACCCACCAATGAAAGAACATAAAGAAAATGAGGCCTCTATACAATATATATGTGCAGTTCATAGTTTGAAATCGATTTTGGTATAACTAACGTTATCAGAGCAAAGTTATTTCAAATAACTAATTTTAGTCCATTGCACAACTAGCATATTCAAGTCAATATATAATTTCATTAAGTAAACATCATGGCCAAAGTTAATTTTCCAGTACCATCTTAATGCCATTGCACAAACGGCATTATTCTCTTAAGCTTGATTGCTGAATCAAATACATGCTGCATTTCCGGCAAAATGTAGGAGTGCAAGAAGCAAGTTCATAGACGCAGTCAGATGCAAGTTTGCTGAATAATTAATTTAGAACAATCTTATCAATGATAGTTTCACAAATAAAAAAGGAAACAACTTTGGTTAGATACTTCCAACATGTGCATTATTGAGCATATCTGGGATGCCTTGCAACGTGCTGTTCAGAAGAGATCTCCACCCCCAAGTACTCTTACGAATTTATGGACAGCCCTGCAGGATTCATGGTGTCAGTTCCCTTCAGCACTACTTCAGACATTAGTCCAGTCCATGACACGTCGTGTTGCAGCACTTCCGCGTGCTCGCGTAGGCTCTACACGATATTAGGCAGGTGTAGCAGTTTCTTTGCGTCTTCAGCGCAGCATCGTAGGACGCACTCCTCTTTTATACGTCTGATACATTATTACAGTGCACCATAATCACAACTCGTGGACTCCCCAAAACCCCATTTACTGAGTGAGTCAGAGCACCTACGACATCCAGGGCGGGTTCTATGTAATTTGACCCATAGTTTATCGTCATGGTTGACACCCACAGTATCACAGTTATATTTGTCGAACCACTGCCTACTTGGTAACTTCCGATGTGTTCACAGTTCTTGTTCCAGAGATATCTTACTTTGGTATTAATTGTAGCTAGCTGTTCAGCATACACTACTGACGGATGCCTCGAACGAGACCTATTGCTTCGTAAGGAAGGAATGTCATGATGAATGAATAGTTCCTTATTCCCTTGCATATTATGGTAGTCTCTAAGCAGGGTCTCAGTTCTGCGAATCTGTGGAGCATAGATATCGCTTAGCAGGAGAAGCCAGTAGAAAGGAATTGGCATGATTGTACCAGTTAATCATGTGCATTGTGTTGTTGAGCTGTGCATTGTCAAGGCTGAAGCACAGTACTCAGCGGCCAGTGCAAGGAACGGTGTGAGTGCACGTGTACTGGGTGTGCCTAACGTAGCTGCAATATTTCATGTACAGATTGCAACACATTGTGGCCAGGGCACGAGCTCGTGCACTTTACAGACATCTCTCTGACTTTCAGAAAGTTCGCACCATAGGCATAAGGGACACGGGAGCATCATACCGACAGATCGCACACAGTTGGCTGTAGTGTAATGACACACCACAAGTGGCAACGAGGTGGGCTAACCACAACAAATGTAATGTGTAGGCAGTGGTCCTTCCACAAGGACTACACCAACCGACGGTCGAAGGATTGCTTGAGTGGTGCTGAACGACAATACTCTAAATCCAGGCTGAGGATACATGCAGAGTGTCGCCACGAATCGTCGGGAATTGTAAGTTGGGTTGAGACCTTAAGACTCCACCGTCGTTACCGCAACGGAGACTTGTATGGTCTAGAGCCAGATTCAGCTGTAACATTGAGGGACATTATGCGTTGCTCGGCGACATGTCTCTCTTCTTTTTCTGGCGATCAAACTGATGCCAACGTGTCTGTAGATGATCTGGCGAAAACTCACAGGAAGCTATAGTTCTCGAGACCTCACACCCCTCCAAATCTTGGAATTATGATGTGGGAAGATAATGGATATGAAGGACTAATTTGATAATTGTTAAGGGAAATTCCATTCTTGCCAGTATGAGTCAAGAATGGTAAACTGTTGTCGTGACCCTTATGACCAGTGTACTGAAAAACATTTTCCCGCCTAATGATGCAAGACCTGACAGTGCAGTTCACTGCACAAACGCCTTCGGGAATGATTGGCCTGTCCAGTCCACTGATTTATCACCCACACAACATGCCTTGGAAGCAATGGGAAGACGTACGTTATCATACCAAACTCCATTAATCTTTGTGAACTTTCACAGTTCTTGTTAGAGGTAAGGCAAGATATTCCGCAAGATGATATTCGGATGCTCTTTGCTTCCGTGCCATAACGAATTAAGATTATATCCGTGCTAGTGGATGTCGTACCTGATAGTTATGTTGACGATAAAACGGAAATTTAGTAATTTATTGCTCTTTATACGATGAACACCTAAACAAAGTTCATAAATGTCGAATTGGTGCTTTATGGTGTAACAGTTTCGACTGGCATTTTTGTTCATGAAAAACATAAGTAGGTTCATTTTTATTAGACGAATCAGATATCTCCAAAAACATTTCACATCCAACGGTGGTTAGTTCTGGTCGAGCCCGTTTAACCCAGCTTTAAAATTCGCGCAACCTACGTGGGCAGCGCCTGTGGGCAGGCAACCATATCGACAGCAGCGCGGCGCGGGACTGTTCCGGCCCGGCGCAATATTTCACGTGCGCTGCGTAGTAGGCTCGCAAACAGCCCAACCCTGACTCCTCCCCCGCCCTTCCTCTCCACATCTGATCGGTCTTTTAATCAATTTCACATTCGTAACGAAGGAGATTCATACCTTCGGCAGCCGGCAATGGTTTCCACACATTTATCATCCGCACAGTTTTCCGATTAAACGTCGACAATACGAATTAAAAACAAACGCGGCAGCCAGATCTCTCCCCGCTACATTCACAACCACACAGCCAGAACCGGCTTCAAAGCTTCCCACATCACGACAATGTGTACAGTGGCTCAACAGAAAAAAATTATACAATTTCTCAAAATGCTTCTCTTCTGTGTAAAAGTCTGGATTGTATGAGTTATCGTATTTCGTAATGAATAGTGATTATATAAATATTTTCGCGTAACGATTCTTATGGAACTATAGTACGACTTCAACCACGTATATATGGACTTCTCTGCTTGTTGGTTATAGTAGTAAAAAGTAGTGGGGCATGGCATTGCTGGCTGTCTAACCACGAGAGACCGTTCGGCCGTCTGGTTGGATAGACTATCATTATGACAGAGCACTTGCCCGCGAAAACAAAAGGTCGAGAGTTGGGAGTGTCCGTCCGGTACACAATTTTGACTTACCAGGAAGCTTCAAGACTATCATACCTTAAGCACCGTGGATCCTTCCTTTCGCGAAGTTCCCCTTGAACTTAGGTTTACTTGCAATATCAACGTTGATCCATAAATGGAAATTATCTTTCCTTAACTACTTATTACGTCTCATCTTTCCATTTTGTTACAGCTTTTATTTTGTTACAGTAGCGAAATTGGTGTAAAGGAGTGAGATATGAATAAAACTACTTTTAATGGCAGGTCGTCTGGCAATGCTGCCAACCTTTTAATTTACTTATATTTTATAAGGAGCTTTTATGAGCTCTTATCCGAGGAAGGTTTACTCTTGTACATCTCCGAACTTATCTCTAGCTACTGGTACTTAGTCCAGGAAATCGGAGTAAAGAAATAAAACTCAGCAAATATTACTAACAAACGCAGTAGTCTGTTTGTGTCATTACTCCTCTGTGTTCTGGAAAGCAAATACTAAATATAGCCTACGAATAGTTTAAAATTAACATTGAAATAAATGATTTTTCCTTTACTTATCTTCTGTTCGAGGCCCATTCCTAATTAGATTTCGTTGTCGTGGCATGGTACATCTATAGATTACTTCCTGCTTGAGAATCAAATTTAAGAGGTCAAATTTGTTTTATGTACACTATTAAATGAAGTATAATAGTCTGTTTACTTCTTTTCTCTACATTTTATTACAATCTTCTCTGATAATCACATTCAGTACAACACAATATGCCCACATCTTCCAAACACCACGACTTTCAGAATATGTCCGAATGCAACCGAGTACTTTCCGCCAAGGGGCCAACACCTCCACAGATATTACTTGCTACAAATATCGATTTCATCATAAACATAAGTAATTTCATGCATATTTCACTTAAAATTTATTTTTAATGTTAATTTTTCAGTAGTCAATCAATACTAATACTGACAGTAATAATAATAAACCCTGTGGAGGCCCGGGAAAAGAATAGGCCTCTGGTATGTTCTGCCAGTCGTAAAAGGCGACGACAAGAACAAACCACTAATAGGGCTAACCCCCCTGTTACTGTGATTAGTTGGTTCAGGACAGAACTAAAGAAGCCTCGGACAAGCGCCGTCATGGTCGGGAACAACGCTTGAACCCTATGCCTGCCCACAATGGTAACGACACTGCTAGCCAACTGTAAAATGATTTAAATCCAAATAGAGGTGTTTTGCAGTATATGCTTCCTGCGAACACCCTAGAAGGAAAACAAAGACAGAGGATGAGATGGTCAGATGAAGTTAATCGACACCTCATGTTCTGTTATTACCAAGCAACAAACCTAGGAAGCAACACAACTGGATACCGATCACAAGTATACACAAGATTTATTACCAGATACCCAGAATTAAATTTTTTAACAGAACAACGACTAGCTGATCAGATCCGTGTAGTAACCAAAATAACAGGATACCCCAGTCAGAATTAGAAAACATCAAACAACAAGTACAACAGATACTGGAACAAAATAATGTGCAATCAGAAGAAGAAGAAGAAAATACAGTAATGGACTCAAACATCCCAGAGCAAACAAGCAAAGAACAACTTGCATCAATTAAACAATCAGAGGAAAACGAAATCTTAAGACAGCCACCAGAACAAGCACAAATAGAACACGAAGTGACACACATGTTAGATATAAAAGAAAAATTTCAGCTGACATATATAGAATACAAAGACACAAATACAGACATTAGACCATTCTTGCATAGACCGCCAAATAACCTACAAGTTGAAACAACAATAAAAACTATCAACACAATCATAAACAACAAAATAAATGAAAACACAACTATGGAAGAGTTACAACTACTTGTTTATATAGGAGCACTCACTACACAAAATATACACACTAGGCAGAGATCAGAACCAACCAACACACAGAAGAAACCCACAAAACCAGCATGGCAACACAGGCTACAGATCAGAATAGAAAAACTGAGAAAAGACATCGGACAGCTAACACAATTTATAAGAAATTAAATGTCAGAAAAAAAAGAAAAAGGTTAGGTAAAATCTCACAACAAGAAGCGATAGAGCAATTAGATGAAAAGAAGCAGAAATTACAAGCATTGGCCAAACAACTTAGAAGATACAAAAAAAGTGAAAATAGAAGGAAACAAAACCAAACATTCAACACAAACCAAAAGAAATTTTACCAGACAATAGATAACACACACATTAAAATAGACAATCCACCAAACATAACAGACATGGAACACTTCTGGAGCAACATATGGTCAAACCCGGTACAACATAACAGGCATGCAAGGTGGATACAAGCAGAGACAGACAAGCAGAAACAGACACATACAAGATGATACCACAAATGCTTGAAGTGATAATTTTGCAACATGAAGTCACCCAAGCAATTAATTCTACTCACAATTGGAATGCCCCTGGAAAAGATAAAATAGCAAATTCCTGGCTAAAGAAGTTCACCTCAACACATTCACATCTAACTAAATTATTTAACAGTTACATTGCAGACCCATACACATTCCCTGATACACTTACACATGGAATAACTTATCTGAAACCTAAAGATCAAGCAGACACAGCAAACCCAGCTAGATATCGCCCCATAACCTGCCTACCAACAATATACAAAATATTAACTTCAGTCATTACACAGAAATTAATGACACATACAACACAGAACAAAATTATAAATGAAGAACAAAAAGGCTGTTGCAAAGGAGCACAAGAATGTAAAGAGCAACTGATAATAGATGCAGAGGTGACATATCAAGCTAAAACTAAACAAAGGTCGCTACACTACGCATACATTGATTACCAAAAAGCTTTTGATAGTGTACCCCACTCATGGTTACTACAAATATTGGAAATATACAAAGTAGATCCTAAATTGATACAGTTCCTAAACATAGTAATGAAAAATTGGAAAACCACACTTAATATCCAAACAAATTCAAATTATATCACATCACAGCCAATACAGATTAAGCGTGGAATATACCAAGGAGACTCATTAAGTCCTTTCTGGTTCTGTCTTGCACTGAACCCACTATCCAAAATGCTAAATAGTACGAATTATGGATACAATATTACTGGAATATACCCACACAAAATCACACATTTGCTATACATGGATGATCTAAAACTACTGGCAGCAACCAATCAACAACTCAACCAATTACTAAAGATAACAGAAGTATTCAGCAATGATATAAATATGGCTTTTGGAACAGACAAATGTAAGAAAAATAGCATAGTCAAGGGAAAACACACTAAACAAGAAGATTACGTATTGGATAACCACAGCGACTGCATAGAAGCGATGGAAAAAACAGATGCCTATAAATATCCAGGATACAGGCAAAAAATAGGAATAGATAATACAAATATTAAAGAAGAACTAAAAGAAAATATAGACAAAGACTAATAAAAATACTGAAAACAGAATTGACAGCAAGAAACAAGACAACAGCTATAAATACTTATGCTATACCAATATTGACCTACTCATTTGGAGTAGTGAAATGGAGTAACACAGACCTAGAAGCACTCAATACACTTACACGATCACAATGCCACAAATATAGAATACATCACATACATTCAGCAACAGAAAGATTCACATTAAGCAGAAAGGAAGGAGGAAGGGGATTCATCGAGATAAAAAACCTACATTATGGACAGGTAGACAATTTAAGAAAATTCTTTCTAGAACGAGCAGAAACTAGCAAAATACACAAAGCAATCACTCATATAAATACATCGGCTACACCACTGCAACTTCATAACCACTTCTACAACCCTTTAGATCACATAACATCAACAGATACGAAGAAAGTAAATTGGAAAAAGAAAACACTACATGGCAAGCACCCGTATCATCTAACACAGCCACACATCGATCAAGACGCATCCAACACATGGCTAAGAAAAGGCAATATATACAGTGAGACGGAAGGATTCATGTTTGCAATACAGGATCAAACAATAAACATCAGTTAAAGATCCCAATACCACAACAGATAAATGCAGACTTTGCAAACAACAAATAGAAACAGTAGATCACATCACAAGCGGATGTACAATATTAGCAAATACAGAATACCCCAGAAGACATGACAATGTAGCAAAAATAATTCACCAACAACTTGCCATACAATATAAACTAATAAAACAACACGTTCCCACATACAAGTATGCACCACAAAATGCACTGGAGAATGATGAATACAAATTATACTGGAACAGAACCATTATAACAGATAAAACAACACCACATAACAAACCTGACATCATACTCACCAATAAAAAGAAGAAATTAACACAACTAATCGAAATATCCGTACCCAATACAACAAATATACAAAAGAAAACAGGAGAAAAAAATTGAAAAATACATCCAACTGGCTGAGGAAGTCAAGGACATGTGGCATCAGGATAAAGTTGACATTATACCAATTATACTATCAACTACAGGAGCCATACCACACGATATCCACCAGTACATCAATGCAATACAGCTACATCCAAACTTATATATACAACTAGAGAAATCCGTAATTATTGATACATGTTCAATTCTTGAGGCTTTCGTGGCCACTTGTTGACAAACTGCCTATTGGCTTCTGTCTCGGGTTCTTCGGCCGACGTTCATCTAATGATTTTTCTGACGTTTCGCCAGCACGAGTGGCTGGCATTGTCAAAGCTTCACCCTCCATTGCCGGTGGTGAACCGGAGCCGAGCTCGCGGGCGCAGACTATATGTACTTGGCGCGCCAACGTCCGCGAAGAAGGAAAACTCAAGTGATTTTAGGGTAATTCTTCAGTGAATGATATAACAGATAAATTTTTTTGAAACGAAGTCCTTGGAAATAGCATAGGTCGCAATATACTATTAAAATTTTTTACATAATAAAAAAAACAGACGGCATATAATACAAAAACACGCGAACAGTTTTACAAAAACACGCGAACAGTTTGAACAAGAAAGAGGAAAGCCTTAAGGTAAACGGATCCTGGCTTCCCGTACTACAGCGAACGACCGTCGCAGGTAGCAAGAGGAGAACCGCACCGGAAATGACCGCGGAGAAGCCCTCGGACGTTGGCGCGCCAGGTACATATAGTCTGCGCCCGCGAGCTCGGCTCCAGTTCACCACCGGCAATGGAGGGTGAAGCTTTGACAATGCCAGCCACTCGTGCTGGCGAAACGTCAGAGAAAAATCATTAGATGAACGTCGGCCGAAGAACCCGAGACAGAAGCCAATAGGCAGTTCGTCACATGTTCAATTACCCGAAAGTTCCTAAATGCAATATAACATATACTGTACAGTTAAAAGGAAGTGACGCTTGATCAAGGTCCGCGTCACTTTACATTTTTAACCAGACTTAACGTCTGAGAAAGTAAAGAAATAATAATAAGAGTATTAATAATAATAATTCACTCAATGTTTTTAGTTACACGAAAGCACAAAATATGGATGACAGTTTTAAAGGTATATCATTTGAATGAAAATAACTCTTTGTTAGATATTTCGAACATGGTTTCACTTCAGCAACAATTAGAGATTAGTAAATGAATCCAGAGTAGCCAACCAATTGCAACAAAAGGTGGTTTTATTCGATCTTTGACCATGATTTCGACCGATCTAGATACGTCTTTTTCAGAAACACGTGTAACCAGAAGCGAATGTAACAACAACAACTACAAACCCGGAAACACAACATGCCAAAATTACGCATCACACAGAGGCTAGATCCTCACAAAGGGGTGGGAATATCACACGTATCACCAAAAACCCAAAAGAATAAAAATCAGTATTTACTAAAATTTCATATCGGAAAAACACTAAATAAACAAGCCATCTGACATTTGTCCAACGAAAATATACTGTCGGCGCATATCACTGTATACATTATTAAATATTCTGGGCCGCTATGATCAGGGCTTGTCAAGTACGAATAGTTAAAATTCAGAAATAAAAGCAATCAAACAAAATGTCAGGTCAAGGCAGGCGGCGAGTGCGCGAGATCGATATACGCTTGTGGCATAAACGGCCAATAATTGGAAAAGAGCTGGGGAAGGGGGATGAGAGAATGGTGAGATATAAAAAATGTTAAAGGACGCTACTGTGAAGCAAAATATGCTAACTTACATTAAAACCCTTATAAGATCACAACTACGTTATCGTGTGAATAGTAATAAAGTTCATACATGCACACGCTGTGATAAACGTACGTGACGACGAAAGAGATTCGCGCGTGTCATCGATACTGAAAGACATCCAGTAACGAGAGTGGGTAAAATCAAAGTCTTCACAAACTATAAAACTGGGGAAACGAACACGTATCCACAAATAATGTATATTAGAATTCTGGAGAATGAGCAACTCGCAAAGGCTACCGGCAACCGTATGAAGATTTTATGCACAGTATAGGTTTGAAGCTTTCAAAAAAATTATCTGCAAGCAATATTCTTTCCCATTTCTCTGCGTCGCCTTTTCTTCCTGTAGCAGTTTTACTTTCATCGCCTTTACATGCTCTCATCCATTTTGATTTACTTTCTATGTTCCAGAGAGGGCATTGATTGTGTCTTGCCGCTAGCATACTTCACATACGACCAGAATCTCTCTGGATTTTCTGCCAGGTTTCGAGACAAAGTTTCGTTATGGAAACTATTAACAGCATCTCGCATTGAAGTCCGCGCTAAGTTTCGAGCGTCTGTAAAAGATGGCCAGTCTTGATTTCGTCTTTGAATAATCTTTACTGTTAGCTTCCCATCTCGTCCTATTTATTAATGTATTTCCTTCCTTCATCCAAAAGATTGTGTGTCTGAGTTTTCCATGGCAGCCTTTCCTTTATCGTTTCTGCAGCTTTGACGGTCTTTACAGTCTTAATTACTTTTCTTTATTTTTCCATACTTTTTCCCTTGATTTTTACTCAATGATTTTTGTTAGCTTACTGATTACTCCTCACAGAATTACACATCATCTCACTCTTTTTTACTTTATCGATATTCTACTTTAAACTTGTCTCATATTTGAGGAGCTTTCCTCTTCACAAAAAAAGCCCACATCTGTTATACGTATCAAAAATTCTTTATATAGTAAGAACTTTCTTGATCACATGCAAAAATTTCATTGAAAAAAGAGACCGATTTCGACCAGTTTTGATCATCTTCAGACCGTTAGTCCTTGCTCTACAACAGTTGTTCACGTCACCCTAGAGCGGTTCATGCTCCATGCCACAGTCTCTAGCAGTCATCATAGAGTAATGGTCTGAAAATGATCAAATACTGATCGAAACTGGTCACCTTTTTCAAAACAAAATTATTATATGCCGTCTAGACTGGTTTTTTTATTATGTAAAAAATTTTCGTAGTATATTGCGACCTATGCTATTTCCAAGGACTTCGTTTCAAAAAAATTTATCTGTTATATCATTCACTGAAGAATTACCCTAAAATCACTTGAGTTTTCCTTCTTCGCATTTAGTTTCTTTTTTTTCCTTACTGCACTCAAATTTCCACTCTTAGGATGGCTAACTATGCTGTGGATATAATTTTGTTAGTGAAGTGGTTTCCGTTGTCTTCTTCATACCTTAGCCAATGATTACTTTCTCAATAGGTTTGAACAGAGTGGCACAAAAAGGATGCATGATTTTCAGACATGTAGTTGCACTGATTTTAGTATTAAAATATTTGCTCAAAAACTATATTTGATAAATGTAGTTCTGGTATAGTAATTTATGGAAAGTCTTACTGTGAAAATACCCTACTGAAAAGAATGGGGACCACGTGTTCAAACGTCCCGTATGTTAAATGTGATACAGATACAGATTTTACCTGTGGTCTTACTGTGTGTCTTCAGATATTCGCTTTCAATGTAGGCAACAATCAAAATCATACGTCATCTATTGGCTGTGTTATGCATTATAGTATCTGGCGACCTTGAGAAGGATGAGAGTGCTGGTGTCCCAGTATTTTATACTGGGATACGCTGATGGTAATTGTCGTTTGTGCGCGGTTTATTCAACCAAGCACACTCAATGGGACATCTTAATGAAGTGCAAGTTGTAACGGTGGTGTATTTGATCCAAAATGATGGGCTTTCGGTCGGGTTGCTGCAGATGCTAGTACCTCTCCATTTGTCATCCATAGGTTGTGGACGCGCTACAGCGAGACAGGTCAGTACACAAGGCGAGTTGTATAAGGTCACCGACGCATTACAAAACCCAGCAAAGACCGATATTTGGCCATCTCTACGTTGATGCGTAGTACGGATACCACCAGAGCATTGCAAGACGATCTCAGAAGGGCCACTGGAGCCATTGTCTGATCAGACTGCAACTAACAGGTTATGAGAAAGCACCGCACGAGCCAGACATACTTTTCGGGTACCCGCTTAACACGACAGCTTGTAGCTCGCCTTCTGCCTTTCGCATGTCAACTGGAAACTTCGTCATTGGCGAAAGGTCTTATTTACAAACAAGTCCAGATATCCTCTGACGCAAGGATACGGCCGTACTCGTGTGCCGAGACCCGTGGTGATTGGTACCCGCCAAATGTTGTCAAGGAAATCGACAATTTCCCAGGCATTGTGGGAGGCTTCGGTGTTGACAGCGATACGGATTTCGTCATTTTCCATGGCCGCCATACCTCCAGGCAGTACATCGAACAGATCCTGTTGCGCCACGTGGTTGATGCTGCATACGGTGGTCCCAAGAACTGTGTGGTGGGCGGCAGCAGGGATGTCTTGCGAAGCATGGACAATGAAGTAATAGAATGGCTGGCGGTGAGTCCCTAAATAAACCCCATCGTGCATATGTGTAACATGCTTGACAGACGTATTCGTGATCGTCCTGTTCCATCACAGACTGTTAAAAAACTGTAATGGGCTCTCACTGAAGGATGGGAACGGATACCGCAGGGTGACCTATGTAGACTTACATAGGGCATGCCATCTGGGTATTTGGTTGCTCACGGAGAGCATACTAGTAACTGAAACTCTCAGTGTCCAATCAAAATCATCGACAACGACGGAATGAATGTTTATTACCACTTTGTTTCGACACCTGTTGGACATTTCAGTTTTTTTTATGCAAACGATCGAGGATGTAATGATGTTTTCTTGTGTATCTAATTCTTTAAAGATAAAGGTATAACATGGTAACATATCTAGTACACAATTATTGCCCAAAGGAGTAAGGCTGACGCCCTTAGACATGTCCTCCTACTCCTTTTGAGGAGCGTAGTATGTTACTACGTATAACAAGCGCCTCTATTTAGCATTATTTCTCGTGCTACCATAGTTTTTGGAAAGGCTTTAAGTTCAGTATGATTAGTAACTTCAAGCCCTTCTACTGTACTGAATTTCCCAATTTAACTTATATATTTTAGGTACCCCTACAGGATGAAATCACAGACAGATCTGGTAAGTGTTCGGCTGTAGGATCATCAGCAAAGTATTGGACACGTCGAGCAATTTTCGTTTGCAGTCTGCGGCTTAATTGCGTCTTGCCAGAATCAGTTTTATTAATAGTGGAGGTCTTTGATATGTTACGTGGATAAAATTGCGTAATATATCAAAATAATCTCAGTTATCGCCTTCTTTAAAAATAGCCGCCTCAATTAAAGCAAACAAGCAGTGGGATACGGATACCCACGGACGACGCCTTGTGTGCCTCGCGTGGTCCCGCCACCTGGATGGCACATCGCCTTCGTAAGGCTCGGCTGGAAACGCCACGGGCATACAGCCTGCTGCACACGTACGGCGCTATTTCCCTATCTGTCCAGCACAATGTAAGTGTAGACCAGATATGGCTTGAATTCAAAGAAATAGTCTAGGGAGCAGTTGGGAGATTTATACCAAATAAATTAACAAACAACGGAGCTGATCCTCCTTGGTACACAAAACGGGTCAGAACACTGTTGCAGAAACAACTAAAAAAACATGCCAAATTGAAACGGATGCAAAATCTCCAAGACTGGCCATCTTTTACAGACGCTCGAAACTTAGCGCGGACTTCAATGCGAGATGCTGTTAATAGTTTCCATAACGAAACTTTGTCTCGAAACCTGGCAGAAAATCCAGAGAGATTCTGGTCGTATGTGAAGTATGCTAGCGGCAAGACACAATCAATGCCCTCTCTGCGTGATAGCAATGGAAATACTATAGACGAAAGTGCTGCCACAGCAGAGTTACCAAACACAGCCTTTCTAAATTCCTTCATCAAAGAAGACGAAATAAATATTCCAGAATTCGAATCAAGAACAGCTGCCAACATGAGTAACGTAGAAGTAGATGTCCTCGGAGCAGTGAAGTAACTTAAATCACTTAACAAAAGCAAGTCTCCTGCTCCAGACTGTATACCAGTTAGTTTCCTTTCAGAGTATGCTGTTACAATAGCTCCGTACCTAACAATCATATACAAACCTTCGCTCAACGAAGACTGGAAAGTTGCACAGGTCACACCAGTATTCAAGAAAAGCAGTACGGGTAATCCTCTAAATTACAGACGTATATCATTAACGTTGATATGCAGTAGGATTTTGGAACATGTATTGTGTCCGAACATTATGAATTACCTCGAAGAGAAGAGGCTATTGACACACAGTCCAAGGATTTAAAAGAATCGTTCCTGTGTGACACAATTATCTCTTTACTCACATGAAGTGTTGAGTACTATTGAGAAGGGATTTTAAATTGATTCCGTATTTATATATTTCCAGAACGCTTTTGACACTGTACCGCACAAGCGGCTTGTAGTAAAATTGCGTGCTTATGTAATATCGTCTCAGTTATGTGACTGGATTCGTGATTTTCTGTCAGAGAGGTCACAGTTCGTAGTAACTGACGGAAAGTCGTCGAGTAAAACAGATGTGATTTTTGGCGTTTTACAAGGTAGTGTTATAGGCCCATCGCTGTTCCTTATCTATATAAATGATTTATGAGACCATCACAGCAGCGTCTTAGGTTGTTCCCAGATGACGCTGTCGTTTATCGAATGGTTAAGTCATCAGAAGATCAAAACAAATTGCAGTACGATTTAGAAAAGATATCTGTATGGTGCAAAAATTGGCAAGTGACCCTAAATAACGAAAAGCGTGAGGTCATCCACATGAGTGCCAAAAGCAATCCATTAGACTTCTGTTACAACATAAATCAAATCTAAAGGCAATTCACCTAAATACCTAGGTATTACAATTAGAACTTCTTAAATTGGAAGGAACACATAGAAAATGTTGTGGGGAAGGCCAACCAAAGACTGCGTTTCATTGGCAAGACACTTAGACAATGTAACACATCTACTAAAGAGACTGCCTACACTACGCTTGTCCGTCCTCTTTTAAAATACTGCTACGAGGTGTCGAATTCTACCAGATAGGATTGACGGAGTATGTCGACAAAGTTCAAAGAAGGCAGCGCGTTTTGTACGGTCGCGAAATAAAGGAGAGCGGTATCGCTAAAATGATACAGGATTTGGGGGGACATCATTAAAATAAAGGCGTTTTTCGTTGCGTCAGAGTCTTCTCACGAAATTTCAATCACGAATTTTTTCCTTCGAATGCGAAAATATTTTGTTGACGCCCACCTACATAAGAAGAAACTATCATCATAACAAAATAAGGGAAATGAGGGCTCGCAGTGAAATACACTCCCGGAAATGGAAAAAAGAACACATTGACACCGGTGTGTCAGACCCACCATACTTGCTCCGGACACTGCGAGAGGGCTGTACAAGCAATGATCACACGCACGGCACAGCGGACACACCAGGAACCGCGGTGTTGGCCGTCGAATGGCGCTAGCTGCGCAGCATTTGTGCACCGCCGCCGTCAGTGTCAGCCAGTTTGCCGTGGCATACGGAGCTCCATCGCAGTCTTTAACACTGGTAGCATGCCGCGACAGCGTGGACGTGAACCGTATGTGCAGTTGACGGACTTTGAGCGAGGGCGTATAGTGGGCATGCGGGAGGCCGGGTGGACGTACCGCCGAATTGCTCAACACGTGGGGCGTGAGGTCTCCACAGTACATCGATGTTGTCGCCAGTGGTCGGCGGAAGGTGCACGTGCCCGTCGACCTGGGACCGGACCACAGCGACGCACGGATGCACGCCAAGACCGTAGGATCCTACGCAGTGCCGTAGGGGACCGCACCGCCACTTCCCAGCAAATTAGGGACACTGTTGCTCCTGGGGTATCGGCGAGGACCATTCGCAACCGTCTCCATGAAGCTGGGCTACGGTCCCGCACACCGTTAGGCCGTCTTCCGCTCACGCCCCAACATCGTGCAGCCCGCCTCCAGTGGTGTCGCGACAGGCGTGAATGGAGGGACGAATGGAGACGTGTCGTCTTCAGCGATGAGAGTCGCTTCTGCCTTGGTGCGAATGATGGTCGTATGCGTGTTTGGCGCCGTGCAGGTGAGCGCCACAATCAGGACTGCATACGACCGAGGCACACAGGGCCAACACCCGGCATCATGGTGTGGGGAGCGATCTCCTACACTGGCCGTACACCACTGGTGATCGTCGAGGGGACACTGAATAGTGCACGGTACATCCAAACCGTCATCGAACCCATCGTTCTACCATTCCTAGACCGGCAAGGGAACTTGCTGTTCCAACAGGACAATGCACGTCCGCATGTATCCCGTGCCACCCAACGTGCTCTAGAAGGTGTAAGTCAACTACCCTGGCCAGCAAGATCTCCGGATCTGTCCCCCATTGAGCATGTTTGGGACTGGATGAAGCGTCGTCTCACGCGGTCTGCACGTCCAGCACGAACGCTGGTCCAACTGAGGCGCCAGGTGGAAATGGCATGGCAAGCCGTTCCACAGGACTACATCCAGCATCTCTACGATCGTCTCCATGGGAGAATAGCAGCCTGCATTGCTGCGAAAGGTGGATATACACTGTACTAGTGCCGACATTGTGCATGCTCTGTTGCCTGTGTCTATGTGCCTGTGGTTCTGTCAGTGTGATCATGTGATGTATCTGACCCCAGGAATGTGTCAATAAAGTTTCCCCTTCCTGGGACAATGAATTCACGGTGTTCTTATTTCAATTTCCAGGAGTGTATATAGGTGTTTGTTTCTTCCGCGCGCTCTACGAGATTGGAATAATAGAGAATTATTGCGAAGGTAGTTCGATAAACCCTCTACCATGCATTTAAATGTGATTTGCAGAGTATCGATATAGATGCAGATGTAATGACGACGACATGACAAATGTGATTTGCAGAGTATCCATATAGATGCAGATGTAATGACGACGACAACGACGACGATTAACGATTAACGCCCACCACATCTGTAATGTAGTCAACAGCAGTCGCAGGTAGAACGTTCGCTGAGTGAAGACTACTTCTTCTGTAACCTGTTTGCTCTCTGTTGGATACCGATTTCCGACTGCTCCAAGAAACGATACAAGGGCGACTGGACATACTGACCTGGATATTGGCAGCGATCTTGTTTGCGACGTAGACAAAGGAATAGCCATGATTACTGTCCTTGAAAGGGATTTTCCATGTACGGTCGTTCCCATCAGCCACCGCGGCGAGTGTGAAGTTAGTTTGTACGGATAATACTCACGGCCACTACTTCGTCTACACCACAAGCAAGACGGCTTCCAGTAGCCACGCCAGCATCTGCAGAGACGATCAATCGCACTACCATCTGCCGTCGGCCGTCGATTGCTGATAGCGACTTTAAGAAGACATACAGATATTCTAGTATTATTCGTCCTCAGTCTAGTTTGATAACTCGCACCGACTCGGCACGTTCAGGTTTCGGTATTTCAACTTCGTGCTTTGTTTTCATTAATTAGTAGTATCAGTGCTGGACGTTGGTACACATGAATCTGTCTACCTTGATCAAAAGCCTCGATTGTGACGCGCCGGTCTACGACACGAGGACTCCCACTTTTCTTGCGATTCCCGTCCTTCACAGAGAGATGTGCCTCATAGATCGCGTTCACATCACAAGTCCTCTACATCTAATTCACATACTGACCGCCCACGCTCAGGAATCCACAGTGTCCCATGCCTCTAACAAGTTCTCATAAACGAACGCGCTGCTCCGAACTACACAATCTTGGGCACTCACTAATTCCTGCGCCACGATACGGCCGTCCAAAAGTTCCCATCATCCCGACTCAGTTAAATCATTTCCGGCGGAATCACGGGAAATCTGGGGTACACTCACTGTTTACGACAACCCGGTTACTTTTCAACGGGATACAGTAGCTTTCATTTCTACTGCACACCGCGAAATTGAATTCCGTCTGGTAGGGTAACGGACGCGTGACACGCTAAGAAAACCACGTAGGTGGAACAGAGACGAATGAGGAATCATGCCAACGTGGTTAGAGGCTGCATACGGGGAAATCCACAGACACAAACTAATTAACAAAACTGTATTTCTTTCGTGGAGATTTTAAAACTTTGTTTCGTATTAACCCGAATTGCACTATCACATTGCTCATAGCCCTAGACGTACTTTGGAGGAAGTGATATGGTTCTTTGCTCATACTGAAACTTGAGTTCTCGAAAAACTGTAAGTCACTACGAGATGCACATCTTTGTTGTAGCACATCCATCAGCAGTTTGTTGAGCGTTTATGTGTCGCTGTCCCACTCACTAGAGAAACGAGGGCAAAGGCCTAATTCTTCTTGGAATTTTCTTTATATCTTCCGCTTTTGGATATAAGTTTTCTAGACCGACGAATAATATCTCAAGATCTGATCGAAGGACGGTTCTCTTAGTGAGTGTGGCATCTGTCTTCTCAGAGGCAGGATTATGTGGTCGTTGCATCTCAAAAAGCTCCAGACAGGTAGTAATACATTCTTGACGGTTGTCGCTGCTTCCAGTGATGCATCGCCGAGCTAAATCAGACGATATCGGACCTTTTCGTCAATTTACAAGCATTATATTTATTTACTTTTTGATACGTTAACTGGCAATGTTTTTGTCGACAGAAAAGTGTCGTGGTGGGATCATATTTCTCTAAACAAAAATAAGTGTGAAATAATGCCCATAACAAAGAGGAAATCTCCGATATCTAGAGAAAATACTACGAAGCGTTGTTAAATGAGATGATCACCTGAAATCTGTAGCTAGCGTTATTGCCAGTTTTCTGGCAAAGTGTGCTGCATCTGTAGAGGAAACCGCACCCAGTACACTTGTGTTACCTGTTCTAAAACACTGAGTGTACATTTGGAGTTTTTTTCTGACACAGACGTAACAGCAGCCATCAATGATGACTAGTGTTTTAGGGCGCACAACGACGAGGTTATCAGCGCCCCTGCAGCCATCAAACAAAATCAAAGACGTGCTATTGCCATTGTAACAGCTCCTAAGACAATATAATTGGAATGTTCGTGGCACTTAAATGAGTATCTCTGGAAAAAAGGGAACGTAGTTCTCGTAATCTCTGTTCGTGAATTTAGAGAATCATTATTAGCGTAGTGCTATGCAACAGTTTTGGTGTCGTATATCGTGCGTAGCTATCACGAGAAGGAGGTTAGACGTACCGACGTACACTGACGGAAAAAAATCGCAACATCAAAAAATAATTTGTGTAGAGTAATGAAATTTCAGGAATACACTTGTGTAAGTAACACTGAGTAACATTGTAACATTACAGAGGAATGTAAGCGCGTGATATGCCATTGCAAAAATGAAATGCTGTTACATTAATAACCGGTGCAACTGCCAGAATATTGAATACAAGCATGCAAACGTGCTTGCATTGTATTGTACACTTGCCAGATGTCAGTTTGTGGTATGGAGATCCATGCCTGTTCACTTGCTCAGTCAATAGAAGAACGATTAACTCTGTTTCTGGACGACGCTGGAGTTGTCGTTCAATGATGTCTCATATATGCTCAACTGGAGATAGATCTGGCAATCGAGCGGGCCAACGGACATGTCGACACTCCATAAAGCATGAAGGGTTAAAATAGCGGTATGTGGCCGGGCGGTATCCTGTTGGGAAACCCCCCTGGAATGCTGTTCATGAATGGCAGTACAATATGTCGAGTCACCAGATTGAAGTACAAATTTAGAGTAAAGGTGCGTGGGATAAACTCGCGAGCACTCCTGCTGTCATACGAAACCGCTCCACAGACCGTAACTCCACGTATAGGTCCAGTATATATAGCACGAAGGCAGGTTGGTTGCAGGCCCTCAACTGAGCTCCTTCTAACACTCGCCCATCACTGGCAGTGAGGAAGACACAGCTTACATCGGGAAACACAAGAGACCTCCACCCTGCCCTCCAATGAGCTCTCGCTTGACACCACTTAAGTCGCAAACGGTGGTGGTTTGGGGTCAGCGGAATGCACGCTACAGGGCATGTGATTCGCAGCTGTCTTTGAAGTAACCGATTTGTAACAGTTCGTTGTGTCACGGTGGTGCTAACTATTGCTTAAATTGCTGCTGGAGATGCAGTACGATGTGGCGAAGCCATACGCCGAACCAAATGGTCTTCCCACTCGGTAGTGCCACGTGGTGGTCCGGCATCCGGTCTGCTTGACGCCGTAGATTCCTGTGACCATCACTGCCAGCACTCATGTAGAGTGGAGCATTCCCGACAAGTCTTTCTGCAGTATCGTGGGAGTAACACCCACCTTCTCCTAACCCTGTTATTCGACCTCGTTCAAACTCAATGAGGCGTTGATTATGGCTCTTTGTCGTAATAAAGGCATTCTTGACTAACTTGAACTCACCACGTCCAGTCTCAAAGGTAAATTATGCTCACGCCCGCTACAGCGGGTATTTAAAGCAAACTTGATTTGGAACCTCGCGCCGGCCAGAGTGGCCGAGCGGTTCTAGGCACTACAGTCTGGAACCGCGTTACCACTACGGTCGCAGGTCCGAATCCTGCCTCGGGTATGGATGTGTGTGATGTCATTAGGTTAGTTAGGTTTAAGTGGTTCTAAGTTCTAGGGGACTGATGACCTCAGAAGTTAAGTCCCATAGCGCTCAGAGCCATTTGAACCATTTTGCAACCTCGCGCCACTCTTATGCGACTGGTGCATCTTTCCGATGCATAAAAACGCCTACCAACTTTCATCTATGTCGCACTACTCTTTCTTGGTGTTGATATTTTTAATCCGTCAGTATATATAAACGATTTTGGAGACAATCTGACTCTCCTAGGGACGTACGCCCACGGAACATTAACAATAAACCAAACCATGATGGAAAATGCCTCTCTTGCAGCGTCTGCCGCCGGAGTTGGCTGAGCATCTCTGTCGGACTTTGGTGCTTGCTAAATGAACCTGTAGCGAAACGCGCCGCTCTTATTCGAATCTTCTCTATTTTCTCTGTCGTTCTTAACTGGTACTGATCCCATGCTGACGAGTAAGATTCAAGTATTTATCGAACGAGTGTTTTGTAAGCTGCTTCCTTTGTTGAGGGAGTACGCTTCCTGAGGACTCTTCCAATGAATCTCTGTCTGGCATCTGCCTTACTTGCGATTAATTTTATGTCGTTGTTCCATTTCAAATCGTTCCGTATGCTACTTTTATATATTTTATAGAGGTAACTGCGTCCGGTGATTGTTCTGCAACTGTGTAATTACACAATAAGGGTATTTCTGTCTATGTATTCCTTGCGTTGAGGGTCAATTGCCACTCCTTGCACCAAGCACCGAGCCCTTGCAGGTTTTTCGCTACAATCTTCTACCATCGCGACTTCTCTTTACGCAATAGCGCTAACTAATCTTGAGCGCAAAAGCAGAAAAGTATAAAAGAAATAATATTTTCAAAACGCGTAGAAAAAGAGAAGGTAAATATTGTAATAATTTTCTGTTGGTAACAGAATAAGTGCTCAGAAGTACAAATTACATGCACTACGTCTGTCTAGATGATAACAATGTATTAAATACTATTCGATAGAACGGAGAAAGGTAGAAATAGTGAATTAGCATAGGTAACAAAGATAAAAGAAAATATTTGATAGTAATAAGGTATTTCCTGAAAATCGTCTTAAATGGTTGAGTATGTCATTTTATGCTCCTTGCATGCTTTTTTCCTTTTTGATTTTCAAAAATGGCTCTGAGCACTATGGGACTCAACTGCTGAGGTCATTAGTCCCCTAGAACTTAGAACTAGTTAAACCTAACTAACCTAAGAACATCACAAACATCCATGCCCGAGGCAGGATTCGAACCTGCGACCGTAGCGGTCTTGCGGTTCCAGACTGCACCGCCTTTAACCACACGGCCACTTCGGCCGGCTTTTGATTTTCAGTATTCTTTTATAAAAACGGAAACGAAATTCGAATAATCTGAAAGCCCGCTAAAACGCTCCATTCGACTCATGTGATGCCTGCTCCTACTGTCATAAAGCTAATTCACAGTGATGTATTGTTTCGAAATTTACGTTTCGAAAAATGGATTACAAATGGTGTGTAGTACCACACTGTACAGACACATCCATGAACGCTCATGAAAAATTGTTTTTGAGTGTTTCAGAAAATGATGTTGATGATGAGGTCCCATACTCCGAAAAGAGTAGAAATGTGGCACACCCGCACCGCTGACTAGGCAAGGTCCTAGCGGAGGTGGTTTGCCATTGCCTTCCTCCGACCGTAATGGGGCTGAATGATGATGATGAAGACGACACAACACCCAGTCATCTCGAGGCAGGGAAAATCCTTGACCCCGCCGGGAATCGAATCCGGGATCCTGTGCGCGGGAAGCGAGACCGCTACCGCAAGACCACGAGCTGCGGACTTCAGATAATGAGAAGGAGCGTAAAAACTGATTGCACTGTATCGGCAAAAATGCCAGCACGTCGATGCCCAAGTTCCCTTACTTAATTCAAAATGTCTTGGACTATAAAGTTAACTTTAATTTACCTCCGAGATACGCTCTCCCATTGTTACAGAGAAAGACACCGTCAGTCGACGAAATCAAACTCTCAGTAAAAGTTATCGTTACACCCACCTCCATCCCGGAGATCATTGGCAGCTCGGTGTAAAGAGCGGTGGATTGTTGAATATTAAAAGTTGATATACATAGGTCGTTGGTTCTAATCTAGCCAGCAACAATATTTCAACTTACTTATAAAACAAATCGACAGGCCATTCACGTGAAAACCAAACCTCAATTACAAACCTTCACCACACCGATCACAAACAGAGTATTATTGTGTTTTCCTTGGCGTTTACATTCTCTCAAATTTGCAACAGTTATTCACACACGTTACGTTCAAAAAAAAAATTTCTAGTTAATGCGACCATACACTTTCTACTTTATGAGAAACAATGTTTTCTTTATCTTCGACCTGTACAACTAGGAGCCGTATTGTTGAAGATTTTAAAATTTCATCATTTTACATAAGATGAAGCTAAATCTGCTTCAGACACTGACGTTAGTTTTCACTCACAAACAGCACAGCATTCTTTATAACTCCCCGCATATAAAACTTTATGGTTCTACACCTCGTCGTACTGTGGGAGTTTACTGATATCTTCACTACTATCAACGCCTTCCAAAAAAGGTAGTTGCATGTAAGCAAAGTAGATTCATTTATCCTCAGTTGTTCATTTCTCAGACTAAGATTACTGTGAAGCTACATAAAACACACCCCACCGTCGAAACAACTATTACAACAAGTTCTTGCAAACGCTATTTTCAAATTTCGTGGAAAACTTTTAAAAATTTTCGACTCTTCCAGTATTCGAACACATGCGCTATCCATTGCGCCACAGAGCGCTTGCTTCTAGCAGTAGATCTGCTGAATATTTTATATACCGGAAACCAGAGCTAAGATTTGGCAAGAATAGTTTTGTTGTGCTTTGGGTCGTATTTCATGACTGGTAGTGGACACTCTAAATATAAGCTACGGACCCATTTGCAAAAGTTCCACAGTTCCTTAGTTTTGAGCGGGTTTAATGATGTTGCAGGAAGCAGGGAAAAGAAGGTCCGTCCTTGTTCATATCAACGCACAATATGAGTGGTGCACGAACGCATCAATTTTCGTAACGTTTCCACTATCAGCGTTCATAAAATTCTTTTCTATTGTTACTTAGAAGCTGTAAATGTGTTTTACATCACTAAATAGCTGCACTATTTGCAGAAAAAGTATGTAAAAACCTAGTAATTTCGGCTACCACTCCTGTAACAGACGTATAGCTTCCTCTTACTCCTAGTCTGTAAGGAGACCAGAGCTGCAGCCAGTAACAGAGCGTTTGCGATCACGTAACCAAATCTTGATATTTAACGATTTCTAAGTTTCAATTACATAATAATAAGAGATATTTTGTGAGAATATTAACCGTAAATGCGTTTTGAAAATTATAATCACTCTGAATAACAGCAATCCGAACCATTTGTTTAACTCAGGAAAATAGCTTATTTTGACAATAAGAAAAGAAGTAAAGAAAAATATTTGACATTGATAAATAATAAGGGGAGGACTAGAATTATATCTCTGACTTAGTGATTAATTTGATCTTCGCTTGAAGTTAACAAAAATGTATACGACAAACGGAGGGAAGTTTGCAAATGGTTCAAATGGCTCTGAGCACTATGTGACTTAACTTCTGAGGCCATGAGTCCCCTAGAACTTAGAACTAGTTAAACCTAACTAACCTAAGGACATCACACACATCCATGCCCGAGGCAGGATTCGAACCTGCGACCGTAGCGGTCGCGTGGTTCGAGACTGTAGCTCCTAGAACAGCACGGCCACTCCGGGAAGTTTGCAGTTAGCACTCATACTTTAACTGTTAGTAAAATAAGCTTTGTTATCGCTATGTTTGCCAGATATGTAACATTTTCACCATAGAGACACGGATGCTGGAAAGTATCGCGAGTGTTAATAAAAGACAATATTACTTACGCAAGTCAGCGATGTAGTAGAGGTCCAGCAATCATATTTACATGTAAAAAATTAGACTTTAAAGAACCACATATCCATTAAGGTGGCACTTCGCATCTTATCAGTGAATTATTAGTTAAGAAAAATGATCTAAGTTTTAAAGATATAGTAATTGAACCAAGTTCAGTAAAACGTGAATTACGAGTTAATAAATTACAATACTAGCTGATCACACGCTAGGTATTTACGTGTTAAAAGAAAACGCGATGTTCTATTAATTTTTCAGAATTGTTTTACTTAATTTTTCAGAATTGTTTTACCGAAAGACTAAAGCTACCGTATTTCAATAATTTTATTTAAGTATTAATTGAAAGATATACTACAGATGTTACTATACATATAAAAATATTGTATTAGTTTTTAGTACTTGAGTCTGCGTCGAAGGGAATTCTCGATTTCATATTAGAAATTCAAACATACACACACAACACCCGAACGATATCTGGATCTTTGTACTGGGCATGCGTCAGTCAGATGCGAAATTGCATAAGGTTACATGTACGTACACAATGAAAACGTGTACTGGAAGGAGTAATATAGAATCGATACTAGCAGAGCATCTACTCACTATTTACGCACGTAATCATTGATTACTCACAGAAGTATCCTTCGTTAAAGGATCTCGCTCCAAAGAAAAAAAAAAAACTCCTGATTATCGCTCCATCTCGAGAATCGAATATGTGGCACTCTCACCCTCGCTTCCACCCGCCCTGTGGCACGTCAGTGATATAAAGTTGACTAATTAATTAAATTGATCATGAGAACTGCTTTTCATGGTGAGCATTTTTTTTTTTTCCTACAGTCAGATTACACTCGCCAGGCAACAAAAATCAGAATCCCTGGAGGGAAGGCGACGTTCTTTCCGAGGAACAGTATTGAGAACAGATCTTTGAAGCTGACCGCAGGAGGATTCTAGCGCTGCCAACACACAGCGCTGTTATGAAGCCATGTAAACCATCCTTTTTTCCCTCGGTCTATTAGCGAGTGGAATAGGAAAGGAATTGACTAGTAGTGGTAGAGGGTAGCCTCCGCCACGTACCGTACGATGTCTTGCAAAGTATCATGTAGATGTAGATATAAATCTAGTCTACCTATTAAGATGTCACTCCGTCGATTCATAGCCACGCACAAGTCATGGAAGAATGTTGTCTCTTATCTCTCAGTAGAAACTTTTCTATTAGCTCTAATGTTTTCATTGCAGTCACTTCGCGACGCATATGTGAGAGGTTGTAATACGTTTGCCCACAACACTTAGATGAAGCGGTATTTCGTCGGAGTATCACTTACCTGCCATATTCTCACGAATCTTCCTGTCTTCGATATATAGCATTTGAATTCGCCTGAATTCGACGAGTAAGGGATGTCTCCTGCCAAGTCACAGACTCGTGCAAATTCCCTCGAAATCCCATCACCTTCTGACTGCATTGTTTCATTATATAGAACGCTGTCTAGTCCTATATTTGCCACAGATTAGGCAGAGAGTTATCACAACGAGAAAAATAGCACACTGACGTACAGTCCCTATCTCCTCTATTGCCTTCCTATGATTGTGTCAGAGATTTTGTTAACAGCATAGTGTTCCGTGAGAAATATATCACCTTTTGTTCAAATGGAGCATACCTCCATAATACGAATCTAACAGTAGCACAGAGCTTCCAATACTCTTCCCAATGAAATTGTTTTGCTCGAGATAGTGGGAGCATTGAGATGGAGATATGCTGTTCGTGATTTCGGTCATTCAATTATTCTAAGGTCAACGAAAGTTGTTTGCATGATGGTATACCTACTACAATAGATTTTGCTTGCAATAAATGTAAAATTCAAAGCACACAGAAAACAATTGTATGAGAAATATTGTCGCATAATTTCCAAACGTTTGTCAGGGGTATTTAAGTAAAGTGATACTGAGTGTGGTGCTCCTCCCACCATCAACAAATGTGCTGTTAAAACTAATCTTCCATGCTATATAGATGCGTATAGATCCCCTTCTGATTTAGAAATTTAATTTGCTTTGGAAAAAAAATACGCAGTAACCCATTGGTGCAATGGAATGAGATACGTGTAACTTAATCTCCAAATGTTTCTCAGGGCTGTTTAAGTACAGTGATGCTATGTGTGGTACTCCCTCCAGCCGTTAAAAAGTCCCATTAAGACTACAGTCTTCCATATCATATACATGCATATAGACTAATCATTTTAATTTCGAATTTTTTTTTTGCCTACGTAGAAGAAAATACTCTGTTATTAAACAGGGCATTGAAATCCGATGCATGTAACGTGGGTCCCAAACGACTGTCAGGGTTATTTAAGTACAGTGATGCTGTGTAGGGTACTCTGTACCACAATTAATAAAAACTACTGTTGATTTTTCAAATACACTTCCGTATCACTAGAATTTAGACAGAATCAGGCTCAACCAGTCCATTACCATAGTTATAAATCAGAGCTTAAAAACTAGGTTCTTTTTAGCGGGAGAAGATGTAAGCATTTCCCCCAATGTAATGCAGTCGTACATATCCATTATGATTATTCGAATCCATTAGCTAGTAGTCATCCATAGAAGGCCTTTGCAATAGTACACGCTGAATGTACACTTCTAATATACGACATGCTCCCGACTATGAGACATAATACAGTTTCTCTAGAGTGCACGGACTACCCCCTATTGAAGTACTCATATATGACATCATCCATCCAATATATCGTGTGTAAATTAAGATACCAGACTCCCCCCTATTGAAGTACTCATATATGACATCATCCTTCCATCCAATATATTGTGTGTAAATTAAGATACCACCAGTGCCGATTACATCTGCTGTGTAACGCTTTATACTAAAGTAATATGATACATGACCATAAGCAGCTCTCAGATTTTCTTGTTATCGTGCTATACGCACCAACACAGAATCAGTCCTTGCTAGCTCAGTGGGGTGTACATGTCGCAAAGCACTTATTACAAGAGCATATGGAACACTATACCACAGATCTTAACATTAGTACTCTCCTGGAGGATGAAATATTTTTTTTAATTTCGTCAAAGGTCGCATACGTTGACAGAACGGTGATATTGTTTGTCAATTCCACGTTTCGACACTAAAAAATCACGAGTCTTCAACACAGGTCAGGAAGTACTAAGATACAGCGAAATCATAGCTATCATATTAAGAGCAGGCCTAAGAGGAGCTGATGTAAAAAAAAGAAAAAGCATTTTTCGACAATGCTTTATTCTTCACAATGTGTGTTATCAATGTATAAAAATACATCATTGCCTTCGTCAAAAATGATCTTACTGTAGCTGAAACAGGTCTCTGACATACAACGCACGAGGAAAAGGTAGATCCACATTTAACACAACAGCTGTATGTCTGCATGGAAAGAATACTACTCCCACTTCTTTCTGGAAGCAGATTTTACACAGGTGAGCACTGACAGAAACTCTCACAGCCTCATGATCTTGTGTTGCTGCTTTCGGAGCATTTGATGGAGATTTAATATTAACTGCAACCTTTGCAGTAATTTTTGCATCTATCTTGTGACTGGTATTTTCCAAAAGATCCCTACCCTTCGCACAAAGAACCAATAAGCTCTTGTAAAACCACAGAGCATATTAAGCCCATGGGTTATTTATTTCACCCCAATATTACAACCTTCCACCACAATGAAAACATATGATGTCACCTCTATCACTTGTATAAAAGAATCGTGCTTCACTTAGTTTGTCAGGACGTTGTTTAATAGCTAAAGACCAACATTTTGAAGATGCCAGCCTATATATGAGTCAGGGGACAAGGCCGGTGTCAGCACACATATGGGTTGCGTATGTCAGGGGCGATTATACATTCAGGGACAGAACTACTGCTCTCTTTTCACTGACAGGTCCTTAACCTACCGTTCCGCTAAGAGGATTATGATCCCTGCGGATGATCTGTCCTTTTGATTGACAGTTCCTTAACCTACTGTTCAGTTAAATGGTTTTCCACGTCACCCCTACCCCTTCTTCTGCACCTCCACCTCCATCTACACCTGCTCCCCCCACCCCAACCCTCTAGGAAACCCCCTCACTGATACAATCATACTTTGACATCAATTTGATTGACTAATTAATTAACTAGAATAATTAATTAATCCCTCCCCTCTGCGAAACCACCACCTGGAAATTAGCGGGAAAAACACTCAGTTATTGGCCATTTGATGGAAATCGATTGTTTTATGTGGAATATTGTTTAAACAATTACAGGTAAGCAAGGCAATGTGTGGAACATTGTTTATTTACAATTTATGAGATACATGGCAATGTTTGGAATGTAGTTTATTCATTTATTTAAGGAATTTGTCAGGAAATCGAGTGCAGTGTACGGAATACTGTTTATTTTAATAATTTACAGGATACAAGGTCTAGTTAATTTAAAGAATTTGTCTCGAAATCGGTTGCAGCGTGAGGAGTATTTAAACAACTGTGGCGCTTTTCGATTCCCATCACATAACAAAAAACGTAATTACACTGTCACAGATGACTTAAACATATCTGAAAAACTTTCTCAGTCTCGCCATCCGCAAATGCCGCCCGGAGTAAGGGTACTCCGGAAGGACTTGGAAGCACCAGCGGGCCGCCACACTGCTGTCTGCTGTCGGCTGCCCCACAGTTCCGCGAAGTACCCCGCTAATCCCTGGGAATAAAAGCACACTTCCTGTCGGCGCCTTCTGCCACGTCAAGTGGTCTGTATGCATGAACCAACCTGTTCGATATCAGTCCATGTGAGAGAAACTTTTCTTCAAAAGAAAATATCTGACAGGGATTCGATCCAGAAATACAGCACAAGATAATATATAATTAATTTCTGGGCACATGATCGTGGCTTGGCTATAAGTCAGTGATCGCTATCAATCGGGAATTTGACTTCGCGATTGGGCTTTTAAAGCACTGTAGAATTTCTGGACTGGTTCCCTCCACTACATTCGGAAGGAGGAGCGGCCTGCTGCATGACATGATAGAGATAACAGTAAATACCAGTGCAAGACAGAGTCCAGTGTGATGTATTGAGAAGCACAAAACACGACACATTTAAGCCACGATCCAGTCTGCAGCTGTAGTTGTCATGGCTAGATATCGGTCATCGATGAAACACTCTCACTTCGCGCGTGCTCATATCCCGAGTCCCTACGCAACACGAAAATCTCCTCATCTGCCGCCAGCACCAACGCTCAGAGGTCGATGAAAACTAGCGCCGCGACCGCAGCCGCAGTCGTGGACACGGGGATGTTATCAATACGTCCAGCGCAAACGCCCATCATTTTGAATTTTCTCTTACGCAAAATACATGTGCGATTCTATCCTCGTTCATATAGCACACTGGACACTTCGCTAGACCATACTATCGTGGGGAAGATCACTCAGCTCGGCGTATTCTTTGTACCTAATCGCCTGTCACAGGCTGAGCTATACCGATAGATCCAGTCACAAGCTCGTGACCACTCCTGCCGCTAGCTGCGGTGCATTGTGAAACAAACAGCTGTGGGTTGGATGTGACAGTAGTTCTAACCAATTCCACCCGACATGGACGCCTCGGTTTAAAAAGTCCACTTTACCCAACCAGAGACAAGGACATTGTTGACCATAAACCTCGAATTTCTCATGTGAAATATAGATTTATCTTTTTTAGACAAGTTATTTTCGAAAACAAAAAATCGAAACATACGAGGGTCATTCCAAAAGAAATGCACAGTATTTTTGTAAAAATACTGTTTTCATTCTGCTTGTGTGAAAGTTTTACGGTGTGTAGATACATCCTTCCCGCTTGTTTTCAAACTTAGTTCAACCTGTTCCCGTGAGTGACGCCGTCACAGCATGTCTTCAAGATGGCTGCTACACTTGACGTTCGTCAGAAGCAACGTGCTGTCAAAGAATTCCTGTGCTGTGGAAACGAAACAGTGGGAAACATCCACAAGAGGTTGAAAAAGGTCATAAAATAAATTAAAAATAATAATTTATTAATTATTCTATCTGTATGATGGTGTTTGTAATTGTAATTGATATTTGCTTATCTGGAACGTGGACGTTTAATTATTCGGTATCAGACGCTTGACAATGGCTTTTTCGTAAAGGCAATGTTACTCGTAGTTGACCGTGAAATAAAACTGAAATAATCGGACTTCGTAAATAAATCGTTTCCAAAGACTGCTGCGGTAGGTGCGGACTCAAATCTAAATCTCAATATTAGAATAATTTGCCAGCCATGTCAATACGTCGTACAGAGGTGTCTGTCTACTAAACATAAAAAAGTTACACAGTTAGTTAAATCAGATATATTCAATGAATAAGCCTACAGTTCATAATCCTACTTACTTTTATAAATATAAATTCTTTACAGAGTCGAGTGCCTAGTCTGGTTGCAACTCGCAGTATTCTTCTCTAACATGAAATATGGCGGTGTGCCAGACAATAAAATAAAATACGTGCTTCTCGCACCACTTCAACCAGAGCTCTCCCGCTTTCTTAATTAAACATAAGAGTAACGTAATTGTGCTTTTGTTTTATCAGCGACACAGCGCTGCAGTTGTGTGCCATAGGCTTTATTTATTTGTCACTGATTATTTATTTAATTAATATTTCGCGTTTCCGCGGAAACTCACGCTCGGCATGCAAATGTGCCTTTATATTGCCCCCTGAATTGCGAGGCGAAAGGACACACCTGCAGGCGAGCAATTCACCTAAAGGCACAAGAAAATCTAAGTTATCTACAACTATTTACATGACCTACATTATACACATTATACACATTATATACAAAATTTGAATGACGCGGGTGCGCCGTAAAAGTTCTTATGTTGGCAGATAGAGTGCGCGCATGCGCAGAAGCGTCTGTGTGACTATTCAACCAAGATTACATATGAAGACTACATTCTATGACAGGTAACTTAGTTTTAAATTTACAATATTTGTTATAACACAATACAACTTAGATTGTTGAATGTTCTTAGTTACATAGTATTGTTTTGAAATACTTCAAAGAAAAATGTCCGTATGTTTCAGGTGCGTTGACCTATACACATCGTGTCGTTATTACAGTTCATATTCATCTGCTGCACAATAATTTTTTACAGGTTAGTATCGTTGTGGTAAAGTTTTTTGATCACAGTAACATCGTTGTATAACAACGTGATTAATACATAAGCGTGTCCATTTCCCATTTCCATTATAGTCGTTATGATGCAGTTCGTTGTGACTAAAAGCATTGCTTATTACAGATCAGACATGACCCGTCGAGCAATTGGTCCACGTGCAGTTCGTTTTTTACATTCCGTGGAAGCTTGGTTGCAGAACCTCGAACGGCACATAGCTGGCGTCGATCCTTGGACAGTCCAGGTAAGAGTGTCCGTCACATTTCGAGAACATTTCATTCCCTGAAGTTCCAACCAAAATTCTTCCACCCGTCGTGTTGTTTTCTGGACAGGCACTATGTGTCCATTTAATCCAGTTAACATCTTGAAGTTAGGTACTGTAGTAATGTCACTAGACGATGCACGAATTATGCACTTCACATTTTCAGTTTTTCGCTGAATATAGTTCACCTAAATGTTCGTAGTTATTAATCAAAGAAATCATTCATCGCGTTTACATAGATACGCTGCATAATGAATGGCATTAACCGTTTCTTTCACATAGGTTTCTGCATAGTTGCAGAGTTAGTAATGTTCGTTAATGTCCGTGAACAGAGGTTCACTATGCAATGTCTTTTTGGCACTCGTTTTGTTCAAATTTTTTACATAGTACAGTTACATGATACATCAGTTAAAAAAATAAGTAATTATACATACACACGTCACATATTTTCTTAGCATAAACATAATACAGTTGCACATAAACATGTTTGCATCATCATTACATAGCTATAGGTTATTACATTGTGTCACGTTTGATTACATGAATTGTCGATATTTACATCCTCTTTAGCGGTTTTGCTGGGATATTATCGATGTTTTTTGTGATGTCATCTGAAATTAAGATTGGTTAGACACAACATTCATTACATCAGTAGACAAGACCAGGCGTTTTCACTACTCAATAATATTCAAAATAGTAAGAGAGAGAAAATGTTCGATTCCTCGCGTTTTGTGCGTGTGTGTAGAGTGTCTGTGTGGCCTTGACTACTGATAGATGCTTTTCGTGTTGAGAGATGTGCGTCTAATCTATTTCTCAAAGTAAAAGATCGTTTCACAGGTGACGTCTGTCAGT
This sequence comes from Schistocerca cancellata, assembly GCF_023864275.1. NCBI lineage: Eukaryota > Metazoa > Arthropoda > Insecta > Orthoptera > Acrididae > Schistocerca > Schistocerca cancellata. Next base: position 651,974,331 of record NC_064627.1, read on the forward strand.
TCGTCAGGTGTCACACCAAGTCAGTGGTACCTTCAGTAACAAATGTTCCGTGAAAAATTAATATGTCATCCACTGCTACGTAATCATAAATTTTACTTTAATATTCCGTCCTTCAGGTGGTGCCGTGCGTTGAAAGAAGAGTTCTTCTGTCTTCAACTGCGTCACTGGAACCGCTGAAATGAAAATTTCTATACTACTTATTATCTGTGCTGTAACAACAGAGTTTTTCGAGTTGCTTAGCAATATTTTGATGGGTATGACCTTGACATTATTCAGCATGAAATGCTCTAAGATCTCGGTGTGCGTATAGCCCAATAATTTTGTTAGTTCTAGGATGTTGTAACAGATACGCACCAGGATGCGGTATGTTAACAATTATATAAGGTCCTTCATATAGCAGACGCCACTTAGCGTTGCATCGTTTGAGTGCTACAGATTTATGATGAGTACGAAGTAGTACAAGCATTCCTACCTCGAATTTTTGTTTTCTTTTTATTATGTTTCTGTGATGTTTGTTTCGTATTTGTGCGTGATGTGTCAATGTAGTCAATACTTCTTTTATTTTCTGTTCAGGTGTGATTTCCTTGTCTGACAACTTAGGTAATGGTTCTATCCACTGATCGTTCTGTTTGCAATTGAACATGATCTCGTTAGGTGTGTAATTTGTATCGTAAATATTTAAGTTATTGTGTACGTCTTCGAAAAGACTTAGGTAGGACACCCAATTAGTATGTTTTGATGAAATATAGGTCCTCATGAATCGATTTAATTCTCGGAAAAGTCTCTCAGTCGCGTTACATTGTGGGCTAAACCTCGAAATAAATTTACTTTTGATGTTATTGTCCTTCAAGAAATTTCTCCATTTGTACCCAGAGTAGTATGCTGCATTATCTGACAGAATTGCTTTAGGTTTTCCCACGTGCGTCAGGTAATCACTTGAGAATCTTCGTATTATAGCACTTGCATTGGCGGATTTTAAAGCATAAAGTTTTACATGTTTAGAAAATATATCGTAAAAAGCTAAGATATATTTGACGCCTCCAGAGCTTGCTGGATGCGGACCACTGATGTCAGTACACAGAATTTCCAGGGGTTTACTAGGTAAAATAGAATGTAAATCTGTTTTTGTGGATAAATTCTGAGGTTTTGATTTTTGACATATGACACATGTTTTCAGTTCCCTGTAAATTTTTCTTCTCATATTGCTAAAATAACAGTATGTGCTGAGCTTCGCTAAACACTTTTTTGTCCCATAATGTCCCCAAACTAAGTGTGTGTGCCAAATTAAATTACGTTCAGACTCTTTGGGAATGCATACACACCAGTTAGTAGCATTAGGATGTCGTCGATAAAATAGCACATCATTGTGTAACTTGTAATACTTAGTCAAAGGATGATTGTGTTTTTCTACCAGTAATGTTATTATCTTATACCAGTGAGGATCTGATTTTTGTAATTCAGCCACGTTTCTGCACATATCAATATAATATTGGTGATACTGCTTGTCTTGCATTAAGAGAATCCTGTAGTCATTTATATTTTCTAAGTCACTGTTGGTATCATTCATACCTTGTGGAAGTCTAGACAAAGTGTCTGCAATGGTGTTGTCCTTACCTCTTATGTACTTAATTTCAAAAGAGTAGTTCTGAAGTGTAACTGCCCATCGTGATAGTCTAGGATGTACAAGTTTACAAGTTAACAAAACTGTCAGGGCCTGCTGATCGGTGTAAATTACTGTATGTTTTCCAAATAAATAATAATTGAATGCCCATACTATGGAAAGTGTTTCTAACTCAGTAGTGGAGTATGTACGCTCACATTCAGTTAAAGTACGACTTGCAAACCCAATAATTCTTATCTGTTCCTTTTCTTTATTCTTTACAACTTGAAATAAGCAACATCCCAAGCCAGTTCGTGAAGCGTCACAAGTCATACAAAAATCTAAATTGAAATCTGGATGGCTCAATAAGTTTGCACCCACTAAAGCATGTTTAATTGTATTAAAGTCATTCTGGCACTGTTCCGACCAGATCCAAACTTGATTCTTTCTGAGTAGATTTAGCAGATGTTTACTGTTCAAAAGTGGTTGTGGCAAAAAACGTCTAAAAAATGAACATAGCCCAAGGAATGATTTTAACTGCTTTTTAGTTCGAGGGCTAGGAAAGTTTCTGATAGCATCTAATTTACTGGGATCAGGACATATGCCCTGTGAATTAATGATATGTCCTAAATATTTTATCTCACTGCAACCAAATTTTGATTTTCTTAGGTTGGCTGTGACTCCAGCTTGTGCAAATTTTTCTAAAATTCTTTGAAGTGTGTCAACGTGTTCATTCCAAGACTGTGTAGCTATCAGTATATCATCTACATAGTGTGTGACTGTCTCAACTAAATCGTCGCCAAGCACGGTATCCAGGGCTGTAATGAATACCCCAGAGCTGACATTCAGTCCGAAGGGTAGAACACAAAACTGATAGGTCCGCCCCCCGAACATAAATGCAGTATATTTCCGTGAATCAGGAGTGATACCCACCTGCCAAAACGAATTAGCGAGATCTATTGTGGAAAAATATTTTGCATCTAGAAATTTCTGTAATTGCTCTTCTAAATTTTCGGGTTTTGTGTGAACTGGTAAAATTATTTCATTAATTGCTCGTGCGTCTAACACTAACCTAATGCTTCCATTCGATTTTTTGACAACAAGTAGAGGACTACAATAAGGTGAGGTGGATGGTTCAATGACTTTCCAGTCTAACATTTGTTTTAATTCTTGCCACACAGCAGGTCGTTGAGATAACGGTACGTTATATGTCTTATGGTAGAAGATCTTGTGAGGCTTAACTTCAATCTTGTACACATACGTGTTGATAACACCCAATCGTTTGGTAAAAACTTGTAAATATTTGGATAACACTTCCTGTAGTTTTATACGTTCATGTACACTGAGAGCTGTAGCTTCACTTATCTTATGATCAAGCAATGTTTTCAAGTCCATTAGCTCTGTGTCAGATGAGTGTGTTTGCATGTCTTGAATGTCTTTGTCAAGTACTAACTGAACCTTGTACCCTGTACAGTGTTTGTCATGCTTTAGAGTTCTCCTGTCCAAATCAATAATAATTACCCTGCTTTTATCATTTAAAATACATTTACCTTTGGAGAAGTCTATAATGCAGTCCTTCTCGCTCATAATATCTATTCCTAATATGCAATTTGTCACAAGGTTTTGTACAACCAGGAATGGCCATTGTACGGTTCCATTACCTATTTTAACGTTTACAAAAACTTGCTTCGTAACCCTACATGACTTATGACCTAGTGCAGTAGTTATTTTACAGTTTTGGGCAGGAAACTCAGGCACAGGTTCCAATTCACACATCTTTTTATAGAAATTAAAAGACAAAACGCTCACAGCTGCACCTGTATCTAGGATAATAGTAGTTGGAATCCCACCTACTACACCAGTAGTAGATGCTAAAACAATTTCATTTGTGTTTGAACGACATTGTGTACTGTCTTGCAAAAGTTCATCTGATATATTCTCATTGTGGTTGTATCTTATAAATAAAACAGGTAATTTTTGTTAAGAATTATTCGGCATATCATTATTCTGTTGTTCAAGTGTGGTGTCAAATAACTGATTAACATTGAAGTCGCCCCCCCAAGAATTCTTCAGCCATGACCTGGGGCATAGTAGTGACTGTTTCTAGTTTGTTGGATTAGCATTTGTACTAGGTACTGACACAGATTGAGGTTGTGCATCAGGTGTCATTTCTATTATATTCACATTCGGATATTGCCTATTATGATCTCCAAACTTTTGCGGTTGTTGTTGCTGTTGCGCATTATAACTTACCTGTCGGTCGTAAGGTATGCTCCAATTTTGTCCTGGTGTCTGCTGTGGTAAAGCAGAGTTTGAATGAAAGTACTGATCGTTACGAGTCCAACCTTGATGCTGTCTTGGCTCGTAGTTATTATTATTTCTATTTCTGTTTGTGTTTTTGTTGTTGCCTTTGTATCCGTTGTTACCGTTGTAGTTATTACCGCGGTGCCTTTTGTATGGATTGCCGCATGAAGTGTTATTACTGTTGTAACTATTGTTTGTATTGGAATACGCGTGTTGATTTTGATTTTCGTATTGAGACGGCATGTGAGTTTGCTGTTTTTGTTGTACCGCGTATCCAACTGTGGACGCGCCAGAATTGTGTTGGCAAGCCTGCATGTTTTGCATACCACTAGTGTAAACATTGTGGCTGCTGTTTTGCCGCGCGAAGCGCTGGTCTTCAAGTAACATGTCAACCGAATCTAAAGCTGTTAAAAAATAATCTGAATCGTCATCTGGGATATGTAGGAGTTTTTCTTTAATGTTGAAAGGCAATTTGGCCTTCAACGCACGGAGTATATCACGCGTTGCGACTGGTTCGTCTAAAAAGTGTCCCATGTTCAAGTATTTTTCAAAATATCTGCGTAAGTTACCATTTTTACTGTTAAAAGTTTCAGGTTCTAAAATTTGTCTTCTGAGTCCCTCCTGGACGGATTGCGACCAGAATTTGTTCAGAAAAGCACGCTCAAACTCACTGTACGTGGTACATACGTCAGCTTGACTGTATGCCCAGACAGCTGCATCGCCTTGGATGTAACCGACAATATATGAAATCTTTTTCCGGTCACTCCAAGTGCGTGGAAATGCGTTACTAAAGGATTTAAGAAAAATCACCGGATGAATGGTTCGTTTTTCTGGGATAAAAATCTGAAATTGCCTGTGTTTCATTAAGCTTTCTTCTTCCTTCGTACTGTGATATGGATTTATTCCACTGTAATTACTGGTATGTTCAGCTGGCGAGTAATTACGATAATGTTGCTGTGGTTTACCATGATAATAGCTTGTGTTTGTGTTTGCACATCGTGGTATGTGTTGTAGTCGTGGTGTGTTTTGTTCTTGTGTGTTTGTCGTGTGCGGTATGTGTGTGTCATACTCGAATGTATATTGGTTCCTGAACTGTGCATTTTGACTGATATTTTCGTTACATTCAGACTGTGGTCGATCGGTGAATTGTCTCATGGGTGCAGTGACGGATTGTACAGCGTCACTGATCAGCTGTTTGTTATTAGTAATGTATTGCGCTACGGAGTCGTGCACAATTGTTGGTAAATTTTCACGTAAGCATGTATCAAAATGTTTGTCTTTGTTCACTACCCAATCATTAAATTCCTTATTAATATTTTGAAAATGAGCTGTGGCATCAGATTGTAAGATGTCAGTCAGGTGTTGTTCAACATTGTCAAATTTATTCTGTACGTCAGTAATTCGTTTTTCAAGGTTGTCATGTACTGAAGGATATGTTTGAATTTGTTCAGTAAGAACTTCACACGTGACATTAAGGTTTTTTACTTGTGTCTGTAAAAGTGCAACGTCCTGTCACGGTCGCCAATATAAAATAAATTAAAAATAATAATATATTAATTATTCTATCTGTATGATGGTGATTGTAATTGTAATTGATATTTGCTTATCTGGAACGTGGACGTTTAATTATTCGGTATCAGACGCTTGACAATGGCTTTTTCGTAAAGGCAATGTTACTCGTAGTTGACCGTGAAATAAAACTGAAATAATCGGACTTCGTAAATAAATCGTTTCCAAAGACTGCTGCGGTAGGTGCGGACTCAAATCTAAATCTCAATATTAGAATAATTTGCCAGCCATGTCAATACGTCGTACAGAGGTGTCTGTCTACTAAACATAAAAAAGTTACACAGTTAGTTAAATCAGATATATTCAATGAATAAGCCTACAGTTCATAATCCTACTTACTTTTATAAATATAAATTCTTTACAGAGTCGAGTGCCTAGTCTGGTTGCAACTCGCAGTATTCTTCTCTAACATGAAATATGGCGGTGTGCCAGACAATAAAATAAAATACGTGCTTCTCGCACCACTTCAACCAGAGCTCTCCCGCTTTCTTAATTAAACATAAGAGTAACGTAATTGTGCTTTTGTTTTATCAGCGACACAGCGCTGCAGTTGTGTGCCATAGGCTTTATTTATTTGTCACTGATTATTTATTTAATTAATATTTCGCGTTTCCGCGGAAACTCACGCTCGGCATGCAAATGTGCCTTTATAAGGTGTATGAAGATGCTGCTGTCGATCGCAGTACAGTTAGTCGGTGGGCACGCAGGTTACGTGATGAAAGCGGGCACGGAAATATTGAGGATTGTCCTCGCAGCGGCAGGCCTCGTACTGCACACACTCCAGACAATGTGCAGAGTGTTAACAAATTGGTGACTGCTGATAGATCCATCTCAGTGAACGAATTTCACGCTACGTTGGGATAGGGGAAGGAAGTGTATGCAGAATACTGAAAGTGTAGGCGTTAAAAAAGGTTTGTGCCAGGTAGGTTCCCAGGATGTTGCCAGTGGCTCACAAAGAAACAAGAAAAACGATATGCATCGAACTTTAGGAACAATATGAGAATGGTGGAGATGAATTTCTTGGAAGAATTGTGACAGGTGATGAAACATGGCTCCATCATTTTTCACCAGAGACGAAGAGGCTATCAATGGAGTGGCATGATGCCAATTCACCCAAGAAAAAAAAAATTCAAAACCACACCTTCTGTTGGAAAAGTTATGGCTACGGTGTTTTTCGATTCCGAAGGACTCTTGCTTGTGGACATCACGCCAAGTGGAACCACCATAAATTCTGATGCATATGTGACGACACTGAAGAAACAAGCTCGACTGAGTCGTGTTCGATCACATCTTCAAAAGCAGGATGTTTTGCTGTTGCACGACAATGCACGGCCACATGTCAGTCAAAAAACCATGGAAGCGATCACAAAACTCGGATGGACATCACTGAAACACCCGCCTTACAGTCCTGACCTATCTCCATATGACTATGATCTCTTTGTGAAACTGAAAGACTCTCTTCGTGGAACAAGGTTTGAAGATGATGACTCCCTTGTGTACGCTGCCAAACGGTGGCTCCAACAGGTTGGACCAGAATTTTACCATGTGGGTATACAGGCGCTGGTTCCAAGATGGCGTAAGGCAGTTGAGAGGGATGGAAATTATGTGGACAAATGAAAATATTGTTCCTAAAGGATGTACCTACACACTGTAAAACTTTCAAACATGTAGAATAAAAGATGGATTTAAAAAAAAAATAGTGTGCATTTCTTTCGGAGTGACCCTCGTACACGCGTTTTCACATCCCTAAAGTATCGTTATATGTTGTGAAAACCCTCTAAGAATATGGCACAGGCTTCACTTCCCCTAAGTATTCTCTCATCAGGTAGGAAAAAATTCTTTTCTTATTTGTTACGTCGTGCATCACAAGACTCAAATATTTAACTCATTTTTGGTTCATGACAGAATGCTAAGAGCATGTATACCTCTGTCACAGGATGCCTCCTTACTTTCGAAATTTCTCTTAAAGTTACCAAATCCTTTGCCACATGTGAAGTCTTTTAGGTAACAGCACAGAGAAGTAGCAAATATCAGGTATTTTCTACGTATCACTTTATAAATTCGGTAATACATCTGATTTTATTACTATGGTCGTCTCTCCCTGTGTAGATGAGAGATTGAAAGCTCGTCAAAACATATCGCAACAACGGAAAAAAAAGAAAAGAAAACACCTGATTACCGGTCAAACTCAAGAGTCGTAACCATGGTATCCTAGCAGTTGATTCCAACCGCCAGGCAGCATGTCATTGATATCAAATTGATAAGCTGATAAATTATATGAATCATGAGAGTTACTTTGCATGGTGAGTAATTTTGTTTTTTGAGCAGTCAGATTACACTTACCAGGTAGCTCAAATGGAAACCGTTGGAGGGAAGACGATGTTTCTTTTGATGAACACTATTGATAACCGACATTTGAAGCTGACTGCAGAAGGATTCTACTGCTGGCAACATACATTTCGTGTAAGGACTGCACCATTAAAAACATGGTCACAATGACTATGTTACCATCACCCCACATAAAAAGCGGTCTTGGCTCTTCAGGCACACACAAGGGTCGCTCATATTGTTACACTTTCTGATAGAAATACTGTCTGCAATTTGGAATCAAGTCCCTACTAAACCACATACTTGAGTTGGATCTATGGAGTTGTCTTTTAATGATTACAGCCAATAGTGTATCGTATTCTTGCCACTGCCATATCTAAAAACAAGTCTTCTTTTTCGACCCCCCCATGAACCATGGACCTTGCCGTTGGTGGGGAGGCTTGCGTGCCTCAGCGATACAGATAGCCGTACCGTAGGTACAACCACAACGGAGGGGTATCTGTTGAGAGGCCAGACAAACGTGTGGTTCCTGAAGAGGGGCAGCAGCCTTTTCAGTAGTTGCAAGGGCAACAGTCTGGATGATTGACTGATCTGGCCTTGTAACAATAACCAAAACGGCCTTGCTGTGCTGGTACTGCGAACGGCTGAAAGCAAGGGGAAACTACGGCCGTAATTTTTCCCGAGGGCATGCAGCTTTACTGTATGATTAAATGATGATGGCGTCCTCTTGGGTAAAATATTCCGGAGGTAAAATAGTCCCCCATTCGGATCTCCGGGCGGGGACTACTCAAGAGGATGTCGTTATCAGGAGAAAGAAAACTGGCGTTCTACGGATCGGAGCGTGGAATGTCAGATCCCTTAATCGGGCAGGTAGGTTAGAAAATTTAAAAAGGGAAATGGATAGGTTAAAGTTAGATATAGTGGGAATTAGTGAAGTTCGGTGGCAGGAGGAACAAGACTTCTGGTCAGATGACTACAGGGTTATAAACACAAAGTCAAATAGGGGGAATGCAGGAGTAGGTTTAATAATGAATAGGAAAATAGGAATGCGGGTAAGCTACTACAAACAGCATAGTGAACGCATTATTGTGGCCAAGGTAGATACGAAGCCCACACCTACTACAGTAGTACAAGTTTATATGCCAACTAGCTCTGCAGATGACGAAGAAATTGAAGAAATGTATGATGAAATAAAAGAAATTATTCAGATAGTGAAGGGAGACGAAAATTTAATAGTCATGGGTGACTGGAATTCGAGTGTAGGAAAAGGGAGAGAAGGAAACGTAGTAGGTGAATATGGATTGGGGCTAAGAAATGAAAGAGGAAGCCGCCTGATAGAATTTTGCACAGAGCACAACTTAATCATAACTAACACTTGGTTTAAGAATCATGATAGAAGGTTGTATACATGGAAGAATCCTGGAGATACTAAAAGGTATCAGATAGATTATATAATGGTAAGACAGAGATTTAGGAACCAGGTTTTAAATTGTAAGACATTTCCAGGGGCAGATGTGGACTCTGACCACAATCTATTGGTTATGACCTGTAGAGTAAAACTGAAGAAACTGCAAAAAGGTGGGAATTTAAGGAGATGGGACCTGGATAAACTGAAAGAACCAGAGGTTGTACAGAGTTTCAGGGAGAGCGTAAGGGAACAATTGACAGGAATGGGGGAAAGAAATACAGTAGAAGAAGAATGGGTAGCTCTGAGGGATGAAGTAGTGAAGGCAGCAGAGGATCAAGTAGGTAAAAAGAAGAGGGTTAGTAGAAATCCTTGGGTAACAGAAGAAATATTGAATTTAATTGATGAAAGGAGAAAATATAAAAATGCAGTAAATGAAGCAGGCAAAAAGGAATACAAACGTCTCAAAAATGAGATCGACAGGAAGTGCAAAATGGCTAAGCAGGGATGGCTAGAGGACAAATGTAAGGATGTGGAGGCTTATCTCACTAGGGGTAAGATAGATACTGCCTACAGGAAAATTAAAGAGACCTTTGGAGATAAGAGAACCACATGTATGAACATCAAGAGCTCAGATGGAAACCCAGTTCTAAGCAAAGAAGGGAAAGCAGAAAGGTGGAAGGAGTATATAGAGGGTCTATACAAGAGCGACGCACTTGAGGACAATATTATGGAAATGGAAGAGGATGTAGATGAAGATGAAATGGGAGATACGATACTGCGTGAAGAGTTTGACAGAGCACTGAAAGACCTGAGTCGAAACAAGGCCCCGGGAGTAGACAACATTCCATTGGAGCTACTGATGGCCTTGGGAGAGCCAGTCCTGACAAAACTCTACCACCTAGTGAGCAAGATGTATGAAACAGGCGAAATACCCTCAGACTTCAAGAAGAATATAATAATTCCAATCCCAAAGAAAGCAGGTGTTGACAGATGTGAAAATTACCGAACAATCAGTTTAATAAGCCACAGCTGCAAAGTACTAACACGAATTCTTTACAGACGAATGGAAAAACTAGTAGAAGCCGACCTCGGGGAAGATCAGTTTGGATTCCGTAGAAATACTGGAACACGTGAGGCAATACTGACCTTACGACTTATCTTAGAAGAAAGATTGAGGAAAGGCAAACCTACGTTTCTAGCATTTGTAGACTTAGAGAAAGCTTTTGATAATGTTGACTGGAATACTCTCTTTCAAATGCTAAAGGTGGCAGGGGTAAAATACAGGGAGCGAAAGGCTATTTACAACTTGTACAGAAACCAGATGGCAGTTATAAGAGTCGAGGGACATGAAAGGGAAGCAGTGGTTGGGAAGGGAGTAAGGCAGGGTTGTAGCCTCTCCCCGATGTTATTCAATCTGTATATTGAGCAAGCAGTAAAGGAAACAAAAGAAAAATTCGGAGTAGGTATTAAAATCCATGGAGAAGAAATAAAAACCTTGAGGTTTGCCGATGACATTGTAATTCTGTCAGAGACAGCAAAGGACCTGGAAGAGCAGTTGAACGGAATGGACAGTGTCTTAAAAGGAGGATATAAGATGAACATCAACAAAAGCAAAATGAGGATAATGGAATGTAGTCGAATTAAGTCGGGTGATGCTGAGGGAATTAGATTAGGAAATGAGGCACTTAAAGTAGTAAAGGAGTTTTGCTATTTGGGGAGCAAAATAACTGATGATGGTCGAAGTAGAGAGGATATAAAATGTAGACTGGCAATGGCAAGGAAAGCGTTTCTGAAGAAGAGAAATTTGTTAACATCCAGTATAGATTTAAGTGTCAGGAAGTCATTTCTGAAAGTATTTGTATGGAGTGTAGCCATGTATGGAAGTGAAACATGGACGGTAAATAGTTTGGACAAGAAGAGAATAGAAGCTTTCGAAATGTGGTGCTACAGAAGAATGCTGAAGATTAGATGGGTAGATCACATAACTAATGAGGAAGTATTGAATAGGATTGGGGAGAAGAGAAGTTTGTGGCACAACTTGACCAGAAGAAGGGATCGGTTGGTAGGACATGTTCTGAGGCATCAAGGGATCACCAATTTAGTTTTGGAGGGCAGCGTGGAGGGTAAAAATCGTAGGGGGAGACCAAGAGAGGAATACACTAAGCAGATTCAGAAGGATGTAGGTTGCAGTAGGTACTGGGAGATGAAGAAGCTTGCACAGGATAGAGCAGCATGGAGAGCTGCATCAAACCAGTCTCAGGACTGAAGACCACAACAACAACAACAACATGCTAAGGACCCCACACAGAGAAACTCTAGCATGGTTTTCATACACTTCCTCTGTATCTTTTAATTGTTCCTCAGTCTTTGCCCCAACCCTCTCCCCCACACCCTGCAGCTCTGACCATGTGATCATTCCAGTTTAATTTGGCACTGAACGGAAGTCAGACAGCGCTATGTCTACCACCTTCTGCATCCCGTGGAGAAACAGGGTAAGCTGGGTTAATGCAACAGAACTGTATTTGACCATTCAGTGGAAATGAGAACATGTTGTAGCTCCGACAACAGTGTAAAATGTGTAAGGCCAGCGCCAAACAGAGCTTTACCCTGCTACACGAGGTAGTAGAAAAGACAGTACGAACAGTTACAGTCGTGTTTTTTATCGGGAAAATTAGGGAGACTCCACATCATACAGTAACTCGAAGAAAGATGAGGATTCTGTTACTGAATTGTGATGTGTCTCCAAACTACATACAGGTCTGCAGTCTGAAGGAGATCTGCATCTCTCAGAATGCATTCATGTCTGCCACCCAAACACTCTCTCCATCCTCGTTATTTTGTACCATCCAACAGAGAAAAAAGATGAACTATAAAAACTCCACTAATGTCCTCTGGTAGAGAACTCAATAAGATTGTACAGCACCTCTGTCTTCCTATATATAGGGAAACAAAACAAATACCATCTGTGTGCTGGTATCGAGCATATGTGGCGATCCTATTAAATATTCACATATTTGTCCACTGGAGCCAGTGATCAAAGTCTCTTGCACAGACCAGTGTAAAGTTTCATTGCCCATACTGTAGGAGGACAATATCCCACAGACTATCAATCACAAGGGGGAGTCCCTGTGTTGTTCTTTGATATGCTGTTTCTTCTGCTGTAACGCACCCATGCAGTGTATGACTACGGCTTTGTACACAGCCATACATTTTGTTTCTCAACCACAACTTCGAGGTCCATGTCAGATGCTAAACTGACATTAACACGTCTTGATCTACTGGCTCTCACAGAAAGCTGGACATTGCATGGTGCAAATTATTCTGTTTTTCCCACAACACACAGGACCACTGAAATAAAAGACAAATTTGAAGTTTCTTATTGACAAAAAAATATGGAAGACATTGTGATGTATGGTAACTGCAAGAGATTTGCAGAACTGTGGAGCATTTCCAAACAGCTGCCTGAGGGTGACTGATGGCATCTACATTTAAAATCATCTTCCACAGCGACGTGGTAACAGATTTCTCAGTGTTCCATTTTGATTGATTCCTCATTCTGCAGTCAAGTATGCAATCACTGTTTCAGTGCTGGTCATCTCCCAGGAGGTGTTGCTCCAACCAAGAATTTCTCTCTTCTTCTGAAACAAGTTGAATCAGTCAATCATTATGTGATAATCAACAGTGTACCAATGGATGGATGGGATGGAAAAGACGCTGTCGATTTGGGGCAATGAGATGTAAAACATCACAGTTGAAAGTGCAATCAATTTTAGTAATTTTACAAGTTTCTATGTAATTTCAACACAGGCCAATGACACAACAGCATGCTTTCCAATTTCCCTATCACTGCTAAACTATCCCTCCACTACTTTGCGAGTACCACATTGTAGATTGTGAATGTAGAGAGATGTCTGTACAGAACGACTATTCATGGTTAATTCTCGAACATATATATACCAAAGTATACCAGAGAGGGTCCTATCTACATATTTCTAGCACATTGATCATAGGGCACAATTTACGATTACAATTTCCCATCTTCCCGTATGTGGATGGGAGTTGCAGAGCATTCTCGTATTGTTAAGATGAAGTTAAAGATTGAAAGATCTCCCTGCATTGTCATTGGCCAACCCACCCTGCAACACTGTCACCGATTTAATTTGCAGCTGACCACAAGTAGGAGGCTCCTATAAGTGCTACATCCCACGTCTTGTGAGCTAAGTACATAACTGCTGTTCAGCGAAGATTGTTCACAGCAGTCTTACTCATGGCACCCATCCAAGTGCACAAGATCTCTCCAGATGCGCGCATGTCCAGGTGGTATGAGAGTGTTCTGACGATACAACATACGGTGAAGAAGGAATGTGTGGTGTATTGCATGGTGGAGCTCGAGAGATGGAGTTTGAAGTACGTTACGTAAAACAACTGCGCTATCAATTCTAAAGTACTTTTCTAGTGTTTGGGGTCAGTACCAAGAAGGTATTGGTAAGACAGAAATGATTGTAGAACATAAACACATTCACCCCTAAGGATACACGATTCTGCACTTAAACAAGCTTTGTTGTTAAAACCAGGTGGTTTCTGACCTATTAGCCATGTGGAATGCAACGCTGTCAGTATTCCAGTACAATAAATATATTTCCAGCGCATGATATACATTCTCCCTCCAAGTTTATCTACGAAAAATTATTGTACAAACTGTAAAGTGATAAAACTACTAGCTTGCACACCAAAGGAAACACTGAGTCTTTGTAACACAAACACTACATAAGTTTCCAAGAGGACTATAACGCATGCTGTTTACAAAGTTCAAGACTGATTATGGTTGGGAGATAATGATTTTTTCGGAATTGTCATACAAAATGATCATGGACAGTTGAAAATGCATACTAAGGAACAGCATCTTACAAGGAAATGGACACCATGATCAGAAGCTAGAGGAGATGTAACAGTCTTTATCACATTGCAACACTGCCTCTGGTAGCCTTCCTCTTGTACATGGAGTCATGGTCCGCTGTATTGCTCATGTGCTGGATATTGTTGCCATTTCACTTAATGCCACATCACTGGAATGCCTTCTTTTTCCACTATTAAGGTGTGTATATATAGCATCAGTCTACACTCCTCCTCCAGAACACTCAATTTGATTGATTTTACTTAGTATTCATTTCATGGCATTTTTCTCTAATTTTGTGTATTCTCACTCAATTTCTGTAATTTTACAATGTTTTCACGATTTTATATATTTCATCGCATTTCTCTCAGTTTTTACGTATTTCGCATCAATTTTTTCGTGATTATACTTGGTTTTTCTCGAATTTTATCGATTCTGCGACTTTTTCAGATTTATTCCACAGTTTTCAATATGTATAAGGTCATATTGGTGACATAGCCCTGTGCTTGAGTTGCCTCCCGTGACACAGACTAAATATGAATTAGTGTTCGAGTGTGCATCCATCACATGTAATATCCATAAAAACTCAAGCACATGGGTATTTCACCAATATGACCATGTACATATTGAAAACTGTGGAAGAGCTATGAAAAAATCATAGGATCCATAAAATTCAAGGAAAACCTAGTATAATAACGAAAATTTGATGTGCAGTACGTAAAAACTGACAGAAATGCGATGAAATACGTAAAATCGTGAAAACATTGTAAAATTACAGAAATTGACTGAGAATACATAAAATTAGAGAAAAAGACCATGACATAAATACTGAGCAAAATCAATAAAATTATGTGTTCTGTGGGAGGAGAGTAGACTGATGCTACTTGGCAATAATATCCAGCACATGAGCAATACAGCGGACCATGACTTCTATGTGCAAGAGGAAGGCTACCAGGGGCAGTGTTGCACTGTGATAAAGACTGTTACATCTCCTCTAGCTACTGATCATGGTGTCCATTTCCTTGTAAGGTGCTGTTCCTTAGTATGCATTTTCAACTGTCCATGATCATTTTGTATGACTATTGCGAACATATCATAATTTCCCAACCATAATCAGTCTTGAACTTTGTAAACAGCATGCATTATAGTTCCCTTGGAAACTTATGTAGTGTTTGTGTTACAAAGACTCAGTGTTTCCTTTGGTGTGCAAGCTAGTAGTTTTATCACTTTACAGTTTGTACAATAATTTTTCGTAGATAAACTTGGAGGGAGAATGTATATCATGCGCTGGAAATATATTTATTGTACTGGAATACTGACAGCGTTGCATTCCACATGGCTAATAGGTCAGAAACCACCTGGTTTTAACAACAAAGCTTGTTTAAGTGCAGAATCGTGTATCCTTAGGGGTGAATGTGTTTATGTTCTACAATCATTTCTGTCTTACCAATACCTTCTTGGTACTGACTCCAGACACTAGAGCAATACTTTTGATTTGATAGCACAGTTGATGTACCTGAAATACTTCAGAGGCCATCTTTTGGATGTCCACCATGAAAAACACCACAAATTCCTTCTTAACCACGTGTTATATAGTCAGGACACTCTCATACCTCCTCGACATGCGGGCATCTGGAGAGATCTTGTGCTCTTGGATGAGTACTATGAGTAAGGCTGGTGCGCAACAGTCTTCGCTGAACAACAGTTATGGAGTCATCTTGCACTATTCCTCCGTGGGACATGGAATGTAGCAGTCTACTTCTGTCCAATTACATATTAAATTGGTAACTGTGTTGCATGAAGGCTTCATCAAAGACAATGCGGGGAGATGTTTCAATCTCTAACTTTATCCTAAGAATGCGATAATACTCTGTGACCCCCATCCGCATGGGGGAACATGAGCAATTGTAATAATAAATTATGCACTATGATTGATGTGCTAGAAATATGTAGATCAGTACAGGCCGCTTTCTGTTATACTTTGGTATATATATGTTCGAGATTTAAACATGAATGGACATACTATACCGTCATCTACATTCACAATCTACTATGTGGTACTTGCCCACTAGTGGAGGGATAGTCTAGCAACAATAAAGAAACTTGAAGTATTCTCCTGTCATTGGTCTGTGTTGAAATCACGCAAAAACTGGTAAAACTGCTGAAACTGATTCGACTATCAGCTGTGGTTTTATTATATCGCATTGTTCCATATCGACAGCATCTTTTCCATCCCACCTATTCACTCATACACTGTTGATTACCACATAATGATTGATTGATACCACTTGTTTCAGAAGAAGAGAGAAATTCCTGGTTGGAGCAACACCTTCTGGGGGGATGACCAGCACTGAAATAGTTGCTGCATACATGACTGCAGTATGAAGAATCAAGCAAATGGGAACACTGAGACATATGTTACCACATCGTTATGGAAGATGGTTTTAACTGTAGAGATCATCAGTCACCTTCAGGCAGCTGTTTGGAAATGCTCCACAGTTCTGCAAAACTCTTGCAGTTACCATACGTCACTACGTCTTCCACATTTTTTTTTGTCAATAATAAACTTCAACTCTGTCTTTTATTTCAATGGTCCTGTCTGTTGTGGGAAAAGCAGCATAATTTACAACATCTGATGTTCATCTTTCTGTGAGAGTCAATGAATTGTGACAAGTTAATTTAGCACCTGACATGAACCTCAAAGTCATGGTGGAGGAACAAAATGTATGGCGCTATACAAGGCTGTAGTCATACACTTCATGGATGTGATATAGCATAAAAAACAGAGTATCAAGGAACAACACAGGGACCCTCTCTCCCAATTAATAGTCTTTGGGATATGGCCCTTCTACAATATGGGTGATGAAACTTTACATTGGTCTGTGCAAGAGACTTTGATCACTTATAAAGTGATATGTAGTATGAACCTGATATTTACTACTTCTCTGTGCTGTTACCTTAAGAGACCTTATATGTGCCAAGGTATTTGCTTACTTTAAGAGAGAGTTCGAAAGTGAGGAGACATCCTGTGACAGAGTTGCACATTCTCTTAACACTCTGTCATGAGCCAAAAGTGAGTTTAATATTCTAGATGTGTGAGGCATGATGTAACAAACAAGAAGAGATTTTTTTAGCTGATGAGAGAATACTTAGGTGAATTGGCCTATGTCACACTATTACAGGATTTCCACAACAAGTAACGATACTTCTGAGACGTGAAAAAGCGTGTATGCTCCAATTTCTTTTCTTTGAAGCTAACTTGTATAATAGACAGAAATCTACACTTCGTACGAGAAATTCGAGGTTTATAGTCAACAGCATCATTGTCTCAGACTGGCTGAAGTGAATTTTTCAAACTGGGGTACCTATGTGGGGGTAGAATTGCTTATAACCAGTGTGTACATTCAAGTCACAACTGTTTGTTTCACAGTGCACCACAGCTAGCTGCAGGAGTGGTCAAGGAGAGTCAGTGACTGGATGTAATTAATTAGCTCAACCTGTGACAGGTGGTTATGTACAAATAATGCGCCAAGCTGCCGGATCTTCCCCACGGCAGTGGGGTCTAGTGAAGTGACCAGTGTGCTGGGGATAGAAGCGAAAGTGTGTGACGCATGAGAGAAGTTTCAAAATGATAGATATTTGTGCTAGATATATTGATAACATCTACTCCAATCATCCCCAGATGTTCTCCATGGCCTGCGGAGGTGCACTCTGGCATACAAGCACGTCCAAGACTGTGAGTGTAGCTGCAGTGGTAGTTTTCACTGATCTCTGAGCGTTGGCGATGGCGGCATATGAGAGGGTTGGCACATTGAGTGTGAACCTCAGGACATGAATGCACAGGATGTGTGAGCGTTTCAGCAATCTAGCCATGACAACTATTGCTACAGATTGAAGCATGGTTTACGTGTTTTGTACTTAGTGCTTCTCAGTACTTCGCAGTGGAAGCTGTTTTACAGTGGTATTTATTGTTGTCTGTATCCTGTCACGCAGTAGTCCATTCCCCCTTCTGAATGTAGGGGAGATAACCAATTTAGGAAGTCTACAGTGCTTCAAATGCCCAGTCGCGACGTCAAATTCCCGACTGATAGCGGTGTCTGACATCTAGCCAAGAAAACTTATTACTACAGATTGGATCGCAGTTTAAGTGTGCCGTGTTTAGTGCTTCCCAATACATCACAGCGGTCTTTGTTGTTGTTGTTGTTGTTGTTGTTGTATACCGATGCCTCTTCTTTAGTCTTTTTCTGCTTCTTGTTTATCCTGGCTTCTTGAGATCCCTTGTGAAGAGACAAGATGCAACAAGATCCGCAGTGGTGTAAGACAATCAATGAAGTTACACAACAGCTAATAATTTAACTTCTGAAACTGCCACTTTATTGGAATTTATGGAAAGAAAGACACTCTCATACTCTCATGCGTCAGCAAACTTCGTGTAACATTTTGTGTGTCCAATGGGCGTTACTACTTCGCAAATCGTTCTAATGAATTAATTAAGCTGCTTTACAGTGTTTCTAGGCAGCGTAATCAACAAGGTGATACGTGTCTCAGTTAAAACTGGACCTCGATATTTTGAATAAACTTTCGGTTCATTTTTTGTCAACATTAATTTCCAAAGGCATTTGTAACTATTGTACGCGATTTACTGGACAGCTCGACCACACACTGGCGTGTTACGTATCTCAAATCGAGCGCGCAGGTTGCAGTTTTCCCTAATGGGCTAAACGACTCTTTTGTAATAACGAGATGTGTCTATCTCACGTAAAGTTTAAAAGAAACTGTATTCACTCTCCATTCGGGTCAAGATCAAAAAATAAAATTCACCACATAGGTCAGCGAACTGAACACGCGCACTTTTAGCACTCTATATTTATATGTACATGGTGTCTGTTCTGTGGACACGTTCGAAAGAACAGACACCATATCCATAAAAATATATAGTTCTGGCAATACCGGCCATGACCTTCTTCTTCTGTGCGGATGCACACATATTCCCCGAACTCTTACAGGACTTGGAAAGAATGTCTTCCACGAGCAATGAGTGTGTTGGGGTGGGACACTACGGACATAGTGTGTGGATACACAAGATGAGAATGTGGGTCTCACGGGAGGAGTGCGCGAGATAGTCCCTGCAGTCGCCCTCCGCATTGTGCTCTTGGTGGCTCAGATGGATAGAGCATTTGCCATGTAAGTAGGAGATCCCGAGTTCGAGTCCCAGTCGGGGCACACATTTTCACCTGTGCCCGTTGATATACATCAACGCTCGTGAGCAGCTGACGGTATTAATATAATCCTCGTTTCATTTAGCACTCTAAGTGATAACTTATCTGACACTAAAACCCGCACACAAATACACACTTTTTTATGCATACAAAATTCAAAACACCTTTATATTAAACAAATAAATTATGGTATGTAATTACTAATCAAACATTTCCGATTCTGAATAAACTTCAAGAACTTGTATTTCATAAACAATAAAATTTTATCGCCTGAGAGAAATTATTAGTTTGGTAAAACGGATTCAGATTACAGTCAACTCGTGTCTGGACGGTGACGTCACGAATCGACACTTGCTTAGAATGAACAAAATACCTGCACTGAAAAAACTTTTATAAGAAATTTGGTGCCCCTTGCATCGCTACACTATCAGGCGATAGACCCTTTCATCCCTCCTTCTTCATCCTGGTGTAACTGAGAAAACCAGTCATTTCAGGAATTCTGTAGTGCTTTTAAAAAGAAAATGCATTTAGGACACATGTAGTAATTGGCACTCCATAGTCGAGATGGTTCAGATTCACGTCGAACATTGAAATTCTGTCATTTAATACACCACTGCTTCCAGCCCCGAGGTCAAATAATAATAGGTTCTCGTCAAAAACATAACACTATTTTTTATGCACGTAAACTACTCTGAAGTGTCGATCTTTTTGTTTCGAGTAATGTATTTCGAGTAGTTTGAAACTGTGTGTACGTGTGTGTGTGTGTGTGTGTGTTTGAATCAAATTGTTTAATCGTGGGTCTGGAAGTCATCAAAAATCGTTATTGACGACAGTTTGTAGGCCTTCCCTAGTTTCCGCATTAAGAAATCGACGTCACAATCGATTTGGGCCGGCGTCTGAACCTCCAGGGTAGGCTCGATGTTGTTATCTAAGTATATCCTGAACTGGGGCTATTTACTGGTGAGATCGCTGGTTCATTAGGTGGCTCAACCTTGGTAGCGTGACCAGAACAGGATCATGGTTCGACGATAAGTCATGGATAGTAACAATACAGGGGTCAATCCCAAGTTCATGGATGATAACAATGTCAAGGACATCTGGACGTTGATGGCAGGGGGAGGAGGCGTGAGTCGGCTCAGGAGGTCCCCAGATCTCCAGGTCAATGTCCCGTACCAGGCAGCGCAGCACCAGTCCCCTAAGTTTGGTGGTATGTGAATTCGAGGTAGGATGCTTCGTATTCCAGTGCCGGTTTTTCCACCAGAATAGCTATCTTAGATAGCTTGTCTTTAGCTGCCAACATCTTTTTCCCTGCAGTGATGGGTTTGTGCAGAAAGTTCTCGCTGCTAAGAAATTTAATAATGGTTGTCACCTCTGTGAGTGCAGCATCTGTTTCAATGTCCCAAGACGCTCTTGTTGCTGAACTACCAGTATCTCACGCTGTACACCCTGCGGTGCTGAAGACAACAGCTGCCCCCCCCCCCCCCCCCCGCCCCCTGTGTTGCAGTTGCAGTCCACGGTGGTGGAGCAGTCACGCCAGCCATGTCAGCCGTTACAAGTTTCACACCGTCGGGAACAGTGGGAGGTTCCCTCTGTCGTTGTGCAGGACATGAAGCTGACGGCTGGAACTTCTTGAGAGTTTTCTGAAATTCGCTACAGCCCTTCCAAGAAGCCACATGCGGGCCATGGCGTACAGGACATTTAGAAGGTGAGTCGGTAGGTAGTGGGCAATTCGTATTCGGGTGCATGGTGCCACATTTATCACAGCTTGCCGGTAGTCAACAATAATTAGACTTATATGTCCAACATCGACAATGTTTGCAGTGAGATGCTTCGTCGAAAGCACATAGGGACTCCTTAGATTTTATCCGCTTATCCCCTTTGGTAGTGTCACAGTGTACACCGGCATTGGGTGGAGCTTTCCCTGCTTCGTGCGCTTGAACTGGTGTACATCATATATGGTAAAGCTTTGCTCTTCTGAATCTTTGTGCACTTCCTCCGCAGTAACCACAGGTGGCAAATCTTTGACTACCACCTTTGTATCCATGCTGGTGGCATCCTGGTAAGTATGAAATGTTAACTGTTGATTCTTGCAAAAGCCGAACACCTTCCGGTAATCCTCGAGGGTGTAAAAGTAGAATTGTACACCATCTCCCGTGTATGCAGCTCGTAAACCTCCAGAAATCTGTTCCTTAAGGTTGCGGAACAGCTTAAGATGGTTCGCACAGTTGTAAATCACTATAGGTGGCATCTTCGGCATCTTTGGGACCGACGGAGGTGGGAGTGGCGGGTCGGCGGTCGTAGCCTCCTGCGCCGACGCTTCCTCTAGGGTGTCATATCTGTTTGTAGTGATAAGTGTCAGTCGCGCACCTCGTTCCAGTGCCTGAGCAGCACGGAGGCGAAGGGTCTTCCTAAGGTGAACCGGTTGAAACCCTCGTTAGCCACGGTGTCAACAATAGGTTGGCATACCATAGAGCCACCGCCCGTAGTTAGTCAGACGACGATAATTCCTCAGAATCATAGTCTGTATCATCCTGAAGCAGCTGTCTGATACGACGTATTTCTTCTAAAGCTTCTTTGCAATGACGTCGGTGGTCTTCGTACTTCTCCTTCCGGTGTTTGACCTTTGTTTCGCGGTGTCATGATGTAGTTGCGGTACAGTGTCACCTCGTGCTATGTCCGACACGATGTCCATGGTGTGAACCACGCCGTCATCAGATGGAGGGGAACCGATAGCAGCCGGCGATGTCCTTCACACATCCGTAGACGATAGGTGAAAAACATAATTGCGCAAGTACTTCCGCGAATATGTCCGCGAGCATAGGAAAACACTATAGCTAACAACATACGCTTCAGTAAGAACACTTCTATACAATCAAAAACTGCTTATGTTTAAAAGTATTATTTTTTTCTTTATTGTTATTTTGAAACCTGTATTACAGGCAGGCCTGCAGCAGCATACGACGCCGCTCTTTGGCCGCAGAGAAACACAAATATACAAATGAAGACACTTAGAGAAAAAACATGGTGGACATATAAACGGAGACAAACACTTTTTAAAATACAAGGTGCCGTTCACGGGCGTAGAGTCCAAGATAAAATTGTTCAGACACTTGGACACAGATACAGACGAAAATTGTCACACGTGAACGTAGGTGCACAAAACGAATAACACTGAATCACTTAAGCACAAAACGACGGCACACACAGAACACGAGGCATTGATCTCCGGCGCGCGAATGTTCACTAACTGTGTACGAGTCCGGGGACCTGCCAAGAGAGGAGGAGGGGGGCGGGCGTGGGAGAGGGAGAGGGGAGAGCAGATGCCGTGGGCAGGGGAGATAAGGGGAAGGGAGGAAGGGGGAGGGGAAGTCCGGGGGAAGAGGGAAGGAGGGAGGGGATGGGGGAAAAGGAAAGAGATGGGAGGGAGGGTGCCTAAAGGAAAGGACAAAAGGACACGGGAAGTGGGGTGGGAGGATCAAAGTTGATAGGAGGGGTAGATGGAGGGGAGGAGGACATCATCAGGGAGGGGGAGCTGGCGGAAGCCACCTTGGGAGATGGTGAGGAGGGTGGAGAGATGGAGACCGGGGGGGACGTGGGAATACAGGCGCGTCAGTGGGCGGGGGTGGGAGAGGATGGGTGAGACAAGTGGATGAGGAGGATCGAGTTTGCGGGAGGTGTACAGGATCCGTATCCTTTCAAGGAAAAGGAGGAGGTGGGGGAAGGGGATGATATTATACAGGATCCGCATGGGGGAGGGGAGACGGATGCGATAGGTGAGGCGGAGAGCATGGCATTCAAGGATTTGGAGGGATTTATAAAAGGTAGGGGGGCAGAGATCCGGGCCGGATGGGCGTAACAAAGGATAGGGCGGATGAGAGATTTATAGGTGTGGAGGATGGTGGAGGGGTCCAGACCCCACGTACGGCCAGAAAGGAGCTTGAGGAGACGGAGTCGGGAGCGTGCATTGGCTTGGATTGTCCGGAGATGGGGAGTCCAGGAGAGGCGACGGTCGAGAGTTACACCAAGGTACTTAAGGGTGGAGGTGAGGGCGATAGGACGGCCATAGATGATAAGATAGAAATCAAGGAGGTGGAAGGAAGGGGTGGTTTTGCCTATAATGTTCGCCTGGGTTTTGGAGGGATTGATCTTGAGCAACCACTGGTTGCACCAAGCGGTGAACCAGTCAAGATGGGATTGGAGAAGGTGTTGGGAGCGCTGCAGGGTGGAGGCAAGGGCAAGGAAGGCAGTGTCATCGGCAAACTGGAGGAGGTGGACGGGGGGTGACGGCGGCGGCATGTCCACCGTATACAAAAGGTACAGAAGGGGGGAGAGGACGGAACCTTGGGGCACACCGGCGGAGGGGAAAAAGGTGTAGGAGTCGGTGTTATGGATGGTGACGTAGGAAGGACGGTGGGAGAGAAAGGAGCCGATCAGACAGACGTAGTTAATGGGAAGGGCGAAGGTTTGGAGCTTGAAGAGGAGACCGGAATGTCATACACGGTCATAAGCTCGTTCGAGGTACACGGAGAGGAAGATTGCAGAGTGACGGGAATTAAGCTGGTCAGAAAGGAGATGAGTGTGGTGATGGAGAAGGTCGTCAGAAGGATGGCCGAAAGCCACACTGGGTAACGGGAAGGAGGCGGTGCTGGCGGAGATGCTGGTGGATGCGGCAGGTGAGGATGGATTCCAGGACCTTGCTGAAGACCGAGGTAAGGCTGATGGGACTGTAGGAGGAGACGGCGGACGGCGGTTTGCCAGGGTTAAGGAACATCAGGATACGGGAGGTTTTCCACAGGTCGGGGTAGTAACTGGTGGACAGGACTACATTGTAGAGCCTGGCCAGGGTGGAGCGAAAAGAGACAGGAGCTTCACGAAGGTGACGGTACGTGACACGATCGTGACCAGGAGCGTTGTTGCGTCTCGTGCGGAGTGTAGCAATGAGATCCTATGTAGTGATAGAGGCATTGAGTTCCGTGTGTGCAATGTTCTCCAAGTACTGGAAACCAGGAACAAGGGGAGGGACAGAGGTGTCAGTTCGATCGCGGACATCCGGGAAGAGGGAGTAATCGAACTGGGGTCATCAGGGATGGAAAAGACATAGGAGAGGTAAGAGGCAAAGTGATTTGCCTTACTAAGGGAGTCAGGGAAGGGGTGATCATCATGGAGAAGAGGATAGTAGGGTTTAGTTCCGGTAAGGCAACGGAAGGCTGACCAGAACTTGGACGAGTTGATAGGTAGGGTAGCATTTAAACGGGTGCATGTCTGTCGCCAGTCCCGGCGTTTCTTAGCCATGAGCAAATTACGAATGTGTCGCTGGAGTTGCCGGTGGCGTCGGAGTGTGTCCGGGTCACGCATGTGGAGGAAGGCATGGTAGAGACGGCGGGATTCACGGAGGAGGAGGACGGCCTGGGGGGGTAAGGTAGGACGGTGGGGGTGGACGGTGACAGTAGGGACGTGGCCTCCATGGCCTCAGACAAGGTCTGCTGGAGAAAGGAGGCGGCATGGGTGACATCGTCAGGGTGGTGGTAGGTGAAGGGATGGCTATCGACCTGGGTGGAAAGGGTATCCCAGTAGGCATTCCAGTTGGCACGGGAACAGTCATGGATGTACTTAGGGGGAGGGTCATGACGAGGGTCAGGGTGGGGGCGACGACCGTCTGAAATGGTAAGGAGGACAGGGAGATGGTCGCTATCAATAGGCTCCAGGACATCCACCGTTATGCGGCCAAGGAGGTTGGGGGAGGAAAGTATAACATCGGGAGTGGAGTTGGATTCGGGACAGGTGTGCTGGGGGATGGGGATGAGGTCGCCTTGAAGGGAGGAGAGGAACCGATGCCACCGCCGTAACTGGGCGGCGGAACGACTATGGATGTTGAGGTCAGTGGCGATCACGTAGGAGGAGAAGGTACGGTCAATATGGGAGAGGAAGTCGAAGGGAAGAGGGGCGTTAGGGCGGACATAGATGGTGGCGCAGGTAACGGTAAGGCCGGGGAAGAAGGGACTAAGGATCAGGTGTTCGGTGGGGTCGGGAAGGAGAGGTTGGAGCCGAACGGGGATCTGGCGGTGGTGCCCAATGACAACTCCACCATGCGCAATCGGAACGGTATTATCGGAGCGGTGGAGGAGGTAGGGCGAAGTGTGGACGGTGTGGTGGGGTTGGAGGAAGGTTTCATTGAGGAGGAAGGCATCCACACGGTGGGTGGCAAGGGTGTGCAGGAAGAGGGTCTTGTTGGCGGGAAGGGAGCGGATGTTGTTGAAACGGATACGGTGCTGTCGCGCCATGACAGGGATTTAAACGAGGGTGTCAAGACGCGAGAAGGTGAAATGGGCCTGGTTGTTGGAGTAGGTGGCGTACATTTTGAGTTGGAAAACGGAACGGGCGGCGAGGGAGATCTGTTGAAGTGTGTGCGGGTGCTGAAAAGGATAGACATTCTGAAGGATGACGGTGAGGAATCTGATGATGACCTCAGCGGTTGGGGGTGGGGAAGGGAATTGCTGGGAGGGGTTGGGGCGTCCAGAGGGCGGACAGGAACGGTGAGTTCAGGAGTGGTAGGAGGGGGTCGGGCCTTACATTTCTAGGAGTAGGTAGGACGAGGAAGGTTACAGGTATTACAGGAGGGGGGGGGACTGGAGATTGGGGCACTGCCATAAAAAGTGGGCTTGCCTACAGTGCGGGCAGGTGGGGGCCTCGTGGCACTCAGATGTCGGGTGTGCATTATACCGCAAGCACCTTTGGCAGCGGAGGGATTGAGGAGGGGAACGGGAGGGGTCAACTTTATAATGTTGGTTAAAAAGGAGGGCACCCTCCTTCAGGAGACAGTCTATGGAGGGGGCGTGCTCGGAAAAGACCCACATAAGGCGGGTGGGGCCGGCAGCATTGTGTATGCGACGAACCGCACACACCTCCAGATGGGGATGGGCCTGAAGCTCCGCCAACACCTCCTCCTCCATGATCGTCGGACTAAGCCAAGTGATCACGGCGGTGAGGGTCGGCGGGCGATGCGGGGCTTGGGGTTGGCAGGAGAGAGGTGGGGAAGGAGCAGTGGTGAGGGAGGCATTAGGGCCAAAGCGGGTGACAGGGATGCAGGAAAGGAGGTCCGTGTGGAGGGTAGCGCTGGGAGAGGAGATGAGCACCGAATCATGGCGAGGAGTGAGGAGGGAGATGGGGGCACCAGGAAAATTCTGGTGAAGGAAGAGGGTGAGGTTCCAGGCCTCAAGAAGGGAGGGATCAGGACGGGAGAGGAGGTAGCGGCAGGAGGAGGGGGTGGAGGAGGAGGAGGAGGGGGCAGGAACAGGCGGGGAGACATCGATGGCAACACGGGTGGGGGAAGGGGGACGAGGCGTAGCCTTTTTGGGAGTAGAGGAGGCAGGGGTGTCACTGGGACGCTTGACGGTGACGGAGGAGGTGTGGGGTTTGGGAGCGACTGGAAGGTGGCGGGGAGTGGCAGGTCCCGGTGCTGGAGGCGGCGTCAGAGATGGTGAGGGCGTTGGCGAAGGCGACGGTGAAGACGATGACGATGAAGACAATGACGATGAAGACAAAGGGGAGAGTGGAGCATGGGCCGTAGCCCTCCGGGCGACCACCCTAGCGGGGGCCGCAGAAACTGAAGGAGCAAAGGGAGGGAGTGGAGGGAAGGGATCAGAGGAGGCACGGGAGGGAGGAACTGGGGATGGGGCGACAAATAGTGAGGGAGATGGGAGAGTGAGGAGTGGGGGGATGGACTGAGGGGGGAGGGATGCGGCACACCACGTGATAGTGGTGGCGGAGGCGGAGGGGGATGTGTATATGATGGCAGTGGTGGTGGCAGTAGTGGCGGTGGTGGGGGTCGACATTACGAGAAGGGGAAAAGCACAGGACAGGACAAAGAAGGCAATGAGAAACACAGAGGAGAAGGGACGGAGAAACTATGTAGGAGACTGGGGCCGAAGCCCCACTCTGCTGCTGCTGCTGGCAGGGGAGGCGACCTGGCTGGCCGGCCGGTAGGGATGCTATTGCTGCTGCTGCTGCTGGATGCTGGCTGGGACCGCAGCTGGACGCTGGCTGCTGCCTGGGACCGCTGCTGGACGCTGGCTTCTGGCACGAACCGCTGCTGGACGCTGGCTGCAGGCTGCTGGCTGCTGGCGGCAGAAACCGCTGCTGGCTGCAACAGCTGCTGGCTAGGACTGATGCTGGCTGGACTGCTACACGTAGACGGGCTGGCTGGCACCTGTAATACCTATCGCTTCGATTGATACCGTAATAGCACAATCGAAGGGCGGTATTCAATCGAATTACCGCCGGAGATGTGATAAAAGTATTATAAAATAAACGTCTAAAATACTTAGTATTTGACCACACTGATAAGGAGAGAATGGAATAAAACTGGCACTTACATAAATTAAATGACGTTAAAAATGTAAACAAAATGATGAACTACGGAGCTCAAGTCAAACAGGAGTGAATGTGTAATAAAGTCCTCCATGAGAACAGTAAAAACTGTTACGACAGGAGCAGCTTGTTAAAAGAGTGGACAATGGACTGAACGTGTAGCAGCTGGTTGCGATGTCCGGTAACCGTAGTGTAGAGCGCGCCACTTACAGGGCGCTAGTAACGTGATAAACTCTTAGTATTTGACCACACTGATAAGGAGAGAATGGAATAAAACTGGCACTTACATAAATTAAATGACGTTAAAAATGTAAACAAAATGATGAACTACGGAGCTCAAGTCAAACAGGAGTGAATGTGTAATAAAGTCCTCCATGAGAACAGTAAAAACTGTTACGACAGGAGCAGCTTGTTAAAAGAGTGGACAATGGACTGAACGTGTAGCAGCTGGTTGCGATGTCCGGTAACCGTAGTGTAGAGCGCGCCACTTACAGGGCGCTAGTAACGTGATAAACTCTTAGTATTTGACCACACTGATAAGGAGAGAATGGAATAAAACTGGCACTTACATAAATTAAATGACGTTAAAAATGTAAACAAAATGATGAACTACGGAGCTCAAGTCAAACAGGAGTGAATGGGTAATAAAGTCCTCCATGAGAACAGTAAAAACTGTTACGACAGGAGCAGCTTGTTAAAAGAGTGGACAATGGACTGAACGTGTAGCAGCTGGTTGCGATGTCCGGTAACCGTAGTGTAGAGCGCGCCACTTACAGGGCGCTAGTAACGTGATAAACTCTTAGTATTTGACCACACTGATAAGGAGAGAATGGAATAAAACTGGCACTTACATAAATTAAATGACGTTAAAAATGTAAACAAAATGATGAACTACGGAGCTCAAGTCAAACAGGAGTGAATGTGTAATAAAGTCCTCCATGAGAACAGTAAAAACTGTTACGACAGGAGCAGCTTGTTAAAAGAGTGGACAATGGACTGAACGTGTAGCAGCTGGTTGCGATGTCCGGTAACCGTAGTGTAGAGCGCGCGACTTACTGGGCGCTAGTAACGTGATAAACTCTCAGCTGTGTGTAATACGCAGCAGTTAGTCATACGTCAGTAGACATATTTAGATGTTTTAAATGAAGTAAATCGTGTATGGTATTAAAAAGTTTTTTTTTTTTGGTCATCAGTCTACTGACTGGTTTGATGCGGCCCGCCACGAATTCCTTTCCTGTGCTAACCTCTTCATCTCAGAGTAGCACTTGCAACCTACGTCCTCAATTATTTGCTTGACGAATTCCAATCTCCATCATCAGAGGGTTGGATCCCCTCATTCGAAGGCGTCCGATTCCAAGGCCTGGGCTACTCCCTGGTTGGAATCTCCGCTTTCGAAGTTTGTGTTCGTCTGTCTGTCTGTCTGTCTGCCTGCCTGCCTGCCCGCCCGTCGCTTCCTGCTGTCGCTGTTCGTCCGTCTGTCCGCCTGCCTGCTCGCTGTCCACCGCCGCCGCCGCTGCTGCCTGCAGTCCGTCCGTCCGTCCGTCCATCCGTCCGTCTGCCTGTTCGCCGCCATCTGCTGTTCGTCCGTCCGTCTGTTCGTCGCCGTCGCCGCCGCCGCCGCCGTCGGTGCCCGCCGCCTCCGCCGGTGCCCGCCGCCGCCGCCGCCGCCAGCCGGTGCCCGCCGCCGCCGCCGCCGCCGCCATCCGGTGCCGCCTGGTCGCCGCCGTCGCCGCCGTCCTGACCTTGGTCTACGGCCGTCTTCGTCTTCCTCAGTCTTCGTCTTCATCCGTCTTCGTCTTTGTCTGTCCCCAGTTTCTGTCCTCTCCTCTTCGTTCCGTTCGTTCTTGTTTCTGTCTACCGTCATGTCCGCCCCCACTACCGCTGCCACCGCTACCACCACCGCCATTGTTTATACTTCCCCTTCCGCCGCCTCCACCACTATAACTTGGTGTGCCCAGTCCCACCCCCCTCCTTCCATCCCACCTCTCCCCACTCTCCCTTCACCCTCTATCTTTGTCGCCCCCTCTCCCGCTTCTTCCTCTCGTTCTGATCCTTTCCCCCCACTCCCCCAGCCTGTCACTGCAGCTCCGGCTCGGGTGGTGGCCCGTCGGGCCACTGTCCACGCCCAGCTCTCCCCGTCACCTTCGCCATCACCGCCGCCACTGCCACCGTCATCGTCATCGTCATCGTCGCCGTCGCCTTCACCTTCACCTTCACCGTCACCATCTCTGGCGCCGCCTCCGGCCCCGGGACCTGCCCCTCCCCGCCACATTCCCGTTGTTCCCGTCCCCCACACCTCCTCCACCGCCGTCAAGCGCCCCAGTGGCACCCCTGCTTCCTCTGCTTCCAAAAAGGCTCCGCCTCGTCCTTCTTCCCCCACCCATGATGCCATGGATGTCTCCCCGCCTGTCCCTGCCCCCTCCTCCTCCTCCTCTACCCCCTCCTCCTACCGCTACCTCCTCTCCCGTCCTGATCCCTCTCTCCTTGAAGCCCGGAACCTCACCCTCTTCCTTCGCCAGCATTGTCCTCGTGCCCCCATCTCCCTCCTCACTCCTCGCCGTGATTCAGTCCTCATCTCCTCCCCCAGCCCAACCCTCCACACATACCTCCTTTCCCGCATCCCTGTCACCCGCTTTGGCCCTCATGCCTCTTTCACCCCTGCTCCTTCACCACCTCCCTCCCGCCAACCCCAACCACCGCGTCGCCCACCAACTCTCACCGCAGTGATCACTCGGCTTAGTCCAGTGATCACGGAGGAGGTGGTGTTGGCGGAGCTCCAGGCGCATCCCCATTTGGAGGTGCGTGCAGTTCGCCGCATACATAAGGCTGCGGGTTTTTTCTGAGCACCCCCCCTCCATTGACCATCTCCTGAAGGAGGGTGCCCTCCTTTTTAACCAGCGGTACAAGGTCGACCCCTCCCGTTCCCCTCCTCAATCCCTGCGCTGCCAGAGGTGTCTGCGCTATAACGCACACCCCACAGCTGAGTGCCGCAAGGCCCCCACCTGCCCGCATTGTCGGCAAGCGCACTTCCTCAGGCAGTGCCCTAATCTCCAATCCCCTCCTTCCTGCAATACCTGCAATCTCCCCCATCCCACCTACTCCCAAAAGTGTAAAGCCCGACCCCCTCCAACCACTCCTGAACTCACCGTCCCTGTCCGTCCCCTGGACGCCCCCACCCCTCCTGGCAATTCCCTTCGTCCCCCCCCCCACCGCTGAGGACATCATCAGGTTCCTTACCATCGTCCTCCAGAATGTTCATCCCTTTCAGCGCCCCCACACCCTCCAGCAGATCTCCCTTGCCGCCCGTTCCATATTCCAACTCAAGATGTACGCCACCTACTCCAACAACCAGGCCCATTTCACCTTCTCCCGTCTTGACACCCTCGTTTAAATCCCTGTCATGGCGCGACAGCAACGTATCCTTTTCAACAACATACGCTCCTTTCCCGCCAACAAAAACCTCTTCCTGCACACCCTTGCCACCCACCGCGTGGATGCCTTCCTCCTCAATGAAACCTTCCTGCAACCCCACCACACAGTCCACACTTCGCCCTACCTCCTCCACCGCTCCGATAATCCCCTCCCGAATGCGCGTGGCGGAGTTGCCATTGGGCACCACCGCCACATCCCCGTTCGGCTCCAACCTCTCCTTCCCGACCCCACCGAACACCTGATCCTTAGTCTCTTCTTCCCTGGCCTTACCGTTACCTGCGCCACCATCTATGTCCGCCCTAACGCCCCTCTTCCCTTCGACTTCCTCTCCCACATTGACCGTACCTTCTCCTCCTACGTGATCGCCGCCGACCTCAACATCCATAGTCGTTCCGCCGCCTAGTTACGGCGGTGGCATCGGTTCCTCTCCTCCCTTCAAGGCGACCTCATTCCCATCCCCCAGCACACCCGTCCCGAATCCAACTCCACTCCTGATGTTATCCTCTCCTCCCCCAACCTCCTTGGCCGCATAACGGTGGATGTCCTGGAACCTATAGGTAGCGACCATCTCCCTGTCCTCCTCACCGTTTCAGACGGTCGTCGCCCTCGCCCCGACCCTCGTACTGATCCTCCCCCTAAGTATGTCCACGACTATTCCCGAGCCGACTGGAATGCCTACCGGGATACCCTTTCCACCCAGGTCGATAGCCACCCTCTCACCTACCACCACCCTGACGATGTCACCCATGCCGCCTCCTTTCTCCAGCAGACCTTGTCTGAGGCCGTGGAGGCCCACATTCCTACTGTCGCCATCCACCCCCATCGTCCTACCTTACCCCCACAGGCCGTTCTCCTCCTCCGTGAACCCCGTCGTCTCTACTGTGCCTTCCTCCGCACGTGTGACCCGGACACACTACGACGCCACCGGCAACTCCAGCGACACGTTCGTAATTTGCTCGCGGCTAAAAAACGCCGGGACTGGCGACAGACATGCACCCGTTTAAATGAAACCCTACCAATCAACTCGTCTAAGTTCTGGTCGGCCTTCCGTCGCCTTACCGGAACTAAACCCTCCCCCTACTATCCTCTTCTCCATGATGATCACCCCTTCCCTGACGCCCTTAGTAAGGCCAATCACTTTGCCTCCTACCTCTCCGATGTTTTCTCCATCCCCGATGATCCCCAGTTCGATTACTCCCTCTTCCCGGATATCCGCGATCGAACTGACACCTCTGTCCCTCCCCTCGCTCCTGGTTTCCAGTACTTGGAGAACATTGCACACTCGGAACTCAATGCCCCTATCACTACACAGGATCTCATTGATACACTCCGCACAAAACGCAACACCGCTCCTGGTCGCGATCGTGCCACCTACCGTCACCTTCGTGAAGCTCCTGTCTCTTTCCTCTCCACCCTGGCCAGGCTCTACAATGTAGTCCTGTCCACCGGTTACTACCCCGACCTGTGGAAAACCTCCCGTATCCTCATGTTCCTTAAACCTGGCAAACCGCCGTCCGCCGTCTCCTCTTACCGTCCTATCAGCCTTACCTCGGTCTTCAGCAAGGTCCTGGAATCTATCCTCACCCGCCGCATCCACCAGCATCTCCGCCAGCACCGCCTCCTTCCCGTCACCCAGTGTGGCTTTCGGCCGTCCTTCTCTTCTGACGATCTTCTCCTTCACCTCACTCATCTCCTTTCCGAACAGCTTAATTCCCGTCGCTCCGCAATCTTCCTCTCCCTTGACCTCGAACGCGCTTATGACCGCATCTGGCATTCCGGTCTCCTCTTCAAGCTCCAAACCTTTGCCCTTCCCATTAACTACGTCCGTCTGATCGGCTCCTTTCTCTCCCGCCGTCCTCCCT
This sequence comes from Schistocerca cancellata, assembly GCF_023864275.1. Classification (NCBI taxonomy): domain Eukaryota; kingdom Metazoa; phylum Arthropoda; class Insecta; order Orthoptera; family Acrididae; genus Schistocerca; species Schistocerca cancellata. The sequence continues at coordinate 652,007,314 of NC_064627.1, forward strand.
ATGTTACCATCCATAACACAGATTCCTACACCTTTTTCCCCTCCGCCGGTGTGCCCCAAGGCTCCGTCCTCTCCCCCCTTCTGTACCTTTTGTACACGGCGCACATGCCGCCGCCGTCACCCCCCGTCCACCTTCTCCAGTTTGCCGATGACACTGCCTTCCTTGCCCTTGCCCCCACCCTGCAACGCTCCCAACGCCTTCTCCAATCCCATCTTGACCGCTTCACTGCTTGGTGCAACCAGTGGTTGCTTAAGGTCAATCCCTCCAAAACCCAGGTGATCATTGTAGGCAAAACCACCCCTTCCTTCCGCCTCCTTGATTTCTATCTCACCGTCTATGGCCGTCCTATCGCCCTCACTCCCACCCTTCAGTACCTTGGTGTCACCCTCGACCGTCGCCTCTCCTGGACTCCCCATCTCCGGACAATCCAAGCCAAGGCACGTTCCCGCCTCCGTCTCCTCAAGCTCCTTTCTGGCCGTACGTGGGGTTTGGACGCCTCCACAATCCTCCACACCTATAAATCCCTCATCCGCCCTATACTTTGTTACGCCCATCCCGCCTGGATCTCCGCGCCCCCTACCTTTTATAAATCCCTCCAAATCCTTGAACGCCATGCTCTCCGCCTTGCCTATCGCATCCGTCTCCCCTTCCCCACGCGGATCCTGTATGATCTCATCCCCTTCCCCCACCTCCTCCTTTTCCTTGAAAGGATACGGATCCTGTACACCTCCTGTAAACTTGATCCTCCTCACCTGCTCGTGTCCCCGATCCTCTCCCACCCCCGCCCGCTGTCGCGCCTGTATTCCCACATCCCACCTGGTCTCCATCTCTCCACCCTCCTTACCCTCTCCCAAGGTGGCTTCCGCCAGCTCCCCCTCCCTGATGATGTCCTCCTCCCCTGCATATACCCCTCCTATCAACTTTGATCCTCCCCCCCCACCTCCTGTGTCCTTTCCTTTAGGCACCCTCCCTCCTCCCCTTTCCCTTCCCTTCTCTTTCCTTTCCCCCCTCCCTCCTACCCTCTCCTCCGGGCTTCCCCTCCCCCTTCCTCCCTCCCCCTCTCTCCTTTGCCCATGGCATCTCTGCTCTCCCCTCTCCCATCTCCCCTTCCTCCTCCTTCACCTCCACTCTTGGCAGGTCCCCGGACTCGTACACGCTGAGTGAACATTCGCGCGCCGGAGGTCATCGCCATCAGTGTATCGTGTGTGCCGTCGTGTTTAGTGTTCAGTGTTGCCGTCGTACTCCATCGTTCCCCTGTGCCATCGCCATCTTCAGTGTTCGTGCGTCGTGACAACAGTTTGTAGTGAATTATTGTCGAGTGTGAACGGCTCCGTGTTTGTCTTTATGTGTCTCCTTTTTATTAACCACCGTTATGTCGCATTTGTGTATTCTTTCTGTTTTTTCTTATCTCCTCTACGGCTGAAGAGCGGCGTACCATGCTGCTGACAGCCTGCCTGTTTGTACGGGTTTTAAAATACCAATAAAGAAAAAAAAATATATATTCCAATCTCTGTCTTCCTCTACAGTTTTTGCCCTCTACAGCTCCCTCTATTACCATGGAAGTCATTCCCTCATGTCTTAGCAGATGTCCTATCATCCTGTCCCTTCTCCTTATCAGTGTTTTCCACATATTCCTTTCCTCTCCGATTCTGCGTAGAACCTCCTCATTCCTTATCTTATCAGTCCGCCTAATTTTCAACATTCGTCTATAGCACCACATCTCAAATGCTTCGATTCTCTTCTGTTCCGGTTTTCCCACGTCCATGTTTCACTACCATACAATGCTGTACTCCAGACGTACATCCACAGAAATTTCTTCCTCAAACTAAGGCCGATATTTGATATTAGTAGACTTCTCTTGGTCAGAAATGCCTTTTTTGCCGTAGCGAGTCTGCTTTTGATGTCCTCCTTGCTCCGTCCGTCATTGGTTATTTTACTGCCTAGGTAGCAGAATTCCTTAACTTCATTGACTTCGTGACCATCAATCCTGATGTTAAGTTTCTCGCTGTTCTCATTTCTCTTACTTCTCATTACCTTCGTCTTTCTCCGATTTACTCTCAAACCATACTGCGTACTCATTAGACTGTTCATTCCGTTCAGCAGATAATTTAATTCTTCTTCACTTTCACTCAGGATAGCAATGTCATCAGCGAATAGTATCATTGATATCCTTTCACCTTGTATTTTAATTCCACTCCTGAACCTTTCTTTTATTTCCATCATTGCTTCCTCGATGTACAGATTGAAGAGTAGGGGCGAAAGGCTACAGCCTTGTCTTACACCCTTCTTAATACGAGCACTTCGTTCTTGATCGTCCCCTCTTATTATTCCCTCTTGGTTGTTGTACATATTGTATATGACCAGTCTCTCCCTATAGCTTACCCCTACTTTTTTCAGAATCTCGAACAGCTTGCACCATTTTATATTGTCGAACGCTTTTTCCAGGTCGACAAATCCTATGAAAGTGTCTTGATTTTTCTTTAGCCTTGCTTCCATTATTAGCCGTAACGTCAGAATTGCCTCTCTTAATTGCCTCTCAGAATTGCCTTAAAAAGTAGTAGTATAAAAATACAATAGACATAAAATAATTTTTATAAAAATGACGTTGCCAGTATGTAGAAAAAATGAATAAAACTATTAATTACAAATACGTCCTGAGAATAAACATTGTACTGTAGCTAGATTTTATATCAAAATGTTACAAGCAAAAAGGGAGAACGATGCTTTACATAAACTTGTCGCTGGCGTCGGTTTGAAGTGTGAGACCAGCTAACCAATATCACGTCCGTATACGGAAGAAGGCTGCATGCACAATTAAACTCAACAATTTATTTCTAATGATAAATAATGTGTTGTACATCTAGGTCGTAAAAGAGGCAGAATAAAGCGCAATAAGTTGTAGCCATACGGTTTCCATCAACAACCGAGGAAAAGTGAAGAAGTAAAAAGCAAATAAAAGTTCATTGTACGGAACGTCTACGCCTCAGAAAGGAGCAGTCACTTGCCAGCTCTCCTTGCGGACGGCGCACGAACTTGGCTCTAAGCTATATGGGACTTAACATCTGAGGTCATCAGTTCCCTAGACTTAGAACTACTTAAACCTAACTAATCTAAGGACATCAGACACATCCATGCCCGAGGCGGGATTCGAACCTGCGACCGTAGCGGTCGCGCGGTTCAGAACTGAAACGCCTAGAACCGCTCGACCACAGCGGCACGCACGAACTCAGCTGATGTTTTGCAATCATCTGATCCCTAGCTGTCAGGTGCGAGCCGGTCGTGACCTCCCGTAGCCTCTATACAGCCCCACACGGGAGAGCGGAGCGACGTCTATGTACTTCGGTGCGAAGCGAACACTGTAACCAGAGCGCCTGTTGCGAGCAGGCGTCGTTCGTCGAGGGTCCTGGAGCTGGCTGCTCTGCGACATTCGAGCGGGGTGATTTGATAAGTCGGGGGTAGATACCGGCAGCTTCTTCTACGGCAAATGCAGGATTGATATAGTCGATAGAGTAGGTATCTCGTTTTCCACTGGCCATGATTTCGAATGTTTTGTCGCCTCTGTGTGGGCCTGTATACGGAGGCGTTAACGCTGGCTTTACTCCCTCCCGGCACAGCAACATATGTGTACATCTGTTTAATTCCCTATGTGCAAAAGTTTGGTGCTCACCTTGTTGAGATGCTGGCAGTGAGCGGATTTGAGCGATTCTCTCGCTTAAGTCGTCAATGAAGTGCGGAGAGTCTATGCTGTCTTTTGATACGGCCCTCAAATCAACAAACTGACCCCGCAGGTGTAAAGTTTCACCGTAGACAAATTCATCTGGTGATGCGTCCAGATCTGGCTTGCACATAGTCCGAAACCCCAGCAGAACTAGTGGCAAGGCTGACGGCCAAGTCGCCTTGTGGCACATTAGGACCGCCTAAGAAGGGCATAGTGCCACCGTCCTACAATGCCACTACTGGTCAGATGGTAGCTCGTAGTAGAATGGTGAATTGCTACACTTAAGTTACTCAGTTTGATAAACAAATCCAATTCGAATTGTCGCAGTGTGTCCTTAGTTACATGGAGCGTATAGCCAAAACTTTCAGCCCGCTATGAGATAACTGAGGTCGCTAGAGTTTCGATGGAGATATTATCGACTGGAATCACCTCCAGCCTTAAACTGGTCCACGTCGGTTAGTATCTTTGCTGTTACATCAATGTATATATGTGCAAATCTTTCTGTCGTATCGGAGAAGCCTCTTACTGAAGACTGCACGTGCTGTGCTATTTTACTACAACGACGCTGCGCGCACGCATTGCCGGGCTCACTGTCGGCAATCCCCCACTCCTGGTCAGGCGTAACACCTGCAGATTAGTTTCACCGTCGCCTTAACTCCTCGGTGGCGCAGACTAAGCAGAGTTTGAAATACTTGTTTATGGAGTGCTGCTGGTACCATCTTCCTGGTTTTGCCATGAGAGACATGACAATAAACTTTAGTATCTGAGGTTGGAACTTCAACATGCTTGAGCTATAATTCCGACGCAGAGTCACCCAGGCAATCAGGAAGCTCTGTGTCTGATTCTTGGACTTTGGCCAGGTGCGTCAAGTCAATCGTCTGAGTAATAGCGCATATGCGAGATAAGGAGTCCGCGGCCACATTATTCAGACCCGAAATGTGTCGGATGTCCGTAGAAAACAGTGAGATAAACTCTAGCTGGTTATACTGCCGTGGGAACACTTAGTGTTATTCTGCCAGAATGAAAATGTTAGAGGCTTATGGTCCGCATATGTAATAAAGACTCTGGCCTCGAGCTGCGTAAGAAAGTATTTTAAAGCGGCGTAGATGGCTAACAATTCTCTATCATACGCTCTGTATTGCTGCTGCAGTGGCGTCAGCTTGCGGGAGAAAAAGGCGAGTGTCTGCCAAGAATCGTTCTCATATTGTTGTAGTGCACCGCCGTTGGGTCACTGGCTCGCGCCAACAACAAGCGCGAGAATGGCGACGAATGCAGGATGTGCTAGTGGTGCCGCCTCGGCTACGCTCCGTTTGGCCTCCTCACAAGCATCTAACATTGCTTGGGTCCACGGCATAGGTGCTTTGCCTTTAATTTTAGGGCCTGTTAGTGCTGCCGTTTGGGGTTCTTGGAGCTCTGCACATGGAGTAGATGGGTAAGTGGCAATCCCTAAGGAAAGAAGCAATCCCTTAGCCGTTTCTGGTCGAGGTATGCCGAGGATAGCCTCAACCTCTTCTGGAAGTGGGTGTGACATCTCGGACGAAGTAAAGTGTCACAAGAATGTAATTTCTGCCATCCCGAAAACACACTTGGCTTTATTCACAAAGATTCCAAGCTCGTTAAGTTGTGTAAATACTTCTAACAGATGACGTTCACGCTCTTTAGGAGTGGCAGAATAGACGAGGATGTCGTCAAAGTAGATATAGCAGAAGTATTGCAATCCTCTCAACACAGAGTTCACAAATCGCTGGCAAGAGGGACAATAAGGGTGGACGCCCAAGAACGAAGAGCTCGGATTAAAAATGGTGTAAGACAGGGATGTAGTCTTTCGCCCCGTTGTTCGATCTGTACATCGAAGAAGCAATGATGGAAATAAAAGAAAGGTTCAGGGGTGGAATTAAAATTGAAGGTGAAAAGATATCAATGATACTATTTGCTGATGACATTGCTATCCAAAGAGAAAGTGAAGAAGAATTACAAGACGTGCTTAACGGAATGAACAGACTACACAAAATGGATTGAGAATAAATCGAAGAAAGTTATGAGAAGTAGAGGAAATGAGAACAGTGAGGTACTTAACATCAGGACTGATGGTCACAAAATAGAAAGTTAAGGAATTCTGTTACCTAGGCAGCAAAATAACCAATGACAGTCGCAGCAAGGAGGACATCAGAAGCAGGCTAGCACTGGCAAAAAGGATATTCCTCTCCAAGAGAAGTCTACTAGTACCACAAATAGGCGTTAATTTGAGAAAAATTTCTGTGAATGTACGTTTGGAGCATCACGTTGTATGGTAGTGAAACATGGACTGTGGGAAAACCGGAACAGAAGAGAATCGGAGCATTCGAGATGTGGCGCTACAGACGAATGTTGAAAATTGGATGCACTGAAAAGGTAAGGAATGAGGAGATACTACGCAGAATCAGCGAGGGCAGGAAAATGAGGAAACACTGACGAGATGATAGGACATATGTTAAGACATGAGGGAATAACTTCCATTATACTAGGGGAAGCTGTAGAGGGCAAGAACTGTAGAGGAAGAGAGCGATTGGAATACATCCAGCAAATAATTGAGGACGTAGCTTGCAAGTGCTGCACTGAGATGAAGAGGTTGGATGGTTTTCAAGGCAGTTTTCCATGTACCTCGGCGAATGCGGGCTGGTTTCCCTCATTCTGCCTCTGCTACACTGTGTCGGCGATTGCTGCGCAAACACCGTTTTAACATACATGTACACCATAATTGTTATAATTGTTCTACCACGCAAACATGGGGTTATGCTGATCTGGTATTAGACGTTCCCAGAGGGGAGGGGGGGGGGGCCGTTCCACCGAGGACCGAATCGCACAATAACCCTGGGTTCAGTGTGGGGCGGCGGTGGGGTGGGTAGACTGCTGTGGCCTATTGTGGGGTTGTGAACCACTGGGGGCTACTGCAGAACGAAGCCTCTCAATCGTTTCTAAGTCCCCAGTTTAATACATAAATACACACATGAGGACTTGCGGTCCCCTATATCCTCTTGTGTGAGGACTTGTCACATATGCTCTTCCTGAGATTTGGAAACTCGACAAATGAGTTTAGCTTTGAGTTTCGGGTACGATTCTGTTCCGGGTGGGGATGTAATAATTTCCTGCACCTCATGAGCATATCTATGGTCAGGCTGGCTGACCACCAACGCAATCCTTAATGTATCCATCGTTACTCCAACACATCACTCCAGCACACAGAAAGTTCGCTGCATCTTGAGCAAACCAAAGTGGTGGATTAAGCAGTCAAAATGTCAGGAGACATACCGCTAGTCTAGAGATCGCTGGTGCTTCTGCCGGTCGCTCATTTTCGCTTCAGAAATATTTTGTCTTGAACCGTGGAGGTGTATTTAAAAGTTTCGCCGGCCGTAATCACGCCGAGGACGCCAATGTCGCTGGCCTTGGTTTGAAGTGCGAGATCAGTGAACCAATACCGTGTCCATATACGGAAGAAGGCTGCGTGCACAGTTAAGCTTAACACTTCATTTCTAACGAAACGTTGTATGGCGTACATCTAACGCAGTAAAAAAAGAAAGTAATGTTCAATTAAGCGTAATCAGTATTAACCATACAGTCTCCATCATCAACCGAGCGAAGAAAAGTTCATTCCACGGAACGTCTGTGCCTCAGCAAAGAGCAGTCAATTGCCAGCGCTCCTCGCGGCCGACGCACGAACTCAGCTGATGTTTTGCAATCAGCTTATCGCTAGCTGTCAGGCGCGAACCGATCGCGACCTCCCGCAGTTTCTAAAAACTCTTCCAATCAGAATGTGGTATCTGGATTACGTCATTAAGGAAGTACAGAGCCCATAAAGGAAAGGGGGAAACAACGTTTCGGAAATCGAAGTGAACGGAGGCGTGGACCAAAGCATCAGAAAGCTCGGCACAGTGGCTTAAAGTCGATAAAGAAGCTTTTGCTTCGTAACTGTAGATGTTCGTTTAAGCTGAGGTCATCCTTACTGACCATATATCTCAAGTCCTTCTAAGAATCTATTTTCCACCCTTTCTTCTCTCTACATAGAATACTCATTACGTCTGTTTGATTGCGTCCTCATCTGAATATATGCTCTGAGAAAGTAACAGTACCTTTCTTCCCTAGTAAGTGTTTCTTATGTATTATGTTAAAAGACCCACCGGTTTGTCCGATATAAAACACCGGGCAACTATCACAAGTAATTTTCCAAACACCTGAGCTACTTAAATGGTCATTGGACATTTTGAAATAATGGATTAATTTTTTAAAACTGTTATTTGTGGAGAAAACAACCTCGCAGCCATATTTTGTAACTAACAGAAGTTGAATCCTATACGATACATTACCTAAGTAAAGTATTGCAATATTTTTTTGTCAATATCTTCATTCAGGCCCTTGCCTAGAGTAATGATTCTTTTATTGGTTTTGGCTTCGAATATTTTTCCACTAATGAGGGTTCATAGCCGTATTAAATACCACTGTTTTAATTAAATTAATTTCTTTCTTTAACTGCTGATAGTGGTGTGACTATAGCGTGATGAAAAGCTGAATGAAAGCAAGCTGTCTTACAGGACAGGATAAATCCGAAGGCACAATCTGACCAATATTCGTTGCATCACGGAAGATATCAAAAGTTATTTTATCATCCATTATGGCTTAATTTGGGTCCAAATAATTTAGCTCTCGTGTTTCATTTTGTAACTTGGAAGTGAAACTAGTTCTCTCATGAAGATTATTAAATATTTCAAACAGTTGATTAACCGCAGAATCAATATATCATCTATGTACCTAGAGTAGGATTGAGTGCCAAATTCTGTAGCATCATAACTTCTGAAAAATTCTCTGCTAGTGAATTTATGAAAAAGTCTGCTAGAAGGCCCGCTAACTGATTGCCCACTGCAAGCCCACCTGGTTGTTGAAAGAGTTCTCCATTAAATTCAAAACAGTTGTATTCAGCTACCACTTATAATACATGTATAAGGTCCGAAATTTGTTCCTGTGTTATATCTTTTTTGAAGTCAAGCAGATTTTTCTCCTCGATTTCTACAGCTGTTGGAACTGCTACATTGTGCAGAAATTAGTGACATCGAACGATGTTAATTTTGTTTCTCGGTTACATTCCGAGTTTTTAATTTTATTCACCAAGATCTGACTATCACACACGTCCTCAGTTCCATAAGACAGCTTTCCTTCATTCAGCTATTCATTGCGCTAGAGTCACACCACTACCACCAGTTAAACTAAAGAAAGAAATTAATTTAACTAAAAGAGTGGCCTTTAATCACGGCTATGAATCCTCATTATTGGAAATAATTTTAGAAGCGCAAACCAATTAAAGAAGCACTACTCCAGGTAACGTTCTGAACTGATAACGGAAAATGTATTTCAGTGCCTCACTTGCTAGTTAGTGATGATGGTGACGGCCAAGAGGGCCCAGTGGAAACACTACGCGGGGTGGCACACCTCCACTGTCGATTGCGGTGACGTCGCTTCCCCTGACAGCACTCTAAAGAGGGCGACCACTGCTGGCGGCACTCTGAAGGGAGCAGTTGTGCTAAGAGGATTGAGTAGTGTGGGTGATAGATTAGAAGGCCCAGTGGAAACGGTGCTGACGATGAAAAAGGCTTTATTCAATCTCAGTACTTACTTCGCTGTGGCTCGCCAGGACAAAGCTTTTCTTCTCTTTCGACCATGGCATATGGTCAGTGGTTTCCACCCTGGTGAGAGAATGCTGCATAGGCGCCTTGCGTTTCTGACGGTCCATAGGCAGTCAGCGGGCTCTGGAGACCACGTCGCGATGTCAGCGGAGTGGTACCTCCCTGTCGGCAGTGTCGCCTGGAATGGCCCATTGCTTCCCCACGCAGTCACTTCATTGGTGCGGAGACAGTCGTGCCTGGGATTCAATCCGGACAGTGGCTGGTGCTGTGCCACTAACGAGGAGAACAGGGCATGCGTCATAATCCGATTTCCCAGAAACTTTACTCAGTGGAAGAGGAGCCAAGTAAGCTCTCGACCGTATCTGAGGAAATGACCATCAAAGTATTCGAGGTAATTTAGATGTACTTTAGTACACAATATGCAAAGCCTACGTGGTGGCATAACGGCTAGTGTCACATACTCTCACTTTCGCGTTGCATATCCGAAACTCAATTTTAGTTTTATTTATTGAGCCGTGTTGGCTCGTTCTGTCTTTTTACATCCTTTCCTTTTGGCGAGATCCATCTCTGCCTGGTCGCTAGGTGCCGTTTCGTCACCTGTTAGTAGAGTTGTTGTTCATCAAGCAGCTTGTTGACCACATTGGCAGTTAGTCGGTCGCAGTCGGTCGAGCTAGAGATAAGAGGAATGTGTGACGCACGACGGGCTGTGCATGAAGCTTATGGGCGCACCGATTGCCTAAGGGGCCGCTGTCGCTAAAGTGGCGTTGGCCGGCAATACTTGGGCCTAATGTCGACGCAGTCGATTTACACTGAGGAGACACAGCTGCTGATATGGGTGTTGGAGTGATGTCTATTTTCTAATGCCGTCTGTTACGCCCTTGCGAGTAAGGTACTCGTTAGTTGATTCCGCATGTGCTTCCGTGTTGAAGTTGCTCCCGCTACACTGGATTGCCTGTGGTTCTCCGTCACTCTGTTTCAAGAACTGAATTTACCTTTGGTGCCTCTGTTTGATACTATTTTAGTGGCACATTTGTCTGTTTTAAAATTCCTTTCAATTACAACTTGTTCAACGTCTGCTTATTTGTCAGCTGCACCTGAATTAATTGTCATATGTTCTAGGTCCCCAAGTGTGTTAGCGACCAATGAGGTCGAAACTGAGTCTGATTTGTACTGGAAGTTGTTGCTTCCCTGACTGATGTAGCAGCTATAAATTTCCTACAGCTGTGGCAGCAAACACTGGATGCCCAGTGAATCTTGGGTCTTTTGCGTAATTGAGCTCCATAACTCTGTTGAGACTTTGCCCATTCAGGAAAATTAATATCAGTTGTTTCAAATATCACTACGATTCTAGTTGTTTGAGTGTTAGACCGCAAGATTTGCCTGTTACCTTCTAAGCCACTTAAGCTAATGTGTCTGAGGGTTGTGTCTGACTATTACATTACATTTTTATATTTTATAACAAGATTAACAGGGTAATTCTTAGTAATTCTTCTTGTAAAATTCTAGTTCTTACACGTAAGGTTTGGTTGGGGCTGCAGGCCACGCTAAAGTTGAGCTTCTTGTTTTCGCGCATTTTCATATGTTCCATTATTATTATACATGATTTATACGTTTGCTTGTTTTCTCTCGGACTTCCCAGCTGTTCGCGGAGTTTGGAGGCGCTGCTCCGGCTATGTTACACACATCAAAAAAAGTTTTGCATCAGCCCATGTTCCCAGGACTCCAGAATATAGATGTTGACTGCGGATATTGTATCACAGACACAGTTTCTTTGACTCTTCAGAGATGTCACTAAACCCGCCCAAAGGTGTAAACAACCATGCATGAACAGCTCTTATTAGACGGAGGGGGTCCGACAGCCTATCATTTCCAGTCACTCCGCCAGGAAGGAGGTCCACGACTCGTGTTGTCTGTAACTCGATCATGCCTAGACGGTCAATACCTCGGTTAGATCGCATCCGCATTGTTACTTTGTGCCAGTAAGGGCTCTCAACAAGGGAAGTGTCCAGGCGTCTCGGACTGAGCCAAAGCGATGTTGTTCGGACATGGAGAAGACAGAGACAGGGACTGTCGATAACATGCCTCGCTAAAGCCGCCCAAAGGCTACTACTGCAGTGGATGAACGCTACCTACGGACTATGGCTCAGAGGAACCCTGAGAGCAACGCCACGATGTTGAATAATGCTTTTCGTGCAGCCACAGGACGTCGTGTTACGACTCAAACTGTGCGCAATAGGCTGCATGATCCGCAACTTCACTCCCGACTTCCATGACGAGGCCCATCTTTGCAACTACGACACCATGCAGCGCAGTACAGATGGGCCCAACAACATGCCGATTGGCCCGCTCAGGATTGCCATCACGTTCTCTTAACCGATGAGTGTCGCATATGCCTTCAACCAGATAATCGTCGGAAACGTGTATGGAGGCAACCCGATCAGACTGAACGCCTTAGACACACTGTGCAGCGAGTGCAGCAAGGTGGAGGTTCCCAGCTGTTTTGGGGTGGCATTATGTGTGGCCGACGTACGCCACTGGTCGTGCACATCTTGAGGATGATTTCCTTCAAGATAACGACGTCGCTCGATTAGAGTGGCCAGCGTGTTCTCCAGACGCTAACCCTATCGACAATGCCTGGGATGGATTGAAAAGGGCTGTTTATGGACGACGTGAGCCACCAAACACTCTGATGGATCTACGTCGAATCGCCGTTGAGAAGTGGAACAATCTGGACCGACAGTACCTTGATGAACTTGTGGATAGTATGCCACGACGAATATAGGCATGCATCAATGTAAAAGACGTGCCACTGGGTATTAGAGGTACCGGTGTGTACAGCAAATGGTTCAAATGGATCTGAGCACTATGGGACTCAACTTCTGAGGTCATTAGACCCCTAGAACTTAGAACTAGTTAAACCTAACTAACCTAAGGACATCACACACATCCATGCCCGAGGCAGTATTCGAACCTGCGACCGTAGCGATCTCGCGGTTCCAGACTACAGCGCCTAGAACCGCACGGCCATTTCGGCCGGCGGTGTATACAGCAGTCTGGACCACCACCTCTGAAGGTCTCGCTGTATGGCGGTACAACATGCAATGTGTGATGTTTATGAGCTATAAGAAGGGCGGGAATGATGTTTATGCAGATATCTATTCTAATTTTTTGTACAGGTCCCGGAACTCTTGGAACCGAGGTGATGCAAAACTTTTTTAGATGTGTGTATATTTAAACCTTTGCATTGTAGTTGAAACAACCGATCAACAAAATGCCCTCCGACAAGTTGCCAACTACGCTCCAGAAGCATCGACCCGATCTCTTCCCATGCAATTTCCATATTTTTGTAGCCCTGAAGAAAAGCATTCGTGGCCGTCGATTTACTTCGAACGAAGAGATGGATGCCTGGGTACAATCATGGTTCTGTAGGCAATGATCGACTTATCTCACAGTAGGATAAATGTGTTAACAGTTTTGGAGATTATGTTTGAAATAATAAACAGTTTACATTCTTTTTCCCATCTTTCTATTTTCGTTTGACTGCCTCTTATAAAAATATGCAACACAATTTGACAAGAAGCTCTCTGACTGGTGTGTTTCGAAACAAAAAAAAGGCGTGGCCTAAGGACTTGAAAAATGCGATTACACGATCTGACATCGCAGGTGAAGGTGTGCCTCTGGCTCTTTTGCCGGCCGCCGCCTTCCGTCGTATGCTGCTGCGGCGTGCCGACCCGCGCTATCTGGAGCGTGGGGCAGCTCGCTCAAGGCTTCACGCGCCGCTCGTCGCCAACGGCCCGAGCCGACAGCAGACAGCCGACAGCCACTGGGCGCCGCCCCCGCGCCGAGCGCCACGTGTCGCGGGCGAGGCCAGGCCGGGCCCCGGCCCCTGACCGGCCGCTGTGCCGCTACCCGGCAAGCACCGGCGCCTGCGTCCAGTTTCTGCCGTAGGTGCTCGCGACTTGCGCTGCATCAACATTACGCGTCTTTTAATACACAATGCAATTTAACGCTTTATTTATTGTAACTGAAAAAAATATAAAATAAAGAAACAAAATTTTTACTTTAATACTTGATGAACTATTATCAAATTAATAGCAAATTACACTACTGGCCATTAAAATTGCTACACCAAGAAGAAAAGCAGATGATAAACGGGTATTCATAGCACAAATATATTATACTAGAACTGATATGTGATTACATTTTCACGTAATTTGTGTGCATAGATCCTGAGAAATCAGTACCCAGAACAACCACCCCTGGCCGTAATAACGGCTTTGATCCGCCTGGGCATCGAGTCAAACAGAGCTTGGATGGCGTGTACAGGTACAGCTGCCCATGCAGCTTCAACACGATACCACAGTTCATCAAGAGTAGTGACTGGCGTATTGTGACGAGCCAGTTGCTCGGCCACCATTGACCAGACGTTTTCAATTGGTGAGAGATCTGCAGAATGTGCTGGCCAGGGCAGCAGCCGAATATTTTCTGTATCCAGAAGGGCCCGTACAGGACCTGCAACTTGTGGTCGTGCATTATCCTGCTGAAATGTAGGGTTCCGCAGGGATCGAATGGAGGGTAGAGCCAAAGGTCGTAACACATCTGAAATGTAACGTCCACTGTTCAACGTTTCGTCAATGCGAACAAGAGGTGACCGATACGTTAATCAATGGCACCCCATACCATCACACCGGTTGATACGCCAGTATGGCGATGACGAATACACGCTTCCAATGTTCGTTCACCGTGATATCGCCAAACACGGATGCGACCATCATGATTCTGTAAACAGAAACTGGATTCATCAGAAAAAATGATGTTTTGCCATTCGTACACCCAGGTTCGTCGTTGAGTACACCATCGCAAGCGCTCCTGTCTGTGATGCAGTGTCAAGGGTAACCGCAGCCATGGTCTCCGATCTGATAGTCCATGCTGCTGCAAACGTCGTCGAACTGTTCGTGCAGATAACGTCCCCATCTGGTGACTCAGGGATCGAGACGTGGCTGCACAATCCGTTACAGCCATGCGGATAAGATGCCTGTCATCTCGACTGCTAGTGATAGGAGGCCGTCAGGATCCAGCACGGCGTTCCGTATTACCCTCCTGAACCCACCGATTCCATATGCTGCTAACAGTCATTGGATCTCGACCAACGCGAGCAGCAATGTCGTGATACGATAAACCGCAATCGCGATAGGCTACAATCCGACCTTTATCAAATTTGGAAACGTGATGGTACGCATTTCTCCTTACACGAGGCATAACAACAACGTTTCACCAGGCAACGCTGGCCAACTGCTGTTTGTGTATGAGAAATCGGTTGGAAACTTTTCTCATGTCAGCACGTTGTAGGTGTCGCCACCGGCGCCAACCTTGTGTGCATATCACAGCATCTTCTACCGGTCGGTTAAATTTCGCGTCTGTAGCACGTCATCTTCGTAGCAATTTTAATGGCCAGTAGTGTATTTTATCTCAAAAATGATAAAAAGTCATTAAAATGCATATGATGTTCAGATAAGTTCCAAAAGAATCATACACATACGATTATTGCTTCTGGTGAGACAAAAATTGTTCTTTTATCATTAACCGACAAATAAATATTATACTTTGAATGAGGTCCATTTTATATCTTTGTAGATATGCGAAGATCACATCTGCCTCTTGAATTGACAAATGTTGGCCGGTGAGATCCTGTATTCTGAAAACTCTCGTCGTTTGGTATCGTAAATGTAGTCTTTCTCCTCCTTGGAGTTTGAAGAGGACAATTTTGATACTTTTTGGTCCTTCCGTGATTATTGGAGATTTGCTTTCCAATTGTGAGTACACCAAGTGTAGTTCTATGTATGAAATCAATGTCCCTTCTACCTCACAGTATGAAATATAGGACTTCACAAGGGACATTTATCTACACCACCCATGTGTTCAGTGCCTTCACTTAAATATTTGTTCCATCGTTGTGGATACACTACATATTTCATTTCCACGATATTTGGAAAAGAAGCGAAGTTCAAAATGGCTCTGAGCACTATGGGACTTAACTGCTGTGGTCAACAGTCCCCTAGAACTTACAACTACTTAAACCTAACAAACCTAAGGACATCACACACATCCATGCCCGAGGCAGGATTCGAAACTGCGACCGTTGCGGTCGCGCTGCTCGACATTAGCACCTAGAACCGCTCGGCCACACTGGCCGGCACAAGCGAAGTCATTGCCTTAGAACTGACTGGACTGGTAATATCTTATGATATTATACGTTATACGTGAATATTGCAATGGTAGTGTATTGATATTTTATCCAAATTAACATTAGTTTGTATAAAAGTTACAACATAAAACTTACGACTCATCTCAGTTTACATAGAAAGCTTTCTTTTATTTGCGTAAGCTTGCAGAGTCAAGCAGTCATTTGCAACACTGTTCACATTCCTGGCTGATGTATAGTCTTCGGAACGGCGTGCAGGCTGTGATAACATGCAACGTAGGAAGCGCAAACTGTATGGCCTATAGGCCTAACGGGCTTCTCAGTTACATACGTCCACACAGAATCTGCCGGAACTCCTACGTCTCGCCAGTAAATAAAGGGTTAAATACGTGTAGTGAAAGCTTTTTACTGTTTGCCAGCTTCACCGACATAAGCGCTCTAAGCGACTAACCTCATTTGCGTCATAGTAAAAATGTTATCAACGTATGTAGGAGGCGTTGTCATACAGATTTAATTATCAGTTCGGAAAAATAAAGATACGATATTAAAATTTTGTTTATATCTTCGTACTTACATTATGTGATCAAAGGTATCCGGACACCCCCAAAAACATACGTTTCTCCTATTAGGTGCATTGTGCTGCCACCTACTGCCAGGTACTTCATATCAGCGACCTCAGTAGTCATCAGACATCGTGAGAGAGCAGAATGGGGCGCTCCGCGGAACCCACGGACTTCGAAAGTGGTCAGGTGATTGGATGTCACTTGCGTCATAAGTCTGTACGAGAGATTTCCACACTCGTAAACATCCCTAGGTCCACTGTTTCCGATGTGACACTGAAGTAGAAACGTGAAGGGACACGTACAGCAAAAAAGCGTAGAGGCCGACGTCGTCTGTTGACTGACAGAGGCCGCCGACAGCTGAAGAGGGTCGTAATGTATAATAGGCAGACATCTATCCAGATCATCACACAGGAATTACAAACTGCATCAGGATCCACTGCAAGTACTATGACAGTTAGGCGGGAGGTGAGAAAACTTGGATTTCATTGTCGAGCGGCTGTTCATAAGCCACAGATCACACCACTAAGTGCCAAACGACGCCTCGCTTGGTGTAAAAAGCGTAAACATTGGACTTGTGTGGAGTGAAGAGTCATGGTACACAATGTGGCGATCCGGTGGCAGGTGTGGGTATGGCGAATGCCCGGTGAAGGTCATCTGCCAGTGTGTGTGGTGCCAACAGTAAAATTCGAAGGGGGTGGTGTTATGATGTGGTCGTGTTTTTGATGGAGGGGGTTTGCACCCCTTGTTGTTTTTGGTGGCACTATCACAGAACACGCCTACATTGATGTTTTGAGCACCTTCTTGCTTCCCACTGTTGAAGAGCAATTCGTGGATGGCGATTGTATCTTCTAAGGTGATATAGCACCTGTTCATAATGCACAGCCTGTGGCGGAGTGGTTACACGACAATAACATCCCTGTAATGGAATGGCCTGTACAGAGTCCTGACGTGAATCCTATAGAACACCTTTGGGATGTTTTGGAACGCCGTCTTCGTGCCAGACCTCACCGACCGACATCGATACCTCTCCTCAATGCAGCACTCTGTGAAGTATGGGCTGCCATTCCCCGAGCAACCTTCCAGCTTGCGAGAGTGGAAGCTGTCATGAAGGCTAAGGATGAGCCAACACCATCCTGAATTCCAGCACTACCGATGGAGGGCGCTACGAACTTGTAAGTCATTTTCAGCCAGGTGTCCGGATACTTTTGATCACATAGTGTATCTGCAATCCTTATACACACTGAAAACCCTGTGCCATACTAAGCAGCACGCCGCTATAGCGGCCAAAACAAAACGACGGAGGGCAGTGATAATGTTGAGTAGACATCGAAAAGGCGTGCGGCAGGATGTGGCAAGATAAGCTGCGTTTCAGACTTGAAGATCTCCAGGCCATACCAGACTACTACCTCAGACTGCAGCTTTTTACATAACCGACTGATCGTGGTCAAGACTGATGGTCAAAGATTAAGTTATAAACTACTCCAGGAAGGCCTCCCACAAGAATCGTCGACACTCTTTATCCTGTATGTAAACGATTCACCAGTGCTGCCCAAAATCGTCTTCGCCCAGTTTGCCGACAACACTACCCTACTGACGAGCAGCAAATGAATCGCTGATGCAATATGTCGATTACAGCGTCAGCTCACTTTAACGAAAGAGTGGGCCGTAACAGACCACATTTGGGGGACTGATGACCTCAGATGTTAAGTCCCATAGTGCTCAGAGCTATTTGAGCAGACCACATTTACTTAATGCCGAAAAAAACCAGAGCGATCGCGTTCACTTGGCAATATCTTGATCTGCTTGACAAACTTACCTTTCGCAACCGAAAAACTGCCTGGACATATCAGGTTAAATACCTGGGGGTAACTTATGACAGCAAATTACCTGCCGGCCGGTGTGGCCAAGCGGTTCTACGCGCTTCAGTTTGGAATCGTGCGACCGCTACGGTCGCAAGTTCGAATCCTGCCTCGGGCATGGATGTGTGTGATGTCCTTAGGTTAGTTAGGTTTAAGTAGTTCTAAGTTCTAGGGGTCTGATGACCTCAGATGTTAAGTCCCATAGCACTCAGAGCCATTTGAACCATTTTATTATTATTTTTTGAGCAAATTACTTTTCAGACTTTACATTCCGTCTAAGAGGACGCAGTTATTACATCTCTTGTACTAACAATACCTCATACTGGCCAACGTGCAAATGAACGTAAAGACAAAGCTTAGACTATATAAGGCAACGGTCCTACCCGCATTACACTATGGCTTCTCAATGTGCGGGATCACTAGCACAGCGAACTTCAAACTGCTACAAATGACCCAGAACTGGTTTTTAACACTCGTCCTTGGCGTGCCGAGGTGACCCAGAATCAACTGTTTACATGAAGAACTCCACTTGCCACAGATCTGGGACCAAATTAGTACTGAATACCAAACTCTTCTGGATAAAATGGATGCCCTACGATCTACCAGCAGACACATGGAATATACAGGCTCAGTCGCCTCAGAACAATGGCACCGGGTAAAAGTGCCTCGCGCAGTTGTGGAGGTGCCACAAACTGTAGTAGGATTTAAGGACCCCGAGCCCAAGCCTCTTCCCACGCCTCAATAAAGACAAAATTGAATCATAAATTTACATCACCCCAGGAGACCAGCCTCAATAGAAGGTAACACTTCGGATCCAACACACACACACACACACGCCGAAAAAATATATAATTTGGAGATTATTTTCGCGATTTTGTTTTGGTCTCTCGCGGCATTTTCTGTTACAATTACCCAGGGACTTCAGTGTTATCACGTCTGCTGATACACACCAGCCAACAAACAAAAAATTTCTTACCTATCATCACTTTTCCAAGGTATTAATTAATTTTTTGTGACTCCCTCTTGTACATATTTCACTTTATCGATGGACTGTGTCATTTTATTTTCACTCCCCGTAGCAGGGGTACAATACGAATAATGTCTAGTTTCTGCATTGAAATGTGAAGCCGTGTTTACTCTGCATAGTACCATTCTGTAATGACTTCATATGTTCCAGTATCGGTGTGCATTTGCGTAGAATATTCAGAGTCCAGAAAAGCACAATCAGATAAAATCTGGGGTTTTAGTTCGCGAACTTCGTGTAGGACGTTGTTCTAGCGTCACGGCATTCTAACTCCGCCATCTGGTACATATACTCTATATGGACGCATTCAGAAATAACTACCACATTCACTTTTAATACCAGATGTAAAAATGATTTAGCTTGAATAAGACATATACAGATCTTCACTATTCTATAGTTTTCATGTTCAATAGGCTGCCAGCAGAATTGAAAAATGCGGTGAGGAACCCCAGATTCTCAAATTTTCTATTATATTGCGTACGAGTTCCTCGAAGTATCTTTTAATCTTGTACTGTAACGTATTTATTATACCTGAAATCGTAAACATTTCTGTTTTCTTATAATTTTTACACTTTTCCTTTTTAAAATTTTTTATCATCGTTCCGTGAATTATATAGCGACGCATTCCGTCGGTCTGTAGTTTCGCTCATGTCCTAATCCCCAGAAAACCTATGTTACCATGGCTGTAAACATAGGCCGCGAAAGTGAACTTTGTATGCCGAAGTAGTTGAGGTTCCAATAGTCACAAGATCATTGACTAATTAAAATTAAAATCAAATGCGTTACGAAAGAGGGAAATAAATGAAGTTGAGACTTCTTGAAGAATTCAAATTGTGTGCCGGACTGTGAGGCTAATCTTGGACCTCACCATTCGCGTTAAGATGCTCTACTGATGGATTCAGAGACAGGGAAGGAAAACATTAGATTAGTTAGGCACCTGGAAGAAATTGAAAAACAAAGCTAAAGATAGGCGAAACCAGGAGGCACAAGATGCAGAGTATACCAGAATGGTTCAAATGGCTCTGAGCACTATGCGACTTAACTTCTGAGGTCATCAGTCGCCTAGAACTTAAAACTAATTAAACCTAACTAACCTAAGGACATCACACACATCCATGCCCGAGGCAGGATTCGAACCTGCGACCGTAGCGGTCGCTCGGTTCCAGACTGTAGCGCCTAGAACCGAACGGCCACTCCGGCCGGCAGAGTATACCAGAGTAGACCAAGGAATGAAAAGTGTGGTGTATCAGACAGAAGGATATGGGCATATGATCTTGCAACACGAGTTAAGAGGTCCGCAAGAAAAGAGATATAAAAGAGCTTTACCAGACCAGAAGACTGTCAGCGACGAAGAAAGGCCGCCCAGTGGAAAGCAGTACAAGAAACAATCCCACAAATTAAACCGAACAGTTGCAAAGATGGCGTGAAAATTCTGAAGAGCAGGTAAATAGAGATGTACAGACAGAGGAAGAACGAATCAAAAAGTGCTGGAAGAGTAAGAATATATACTTGGTAACGAGAACATGGATGAATATGATATACCTAAAAACCAAGAGTGCATTGCCTAGCGCCGGCCAGAGTGGCCGAGCGGTGCTAGGCGCTACAGTCTGGAACCGAGCGACCGCTACGGTCGCAGGTTCGAATCCGGCCTCGGGCATGGATGTGTGTGATGTCCTTGGGTTAGTTAGGTATAATTAGTTCTAAGTTTAGGCGACTGATGACCTCAGAAGTTAAGTCGCATAGTGCTCAGAGCCATTTTTGCATTGCCTAGCATAATTACTGAAAGAAACCATCAACGACAGTAGATTTCTTAAACACTCTGTTCGAGGAGGTGTGGAACAGGGAACAAATGCCAGAGGAACAGAAGACAGACATCTTACCAAACTTCCAAAGATGGGAGACTTGACATATTGCCAAAAATGGAGCGGGATTATGTTGTTATACATCCCTAGATAAGTGCTTTCACGAATCATCCCAAATAGAATTAAAGATTATATTGAAAACCGCCTGCCGAGATAACAGGCTGGTTTACGTAGGAATCGATCCTGTGAGATCAGATAAATACACTGCGAATCACCGTCAGTGTATGGAATGTATGGCTATATATAGTGCTCATAGACTCTGAAAAGGCGTTTGATTCCGTGTCAAGAAAAAGTAATCTGAAAAGGATGTCGAACTACAGTATGCCAGATAAGATCGTCAGAATAATACAGAAAATGTATAATGGCTACCCTTGCAAAGTAGTGCACCCAGGGAAACGGAAATCGCCCATTAGCGCGAAATAAAGAGAGAAACAGGAATACGTTCTCTCGACATCAATTTTCCTAACTGGGACGGATGAAGTGTTGTGAAATAGAAATGCAATCAGAAGAAGAAGAACAAGCTGGAGCATCACAGACATTGAGTTTGCCGATTACGTATGTCTCCTTTCTCAGATCTCCATACACACGAACAACAAACTCAAACATCTTCAGGAAATGGCGAGAAGGTTCAAAATGATTCAAATGGCTCTGAGCACTATGGGACTTTAACTTTTGAGATCATCAGTCCCCTAGAACGTAGAACTACTTAAACCTAACTAACCTAAGGACATCACACACATCCATGCCCGATGCATGATTCGAATCTGCGACCGTAGTGGTCGCGCGGTTCCAGACTGTAGCGCCTAGAACCGCTCGGCCACTCCGGCCGGCCTGGCGGGAAGGGTTGGGATGATTACACTGCCCAGTCACATTAATGAGACCAAATGTTAAAAGCCTCAATAAGCACATTTTGCATCGCGATCCGCTGCGAGACGTGCAGAGTGAAGAGTCAGTGAGCTTCTGGAAAGCACCGGCAGGAGGGTTGTGGAGCCACGCTGACTGTAGTGCCGCGGCAAGCTGCGCTAGGTTTCTCTGTTTAGGATCCATGGCTCAAACAACCCGATCGAAGTGGTCCCACGGATTGTCGTTTGGTTTTTAATCCGACAAGTCTGGTGGTCAGGGGAGTACGGTCATCCTGGTGCTCTACGATCCATCCACGTACACTGCGAAGTGTGTGACAATTTGCTATGTCCTGCTGTTAGATGCTATCGTGCCGAGGAAAATCAATCTGCACATAGGGGTGAACATGGTCCCCAAGGATTGATGCACACTTGTGTTGATCCGTTGTGCCTTCATTGTTGTAGCACGTTTGCTTTAAAACATTTCACGCCGTTCACGTCAGTGGCCATCTGTCCGAAGGAGCATAAAACGTGATCTGGAAAGGTCACCAGTCACCACTCGGTGGACGTCCAGTTGCAGCGCTGGCTTGTAGATTCAAGCCTTCGTTGCTGACGAACAGCCGTCAGCATGATGCATGAACAAGGCGCTTGCTGCGGAGGCCATTCGCAGCAACTTTCGCTGAACGGTCTTTGCGGAGACATTGTCGGTAGCCCTTTGGTTCACCTGGGCGGTCAGCTGCTCCTGCAGGCCTATTCGCCAGTACACATATCCGCAGCCGTCGTTCACCCCTGTCACCTATGGCCCGTGGTGCACCACATTTGTCAGGGGGGGGGGGGGGGGCCGGTGCTGGTCAGCGCCATTTTGCCGTGCACGGTGTACTTTAACCAAGGCGGCACACGAATAGTTAACAAACTTAGCCGTTTGGAAATACTTCCAGTCTTGGGGCGAAAGCCAATGATCGTGCCCTTTTCGACGTCAGGTCAATCGCTCTGTTTCATCACTACAACAAGAACTGCACTGTTTTCCACTTTCTCCGAAATGCTTTATGTACCCTCACTGTTAGTGCTACCACGTGCTGTCTGTGAGTGGTTCCTGCACGTTGACGTCAAACATACGCGGTGGTCACATTAATGTGATCAGACAATGCATAAATGTGGGACAGGTCAAACCTCTATCGTTAAAAACAAACATCGATAGTAAGTTCAAAATAAATGGAGAGGATGTAGAGGGTGTTGAAGGCTTCACGTATCTCGGAAGCACTGTAATTAAAACTGGAGGAGGAGACAATAACGTCCGTAACATAACCAACAAAGCAAACGCAGACTTCATCCAACTGCATACCATGTAGAAAACGAATGAGAGTCCCCTGCGAACATTAGGAATATTCAATATCAATATAAAATCAGTGCTGCTGCACGGGTCTGACACCTGGAAAGTAACAAAATCCATCACCAAGAAAATACAAACTTTTTACAAACCGTGCTTACGAACAATATTGAGAGTATTTGGATCGAATGTGAAGCCAGATAAAGAGCAGTGGACTCATACCAGACAAAGATTTGTGAATATGCAAATAAAGGCAAGAAAACGGACATTGGTTGTACACACAGCTTAAAAATCAGATAGCAGTAGAGATACAAGTCCTGAATTACAATCCTCAGGGCCATCGTAAAGAAGAAGAGGAAGACCGAGAATAACGTGGATGAGGACAGTGGAAAGAGAAGCAACAGAAATAGGAAGGATTTGGGGAACGGTGAAGGCAATGCCACAAAATCGAATCCTCCGACAATCTTTAGTTGAGGCCTTTTGTTCCACCGATTGGAATGAAAGGATGTAAATCAAGTCAAGCTAAGATTGCTGACAGTTTCACATGACATTTAAGTCTAAGTTCAACACTATCAAAAATTCCCTTAAAAACTTCTGAAAATTTATCACAACCGAGCAGTCTATGATATACATTCCCATGATCTACATCTACATCTACATTTATTCTCCGCAATCCACCCAACGGTGTGTGACGGAGGGCACTTTACGTACCACTGTCATTACCTCCCTTTCCTGTTCCAGTCGCGTATGGTTCGCGGGAAGAACGACTGTCTGAAAGCCTCCGTGCGCGCTCTAATCTCTCTAATTTTACATTCGTGATCTCCTCGGGAGGTATAAGTAGGGGGAAGCAATATATTCGATACCTCATCCAGAAACGCACCCTCTCGAAACCTGGCGAGCAAGCTACACCGCGATGCAGAGCGACTCTCTTGCAGAGTCTGCCACTTGAGTTTGTTAAACATCTCCGTAACGCTATCACGGTTACCAAATAACCCTGTGACGAAACGCGCCGCTCTCCTTTGGATCTTCTCTATCTCCTCCGTCAACCCGATCTGGTACGGATCCCACACTGATGAGCAATACTCAAGTATAGGTCGAACGAGTGTTTTGTAAGCCACCTCCTTTGTTGATGGACTACATTTTCTAAGGACTCTCCCAATGAATCTCAACCTGGTACCCGCCTTACCAACAATTAATTTTATATGATCATTCCACTTCAAATCGTTCCGCACGCATACTCCCAGATATTTTACAGAAGTAACTGCTACCAGTGTTTGTTCCACTATCATATAATCATACAATAAAGGATCCTTCTTTCTATGTATTCGCAATACATTACATTTGTCTATGTTAAGGGTCAGTTGCCACTCCCTGCACCAAGTGCCTATCCGCTGCAGATCTTCCTGCATTTCGCTACAATTTTCTAATGCTGCAACTTCTCTGTATACTACAGCACCATCCGCGAAAAGCCGCATGGAACTTCCGACACTATCTACTAGGTCATTTATATATATTGTGAAAAGCAATGGTCCCATAACACTCCCCTGTGGCACGCCAGAAGTTACTTTAACGTCTGTAGACGTCTCTCCGTTGATAACAACATGCTGTGTTCTGTTTGCTAAAAACTCTTCAATCCAGCCACACAGCTGGTCTGATATTCCGTAGGATCTTACTTTGTTAATCAGGCGACTGCGCGGAACTGTTTCGAACGCCTTCCGGAAGTCAAGAAAAATAGCATCTACCTGGGAGCCTGTATCTAATATTTTCTGGGTCTCATGAACAAATAAAGCGAGTTGGGTCTCACACGATCGCTGTTTCCGGAATCCATGTTGATTCCTACATAGTACATTCTGAGTTTCCAAAAACGACATGATACTCGAGCAAAAAACATGTTGTAAGATTCTACAACAGATCAACGTCAGAGATATAGGTCTATAGTTTTGCGCATCTGCTCGACGACCCTTCTTGAAGACTGGGACTACCTGTGCTCTTTTCCAATCATTTGGAACCTTCCGTTCCTCTAGAGACTTGCGGTACACGGCTGTTAGAAAGGGGGCAAGTTCTTTCGCGTACTCTGTGTAGAATCGAATTGGTATCCCGTCAGGTCCAGTGGACTTTCCTCTGTTGAGTGATTCCAATTGCATTTCTATTCCTTGGACACTTATTTCGATGTCAGCCATTTTTTCGTTTGTGCGAGGATTTAAAGAAGGAACTGCAGTGCGGTCTTCCTCTGTGAAACAGCTTTGGAAAAAGGTGTTTAGTATTTCAGCTTTACGCGTGTCGTCCTCTGTTTCAGTGCCATCATCGTCCCAGAGTGTCTGGATATGCTGTCTCGATCCACTTACTGATTTAACGTAAGACCAGAACTTCCTAGGGTTTTCTGTCATGTCGGTACATAGAATTTTACTTTCGAATTCACTAAACGCTTCACGCATAGCCCTCCTTACGCTAACTTTGACATCGTTTAGCTTCTGTTTGTCTGAGAGGTTTTGGCTGCGTTTAAACTTGGAGTGAAGCTCTCTTTGCTTTCGCAGTAGTTTCCTAACTTTGTTGTTGTACCACGGTGGGTTTTTCCCGTCCCTCACAGTTTTACTCGGCACGTACCTGTCTAAAACGCATTTTACGATTGCCTTGAACTTTTTCCATAAACACTCAACATTGTCAGTGTCGGAACAGAAATTTTCGTTTTGATCTGTTAGGTGGTCTGAAATCTGCCTTCTATTACTCTTGCTAAACAGATAAACCTTCCTCCCTTTTTTTATATTCCTATTAACTTCCATATTCAGGGATGCTCCAACGGCCTTATGATCACTGATTCCCTGTTCTGCACTTACAGAGTCGAAAAGTTCGGGTCTGTTTGTTATCAGTAGGTCCAAGACGTTATCTCCACGAGTCGGTTCTCTGTTTAATTGCTCGAGGTAATTTTCGGGTAGTGCACTCAGTATAATGTCACTCGATGCTCTGTCCCTACCACCCGTCCTAAACATCTGAGTGTCCCAGTCTATATCTGATCTCCAAAAGTAGTTAATAAATCAATAATACGCGAAAAAAACGTAGGATAAACACAGCTACAAGGAAGGTAACTGCAAAGAAAATGTGAGCAACAGAAGAAATATTTCAATCCAGTGATGAAAGAATGAAGTACAACAATGTTCAGGGAAATTGAGTAATACAGAAGTACAAGCCACTTAGGAATGAAATAAATAGGAGGTTCAGGGAAGCGAAAGTGAAATGGCTCAATGAAGAATGTGAAGAACTCGAAAAAGAAGTTATAGAATATAGAAAAGCAAAAACAGACTTCAGTGAAATTAAAAATAAGGGCAGTAACATTAGGAATTCCACTGTTAAATATAGAGGAGAGAGCGGATATGTGGAAAGAGTACATTGAGGGCCTCTATGAAGGGGAGGACTTAATCTGATGACTTGATGGAAGAAGAAATAGGAGTCGACAGGGAAGAAATAGGGGATCCAGTATTAGAGACAGAATTTGAAAGAGCTTTGCAAGGTTTAAAATCAGATAAGGCAGAAGAGAGAGATAGCATGTCACCAGAATTTCTAAAATCGTTGGTGGAAGTGGCAACAAAACGATTATTCGTGTTGGTGTGTAGAATGTATGAGAGCGGCGATATACCAACAGATTTTCGGAAAAACATTATTCACACTATTCCGAAGACTGTAAGAGCCGACAAGTGCGAGAATTAGAGCACAATCAGTTTATCACCTCATGAAACCAAGTTGCTGACAGGAATAATATTCAGAGGGATGGAAAAGAAAACAGGATCTTTTATATGACGTTCGCTTTCGCTTTAGGTTGATAATGGAAGCAAGACTACAGAAAAATCAAGACACGTTCATAGGATTTGTCGATCTGGAAAAAGCATTCGACAATACGAAATGGTGCAATATGTTCGAAATACTGAGAAAAATAGGATTAAGCTACAGGTAAAGACGGGTAATATACAACATGTACAAGATGGAACCGTAAGACTGGAAGACCAAGAACGAAATGCTCGGATTAAGAAGGATGTCAGACAGGGATGTAGTGTTCCGCCCTAACTGATAAAGCGATATATCGAAGAAGCAATGATGGAAACAAAAGAAAGGTTAAAGACTGAGGTTGAACTTCAAGATGAGAAGATGTTATAGAATCGCTGATGACATTTTTGTACTAAGTGAATGTGAAGAAGGATTATGGGATCTGTTAATGGAATGAACAGACTAATGAGTACAGAATAAAAGACGAAATTACTGAGAAGTACACAACACGGCAAAAACATAAAGTTTCCTAATGGAGCCACACTTGCCTCGTTTGACATACAAAACCTTTGTTCCTCTGTGCCAGTAAATCCCATACTATATATAATTGATGCCAGCCTACAAAAGCAAAAAATACATCACTTCTACTCATATTACATTCCCATGAAAATATAAAATTCACAATTGAACACCAAGCTGATGAGAGAATAAACTTTTTAGACCTTACCATTAGAAAAAGAATAATAGACACCAGTTAGAAACTTACTGGAAACCTATCCCAACACAAACTACCATCTACAGTTCCTTCTGTCACTCTACAGTCCATAAAATGGCAGCATTCCGGTATATGATCAACAGAGCTACACAACCAACACACTTTGAAGATTAATGTAAACAAGATATTGAAATAATAAAATAAACAGATATTGCAAATGCCTATAACAGCACCATAATAGATACCCTAAAACACTCAATAGTGGCAAAGTAATCACATCATAAGAAACAAAACGAAAATGGCATATTGCATACATCCCATTTCTAGGTAAAATTTCATGGCAGACTGCCAATGTCTTCAAACGAAAAGGCATAAGCATATCCTTTACCACTGACAACAACATTGTGCAGAAGTGCCCTCACAACAACAACATGCAGAATGCACTTCATCATATGAGTGTGGACAAAAATTGAATGTTTGGACTGTGATTGTTTCTACATAGATTAGACTGGTAACGAATTGGAAATTAGATTCAACGAAGACATGGCAGCACTAGAAAACAAAAAATACCACACATCAGTAATAGCCACCCACCTGCAGGAAACAAAACACCATGTCAACAAGACAGGTATCACCATCCTACACATATAATCTAGAGGCAAAAAACTAGGCATCCTTGAAACACTCCAAATACACAAACATAAAAGAAAACAAAGTGAATCCATTTTAAATGATAAAAATGGTAACATTTACAATAGTAATCATCTTTGTTTTCTACAACGGCCTACATTATTAAATTTGAAATGCACACACACACACACACACACACACACACACACACACACACACATACATACACATACATACACACATCTTCATATTTATCGTAGATAATTAGTTATGTTAGCATGACATTCCCAAATGAACAATGGAATTACCTTCTTTCCAAATATACTATCATACCAACAGCTTGTATCCCCTGTCACCTTGAAGCTATATTTATGTGCATATTTTAAAGCATTAACCAATGTATTACTCCAACCTTTACTTAGTCATTACATATAATCTTAAGAACCCTCTGCTCTTTAAAAGTTTGCTCTCCTCTAATTACCCCTTTCACCCTGTATTTGAATCTCTCTCTCTCTCTCTCTCTCTCTCTCTCTCTCTCTCTCCCTCCCCCCTCCCACTCTATGCCTCCTTCCTTTCATTCCTGTCTCTGAATCCCAGCAACATAATTATTGCACTTTAAGTTTGCAACATGTTACCTGACTATATAAACGAATATAAAACGAGTACGAAAATTCAACCTATGTAAACTTGACAGAAAAGGATTCCTATACCCCTTGAAATATTTATTCCGACGCATGTATTCAACAACTCAAAGAAAGATCTCCATATTACCAAAATAATAATGTTCGTATGATATATATTCTTTGTGCTTCGAGATAATGTTTGTGTTTTTCTGCATGCTCTTTTCACGTAGTAGTTCCAGACGCCGTCTTGGTTTAAAAAACATGACAGTTCACATGTGATGAGCTACAAACAAAAATGAGCCTGTGACCGCTGGAGGTATTCTTTTTTACTTTTTTACTGGTTTATATTTTTCTTTAGATACACGTTTGGTGTAGTTTTTTAGCCAAAAACCTCCCCAAAACTATGTTTTGAAAAAGCGTTCTTGTTTCTCTAGTAGACAGTGCCACAGTTGCCCAAAAATCGTAACACAAAACACACATATGTCATACTCACACACGTAAAGCCACCTGGTAATGGGGCTTCGAATCGTAGAAATGCGTTACGGATGTAAATAAACAGCTACTGGTAACAGTAAACTCGTTGTTTCATTCGATAATGAGAAGTAGCGTAATTGAGGACAGTGAGAAAGTTAACATCAGAATTAGTGATGACGAAGTAGATGAAGTTAAGGAATTCTGCTGCTCAGGCAGAAAAATAACCCATGGCGGAGCAAGGAGAACATAAAAAGTAGACTAGACGTGGCAAAAAGGGCACTCCTGGCCAAGAGAAGTCTGGTGGTATCAAACATAATTCAAAGTAAGAAAGAAATTTTTGAAAATGGACTGTGCGGAAACCGAAACAGGAGAGAATCTAAGGAGTTGAGATGTGGTGCTGCAAAAGAATGCTGAAAGTTAGATAAGGAATCAGGAGGTGCCCCGCAGAATCAACGAGGAAAGGAATAAATGGAAAACACTGACGAGAAGAAAGTACAAGATGACAGGAATCTGTTACGACATAAGCGAATAACTACCATGGTACTACAGGGAGTTGTAGAGGGTGAAAACTGTGTGGGAAGACAAAGTTAGGATTACATCCAGCAAATAATTAAGGACGTAGGTTGCAAGTGCTATTCTGAGATGAAAAGTTTACCACAGGAGAGGAATTCGTAGCGAGCCACATTAAACCAGTCAGAAGACTGATGACGTCTCCCCCCCCCCCCCCCCACACACCACCACCACCACCACCACCCAACCCCTGAAATACGTAAATACACACACACACACACACACAAAGAAATCCCGTTCTGTAACGTTTTTATTCGTAAATCAACTACAGTGGTAGCTGCGGCCCGTGCAGGAGCTTCCTACTTTTGCTAAGGTAAACCCTAGTACGTCTGCCCACAGCATGATATTGACGGTTTGAGTTTCAACCGAACAGCACTTACAGCTCGCGTCCTTACATCTCGTGCCAAATGTTGGGGGTCAGCAGGGAAGAGTGCAGTACACGTGCGTCTTATGACGTTTGACGGGACATAAACTGCAGAGGGAGATTGCAGCCCTCCGTGGTGGGCGGCGCTCCACGGTGCCTCGCGTAATGGCCGGCACGTGCCGCGCTAACGACCGGCCGAGCCGCCGCCTCAGGCGCGCCAGCCACTCGGCGTCTGGCCGCCTCCGGCGCCGGCCAAAATACCTCTGCAACAAGTGGACTAATTCAATGCCAGCAGCTAATGGAGTCACTCTGCGAGGCACTGTGTTTGCCCGGCGTCAGCCACGTGCGCACCGCAACCGCGACCGAATCCCTATTGAGAAGGTACTGGAATCTGCAGCAATCGGGGGGGGGGGGGGGGGGGGAGGAGCAAACTTCACTGAGCGTACGCTTCCACTAACGCTTGCGAAAAATTCTGCTAGGGGTAGTGATAAAGCTGAAATTATATCGCAGCAATGAACCGTGATACATAGAGGTTGGTTGTGACGACGCTTTCAGTCTGGTCAAGCAAGTCTCACCGACAAAGAATGAAGTGGCAGACTTCATCTCTATGAAGAAGCGGGAATCGCAAGAGAAGTGGAGGCCTTGGTGGGCGAATACCGGTGTACCGTACCCAAGAAAAGATCGGCGCGCGAATTGTGAATTTTTAAAGTTTTAGGCAGTAGAGGCCAGCGCAGCCGATGTGCTAATCAAGTGAGCCACTGGACAGTGTTGTTGATATTATGACAAAACACTCTGGACAGACAGCGGTTTACCATACTAGTCAAGGGTCGAGTGCATGGACCAGCTAACTCATTGTGCACAAGAGTGAAGTTACAAATGTGATCAAAAGTATCCGGACACCTGGCTGAAAATGACTTACAGGTCGTAGCGCCCTCAATCAATGTGATCAAAAGTATCCGGACACCTGGCTGAAAATGACTTACAGGTCGTAGCGCCCTCAATCAATATGGTGTTTGCCTTGATGACAGCTTCCACTCTCGCAGGCATACGTTCACTCAGGTGGTAGAAGGTTTCTTGGGGAATGGCAGCCCATTCTTCACGAAGTGCTGCGCTGAGGAGAGGTATCGAAGTCGGTCGTTGAGGCTTGACACGAAGTCGGCGTTCCAAAACATCGCAAATGTGTTCTATAGGATTCAGGTCAGGACTCTGTTCAGGCCAGTCCGTCACAGGGGTGTAACTGCCGTGAAACAACTCCGCCACAGGCCATGCATTATGAACATGTGCTCGATCGTGTTGAAAGATTCAATCGCCATCCCCGAATTTTTCTTCAACAGTGAGAAGCAAGAAGGTGCTTAAAACATTAATGTAGGCCTGTGCTGTGATAGTACCACGCAAAACAACAAGGGGTGCAAGATCCCTACATGAAAAACACGACCACACTATAACATCACCGCCTCAGAATTTTACTGTTAGCACTACACTCGCTGGCTGATGAGGTTCACCGGGCATTCGCCATACCCACACCTTGCCATCCGATCGCCACGTGGTGTACCGTAATTTGTCGCTCCACACAACGTTTTTCCACCGTTCACTCGTCCAAAGTTTACGCTCCTTACACCGAGTCAGGCGTCGTTTGGCATATACCGGCGTGATGTGCACCTCCCGGCTAATTATATTAGTACTTGCAGAGGATCCTGATTTAGTTTGGAATTCCAGTGTGATGGCCTGGATAGATTTCTGCCTGTTACTCATTACGACCCTCTTCAACTGTCGGCGGTCACTGTCAGACAATAGACGATATCGGCCTGTACGCTTTTGTGCTGTACGTGTCCCTTCACGCCGGCCGGAGTGGTCGTGCGGTTCTAGGCGCTACAGTCTGGACCCGAGCGACCGCTCCGGTCGCAGGTTCGAATCCTGCCTCGGGCATGGATGTGTGTGATTTCCTTAGGTTAGTTAGGTTTAATTAGTTCTAAGTTCTAGGCGACTGATGACCTCAGAAGTTAAGTCGCATAGTGCTCAGAGCCATTTTGTCCCTTCACGTTTCCACTTCACTGTCACATCGGAAACAGTGGACCTAGGGATGTTTAGGAGTATATAAATCACGCACACGGACATATGATACAAGTGACACCCAATCACCTGACCACGTTCGAAGTCCGTGAGTACCGCGGAGTGCCCCATTCTGCTCTCTCGCGCTGTCTAATGACTACTGAGGTCGCTGATGTGGAGTACCTGGCAGTAGGTAGCAGCACAAAGCACTTAATATGAAAAATGTATGTTTTTGGAGGTGTCTGGATACTTTTGATCATATAGCGTATATTTTGTCTCTCGGGCGCTTGGGAGCTACCAATAAACTTAGTCGTTGCAAATTTAACCGGGCCTAGCAACCCGTGCTCGGGGCAGAGCGAGCTAGTAAAGGTTGGCACGACAAGTAATAGGAAGCGAACTTACTCGTCCCACTTCAGTAGGACTACGTCAGAACCGTAGCTACTCAAGGGTGTAAATAATCGAGCTGAGGGGCCGAAAGCATTCAGTCGTACCACCATTCTGACTATGTCTTGAACCAGAGAGAATGTCAAACTTTTGAGTTTCAGAGAAACCACGACCCAGCCCTGGTGATGATTGGCTGACTTCTGCCACTAAGCCGGCCGTGGTGACCGAGCTGTTCTATGCGCTTCAGTCTGAAACCCTCGGTCGCAGGCTCTAATCCTGCCTCGGACATGGATGTGTGTGACGTCCTTGGGTTCGTTTGGTTTAAGTATTTCTAAGTTCTAGGGAACTGATGACCTCAGATGTTGAGTCCCATAGTGCTCAGAGCTATTTGAACCATTTTTTTCTACCATTGATTGATTCATCGAGTTCTTGCGAGGTGTGACTGCCTGTGGCGTGGTGGCCGTGGGACTTGGGAAACCTTACCGATGCGGGGCGCTGGTGAGCACCCAGCATCAACCTTCTGAAGGATTCATGAGCTGGACATTGCTGGCGTCGGCTACTGCACCGAAGCGCACGATATGTGGACCAGAAGAAGCACAAGGGGTGTGTAGTCAGCAAGACTCCGGAGGACATGGAGGGGCTGCGCTTGTTCTTCACCACTGGCAGCACGTATGGCGTCGCCTGCTGCTCATTCTGCGATTGCCTCCCGCGACCCAGAACAACGGTCGTCACCGTGGATTTCGATGTCAGTGCATTCCGCCACTGGCTGCATTTGCAAGCACGCAGAGTGGCCATGAGGACAGCTGGAATTCTATATACGACTGCTTGAATAAACACCTGTCAATACTACCACTGTTTGAGTGTATGACCCTGCGTAAATCTGCCCTCTCCCTCATCATTTCTCTCATACATCCTGAAGTGTAGTGGTCCGGAATAGGCCGGGTCGTTACAGATGCACCACAATCGAGGGAAAAGTGGAAGAAGTGATAATCAGTCAAGAATCAGTTTTCAACTTCTTGTTCGTAACTTTAACCACCCATTCAAAAATCTATAGCACTGAGACACAAGTGGAAACGATGCAGTAGTATTAAGCTTATCGAGGCAATGTCTTTAGCTGCCTCATCTCCGTCGACGACTGCTGGGACAATTACACTGCGAGTCAAACGAGCAAAGGAAGCAATGGGAACAAGTGGATTCTGTAACATTTATGTTACGTAACAGGTATTTGGGACTGCATAAGATAGCGCAATACCCCGTAAAGCCTTCTGTGTGCACCGGGGGCTGAACCGTACAATAACCCAGAAAGAGTGGTTCGGCGTGGGGCGGATGAGGAGTGAAGTCGATTGTGGTAGTCGTGGTGTTGTGGACCACTGCGGCTGCTTCGGGGACGGAGCCTCTCCGTCGTTTCTAGGCCTCCGGTTGATGTACAATACAATTTTGAAGAATCTTTTCAGTAATGCCATTTATGTTGTATAACATGCGTAAATTTATGTACAAAATTGAAAGGAATTAACGTCTATGTAAACTCAGGGAAACAAGGAAATAAACACAGTTTAAAGAGTGTGCTGAAGAGAGCGAGCAATGGCATTTGTTGACCTTGTTGGTTACAAGACGCACGAGAGCCACAAAACCTCGAGTAGGGGGGACAAAAGTGAGCATAGACTGTCGGTGATCGAGTGGCAGTGTTTAAAATCAACTGCTACAGAGTGTGTGCTTGGTTGAGATTCATATAGTCAGAGGAAGAACTTTGCTAAGAACAGCTACTTCATAATATCGAAGGGTAATCGTATAGATAGTCCTGGCAAGTAAACATAGGCCAACACTGTCCAGTCACATTGAGCCGTGTATCGACTCGTACTACACCTCGTGTTTAAATTGCTTTGCTTTTCCTTTTCTTCCCCTGACATGTTTGTTTGATATGTTGTCTTTCATTAAGTGGCTGCTTGGTTGTCTTTTCCCTGCTATCGATATCTGTGTTTATGCTTCCGGGAAACTGCTATGGAGGAAGTGAGATATTTGACCGGTGGTAAGTTCGTGTGGTGGCGCGGAAGTAGGGGTTGGGCTCAGAGAGAGTCGGGTGGACACGGGAGGGCAGTGTGGCTCGCCAGCGCGGACCAGGAGTCGTCGGTTGTACCGCCTCGCCACCTTATGTATGTCGGTTGTGTGTGACGAGCGAGTGGAGTTGACGGAAGAGCTCCCCGCGGGTTGGTTGTACACAGAATCTCCCCATGAGTAGTTGCTGTTCATTTCACCTTGGTGGGACGTTAACAAGCTTCTTTAAGGGGCTCCGGAACGCCCTATACTTGCAATGTTAAAATAACGCTTATAAATTACATCTTTCCTCACAAAGTATTTGAGGTAGGAAGTTGAACTTTTTACAGATTATTTATTGTAATATGGGCTACAACTTAACACAGGGATTTTACAAAATTTTAGTTCAGTTATTAAAGATGACTTTTTTCAATTGTAATGAAAATTCACAACATTTTTTTGCAATTTTTTATTTATATATTCAAAAATATACAGTAATTTGGAAAAAGGCTGTGTTAAATTATGCAGAAGGTACTGTGTAACATTTACTGAAAGTTTGAAACAAATATGTTTGGAAGATCCTTAGAAAACATGTAATTAGTATGAGAAAATGAAAGTTTTGGGAATCGAGCGACAAAGATTGGATTAACTTTTTAGTGCATTCCAGGTTCATAGGATGGATTATCTTCATCCTCTGCAAACTCCTCCTCCAGCTTCCTCTTGTTCCTCCTCCTGTTTACTCTTGCTTGTATTTCTAGACTCTTTACAGCCCTGTCTGCAGCCCGAAGGCGTTCCTTGTCTAAAGCAAGCATCGCTCGTACCATGTTAGAACCTATCTTCATTGGCATATTTCTAAATACCTTGCACCTTACAATGTTGCCATCATTGAAAGTCGCAACAGCATCATACACACCAAAGTGAAGTGTTTCTATTCCAACAAATACAGTCTTGGGAATTCTCGACCATATAACACTATTTACACTTTCATTGGGGTTTTGAGTTTTTCCGTGAATACACTTTTTCAACAGTTCAGGTGCTGCTAAGTCTCTGAAAATAGGTTAGCCACAACACATACTTTATCTCACATCACTAAAATGTACCTGATGAACACGGATGTTAATAATAACACCATTTGACAGCAGTTTAACAGCGCCACAGTGGGTCACGCCCATGTAGAACACATTTCAAAAAAAATTTAAAAATAGTTGTAGTCTTCGGAATTGAATAAATTATATATCTATTAAAAGGTAATAGTCTGCAGATTCAGAAAACGCAAAAAAGTAAAAATTGAACTTTTCATGATTTTGAGCCTTTCCGGAGCCCCTTAAGTCCTCTGTTTCAACACTGGAGTTTAAAAAGGAGACACCTAACATGAGCGAGCGGTCACTACCCGTCAACATTGCAGAGAAGACGTGAACTCCGGTGACAGAGCGTGTTGTCGCGTGACCGTGGCGTGTTGGGTACACTGGCGACGCGTGCGCGGTCGCATGTGTGGATCCTTGCCATCGGAGATCGTGTACTGCCTGTTCGAGCATAATTGCAAGTTAAGTTAGTGGAAGGTTTAATCATTAAGTAATAAGTTTGTGTAACCAGTGTCTCCTCTTCCTTGTGGCCTCCGGCGATCGGGTTTCCTCTCCCCGACACCGGTGTAATTGAAGACAGTGATCTTTCCTCCTCCTCTCGTTACTGCCCGATGGGAGGTGTAGTTTTGGCACTTTAATTGTTTCGCTATTCTGTCGGTGTTATGAGTAAATTCATGCTTCTTGTTGGTTGATCATATGGTCGCTCATTCAGGACTGCGTGGTGTAATGTTTCCTTGCACGAAACTAGCTCTAATTCTGACAGCAAGTTAAGCCATCGTATTACAAGTTTTCGCTGGCTAAAAGTCGGTGCAGTGACCAGCCTGAGAGTGGCAATTGTGTTTACGGGAGTATTTAAATTGGTCAGTATTCTGTCTAGCCTGAGCATCCCTGAGTGGGTGATTTGTGGCCGCCTTACATGGGTCCGTCATATCTGTTATGTTCTAATGATATTCCAGAACACCTTTGTTTAAAAACTTTTTAAATTCCTCCATTCCTTTATTGCCATTAATCGTGTGTTTGCTGAGACCTTTGATTTTTTTTAAATGGCGGTGTTGGTAGCTTCACTACCTCACCGTACTTTATTAACAAAGTTCTATATTTACTTTAGTAGCTTGTTTCACAATGTTCTTTAAATTTTTTAAATTGTTGTATTGTTATAAATTACTTGAATGCCGTTAGCGGCGTGTTTTGAAAGGTTGTTAACGCGGTACTGCTAGTTTCTGTGTTTTTTTAAAAAAGAAATTTTTTAAAATTGTGGTGTTGCCATAAATTACTTGATGGTCGTTAGCGGCGTGTTTTGAAAGGCTGTTATTACCGTACTGCTAGCTTCTGTGTTGTTTTTTTTTTTAATTTTAAACTGTTGTATTGCTATTGTAAGTAGGCTGTTTAGGTTTTCTTATTGGCAACGTTACGTAGCGCTCTGTATGAAAATCACTGGCTGTGCTGTGTGTAGTCTGTGGCTAGTTTGCATTGTTGTCTGCCATTGTAGTGTTGGGCAGCTGGATGTTAACAGCGCGTAGCGTTGGGCAGTTGGAGGTGAGCCGCCAGCAGTGGTGGATGTGGGGAGAGAGATGGCGGAGTTTTGAAATTTGTAATACCGGATATCATGAACTGCTATGTATATTATGATTTTTGAACACTATTGAGGTAAATACATTGTTTGTTCTCTATCAAAATCTTTCATTTGCTAACTATGCCTATCAGTAGTTGGAAAATTCATAATTAAAGACACATTATTTACGAAGTGTAAGTAAACGAAATGATGAAGACTGAGTGAACATAAACATACATTCAACAATGCTGTTTTCGAGTCATAATTTGTTGGCATGGCTTGTTGGGAAAGGGGTGTCATTCATATCGGTACGTTACCTCGTAAAGATTAACGTCACAGACCCATTAGTGTTGACTTTATGTGTTAGGAGCACTGCTGTCACGTCATGTGACAATGCGGCCCCCGAGCTGAAATATTAATGTGAATCCGGCCCGCGGGTCACCAAAGGTTGCCCATGCCTGAGTTAGAAAGTCGACGCCGCTCCAGACGCATGTCCGTTCCTCCACAGACATTCAGACATGACATCGAAAGTGTCCCCAAGCAAAGTTCAATCTGTCATAACGGCGAAGGGTGGACACATCCCATATTAATGTCCGTTGATTGATTCCGGGTTCTTTTGATAAGATAGTGTGTTTCATGTTCTGGGTAATATTAAAATTCTCTTTTTTTATTGTACTGTACCAAGTCTGAATCTATTATATAAGGGAAAGGGTTTAAGTATTTTGTTCGTTTAATGGTTGCCTGAACAAGGCTAAACAAATAATTAAAACAAATTCATGAATCAGTGTCTGTTGCAGGGGAGTTTATCCGTTCAGAACGTTTGACAGGAAGTACAGCAGCCGTGTTGTCAGGGTTATTGGAGAAAAATGAAACCTTAGCTGTTTTTAACGGAAAATAAAGACACTGTTGAGGATTATGTGTTCGCGATTGTGCAGTACTTTTAAAGCAGTAGCTATAATACATCACTGATATAAAATTTAGTGTATTTTTAAATGCTACTATATTTAAACCACATTTCACGTATTGCGATTGGCACAAGGGTTTGACTTACATATTCTCACCTAAAAACTATTCTGTTGATGCATACTTGCATCAAACGAAACAGCTGGACAGCCAGTATAATTTGTTCCACTACTTGAAAACAAGAATAAGACTATTCCGCTCACTTGTTCAGCTTCAGTGCATACACACCCTAAATAAAGACTTTTTTTTTTTGACCCATGTGTCTTCTGACTTGTTTGATGCATCCCGCAACTAATTCTTCTACAGTGCCAACCTCTTCATCACAAAGTAGCACTTGCAATCTACGTCCTCGGTTATTTGTTCGATGTACTCCATTGTCTCTCTTCCTCTACAGTTTTTGCCCCTGCAGCTCCCTCTAGTATCATGGAAGTCATTCCCCGATTTCCTAACAGATGTCCTATTACCCTTCATCCTGTCCCTTCTCCTTGTAATTGTTTCACACACATTCCTTTCCTTACCAATTCTGTTCAGACCCACCTCATTCCTTACCTGCTCAGTGCACCTAATTTTCAACATTCGTCCGTAGCACCATATCTCAGTCGCTTCGATTCTCTTCTGTTCCGGTTTTTCTACAGTCCATGTTTCACTACCATACAATACTTTGCTCCAAACGCACATTCTCAGAAATTTCTTAAATTACGGCCAATTTTTGGCACTAGTAGACTTCTCTTGGCCAGGAATGTCCTTTTCGCTAGTGCTTGTGTGCTTTTGATGTCCTCCTTGCACCGTCCGACATTTGTTACTTTGCTGCCTAGGTAGTTAAGTTTCTCGATGTTCTCATTTCCGCCATTTCTCATTACTTTCGTCTTTCCTCGATTTACTATCAATCCAATTCTGTACTTAGTGGACCATTCTATTCAGCAGATCGTGTAATTTTTCTTCACTTTCACTGAGGGTGGCGATGTCATCAGCGAATCGTATCATTGATATGCTTTCACCTTGAATTTTAATCGTATTCCTGAACCTTTATTTTATTTCCTCTATTGCTTCTTTGATGTACAGATTGAACATTAGGTGCGAAAGGCTACATCCCTGCCTTAGACCCTTTTTAATCCGAGCACTTCTTTCT
Source organism: Schistocerca cancellata (assembly GCF_023864275.1). Taxonomy (NCBI): domain Eukaryota; kingdom Metazoa; phylum Arthropoda; class Insecta; order Orthoptera; family Acrididae; genus Schistocerca; species Schistocerca cancellata. The sequence goes on from NC_064627.1 coordinate 652,046,681, forward strand.
TGGTCCTCCACTATTATTATTCGCTCTCGGCTCTTGTACTTATTGTATATTACCCTTCTCTCCCTTTTTTTCTCAGAATTTCGAACATCTTGCCGCATTTTACATTGCCGAACGTTTTTTCCATGTCGACAAATCCTTTGGATGTGTTTTGATTTTTCTTTAGCCTTGCTTCCATTATCAACGGCAACGTCAGAATTGCCTCTCTGATGCCTTTACCTTTCCTGAAGCCAAACTGATCCTCATCTAACATATCCTCTATTTTCTTTTCCATTCTTTTGTATATTATTCATGTCAGTAACTTGGATACATGAGCTGTTAAACTGATTGTGCAGTAATGCTCACAATTGCAGTCTGCGGAATTGTGTGGATGATATTTTTCTGAAAGTCAGATGGTATGTCGCTAGATTCATGCGTTCTACACACCAGCGTGAATAGTCCTTTTGTTGCCCCCCCCCCCCCTCCCAGTGATTTTAGAAATTCTGATAGAATTTTATCTACACATTCTGCCTTATTTGCTCTTCATTCCTCCGAAGGTCTTTTAAATTCTGATTCTAATACTGCACCCTCCATCTCTTCTAAATCGACTCCTGTTTCTTCTTCTATCACATTAGACAAATCTTCCCCCCTCATAGATCTGCTCCCTCCTCTGCATTTGATTGTGGAATTTCCGTTGGACTGTTAATGTTACCACCCTTGCTTTTAATTTCAACAAAATTTGTTTTGACTTTCCTAAATGCTGAATCAGTCCTTCCGAAATCATTTCTTTTTCGATTTCTTCACATGTTTCATGGAGCCACTTTGTCTTAGCTTCCCTGCACTTCCTGTTCATTTCATTCCTCAGCGACCTGTATTTCTGTATTCCTAAATTTCGCTGAATATTTTTGTACTTCCTTTCTTCATCGATCAGCTGAAGTATTATTTCTGTTACCCATTCCTTCTTTTCAGCTACCTTCTTTGTACCTATGTTTCTCTTTCCAACTACTGTGATTGCCCTTTTTAGAGAGTCCATTCCTCTTCGACTGTATTGCCTACTGAGCTATTCCTTGTTGCTGTATCTTTAGCCGTAGAGATCTTCAAGCGTATCACTTCATTCCTTTACTCGTCCAAACTTACCACTTCATTCCTCAGCGACTTATATTTCTGTATTCCAAAATTTCGCTGAATATTTTTGTACTTCCTTTCTTCATCGATCAGCTGAAGTATTTTTTCTGTTACCCATGCTTTCTTTTCAGCTACCTTCTTTGTACCTATTTCCTCTTTCCAACTTCCGTGATTGCCCTTTTTAGAGATGTCCATTCCTCTTCAACTGTATTGTCTCCTGAGCTATTCCTTGTTGCTGTTACCCATGCTTTCTTTTCAGCTACCTTCTTTGTACCTATGTTCCTCATTCCAACTTCCGTGATTGCCCTTTTTAGAGATGTCCATTCCTCTTCAACTGTATTGTCTACTGATCTATTCCTTGTTGCTGTATCTGTTGCCTTAGAGATCTTCAACCGTATCACTTCATTCCCTTACTCGTCCAACTTACTGAGAGTGACATGTCAGTGTTAAATCTAGGGGCCATGCACAGGGATGACAGAGACCACAGAGAACTCACGATGTTACACTCATCCGCCTAACCACCAATTTCGAGAAGCTGTTTCCACTGAAACTGAAACTGACCCAATGAGATACCCTTCACCTATGGGGAAACGTACATCAGGGACAGACAATAGAAAAGAGCAGAGGGAATATTAACTGCTGGCATTTCAAACATGCAACGAATATTACCTTAGGGAAACGGCAGCAGTGTTTGCGAAGGAACACCTTGCTGAAGAGACTATTCCGGGAGCCATTGAGGGAACAGAATGCATCCAACTGCAGGTTGTCTGTGACGTCTCCTGGCAAGACATCACAAAATCGTTGTAATATATGTGAAAAAAGAAACATTTATCTGTATTACCATTATTATTTCATTTCTGTATGAACGATGGTCGATTATGTAGACTCTGTAAAAAAGAAATGATCTTTTTCATTTTTATGTTTGTACAACAATTATGGATCTATATTTTGCAAACAACGTCTGTGGTCGGCAGGTGTAGTTAAAAAAGATAACAAAGATGCATATTAAATTGCCTATAAATAGTGGAGGTTAAAACATTACTCTTCTCTCTGTCTTCTTGTAGCCGTTAAAGCTGTAAAAGCCTGTAACGCTAGATTGAATGGTTGGTTAGCTTTCTTTTGTTCCTTGTTCGAGAAAGACGCCATTGGAGGCTGATAAATGCAAAAGCAGTGTACTTTAAATTTATGTTGATTTTTAAACATAGAGATTGTTAAAAATACTTGTAGTAATTTATTGCTAGCTTGCCCAGTATTTAATTCCATATTTTTAGCCGTTTTCAGCATATTTAGAATTTTTCATGACGCAGAGCTGTGCAGCGATCGCGGGATTCGCTGCCGCTGCAAATTCAAATTAAATTGAATGAAAGCAGTTTTCCTGCAATTAAGCGGTCAGGTAACGGTACATTACAATTATTTCTTTCAGCTTCCCGGAGATCTAAGAGGTGAATTGTGGATTTTATTATGTCATTTTCAGGTGGACATGGGCAACTGCTATTACAATATCAGTGACGTAAATAATTTAAGTAAATCAGTGCAATAAAATTTTACTTGTGTGATACCAAAGACTGCTGTAATGAAACCTGTTCAGGCTAATAATACAAAAACCAAATTTTATTTTTAGTTTCATGCTATCGTGTTAGTCGTGGCAATCAACAGTCTTCATATCTTAAAAAATTCACTGCAGCTTTCACATTTAGCGAACATAGCATACTGTAACTTCTGTACTTATAATGAGAGTAATTTTCAGTGCATTTCAGAGATGAAAGTAGCGAAGGACATGTTTAATTTCATAATTAGTTACAGTAATGATACCGTCTTCCATTTCTAACAAGCCAGATCGGGTTTAAATAAAAAAATTTGCAAATTAAAGATCATACGGGCACAGCAGGAAATCTTTTAGTGTTGTGCGAAGCCCCATGTAATAGATCAAAGTGCACAAAGTTAAAATATTTAAACCGCAAAATCGCATTTTATCTGTTGTGCTCGCAACAATAAGCAATATACAGTTAATTAAAATATTGTGCCATATAAACTGCATATAAAGTCAAAAGCGCGGTGGGGATTACGCGACATGTGGCATACGCTGGGACAAACGATAGCTGCTGTCTGAGCTCCAGGGTCATACTGGGATCATTCCAGTGACTGACAGAGAAGGTTAAGGAGGCCAGCCTTGCTCATGGGAACTCGCTATCCGCAGTATTGTCCCTAGAACAGATCATCGGACCAAGTGGAAGGCTTGAACCAGAGAGTGCCAAGGTTCTGTGACAAGCTACACTGTGACTTCGTAGAACTGTAGGGTCCCCTAAACGGGTCAAGTTTTCACTGCATGTCATAGACTGCTGCCTAGGTCGCTAAATATGTGAGAGGTGCAGACAAAGGTCTTTTTAGATTACGTGACTCTCCATACTGTCCAGATAACGATAGCTGTAGTAGACCTAGAAGCATCGGTGTAAGACCAAAGAATTCCCCCCCCCCTCACACACACACACACACACAGGAGAGAGTATTAAAATCCTTGTGGTTAAATCCTGAAGCATTCGTAACATGAACCCAGACTTTGAAGCGCTACAAAATGCTGTGAAGCTCACATGATACTAAGTACAAAAAGCTGTCTGAAATCCGAAATGGACAGCAGTGAGATTTTTGGGATAAATTATCGAAAGAATAGGCTAATGGGAACTGGAGGCGGTGTATTTGTCGTAGTAGACGAGAAACACAATTCCACCGATGTAGAAATTGAAGCTGTTTGCGTGACTATTTGAGAAAGACTTAGTACAAGGGATTGGCATAAAATCCTGTCGACCGTCAGACTCACTTCCTAATGTGACTAAAAACTTTAGAGAAAACCTCATCATCAGAGGGGCTTTAACCATCCATCACTCAACTGTGAAAATTAGAGTTCTGATAGTGGTGGGCGGAGCAAGACATTCCGCCAAGCGTTACTAGATGCTTTCTCTGAAAACTACGTAGAACAGATAGTTCTGAGAACCTCACTCACGATGGAAATATATTGGATTTATCAACAAGAAATGGACCTGTCCTCTTTGTCGATGCCCACATTGAAACTGGTATCAGTGATAATGAGACAAGTATAGGAACAATAACTGCCAACCTAGAAAGTGGAACTAAAGCAAGCAGAAAGATTTACATATTCACTAAACTAGATAAAGAAGCAGTAGTGTCATACCACGGTGAGAAATTGGAAAGGTCTAGTTCAGGTCAGGAGCATGTACAAGAACTATGGCTCAAGTTTAAAAGAATAGATGAACATGCACTGGATACATAAGCTGCAGTAGAACAGTTCGTGATAGGATGGACCGCCCATGATACAATGTCTCTGTAAAGAAATTTCTAAAGTAACAGAGACTACATCATAATATGTGTAAAGCCTACGTATATAGATAGAGAGATGCTTAATGAATTGCCTCTGGCTGACAAAAGGGCAATGCGTGAAGCGGTCAGTGACTGCCGCAGGAGAATATTAACGAAAGGTCTTTCACGAAACCTGAAGAATGTTCGTATGTAAAGGGTGTTAGTGTCCAGACACTCATCAACGACCCAGGAACTGAAACTGACGATAGCAAAGAAAAGGTAGAAATGCTTAAATCCATTTACAAATTTTCCTTTAAAAAGGAAAACCCTGAAGTATTGCTCCAATTTAATTCTCGTACCATTGCAGTGAAGCGTGAAATAGATAACAGTTTCAGTGGTGTTGAAAACACTGATATCATTAAAACTGAACAAAGCTTCAGGGCCTGATAGAATCAGATTGTATACCAACTTTCAGCTGAGTTAGCTCTCTTTTAGCCATAGTAACCATAGTAGTTATACGGAGGAAAAAAGGCATCTATGCACACGTAAAGTCTCTTCACAGTATTTAGGGTCATGCAGTTAGATTGGATGCTACTAAATGATAACAAAGAGAACAGCAACTCCCCGCTGCAAGGTGCATTAAATTAGGCAGAATTCATCATAAGATACGGAGACTACCGATAATGGTATTCGTCGTACTTGGGAGACTGAGTTCAAGATACTAAAACAGCTCTTTGATCGACAACCACAAGCTACTGGGCACTCAACGCCACACAAAGAAAGTTACGTGATCATGGTAGACTTTTTTATTATTTATTTTTGTATGGATAACAAGTATTCTGACTGGTTGGATGGGGCCCATCACGAATTCCTCTCATGTGACAGCATCTTCATCTCACGCCATGGAAGTTATTCCCTGATGTCTTAACAGATGTCCATCATCTGTACGTTCTCCTGGTCAGTCTTGTCCTATATTCCTATCCTCTTCGATTCTGCGCAGAACCTCCTCATTCCTTACCTTGCCAATCCACTACATTTTCAAGATTCGTCTGTAGCACGACGTCTCAAATGCTTCGACTCTCTCCTGTTCCGGTTTTCCCACAGTCCATGTTTCACTGCCATACAATACTGTGCTCCAAACGCACATTCTCAGAAATCTCTTTCTTAAGTTAAGGCCTATGTTTGATACTAGTAGACTTCTCTTGGCCAGGAATGTCCTTTTTGCCAGTGCTAGTCTGCTTTTGATGTCCTCCTTGATCCGTCCGTCATTGGTTATTTCGCTGCCTAGCTGGCACATTTCCTTAACTTCATCTACTTCGTGTCCATCAATGCTGATGTTAAGTTTCTCGCTCTTCTCATCTCTGTTCCTTCTCATTACTTTGGTCTTTTCTTAAAATTACTCTCAATCGATATTCTGTACTCATTACTTTCCACTCAACAGATTCTATAATTCTTCTTCACTCTGAATGAGGGTAACAATGTCATCAGCGAATCGTATTTTGATATCCTTTAGCTTTCAATTTTAATTCCACTCCTGAACCTTTTTTTTTATTTCCATAATTGCTGCTTCCATATGTAGAATGAACAGTAGGAGTGACAGTCTGCGTCACTGTCTTCCACCCATTTAATCCGAGCTCAGCCGGCCGGAGTGGCCGTGCGGTTCTAGGCGCTACAGTCTGGAGCCGGGCGACCGCTACGGTCGCAGATTCGAATCCTGCCTCGGTCATGGATGTGTGTGGTGTCCGTAGGTTAGTTAGGTTTAATTAGTTCTAAGTTCTAGGCGACTGATGACCCCAGAAGTTAAGTCGCATAGTGCTCAGAGCCAACCAATCCTAGATCATCGTCCTTGACCTTCCACTCCTATTATTCCCACTTGGCTCGTGTACATGTTGTATATTACCCGTCTCTGCCTACTTCGTTTATCCCTATTTGCTTCATAATTTCGAAAATATTACACAATTTGAGACTGTCGAACGCTTTTTCCAGGTATGCAAAACCCAAGAAATTATCTCGATTTTTCTTTAGTCTTACTTTCATTATCAGCCGCAACGTCAGAACTATCTCTTTTGTCCCTTTAAATTTCCTAAAGCCAAACTGATTGTCATCTAACACATTCTCAATTTTCTTTTCCATTCTTCCGCGTATTATTCTTGTCAGCAACTTGGATGCATGAGCTGTTAAGCTAATTGTTTGGGAATTTTCGCAACCGTCAGTTCTTGCAGTCTTCGGAATTGTGTGGATGATATTTTTCTAAAAGTCAGATAGTATATCGCAAGATTCATACATTCTACACACCAGCGTGAATAGTAGTTTTGTTGCCATTTCTCCCAATGATTCTGGTGAAAATTTATGCCTTTTAAGTTCTGATTCTAATACCAGATTCCCTATCACTTCTATATTGACTCTTGATTCTTCTTATATCACTTCATTAGACAAATCTTTCCCCTCATAGCGGCCTTCAATGTACTCTTTCCACCTATCCGCTCTCACCTCTGCATTTAATGGTGAAATTCCCATTGCACTCCGCTACTGGAAAAAGAACTTTGCTGCCCACATTTTAATTACCATGATAAGATTCACTGAATGAGATGAAAATAAAGAATAATGAACAGAAAACAAGAATACGAAGGTACACACATACGGATGGCAGCCTTGAATGTTTCTAAATTTACTCAATTGTTAAGATTTCTCTGCAATCAAGAATTCAGATTCTGCTCCGTTAAGTGACTTACCATTTAATGATCAGTGCAATCCCCATCAAGTGAAAGTTATCACAAGTAACACAAATCACCATACGGATAGTTTCCATTAAAGAACAAAGCATGAACACAAGCCCTAACAATACTCTTGAGTTAATTAATCTTCACACACAAATATTAACTAAAAGATGTAGTTACTCAGGAGCAAAACGTGGAAGTGCTGATACTTTCACATCTAGCAATGGCATAGCTCAGTAAACGCATCACAACTTATCATAACAATAGCTGAATGCCCGCTGCCCTGTAAGGTGGCACAATAAATGGTCAGATTTGCACCTTACATGAGACCTTTATACATCGCAACGAGAAGGTGAAGTGGTTTTGAGAACATTTGCCTATCAGTATGTAATGCAAAAAGGGATGACAGCCAATCGATGGTAATTAACACACCGTTCCTATATAATGCATGTCTTTGAGCAGAAGGTGGAGCAGGCAACGTGAGTCGCTGTTAGTTTTGAAAATACAACCATACAATGGCATAGCAAAGGCGTACTGCGGGGGTTACAATGGAAACCACTTAAAGGGGTGGCAGGAGGAAGGTGAGTGATGCCCGGACAGGTGATTCAGGCTGGAGGACCACGTGTAGCAGCACATCTGCACAAGGGACAGAAGAAAGCTTTAGAAAGCTGCGTTTCAGAATTCAACAGGATACGAACAAAAGCCAGTGATTCATTTCGTTCGTGTGACACATGGAAAGGTCAATGCACTTTAGGCGTCTAGAACAGGCACAAAACGTCCGATTGGCGGAAACGCACTAGGAAGGAGGAAAATACTGAAGTTTCAACGCAGTTTGATAGAAGGGCCATTGCAATTGGTAGAGAGAGTTTCTACAAAATAAGAGGAACGCTCCTATCGGTCGAAGAAAGCCGAGAGGTGAAAGAGATACCCATATGGAGGGAGGCAGTAGGACAAGAGAGAAATTTTCTGGGGGATCTCTTCTCTAAACTGGCGTCAAGTGCAGAATGGAGTGCTTAATGCTCTGTACGAGGCAGAGAAGAAATTTGTGTGGACACTGCGTTCACAGCAGCTGCACTCCAGCTAAAATTAGCTGTAGCAACATTTAGCTCCAACTGTGGCGAAACGAACCAGCCAAATTAGTTAATTGTTCTTGCGAGAACTGAGAGGGCACGAAGCTCCAACCATGCACGTGTCTATCGCCACATAATAAGACTAGGGCTGAGTATATGTTTTCTCGCATAACGAGAAACATAGGGAAAGTTTCTGCTGGAAACTTCAGAAAAGGCCAGATTTGTTTTGTAGGAATTTCAGTGGGAGAGAGCAACCTTGCAGTCGGCAGCACATCGCAGCTTAAGGTAAATACCACGTGCAGAGGAGTATGTTGTAAACTAGAACGGCCTTGGGTAATCTTGTGCTCAAATTAGTCACATAACTAGCCATCCACCGTAGACTTGATTGTCATCCTAAATAGTACTGAACTTTGAACCGGTATCGTCCGATTTTAGTAGTACTGACCAGCATCATAAGGTACCTGTAGAAGCAATTTTGTAAAGAAACTTCCAATTAAACTTTCATAATATTGTGTTTAGGATTAATGTTCTTTCAGATAGTTAATATGTAACATTGTTGTGTATAAAATTATTTCACTTTTTGATGTTGGCAAGATGCATTATCTATTGCACTGTTTTTATGTTGCCGAGTTGAAAACTGTGTAAAAGCGTGTAATTTTGTGAGAAGAATGGCGACATTAAACTTGTCATTTCACCTTCCACAGTTGTTCTCAATTCTAGAATAAGCGAAACCGCACCTTACAGCCTTGCTCGCACTGACTGTATATTCCTCAATAATTTTCTTTTTTCTATAATCGATTTTTTTATGTTCTTCACCAACTATACCACCTTCAAAACTTTTCACGCTGCTTAAAGCCACAAAAACATGGTCTTTTACCAATGTTCTTCTGACCAAAAAGAGATTTTGTTAATCATGCCTTTTGGTTCCGTGTGGTGGTATTTCCACTGAAATTTTCATCACCCAACACATATTTCTTTATATCCAACCGAGAAGTGGAATATAAATTTTGATAGATTAAGCTTAAAAATTTTTTAATATAAAGAAACATTTTTTAAATATTTTCGTCTCCAGTTTCACCGCCTTAAAGGCTTAACTTCCAAAACAGTAAAAAAAAAAAATTTTATTTCTAACAGAGAAACCAAATACAAATTTTCTTAGATTCAGCATAGAAAATTCATTCATAAGTAAATAATGGCATAAAACTTTTCACCCTCTCTTTCTCTTTCTGAAAAAATTAGTGTAACAGAGTAATGTTATATCTGAACTAATATTATTTTGGGACTCTAGACCCTCCTTCATTTTCTCTTCACTCAATTCAGTCCATAAGTCACGGAATAGCTATATTCTCAGTATGTGACGAAAACTGACAAGAAGCTGTTCATCAGCGAATATTATTTCCAGTGTCTCTCCTTTACAACCAGAAAGCGGCAACAGCGAAGAAGATGTTTGGAAAAAATGGAAATTTGTGATAACTTCCTATGGGAGCAAACTGTTGAGGTCATCGGTCCCTAGGCTTACACACTACTAAATCTAAATTAAAATACCTTACGGTGAGGAATACACACACCTATGCCCGAGGGAGGGCTACAAACTCCGACGCGCGATCCGTGGCAAGGCCCCTAGATCGCACGGCTACCCCGCGCGGCAAGAAGTTTGGAACCCGTTCACTTAATGAGGTATAGTTCATACCATTTCTCTTGTTTTGTGCACTTAGATATAAGATATACAGCTCTTTATTTATTAGAAGTTCATTACAGGAGTCGCACTGAATTCTCCAGATGTTGAGTAATGGCTCATCCACCAACTAACACCAATATTCATGCAGTTTGCCTCAGTTCCTTGCACGTTATTTTTGAGATTTTTTGAGTGAAGAGGGATACGTACACGGAGGTGATAAAACTCATGCGATACCGCCTAAAATCATGCCGGACTTCCTTTTGCCCGGCGTAGTGCAGTAATTCGACGTAGCATGGACTCAGCAAGTCGTTGCAAGTCCCCTGAAGAAATATTGAGCCATGCTGCTCTCTGTAGCCGTCCATAACTGCGAAAGTATTGCCGGCGCAGGATTTTGTGCACGAACTGATCTATCAATTGTGATCCATAATTGTTCGATGAGATTCAAGTTAGGCGATTTGGTTGACCAAATTATTCACTCGAATTGTCCAGAATGTTCTTCAAACGAAAATCGAACGGCTGTGGCCCGGTGACATGGCCCATTGTCATCCACAAAAGTTCCATCGTTGTTTGGGAACTTGAAGTCCATGAGTGACTGCAAATGGTGTCCAAGTAGCCGAACATAACCATTTCCTGTCAATGATCTGTTCAGTAGGACGAGAGGACGCAGTGCATTCCAGCCAAACACAGCCCACACCATCATGGAACCACCATCAGCTTACACAGTGCCTTGTTAACTACTTGCATCTATAGTTTCGTGGGGACTGGTTACGATCTTTACAACCAAGTAACAAGTACCATTAACCTGTTATTGAATAGGTTTCCAGTTTCCCATATAGTACTGTAACGAAATAATATGAATGATACGTGTACACGTCATGAGTCTCCAAGAATATCCCTGACAATGTTAACAGTATAACAATCGTATTGATTGGCGACTCCATGTTGTCCTGTGCACTACGACCAGATAACAGGTATACTTGAAAAAAGAGACAGCATTGGTCGTATATTTTTTACTATCGGAAAATCGATTTTCTGTCACTGAGTGACCATCTTCAGTGCTATATTGTATAATGTGATTGCCGTAAGCTTATTGACAACAGTGCATCCTAATTTAAGTTATACAATATAGCACTGAAGATGGTCACTCAGTGACAGAAAATAGTAAAAAATATACGACCAATGCTGTCTCTTTTTTCAAATATAAGAATCACTATTATGAATTACTGCAGTTGCCAAAATTCTGTATACAGTCCAACAAAGTAATAGTTGTCCACAGGATACACGAATAATTCATGATCTATGGTTAAAGCAAGTCCTGGTGGCGATCAACACTTTACGTATATACTCAAAGTCTCCTGTATGTATTACTGTCTGGAGAACTTCTATAAGTAATCATCGATTAGGTGCGTAAATGCTCTGTTAGTATCGATTCCATATTACCCGTTTCCGCTATACGTTTTAATTATTTGTGTACATGCAACCTTGCGCAGTTTTTTTTTCTTTATTGTTATTTGTATACCTGTACAAATCAGGCAGGCTGGCAGCGGCACACTACGCCGCTCTTCAGCAATAGTGTTCACAAAAGCATAAGAATGAAGAATGATAATGAACATAGTGACGGACAAAAGAGAGAGGTCACAGAGACACAAAAAACACGGAGTCGTTGACACGTGACGATAACAACACTGAAAACACGTTGACACGGCGCACAGAACACTGATGAATCCGACGGCACAAGTGAACGGAGTAGCGGGACGGCGGACACCAAAAACACTAAACGTCGTCAGACACACGAGACACAGAAGGCGATGATCTCCGGCGCGCGAAAGTTCACTATGCGTGTGCGAGTCCAGCGGACCTGCCAAGAGAGGAGGAGGAGGAAGGGGAGTGGGAGAGCGAGAGGGGAGAGCAGGGATGCCACAAGCAGGGGAGAGAGGGGGGAGGGAGGAAGGGGTAGGGGAAGCCCGGGGGAAGAGGGGTGGAGGGAGGGGATGGGGGAAAAGGAAAGAGAAGGGAAGAGAAGAGAAGGGAGGGAGGGTGCCTAAAGGAAAGGACACTGGAAGTGGGGGGTGGGGCAGGATCAAAGTTGATAGGAGGGGTAGATGGAGGGGACGAGGACATCATCAGGGAGGGGGAGCTGGCGGAAGCCACCTTGGGAGAGGGTAAGGAGGGTGGAGAGATGGAGACCAGGTGGGACGTGGGAATACAGGGGCGGCAGTGGGCGGGGGTGAGAGAGGATCGAGTTTATGGGAGGTGTACAGGATCAGTATCCTTTCCAGGAAAAGGAGGAGGTGGGGGAAGGGGATGAGATCGTACAGGATCCGCGTAGGGGAGGGGAGACGGATGCGATAGGCGAGGCGGAGAGCATGGCGTTCAAGGATTTGGAGGGATTTATAAAAGGTAGGGGGGGCAGAGATCCAAGCCGGATGGGCATAACAAAGGATAGGGCGGATGAGGGATTTATAGGTGTGGAGGAGGGTGGAGGGGTCCAAACCCCACGTACGGCCGGAGAGGAGCTTGAGGAGACTGAGTCGGGAGCGTGCCTTGGCTTGGATTGTCCGGAGGTGGGGAGTCCAGGAGAGGCGACGGTCGAGGGTGACGCCAAGGTACTTAAGGGTGGGAGTGAGGGCGATAGGACGGCCATAGATGGTGATGTAGAAATCAAGGAGGCGGAAGGAAGAGGTGGTTTTGCCTACAATGATAGCCTGGGTTTTGGAGGGATTGACCTTGAGCAACCACTGGTTGCACCAAGCGGTGAACCGGTCAAGATGGGATTGGAGAAGGTGTTGGGAGCGCTGCAGGGTGGGGGCAAGGGCAAGGAAGGCGGTGTCATCGGCAAACTGGAGAAGGTGGACGGGAGGTGACGGTGGCGACATGTCCGCCGTGTACAAAAGGTACAGAAGGGGGGAGAGGACGGAGCCTTGGGGCACACCGGCGGAGGGGAAAAAGGTGTAGGAATCTGTGTTATGGATGGTGACATAGGAAGGACGGCGGGAGAGAAAGGAGCCGATCAGACGGACGTAGTTTATGGGAAGGGCGAAGGTTTGGAGCTTGAAGAGGAGACCGGAATGCCATACGCGGTCATAGGCACGTTCAAGGTCCAGGGAGAGGAAGATTGCGGAGCGACGGAAATTAAGCTGTTCGGAAAGGAGATGAGTGAGGTGAAGGAGAAGGTCGTCGGAAGAGAAGGACAGCCAAAAGGCATACTGGGTAACGGGAAGGAGACGGTGCTGACGGAGATGCTGGTGGATGTGTCGGGTGAGGATAAATTCCAGGTCCTTGCTGAAGACTGAAGTAAGGCTGATGGGACTGTAGGACGAGACAGCGGACGGCGGTTTGCCAGGTTTAAGGAACATGAGGATACGGGAGGTTTTCCACAAGTCGGGGTAGTAACCGGTGGACAGGACTACATTGTAGAGCCTGGCCAGGGTGGAGAGAAAAGAGACAGGAGCTTCACGAAGGTGACGGTAGGTGACACGATCGTGACCAGGAGCGGTGTTGCGTTTTGTGCGGAGTGTAGCAATGAGATCCTGTGTAGTGATAGGGGTATTGAGTTCCGTGTGTGAAATGTTGTCCAAGTACTGGAAACCAGGAGCGAGGGGAGGGATAGAGGTGTCAGTTCGATCGCGGATATCCAGGAAGAGGGAGTATTCGAACTGGGGATCATCGGGGATGGGAAATACATCGGAGAGGTAGGAGGCAAAGTGATTGGCCTTACTAAGGGAGTCAGGGAAAGGGTGATCATCATGGAGAAGAGGATAATAGGGGGAGGGTTTAGTTCCGGTAAGGCGACGGAAGGCCGACCAGAACTTGGATGGGTTGATTGGTAGGGTAGCATTTAAACGGGTGCATGTCTGTCGCCAGTCCCAGCGTTTCTTAGCCGCGAGCAAATTACGAATGTGTCGCTGGAGTTGCCGGTGGCGTCGTAGTGTGTCCGGGTCACGCGTGCGGAGGAAGGCACAGTAGAGACGATGGGATTCGCGGAGGAGGAGGACGGCCTGTGGGGGTAAGGTAGGACGGTGGGGGTGGATGGCGACAGTAGGGACGTGGGCCTCCACAGCCTCAGACAAGGTCTGCTGGAGAAAGGAGATGGCATGGGTGACATCGTCAGGGTGGTGGTAGGTGAAGGGGTGGCTATCGACCTGGGTGGAAAGGTATCCCGGTAGGCATTCCAGTCGGCACAGGAATAGTTGTGGACATACTTAGGGGGAGGGTCATTACGAGGGTTGGGGCGGGGGCGACGACCGTCTGAAAGGGTGAGGAGGACAGGGAGATGGTCGCTACCAATAGGCTCCAGGACATCCACCGTTATGCGGCCAAGGAGGTTGGGGGAGGAAAGGATAACATCAGGAGTGGAGTTGGATTCGGGACGGGTATGCTGGGGGATGGGGACAAGGTCGCCTTGAAGGGTGGAGAGGAACCGATGCCACCGCCGTAACTGGGCAGCGGAACGACTATGGATGTTGAGGTCGGCGGCGATCACGTCGGAGGAGAAGGTACGATCGACATGGGAGAGGAAGTCGAAGGGAATAGGAGCGTTGGGGCGGACATAGATGGTGGCGCAGGTAACGGTAAGGCCGGGGAAGAAGAGACTAAGGATCAGGTGTTTGGTGGGGTCGGGAAGGAGAGGTTGGAGCCGAACGGGGACCTGGCGGTGGTGACCAATGGCAACTCCGCCACGCGCAATTGGGAGGGGATTATCGGAGCGGTGGAGGAGATAGGGCGAAGTAAGGATGGTATGGTGGGGTTGGAGGAAGGTTTCATTAAGGAGGAAGGCATCCACGCGGTGGGTGGCAAGGGTGTGCAGGAAGAGGTTCCTGTTGGCGGGTAGGGAGCGGATGTTGTTGAAAAGGATACGTTGCTGTCGCGCCATGATAGGGATTTAGACGAGGGTGTCAAGGCGGGAGAAGGTGAAATGGGCCTGGTTGTTGGAGTAGGTGGCGTACATCTTGAGTTGGAATATGGAACGGGCGGCAAGGGAGATCTGCTGGAGGGTGTGGGGGCGCTGAAAGGGATGAACATTCTGGAGGACGATGGTAAGGAACCTGATGATGTCCTCAGCGGTGGGGGGGGGGGGGACGAAGGGAATTGCCAGGAGGGGTGGGGGCGTCCAGGGGACGGACAGGGACTTTGAGTTCAGGAGTGGTTGGAGGGGGTCGGGCTTTACACTTTTGGGAGTAGGTGGGATGGGGGAGATTGCAGGTATTGCAGGAAGGAGGGGATTGGAGGTTAGGGCACTGCCTGAGGAAGTGCGCTTGCCGACAATGCGGGCAGGTGGGGGCCTCGCGGCACTCAGCTGTGGGGTGCGCGTTATAGCGCAGACACCTCTGGCAGCGCAGGGATTGAGGAGGGGAACGGGAGGGGCAAACCTTATAACGCTGGTTAAAAAGGAGGGCACCCTCCTTCAGGAGATGGTCTATGGAGGGGGCGTGCTCAGAAAAAACCCGCATAAGGCGGGTGGGGCCGGCAGCATTGTGGATGCGACGAACCACACGCACCTCCAGATGGGGATGGGCCTGAAGCTCTGCCAACACCTCCTCCTCCATGATCGCCGGACTGAGCCGAGTGATCACGGCGGTGAGGGTCGGCGGGCGACGCGGGGGTTGGGGTTGGCGGGAGAGAGGTGGGGAAGGAGCAGGGGTGAGGGAGGCATGTGGGCCAAAGCGGGTGACAGGGATGCAGGAAAGGAGGTCTGTGTGGAGGGTAGAGCTGGGGGAGGAGATTAGCACCGAATCACGGCGAGGAGTGAGAAGGGAGATGGGGGCACCAGGACAATGCTGGCGAAGGAAGAGGGTGAGGTTCCGGGCTTCAAGGAGAGAGGGATCAGGACGGGAGAGGAGGTAGCAGTAGGAGGAGGGGGTAGAGGAGGAGGATGAGAGGGCAGGGACTGGCGGGGAGTCATCCATGGCATCATGGGTGGGGGAAGGAGGACGAGGCGGAGCCTTTTTGGAAGCAGAGGAGGCAGAGGTGCCACTGGGGCGCTTGACGGCGGTGGAGGAGGTGTGGGGGATGGGAACAACTGGAATGTGGTGGGGAGGGGCAGGTCCCGGGGCCGGAGTCGGCGCCGGAGATGGTGACGGAGATGCTGAAGGCGAAGGCGACGGCGACGACGGCGGTGGCGGTGGCGGCGGTGATGGCGAAGGCGACGGGGAGAGCTGGGCATGGACAGTGGCCCGACGGGCCACCACCCGAGCCGGAGCTACAGTGACAGGCTGGGGGAGTGGGGGGAAGGGATCAGATCGAGAGGAAGAAGCGGGAGAGGGGGCGACAAAAAGTGAGGGCGAAGGGAGAGTGAGAAGAGGAGGGATGGAAGGAGGGGGGTGGGACTGGGCACACCATGTGATAGTGGTGGAGGCGGCGGAAGGGGAAGTATAAACTATGGCGGTGGTGGTAGCGGTGGCAGTGGTGGTGGGGGCGGACATGACGGTAGGGAGAAACAATAACGAACAGAACGAATAAGAAAGGACAGAAACTGGGGACAGACGAAGACGAAGACGGATGAAGACGAAGACGGCCGTAGACCAGGGTCAGGACGGCGGCGACGGCGGCGACCAGGCGGCAACGGCGGCGGCGGGCACCGGCTGGAAGCGGCGGCGGCGAACAGACGGACGGCCACCGGCTGGCGGCGGCGACGAACAGACGGACGGCGGCGAACAGACGGACGGACGGACAGCAGGCGGTGGCGGCGGCGAACAGACAGACGGACGGACGGACAGCAGGCAGAAGCGGCGGCGGCGGCGGACAGCGAGCAGGCAGGCGGACAGACAGACGGACGGACGGACGGACGGACGAACAGCTACAGCAGGAAGCGGCGGGCAGACAGACAGACAGACAGACACAACCGTCGAAGACGGAGATTACAACCTGAGAGTAGCCCAGGCGTTGCAACCTGACGTCGTCGACTGAGGGGATCCAACCCTCTGATGGCGCAGTTTCGCGTCTAACTAACATATCTAGTACAAAAATCTAGATACCATTTAAGATGTTGCGTGTACCTGCTTTCATTTGCAATATTAAATCGATTTCCTTCAGTGCAAACTCAAGTACTAACAACCAATACGACTTTTTCTTCTACAGAGTGATCCATTGATAATGACCGGGCCAAATATCTCACGAAATAAGCATCAAACGAAAAAACTACACGGAACGAAACTCGTATAGCTTGAAGGAGAAAACCAGATGGCGCTATGGTTGGCCCGCTAGATGGCGCTGCCGTAGGTCAAACGGAGATCAACTGCGTTTTTTTTTTTAAATAGGAACCCCCATTTTTATTACATATTCGTATAGTACGTAAGAAAATATGAATGTTTTAGTTGGACCACTTTTTTCGCTTTGTGACAGATGGCGCTGTAATAGCCACAAACGAATAAGTACGTGGTATCACGTAACATTCCGTCAGTGCGGACGGTATTTGCTTCGCGATACATTACCCGTGTTAAAATGGACCGTTTAACAATTGCGGAAAAAGTCGATATCTTGTTGATGTATGGCTATTGTGATCAAAATGCCCAACGGGCGTGTGCTATGTATGCTGCTCGGTATCCTGGACGACATCATCCAAGTGTCCGGACCGTTCGCCGGATAGTTACGTTATTTAATGAAACAGGAAGTGTTCAGCCACATGTGAAACGTCAACCACGACCTGCAACAAATGATGATGCCCAAGTAGCTTTTTAGCTGTTGTCGCGGCTAATCCGCGCATCAGTAGCAGACAAATTGCGCAAGAATCTGGAATCTCAAAAACATCGCTGTTGAGAATGCTACATCAACATCGATTGCACCCGTGCCATATTTCTATGCACCAGGAATTGCATGGCGACGACTCTGAACGTCGTGTACAGTTCTGCCAGTGGGCACAAGAGAAATTACGGGGCGATGACAGATTGTTTGCGCGCGTTCTATTTAGCGACAAAGCGTCATTCACCAACGGCGGTAACATAACCGGCATAATATGCACTATAGGGCAACGGAAAATCCACGATGGCTCCGACAAGTGGGACATCAGTGACTTTGGCGGGTTAATGTATGGTGCGGCATTATGGGAGGAAGGATAATTAGCCCCGATTTTATCGATGGCAATCTAAATGGTGCAATGTATGCTGATTTCCCATGTAATGTTCTACCGATGTTACTACAAGATGTTTCACTGCATGACAGAATGGCGATGTATTTCCAGCCTGATGGATTTCCGGCACATAGCTCGCGGTTGAAGCGGTATTGAATAGCATATTTCATGACAGGTGGACTGGTCGTCGAAGCACCATACCAAGGCCCGCACGTTCACCGGATCTGATGGCCCCGGATTTCTTTATGTGGGGAAAGTTGAAGGATATTTGCTATAGTGATCCACCGACAACGCCTGACAACAAGCATCAGCGCATTGTCAATGCATGTGCGAACATTACGGAAGGCGAACTACTCGCTGTTGAGAGGAATGTCATTACACGTATTGCCAAATGCATTGAGGTTGACGGACATCATTTTGAGCATTTATTTCATTAATGTAGTATTTCCAGGTAATCACGCTGTAACAACATGCGTTCTCAGAAATGATAAGTTCACAAAAGTACATATATCACATTGGAACAACCGAAATAAAATGTTCAAACATACCTACGTTCTGTATTTTAATTTAAAAAACTACCTGTTACCAACTGTTCGTCTAAAATTGTGAGCCATATGTTTGTGACTATTACAGCGCCATCTATCACAAAGCGAAAAAAGTGGCCCATCTAAAACATTCATATTTCTTTACGTACTACACGAATATGTAATAAAAAATGGAGGTTTCTATTTCAAAAAACGCAGTTGATATCCATTTGACCTATGGTAGCGCCATCAAGCGGGCCAACCATAGCGCCATCTGGCTTCCCCCTTCAAGCTAGACAAGTTTCGTTCTTGGTAGTTTTTTCGTTTGACGCTTATTTCTTGCGATATTTGGCCCGGTCACGATCAATGGACCATCCTGTATATACCGTATATTAACACCTGTATTATATTATTCAATTAATACTTACTTGAAGGTATTGAGTTAGCTTCAGTCTTTCGGCAAATTAATGTCACTTGGTGTTCTCTTAGTTTAGTAACTCGTCATTCGCTTTTCTCCGACGCTTAGTTCAATTATGACATCATTAAAGCGTAGATCCTTCTTCTTAATTTATAATTCAATGATAACAAGCAAAGTGACACTTTACTGGATAAATGGTTCTTTAAGGTTTAGTTGTGCACCTTGTAACTAAGCGTAGTTGGGCCTCTACTATACCGCTGATTTGCGTAAATAATATTAACTTGTACGAACACTAGAGATAGTTTCTATCTCCGGTGTCTCTACGATGAAAATGCAAAATATGTTTACTGACTGCAAACCTTCTTTCTTTTGTCGTATAATTTTTGCTAACTTAAAGCAAATACCAAATTAGCCGCCAAGTCAGAGCTTTAATTTTAGTCCTCTCCTTATTATTTAGCAATTTCAGATATTTTTCTCTGTTTGCGTCACGTCTGTTGCACTGCTTGCGAGTGAACGCGCGTTTGTTTACTTCCGCTAGTGGCTTCTCTTAGAGTCCGACTTCATCGACCATCATGGCGTTTTCTGCCGCAAAGCCACGATTAAATTAATGTTTCCATTGGATCATGAACAACCAAAGGCATATGAAGTAGATCGGTTTGCAGTGGTCGAAATGCGTCTCCCGACGCAAGATATTATCGGAATTCATTTTTTAACCCTCAGTACTACTGTGTTCTTAAAACTTGCGAATCAAGAGCTGTGTGCCTACGTTGTGTGGCGTCAAGATAACTATCACAAGTTCCGATACTCTAACGACCATACAGAGATTGTCATAGCTGATCACACTGATTTTGGCTTCCGATCGTTGACGGTTTTCGAACTCCCATTTAGGCGCCGTCGAACGTTGTAGTGACCGTCTTTAAACCTTATGGCAACATCGTCAGTCACGTTACTGAAACGTGGAAGTCGTTAGAAACCTACCACATCCTCAATGTTGTCCGTCAGACAAAAAACCGAACTAAGGAAATAAGTGCCTTCCTTTTTGGTTATTGCTGGTTGCAGAACTGTCGTCATGTACGGCGACCAACCGCGTACTTGCTCAGGTTGTGGCCAGGAAGGTCATGTCCGTTGTGAATTCTCCCTACGGCGTTTACTGTGTTTCCTATATCTTACGCATCCGCGGCGGGGCTGCCTGCTGCCCATTCTGAGTCAGTCTGCACCAGCATCGACTCCTCCTGACGACGCGATGGACGCTTCTTCTGTCCCCCTAAGCCGCCACCGGAGACAGTACCAACGGACGTAGTCCGTCAGTAGACGCAAGCTGTGTGACCCGACCCCGTGGTTGTTGATCATGGAGCTGTACCGACCTCCGCTTTTCTGCCTGACACCCTGGCACCAGAAGATGCAACGTGTCCCCTTGCATCCGTCTCCATTCAGCATCCATCTATGGACACCTACCTTCCCCTGCCTGCATCTGATGCGACTGAGTCCCTCTGTGTGCCTGATGCTACCTGGGCGCACATCCGCATCTCCGATAGTGTTCCACTGGACCAGCCCATTGAGACGTCTGTCTCCTGGATGGACACGTCGATGCTGAGGATGGACGTTCTGAAGATGTACAGAGCGACGAAACCTCCTTGGTGGAATCGGCTCCCTCCCTATCACAGTGATGTGCCCTTCCACGCGGTCCTAACAGCGAACTTCCCCTTTGTTTGCATTGTTTGTCTCCTGGCGCTGGCAGCTTTTCAGACTTATCAAATAGCCACGGTCAATGTCAATAACATTCGCACGCGCGCAATGAACTGGCATTACTACATGGAATGCTGTCAGCTGCGTACGTTGACGTTTACCTCCTTCAGCAGGTGTATGTTGCAACTTTTCGTGTTCCCCATGGATTTACAACACACGTCTCCCATGCTTCCAGTAATGGTAGTGGGCTGGCAGTCATCTTAAGTGAGTGTATACAGTTGCCTATCTCCCTGATGCCAAAGGATTGCTCTGACGTTCAGTGGCGTCAGGATCAGCAACGTCTATGCGCCATCTGGTTCGGGTAGCCACCGTCACAGTGCGCGGCGCCAGCGGCAGTAATCCATCACCTCAACCTAGCGAACTTTTGGGAGCATGTTCATTGTGATCGACCGGGGTTTACACATTTCACTAGCCCTTCTTCTAGTGGCTTCGTTTAGGTTAAAATCTCCCGCGATGTTGTCGAGTGGGAGCAGGATGCTAAGGTCTGGGCCGTTGCGTTGTCTGACCGTGATGAGTATATCTTTGCATTGAGTCTCTGCAGCAAAAGAGTGTGTGGTGTCTGGGAACAATGGAAACTGATCACGATCCATCTTGCTTCAGCCGACTGCCAGTAGCTAATCGAGACCACGTGGACGGCTTGTAGTCGAAGCTGTGACGCACATCACTCTGCCCTCTCATAATAGGTCCTCTGAGCAAAGCCTGGCTCCTGCAAGGCCTTGATTGTTTGTAACCAAGGGAGGTCATGACATGGCGGCGAAGATGCCACATTCACCGGGGCGTCAGGCAATGCGAATCCTACCAAGGCATAGCCCACATCCCTCTCTCGACATCATATTGAAGAAGCTATGGTCAGGGAGCGCAGACACGACGACTTAGCACAGGAGCGTCCATCTGCGTGCCAGTCCCATGTGATAACAGAACGCAGAACGGGGCCACCATCAGAGGACTTTAATTAATGTTCTTGCGACAAATGACGGGGGGGGGGGGGGGTCGCTTAGGTACCCAACGTGATATGTGATCTCTGCCTTCCATGCACATTATGTTATGCTGTACTCGGCACAACGTCACCACCCTGCCAACATTATGGTGGTCTTCCGACTATCTTTTGTCTTAGTTCCTCTGGATGGAACGATGTAGTTGCTTGACGACGTCACAGAGGACGAACTTCATGATGCTATCCAGGCGGGTTCTTCGAACAAGTCGCTCAGACGCCCTCCCACTAGAGTTTTATCGGACATTTCGAACCCTAATGGCGCCAGTGTAGACGGATGTTAGTCGGGATCTTATGTCGTCTCCTGCGGATGCCAGACGGTTTCGTGACGGTCTCCTCACTCCCACCTGCAAGCCTATGGGTACATCACGGACATGCGATTACCGCCTTGGCGTTGCTCAACAGCGGCACGAAAATCTTAAACGGACAGCCCGGTACGTGATTTCCGCTGATCAAACTTCTGTGGGACTTGCCAATAACATCTGCACTGCGCTCTGTAGTTATTGCGACGTAATCACTTTTGCTCACGCCCGTCCTGTGCCTGGAGTTTTGGCAGCTCTTGATTTCAGCCAGGCGTAAGACCAGGTCGATCACGACTACTTGGAAGGGGTGCTCCGCGATATAGGATACCCTGATACTACAGTCGACGTCGTAATGTGTCTCCTCCGTGGAACTACGTCCCGTGTACTCTACAATGGTCATCTCACGCCTTCCGAAGTGTCGTTCGGTGCATCTAGGCTGCCCGCTCTCTGCACTGCTTTCACTGTGGAACTGTTGCTCTGCGGTCTCCACCAAGGGCAGTCTGCGAAGTCACTTGGTGGTCATGTATTCAGCTGCGCTGCTTATACGGACGATCTCGTCATCGTTCTTCGTAGCAGTGCTAAGGTCAAGAATTCACTGGTATGGGTTACCACCTATGGCGAAGCTTCTGGTAACAGACTTAACGTCTCCAAATAGAGCGCCATGGCTATTGACGCGGGGCTTCCTGCAGACAGCGCTGCTCCACTGCATGCAGCTGCTATTATTATCCGATGCTTAGAACTCAATTTCGCAGGTGATCTGTGGCGCACTGTTGCCCTCAACTGCCGGTGCCTGTTGTTCCAACTACGAGCTGTCCTCCTAGATCATTGTTTACAAGTTCTCGATCTTCTGCAAAAGACACAATATGTAAATGCATATTTGGCCTCGCGTATCCCCCACATGGCACAGACCCTATTCCACCGTCCATGGCCCACGGCATGCTAGCGCCATTGGGTTCGTGTGTTTACGACGGCCTGCTGTTCAAGATAAGGTAAGAGACCCTCACCATCCCGCGGTGCAGGTGCGTTTAGGCCTGTATCACGTACCTGACAGAGCGATGAACCGGTTGCTGGAGTCCGTTGTACCACACTCTCTGAGCCTCTATCCAGCTTTCGGACATCCCGCTGCCCTTCTTTAACTTTCGCCATTTTCTCCTCGAATTGAGCTATGTCCATACTGCAATACTGACAACGCGCTTGACATCCATGAAGGCGAGCTTCAGCGGAACAGATCACCGAATGTGGTTGAGGTGAAGCATCCCTACGTCGACTGGCGTACCGTCTGGCGATCGGTGTGCGCTCCTTACCTGGGCACAGACGTCCAGCCTGCGTAGTACATTATGGTCAATGTAAAACAAGTACGCCGGTCACCCTTCATGGGATTCACCTAGCAGACGCCCCGACGTGTGTTGCCTGTGATGTTCTGGACACGGACGATCCTCGCCTGGTGTGAGGACCCGCGATAGGTGTCTGGTTCTTACTGCCACAGCTGGCCCTAATCTCCCTTACGACTCCTCATCAGGTATCTCCTTACCTGATCCTTTTTCCGAATTCGGGATACTTTCCACAAACAAAGACAAACTCCATGAAGTGGATTTGTGGACAGCAGTTCACTACTTGTTTGCTGATGGTGAGAAGAATGTTCTTGATTTTTGACACTTACTTAGCGTATGCCATTGTGCAGTTGTCCGCAATCTGTAATACAGACCATTTTTCTCTAGTTTCCTTTATAGTGTCTATCTTAACCCACCCAAGACTTGGGATGTTACTGCAAGGAGGAGTTGATCCACGCCTTTTCCACTCTCACAACCAGTTATTCCCTGCTTACCGGACAGTTCTTCTTCGAAAAATATCCGTCGATGGTCTCACGGAATCTGGTGACTTGTTGCTCTGTCCTCCTCGCGGCGACGTTTTCCTTTTATTCTCAGTGATATTACTAGTAACTGAAAAAAATGATGAATAAATAAATCATTTATATTCTTTGTACTTTTACCTCACGCTCCCTACGCTAATCCTTGGTACCTAGGGGGAGGGAATGGGACATGGTGGTCAGAGCTCGGATTGCAACACCTGCCCACTTTGCCCTCACCTCTCCCTTTCAGCGCCAGGAAGGTTCCTTTGAGGAAAAAAATTATTTTTCATCTTTTTTCTTCTATCAAATAGTACTTAAGGCATTACTATTATCTAGATAGAAGTAATACACGTAAATTGTATCTCTGAACTCTGTTCTCTAATACTGCTAGCGCAAAGACATACAAGTTGTCGTTACAGGTGTAAATAGTCCACGTCTACAGAGAAGTTTCAGAAACCTTTCACGATGATACTCCAGGCAGGTGTAAAAATGAATGTGCACAACGGAAAATACTAAACGCGAAAATGAATTTTTGGCCCTGTCTCACTACCCCCTGAAGCAGATCTTAGGATGTCTTAATGGTGATATTATTTCCTCATTCTTGCTCTTTAACATATAACTTACAACACAAACTCAAATGAATGATTAAGGAAATTAGTAACTACAAAATGATAAATGTTGTTTCAGCTTTCACATTTATTGTAGATTAAAAACATTTTGCATATCACAAGTGTTTATATATCAATGTTCAATGGACATAAAGTGATATAAATGAATTTCCTAACTAATATTACTGATCAATTGCCCAAATCTGCCCCTTTTTATGGCTACGCGATCTAATATAAATAACGCGAGATGACTGACATCATCAACGTACCAACCACTAGAAGACACTGAAACATCCTGGCAGATTAAAACTGTGTGCCGGACCGAGACTCGAACTCGGAACCTTTGCCTTTCAGGGCAAGTGCTCTACCCTCTGAGCTACCCAAGCACGACTCACGATGCTTCCTCACAGCTTTACTTCTGCCAGTACCTCGTCTCCTACGTTCCAAACTTTACAGAAGCTCTCCTGCGAACCTTGCAGAACTAGCACCCCTGAAGGAAGGATATTGCGAAGACATGGCTTAGCCACAGCCGGGGGATGTTTCCAGAATGAGATTTTCACTGTGCAGCGAAGTGTGCACTGATATGAAACTTTCTGGCAGATTAAAACTGTGTGCCGGACCGAGACTCGTACTCGGGACCTTTGCCTTTGGCGGGCAAGTGCTCTACCAACTGAGCTACTTTTTTTTTTTTTAATCTCATTTTGCTCTCTTTCGTTCGTTGTATCTGCTCGGGGCGGACGTCGTAAGACACCCGTTTTCGTTCGTTGTTGATCGGTGAACTCAGTTGTTTTATTACAGAGGGCAGCTAACCCTCTGACCGAACACGCTGAGCTACCGTGCCGGCGAGCTACTCAAGCACGACCCACGCCCCGTCCTCCCAGAACAGGAGACGAGGTACTGGCAGAAGTAAAGCTGTGACAGGGCTGTTCTCATCAAAATCGACAGCAAATCAACAGCGACAACGACAGTTCAAGGTGTACATGCCGGCGTCACAAGCAGAAGATGAAGAGATAGAAAAAGGATACAAGGATGTGGAACGAGTTATACAGTACGTAAAGGGAGATGAAAATCTAATAGTCATGGGGGACCAGAATGCGGTTGTAGGAGAAGGAGTACAAGAAAGGGTTACTGGAGAATATGCGCTGGTACTAGGAATGAGACAGGAGAAAGACTAATTTAGTTCTGTAACACATTTCAGCTAGTAACAGCAAATATTCTGTTCAAGAAGCACAAAAGGAGGAGGTATACTTGGGAAAGCCTTGGTCATACGGGAATATTTCAGTTAGATTGTATAATGGTCTGACATAGATTCAGAAATCCATTACTGGATTTTAAGGCGTACCTAAGAGCAGATAGAGACCCAGATCAGTAGTGATTACAAGTAGGCTGAAGTTTAAGAGTTCAGTCTTGAACAATCAATACTCAAAGAAGTGGGATACAGAAGTACTAGAAATGAAGACATAAGCTTGAAGTTCTCTAAGGTTACAGATGCAGCAATAAGGAATAGCTCAGTAGGCATTACAGTTGAAGAGGAATGGACATCTCTAAAAAGGGCTATCACAGAAGTTGGAAAGAAAAGCATAGGTACAAAGGAGGTAACTGCGAAGAAACCATAGGTAACAGAGGAAACACTACAACTGATCGACGTAAGAAGGAAGTACATAAATATTCAGGGAAATTCCGGAATACAGAAATACAGGTCGCTGAGAAATGAAATAAACAGGAAGTGGAGGGAAGCTAAGACGAAGTCCCTCCATGAAAAATTTGAAGAAATATATTGTTGTGGTCTTCAGTCCTGAGACTGGTTTGATGCAGCTCTCCATGCTACTCTATCCTGTGCAAGCTTCTTCATCTCCCAGTACCTACTGCAACCAACATCTTTCTGAATCTGCTTAGTGTATTCATCTCTTGGTCTCCCCCTACGATTTTTACCCTCCACGCTGCCCTCCAATACTAAATTGGTGATCCCTTGATGCCTCAGAACATGTCCTACCAACCGATCCCTTCTTCTGGTCAAATTGTGCCACAAACTTCTCTTCTCCCCAATCCTATTCAATACTTCCTCATTAGTTATGTGATCTACCCATCTAATCTTCAGCATTCTTCTGTAGCACCACATTTCGAAAGCTTCTATTCTCTTCTTGTCCAAACTATTTACCGTCCATATTTCACTTCCATACATGGCTACACTCCATACAAATACTTCCAGAAATGACTTCCTGACACTTAAATCTATACTCGATGTTAACAAATTTCTCTTCTTCAGAAACGCTTTCCTTGCCATTGCCAGTCTACATTTTATATCCTCTCTACTTCGACCATCATCACTTATTTTGCTCCCCAAATAGCAAAACTCCTTTACTACGTTAAGTGTCTCATTTCCTAATCTAATACCCTCAACATCACCCGACTTAATTCGACTACATTCCATTATTCTCGTTTTGCTTTTGTTGATGTTCATCTTATATCCTCCCTTCAAGACACTATTCATTCCGTTCAACTGCTCTTGCAAGTCCTTTGCTGTCTCTGGCAGAATTACAATGTCATCGGCGAACCTCAAGGTTTTTATTTCTTCTCCATGGATTTTAATACCTACTCCGAATTTTTCTTTTGTTTCCTTTACTGCTTGCTCAATATACAGATTGAATAGCATCGGGGAGAGGCTACAACCCTGTCTTACTCCTTTCCCAACCACTGCTTCTCTTTCATGCCCCTCGACTCTTATAACTGCCATCTGGTTTCTGTACAAATTGTAAATAGCCTTTCGCTCCCTGTATTTTACCCCTGCCACCTTTAGAATTTGAAAGAGAGTATTCCAGTCAACATTGTCAAAAGCGTTTCTAAGTCTACAAATGCTAGGAACGTAGGTTTGCCTTTCCTTAATCTTTCTTCTAAGATAAGTTGTAAGGTCAGTATTGCCTCACGTGTTCCAGTATTTCTACGGAATCCAAACTGATCTTCCCCGAGGTCGGCTTCTACTAGTTTTTCCATTCGTCTGTAAAGAATTCGTGTTAGTATTTTGCAGCTGTGGCTTATTAAACTGATTGTTCGGTAATTTTCACATCTGTCCACACCTGCTTTCTTTGGGATTGGAATTATTATATTATTCTTGAAGTCTGAAGGTATTTCGCCTGTTTCATACATCTTGCTCACCAGATGGTAGAGTTTTGTTGAAGAAATATAAACAGAAATTATTGTCGGAAGGATAGATCCAGCATGTAGAAAAGTCATAACCTCCTTCGGTGAGATTAAATGCAAGGGTAGTAACATTAAGTATGCAACGGGAATTCCACTGTTAAATGCAGAGGAGAGAGCGGATAGATGGTAGGAGTACACTGAAGGCCTCTATCAGGGGGAAGATTTGTCTGATGTGATAGAAGAAGAAACTGGAAACGATTTAGAAGAGATAGGAGATCCGGTATTAGAATCAGAACTTAAAAGAGCTTTGGAAGATTTAAGATCAAATAAGGTAGAAGGGACAGATAACTTTCCACCAGAATCATTGGGAGAAGTGGCAACAGAACTACTATTCACGCTGGTGTGTAGAACGTATGAATCTGGCGATATACCATCTGACTTTCAGGAAAATATCATCCATATAATTCAGAAGACTGCAGGAGCAGACGATTGCGAGAATTACCAAACAATTAGCTTAACAGCTCATGCATCCAAGTTGCTGACAAAAATAATATACAGAATAATGGAAAAGAAAATTGAGGACGTGTTAGATAACGATCAGTTTCAGTTTAGGAAAGGTAAAGGTACAACAAGAGAGGCAGCTCTGACGTTGCAGTTGATAATGAAAGCAACGCTAAAGAAAAATTAAGACGTGTTAGTAGAATCTGTCGACCTGTAAAAAGCGTTCGACATTGTCAAATGGTGCAAGATTTTCGAAATTCTGAGGAAAATAGGGGAAAGCTATAGTGAGAGACGGGTAACATACAACATGTAAAAGAGCAAGGGGAGATAATAACAGTGGAACACCTAGAACAAGGTGCTGGAATTATAAAGGCTAAAGACTGGGGCCTAGTCTTTCACACCTACTGCTCAATCTATACATCAAAGAAACGATGATGGAAATAAAAGAAAGGTTCAGAAGTGGAATTAAAATTCAAAGCGAAAGGATATCAGTGATACGATTAGCTGATGACATTGCTATCCTCAGTTATAGTGAAGAAGAACTACAGGATCTGCAGAATGGAATAATCTAATAAGCACAGAATATGGATTGAGTGTAAGTCGAAGAAAGACGAAAGTAGCCGAAATGAGAACAATGTGAAACGTACCTCAGGATTAATGGTCACGAGGTAGATGAAGTAATCAAAGACAGGCGGAGCAAGGAGGACATTAAAAGCAGACCAGTACTGGCAAAAAGAGCATTCCTGGCCAAGAGAAGTCCGCTAGAATCAAACAAACCGAAACAGAAGGAATCGAAGTATCTGAGACGTGGTACTACAGACCATTGTTGAATGTTAGGTAAGCGATGAGCAGGTTCTGCGTAGAAGCAGAGAGGAAAGGATTATGTGGAAAACACTGACAAGAAGAAGGGACAGGGTGATAGGACATCTGTTAAAACATCAGGGAATAACTTCCATGGTAATTGAGGCAGCTGTAGACGGTTAGAACTGTAGAGGAAGACAGAGATTGAAATACATCTAGCAAATAATTGAGAACGTATGTTTCAAGTGCTACTGTGATATGAAGAGTTTGGCAAAGGAGAGGAATTCGTGGCAGGCCAGCCACTCAGAAGACTGATGACTCAAAAGAAAAAGAAAAAAAAATCGTATTGTTACATTGGCCTCATGGGTACCCTGGTATGTCGCATTACTTTCAATGATTGTGTGATCACTTTGGCTGATCAGATCCATCCCAAGGTACAGTGTTTGTTCCTCATCGGTGATTATGTGTTCCAAGATGACAGATCCACTGTTCACACAACTTGCATCGTGCAAGACTGGTTTTGTGAGCACGAGTCTGAATTGTCGCATCTCCTCTGGCTACGACAGTTACCCGATCTCAATATTATTGAGCATTTGTGGTTGGCGAGAAGCGTGCGTGATCGCTACCCATCTGCATTATAATTACCTGAACTTACCAGAGTTTTCCCTTTAAAACCGTACAGAGTCTGTATTAGTCCCTTCCGTGACGACTGGAGTCTACTTTGAACGCCAACGGTTTTCCTACACCGTATTAACACGGTAATGTGTTGTTTCTTCGTGACTTCATATTTCAGTCCACCACTAGTAGACGTTGCAGGCGCACAAGTAACACCCAGCTCACGCTGTCCTGTTAATGAGTGACGGCTGCAGTGCGGAACACGTTGCAACAGCGTAACACTCCACCACACCGGAATAACTGTGCGTAACAGTTTGCAAGACGGAACCCTGAGGCTGTCTAATACAGTGACAAGGGAAAAATGTTATTGATTGGTGTAAAGTCATTGAAATTTAAACAGCAAGGAGATAATCATAATGTTAAAAACTAAAAAGTTTTCACATTGCTATCCGAAGACGAACTGACCGGCGGAAACTCGCTTTTCTGTTGGTGATTAATACCTTATTAAAAATTTAAAGGGGTTTAGCGTGGAACGTAATAATTAATAGGTACGATTCAGTATCAGGTGCATTTCTCTAAATACATCGGTAATAGCATTTCGGTGTATAATATAATGAAAAAATATCAAAAAAATGTTTGGATATATGGAATTAATTAGATTAATTTTTCGGCACTCGGACAAGCACAATAAGCTAGGCTACGCCTGTAAATGGATTCATATTAGTTCATATTAGTTGTGCATGGACGAAGTATTCTTTTTCTTGCGTAGATTTGTGATTACCAATTAATAACACTGCGTCCGATCGTCGCATCCACCTAAAAAACCTTGACCATGTCCATGTTGCGTTAATCGGATCTTCGTGAATACTCCGAAGTACACAGGTGGGCTTCAGTTTTTCTTATTACAGTACTACTTGGAATAATGACTCATACGATCTTTCAGTTAGTAAATAATACTGTATTCTTTTCTTCGATGAATATAAAAAATACAGACTCTTCACTTATTCACGTAACTAAAATGGCTACCTCTGATTACGCTCTAAAGTAACGTGCGTCTACCTTCGTTCATTAGCAGAGCGAGTCCTTCCTCCCACCGAGGAACAGGGAAAACGTCTATTGTTTTTAACATTTGGAAATCAAAAGTACATGACGGTATGCGCAAGCTCTAAGCTGGGCTACCACTTCACCTTTAAAAGAAAACGAAACCATAAAAGCAAGAAATGCAAAAGCTACATCACAAATACCCCCCTACTGTATACTGTTGGAAATAGTCTCTTTATTTAGGGAGACAGTATCCAGAGCCTTATTTACATTGAGGCTCATAGTTTGGTCACTTAGTGGACGTCAGTGGAGTTTTAATACCCCTATGCTACTACAAGTATATCTACGAAGCTTCATTTCTTTGTCCATTGCAAATTCATACACATAAATACATTCACATATATTTATGTTACATAATTGCACTTTCATGTTGTGCTAATGTCTTAGTCTGTTATTTATCCTAACATTTGTTAAGCTGTATCGTGTGAATAGGGGAAAAATTTTAAATTTCTTAAATCGGCCTTCCATCCTGTTCTTAAGAATTGGTTTTCTCACTTGCTTTCGGTTCATTGGTAATTTTTAGAATGTGTCCTTTCAGCACACGCTATCTTATTATTTTGGTGCACTTATGGCCTGCAGCGGCTCATTGTTTAACGCGCCCGTCGCAGTAACGCAGGCGCCACGTGAGCAGCAGCACTGTCCGCGTATCCATTGCAATGTCGCTCCAGGCTTATGAAGTCGGTGTTGTATGTGCCCTCCAGTCCAGAGACTGGATACGACGGATTCAGCTCCAACGCTCAACCCGAAGAACACCAGTACCTCATCTCGCACCGGGACGAGGTTTTCGGCCAGTAGAATTGAAAGTAAGGGCCGCACTGCAGAACTTGGCATTATCTTCCGTTGTGCATTGTAATTCGGCGGTCCTCACACATCAACTAATGGTTATTCGGATTTCTTCTGATTGCTGCGTCGCACTCGCACCACACTCACTGTACGCACTTCGCTAGACTGTTTCGTTTACTCTTATCTCGGCTCAGCCACTATTTTCATTATTATCAGGTCTTACTATTTTTATATCACTTCACACGTGCGAGTATTTTACTCGTCCATTGCGTTGCACTTCACATACATACATAAACGGTTCTTCTTCAAGAATAAAATTTCACATAAAATTCATAATAGTACATTCATTTTACATAGACAGAGACATTTGCAATAATAAAGGTGACACATAAATGTACAATTCACATTTCATATACAGGGTGTTACAAAAAGGTACGGCCAAACTTTCAGGAAACATTCCTCACACACAAATAAAGAAAAGATGTTATGTGGACATGTGTCCGGTAAACGCTTAATTTCCATGTTAGAGCTCATTTTAGTTTCTTCCACCTACGCTCAATGGAGCACGTTATCATGATTTCATACGGGATACTCTACCTGTGCTGCTAGAACATGTGCCTTTACAAGTACGGCACAACATGTGGTTCATGCACGATGGAGCTCCTGCACATTTCAGTCGAAGTGTTCGTACGCTCCTCAACAACAGATTCGGTGACCAATGGATTTGTAGAGGCGGACCAATTCCATGGCCTCTACGCTCTCCTGACCTCAACCCTCTTGACTTTCATTTATGGGGGCATTTGAAAGCCTTTGTCTACGCAACCCCGGTACCAAATGTAGAGACTCTTCGTGCTCGTATTGTGGACGGCTGTGATACAATACGCCATTCTCCATGGCTGCATCAGCGCATCAGGGATTCCATGCGACGGAGGGTGGATGCATGTGTCCTCGCTAACGGAGAACATTTTGAACATTTCCTGTAACAAAGTGTTTGAAGTCACGCTGGTACATTCTGTTGCTGTGTGTTTCCATTCCATGATTAATGTGATTTGAAGAGAAGTAAAAAAAAGAGCTCTAACATGGAAAGTAAGCGTTTCCGGACGCATGTCCACATAACATATTTTCTTTCTTTGTGTGTGAGGAATGTTTCCTGAAAGTTTGGCCGTACCTTTTTGTAACACCCTGTATAGACTCCATGACATGCACCATCTTACACACTAGTGTGTAAATCAGAAGGAATCTTGCATTTATTCTGAATAATTGCATTTTCTTTTCTTGTCTTGCAGGACCGACCTCCTGCGCGTTTTTACCTTCACAGCTACACATAGAAAATAGTACATACATTTTACACAGACATATAAATAAATGTCCAATTCACATTCACATTTCATATATGGGCTCCATGTTAAGTACCATCTTACCCACTAATAAGTAAATTAGAAGGAATCTTGCATTTATTCTGAATATTTGCATTTTCTTTTCTTGTCTTGCAGGACCGACCTCCTACACATTTTTACCTTCGTAAATACACATGAAAAATACGTTCCAGCACTACTCACTACATGAAAAAAGAGGATTTGCTAGGGCCTGCTTCAGAGATCAAGCTACTGCTACGATTGCTACTTTTAGTGCGTCGTTAGTGCACTTATACTATGCTTGGCATTTGATAAATCTTCATACTATGTACAGTACTGACAAGTGCTCGTTTGTGAGCGAGTGTGGGGGATATTTTATCCCTTGACAATCCTGACTTCATCATTGTTTGTTAATCGTCGTAATATTAGACATTCGTGTACACATATTTCAAGGCGTACTTCTGCCTTATTGATGCGACGACATATACATGTTTACCTTCGTAATGTGTGACCGGTAATTTTATTGTATTTTTGTCATGTGTAATTCCACTCATAATTCATTCCCGCTAAAGAAGAAGGTGATTATGTGAAAGTACTGCTTTCGCTTCTGCGTGTGTCAAGAACTCAGTGTGAAAAATATTGTTTCACTGCATTTTGTGTTCATCCCTCGTACGAATTGTATATCATATTTTCATTTATATTCACCTTGTAGTTGCACAAGCTGTCACTAAGGAAATATTTTTCATACTAGGTTGCTTTACATTCTGATATATGTGTAGCAAACCACTGTGCTGTGGTGTATGTTAAATGTACAGTGTACCTTTGTTACTATTGACTTCACTGTTTATTCTTTACTTTTCACTGCTTCTTCAAGATGTTAGTTTCCACAGTTACTTACCGTACATGCACCAACATACTTCGCTTTCCACACTCATACAGTCATTCATTCTGAGGCTTAAAACTATGTAATCTATTCTTTCTTACGTCGCCTTCGTGGCCCTTTCCAAGGTACCCCTGTAACATTAATCTTCATATTCATCGCTCTATACCCATATAATTATTCATCAAAAATCTTGCACATAAATCTCAAATTATACCCATGTATTACCTGTGGGGTTCTCACACTAGCACCACCACCCTACTTATTTCTTCCCACGAATATAAATAAACTCATATTACTGTAATACACTTTCAT
Organism: Schistocerca cancellata; assembly: GCF_023864275.1. Taxonomy (NCBI): domain Eukaryota; kingdom Metazoa; phylum Arthropoda; class Insecta; order Orthoptera; family Acrididae; genus Schistocerca; species Schistocerca cancellata. The sequence goes on from NC_064627.1 coordinate 652,080,551, forward strand.
TCTCTTCCTCGTTTAACTCCATGTGTAATGTGTCACCACAAACGTAGATTAACTAATTAATACCTCTAGTTGAATCTAAAATTTTTTCACGCTCTCACTATTTCCTGCATTATTCAGCAGTGAAGTTCATTTATTCCTCCATATCGTTTTTTAACCATACAATACTTACCTCAGTTATTTTGTTTAAGTTCACGTAATTACGTTGTATGCGTATTGGTTGGTTTTCGTATTTACTTAGCTTATCTCCTGAGTCGAAACAAGGCCCCGGGAGTAGACAACATTCCATTAGAACTACTGACAGCCTTGGGAGAGCCAGTCCTGACAAAACTCTACCATCTGGTGAGCAAGATGTATGAGACGGGCGAAGTACCCTCAGACTTCAAGAAGAATATAATAATTCCAATCCCAAAGAAGGCAGGCGTTGACAGATGTGAAAATTACCGAACTGTCAGTTTAATAAGTCACGGCTGCAAAATACTAACGCGAATTCTTTACAGACGAATGGAAAAACTAGTAGAAGCCGACCTCGGGGAACATCAGTTTGGATTCCGTAGAAATATGGGAACACGTAAGGCAATACTGACCCTACGATTTATCTTGGAAGCTAGATTAAGGAAAAGCAAACATACGTTTCTAGCGTTTGTAGACTTAGAGAAAGATTTTCACAATGTTGACTGGAATACTCTCTTTCAGATTCTGAAGGTGGCAGGGGTAAAATACAGGGAGGAAACGGCTATTTACAATTTGTACAGAAACCAGATGGCAGTTATAAGAGTCGAGGAACATGAAAGGGAAGCAGTGGTTGGGAAGGGAGTGAGACAGGGTTGTAGCCTCTCCCCGATGTTATTCAATCTGTATATTGAGCAAGCAGTAAAGGAAACAAAAGAAAAATTCGGAGTAGGTATTAAAATCCATGGAGAACAAATAAAAACTTGAAGGTTTGCCGATGACATTGTAATTCTGTCAGAGACAGCAAAGGACTTGGAAGAGCAGTTGAACGGAATGGACAGTGTCTTGAAGGGAGGATATAAGATGAACATCAACAAAAGCAAAACGAGGATAATGGAATGTAGCCGCATTAAGTCGGGAGATGCTGAGGGTATTAGATTAGGAAATGAGACACTCAAAGTAGTAAAGGAGTTTTGCTATTTGGGGAACAAAATAACTGATGATGGTCGAAGTAGAGAGGATATAAAATGTAGATTGGCAATGGGAAGGAGAGCGTTTCTGAAGAAGAGAAATTTGTTAACATCTAGTATAGATTTAAGTGTCAGGAAATCATTTCTGAAAGTATTTGTATGGAAGTGAAACATGGGCGATAATTAGTTTGGACAAGAAGAGAATAGAAGCTTTCGAGATGTTGTGCTACAGAAGAATGCTGAAGATTAGATGGGTAGATCAAATAACTAATGAGGAGGTATTGAATAGGATTGGGGAGAAGAGGAGTTTGTGGCACAACGTGACTAGAAGAAGGGATCGATTGGTAGGACATGTTCTGAGGCATCAAGGGATCACCAATTTAGCATTGGAGGGCAGCGTGGAGGGTAAAAATCGTAGAGAGAGACCAAGAGATGAATACACCAAGCAGATTCAGAAGGATGTAGGTTGCAGTAGGTACTGGGAGATGAAGAAGCTTGCACAGGATAGAGTAGCGTGGAGAGCTGCATCAAACCAGTCTCAGGACTGAAGACCACAACAACAACATCTCCCGAATGTTGTACGATTCATGTTTACAGTTTTATTTTGTTGCTTATGCGTTTCCTATAAGATACCATATAAGTAATAGCAACTAACATAAGTGAGTTCTGTAATAGCAGATCTGTAGGTAAGGTATTCTCCCTGTACACCGTGCTCGCTACTTCTAATGTTTTCTGTAAAGAAGAGTAGTTCTGCAAGTGCACAACTGCTCCTCTCGCTAAATCTTGTGCGATATGTTATTTTATAGTCTACGTCTCAGTCACATGCATTTTTCTATGTGTATATTTCTTTCTACGTTTCTCATCGTCGCTTACTTAAGTGCTGTTTATAAGTCGCTTAGTTCTTAAGTTCTGTGCTAATCGCGTTCTTTAAGCGTACATGTTGTTACTTCTCTTTTAATCTCGTCTTAATCCTGTTGTGTATAGTCGGATAGCTCATTTCCTGTGTATATTCTCTTCTACTTTGAGTTCTTATACTTATTTCTAACTATGTACATTCAGTAGCCTATGTTAAGCTCACAAGTCTACCGTATTCTACTCTCCTTATAGTTTACTTGTGCCGATGCCTTCCTTTTCTTAAAACTACGTATGCTTAACCTAATGATATACTCTTAAAATTAGTACTTTTTACAGTGTCGTCTCCAAATTGGGAATAAATGTCTTTTTTCGTTTTGTTTGTGCAACTGATTTACGTCATAGTAATCAGCTGATAGGTACTCCATTTCGTATCGCTTCTGTTTTGTCCAGTTGACCGCGAGCCGTCGATGCCGATTCGCTTAAATTCTAAAATGGTTTCCGTCGTGGTGCGCAGTGTGTCTTTGCGCATCTTAAAGGGGTCACTGAACCCAAATTTCCATTTTGCATATTCTACCCCTTCGATCAGCTGTTAGCCAGTTTCGCATATAGTTGTTAATGTACGCTCCGCTTTAAGCACGGTCGCACATCTCAGTACACTTACCCGCTCATGACTCTCGCTTAAAGCTCGCGCGCTGTGTGATTTCCTTTCTTTTCCATCACTCTTAGTGAAGTTTTTTCGCCTGATGTATTACAACTACGTCATCTAATGGTTTTCACTCGTTCAGTATTGTGTATAGTTGTTTTAGTTATTGTTCTATATTCCGTGATTTCTTAAGGAATATCAAAAGGTATCATTTGCTTCTATAGATATTTAAGAAAATATAGTATCAAATTACAGGGAAAATTTCTATTCACTAGGTTGCATCTCATTCTTAGGATGTTAGATAGTAGAAGAAAATTCATTATTCCTTATTGGCTAGTCAGGATAGTAGATGAGGGAGAGGGTACCGGAAATATGAGTATTGTACCCCCTAGCTGACAAGGACCGAGCGCCAGTCGGTTTATTCGTCAAAGGGCGACAAACCTCCTACCTTCGCCTTTATTGTTGCTTGAATAATTTCACCTACCTTGCGTGTTGTCTCTTTCTATTCAGTAAGCAAATCTTCTTTCATTTCTGCATCCTTGTTGTTGTTGTTGGGGTCTTCAGTCCTGAGACTGGTTTGATGCAGCTCTCCACGCTACTCTATCCTGTGCAAGCTTCTTCATCTCCCAATACGTACTGCAGCCTACATCCTTCTGAATCTGTTTAGTGTATTCATCTCTTGGTCTCCCTCTACGATTTTTACCCTCCACGCTGCCCTCCAATGCTAAATTGGTGATCCCTTGATGCCTCAGATCATGTCCTACCAACCGATCCCTTCTTCTTGTCAAGTTGTGCCACAAACTCCTCTTCTCCCCAATCCTATTCAATACTTCCTCATTAGTTACGTGATCTACCCATCTAATCTTCAGCATTCTTCTGTAGCACCACATTTCAAAGGCTTCTATTCTCTTCTTGTCCAAACTATTTATCGTCTATGTTTCACTTCCATACATGGCTACACTCCATACAAATATTTTCAGAAACGACTTCCTGACATTTAAATCTATGTTAACAAATTCTCTTCTTCAGAAACGCTTTCCTTGCCATTGCCAGTCTACATTTTATATCCTCTCTACTTCGACCATCATCAGTTACTTTGCTCCCCAAATAGCAAAACTCATTTACTACTTTAAGTGTCTCATTTCCTAATCTAATCCTAATCTCCCGACTTAATGCGGCTACATTCCATTATCCTCGTTTTGCTTTTGTTGATGTTCATCTTATATCCTCCCTTCAAGACACTGTCCACTCCGTTCAACTGCTCTTCCAAGTCCTTTGCTGTCTCTGACAGAATTATAATGTCATCGGCAAATCTTAAAGTTTTTATTTCTTCTCCATGGATTTTAATACCTACTCCGAATTTTTGTTTCCTTTACTGCTTGCTCAATATACAGATTGAATAACATCAGGGAGAGGCTACAGCCCTGCCTCACTCCCTTCCCAACCACTGCTTCCCTTTCATGTTCCTCGACTCTTATAACTGCCATCTGTTTTCTGTACAAATTGTAAATAGCCGTTTCCTCCCTGTATTTTACCCCTGCCACCTTCAGAATTTGAAAGAGATTATTCCAGTCTACATTGTCAAAAGCTTTCTCCAAGTCTACAAATGCTAGAAACGTAGGTTTGCCTTTTCTTAATCTAGCTACTAAGATACTTCGTAGGGCCAGTATTGCCTTACGTGTTCCCACATTTCTACGGAATCCAAACTGATCTTCCCCGTGGTCGGCTTCTACCAGTTTTTCCATTCGTCTGTACAGAATTCGCGTTAGTATTTTGCAGCCGTGACTTATTAAACTGACAGTTCTGTAATTTTCACATCTGCCAACGCCTGCTTTCTTTAAGATTGGAATAATTATATTATTCTTGAAGTCTGAGGGTATTTCGCCTGTCTCATACATTTTGCTGACCAGATGGTAGAGTTTTGTCAGGACTGGCTCTCCCAAGGCTGTCAGTAGTTCTAATGGAATGTTGTCTACTCCCGGGGCCTTGTTTCGACTTAGGTCTTTCAGTGCTCTATCAAACTCTTCACGCAGTATCTTATCTCCCATTTCGTCTTCATCTACATCCTCTTCCATTTCCATAATATTGTCCTCAAGTACATCGCCCTTGTATAAACCCTCTATATACTCCTTCCACCTTTCTGCTTTTCCATTTTTGCTTAGAATTGGGTTTCCATCTGAGCCCTTGATATTCATACAAGTGGTTCTCTTTTCTCCAAAGGTCTCTTTAATTTTCCTGTAGGCAGTATCTATCTTATCCCTAGTGAGGTAAGCCTCTACATCCTTATATTTGTCCTCTAGCCATGCCTGCTTAGCCATTTTGCACTTCCTGTCGATCTCATTTTTGAGACGTTTGTATTCCTTTTTGCCTGCTTCATTTAATGCATTTTTATATGTTCTCCTTTCATCAATTAAACTCAGTATTTCTTCTGTCACCCAAGGATTTCTACTAGCCCTCGTCTTTTTACCTACTTGATCCTCTGCTGCCTTCACCACTTCATCCCTCAAAGCTATCCATTCTTCTTCTACTGTATTTCTTTCCCCCATTCTTGTCAATTGTTCCTTTATGCTCTTCCTGAAACTCTCTACAACCTCTGGTTCCTTCAGTTTATCCAGGTCCCATCTCCCAAATTTCCACCTTTTTGCAGTTTCTTCAGTTTTAATCTACTGGTCGTAAACAATAGATTGTGGTCAGAGTCCACATCTGCCCCTGGAAATGTCTTACAATTTAAAACCTGGTTCCTAAATCTCTGTCTTACCATTATATAATCTATCTGATATCTTCTAGAATCTCCAGGGTTCTTCCATGTATACAACCTTCTTTCATGATTCTTGAACCAAGTGTTAGCTATGATTAAGTTATGCTCTGCGCAAAATTCTACCAGGCGGCTTCCTCTTTCATTTATTAGCCCCAATCCATACTCACCTACTATGTTTCCTTCTCTCCCTTTTCCTACTCTCGAATTCCAATCACCCATGACTATTAAATTTTCGTCTCCCTTCACTACCTGAATAATTTATTTTTTCTCATCATACATTTCATCAATTTCTTAGTCATCTGCAGAGCTAGTTGGCATATAAACTTGTACTACTATTGTAGGCGTGGGCTCCGTGTCTATCTCGGCCACAATAATGCGTTCACTATGTTGTTTTTAGTAGCTTACCCGAACTCCTATTTTTTTATTCATTATTAAACCTACTCCTGCATTACCCCTATTTGATTTTGTATTTATAACCATGTATTCACCCGACCAAATGTCTTGTTCCTCCTGCCACCGAACTTAGCTAATTCCACTATATCTAACTTTAACCTATCCATTTCCCTTTTTAAATTTTCTAATCTACCTGCCCGATTAAGGGATCTGACATTCCACGCTCCGATCCATAGAACGCCAGTTTTCTTTCTCCTGATAACGACGTCCTCCTGAGTAGTCCCCGCCCGGAGATCCGAATGGGGGACTATTTTACCTCCGGAATATTTTACTCAAGAGGACGCCATCATCATTTATCCATAGAGTAAAGCTGCATGCCCTCGGGAAAAATTACGGCTGTAGTTTCCCCTTGCTTTCAGCCGTTCGCAGTACCAGCACAGCAAGGCCGGTTTGGTTAATGTTACAAGGCCAGATCAGTCAATCATCCAGACTGTTGCCCCTGCAACTACTGAAAAGGCTGCTGCCCCTCTTCAGGAACCACACGTTTGTCTGGCCTTCCAACAGATACCCCTCCGTTGTGGTTGCACCTACGGTACGGCTATCTGTATCGTTGAGGCACGCAAGCCTCTCCACCAACGGCAAGGTCTATGGTTCATGGGGAGGTCTGCTTCCTTATCATACCTTTAAAAAAAATTTTTTCTCCTTCCTTATCATACCTTAAAAATAGATTACGGATATGCTGTACGTGTAAGTTTGTGTCAGTGTCTACTTCCTCCTTTCTGTTTCTGATTGTGTTAGTATTTCTGTCGCTAATATTATTGCTGCGGCACACTGACAGTCCATTACCTTCTTCCTCTAGTCATGCTCGATTATTGTGATTTCCTGGGGGCGGTAAAGGTATTGTTTCATTTTCTGCCTTCAATTCTCCTATGTTCACCGTATGTTTGCTTGCTCGCCAGTTGTTTCGGTTTGACTGTAAGGGCTACCGGTTCTCTCTCCGATCCCTGTGTTCCACATTCCGATCCTGGAAATTTGCATTTCCTTGTCGCGTAGTATCAAAGTTTTCTCTCGAATTTCTCCTATCTCGGCCATTGCCGTACCCATGAGGCTGATATTTATTTTCGTACCTTCGGTCGCTCTGTGGCTGATAGGTAAACCGTTTGTACGGATTTCCGTTGTGGCGCGGCGGTGTTTAAGTATGCCATTCATTCATACGCATACGATCATTATAGTTTCCAAAGCCATTGCCGTTACCGTAGTTGTTCTTCCCATTTGGGCTGTGTTCATTACCGTTACGATAACTAGGCATGGCTTGCCCATCATCATGAATTACATCTATTGAGTCGAGCACTGAGAGAAGAAAATACTCGAGATCCTATTCGGGAATGGTTGCTAATTTTTCCCTAACATTTGCAGGCAACTTGTTCATTAAGATTTTCAATACATCGACACGAGATATCGGATTTTTCCAGTAGCGGGTCTTGTTTATGTTTAAAAATAGTTTCTTAGCCCCCCGAATTTGGGATGATATGATACTGGATTAAATACCTCCCATCTTAATCCCTCCTGGATAGCTGTTGATCAGTATTTATCTAAAAACGCATTCTCAAATAGATCATATTTCGCAGAGTTCCGACATCTCTGTAGCCCACAAAAGGGCGTAACCTTCTCTGTCTCCTACCACATATTGGATCTTTTGAGCTTCTGTCCAAGTCCTAGGCAGTACATTCCTAAAGGCTAGGACAGACGCTACCGGATGTGTTCGCTTTGTTTCATTTGAAAATACAGGAAACTATCGATGTTTTATTAAACTCTCGTCCATTAACAACGCTGTCCAACAGGACGGAACAGCATTTACATGCGGTGATGACATATTTGTTTCACAAAAGTTTTGCACGTTGCTCGCGTCGTGCGTCGGCATGCGGTCGCGCAGCGTGGGTTGGGCATTGTTGTTCAAATGGTTCAAATGGCTCTAAGCACTATGGGACTTAACTTCTGAGATCATCAGTCCCCTAGAACTTAAAACTACTTAAACCTAACTAACCTAAGGACATCACAGACATCCATGCCCGAAGCAGGATTCGAACCTGCGACAGCAACGGTAGCGCGGTTCCACACAGTAGCGCCTAGAACCGCTCGGCAACCCCATCCGGCAGCATTGTTGTCCGCGCCACTGATTTCTCTCACCGGCGGACAGCTGTTAATAGCCCCGCTTACGGCCCCCGGCGGTGAAATTACCGTAGTTCCTTTGTTAACTATTTCGTCCATGAACTTTTATTCTACCTGTTTGATATCATGTTCTAAGCGTTTTAAAATTTCTTCTTCCTTGTCCCCCATTGCTTCCTTTACCGTTTCCACGTAAGCACACTGTTCGCGTACGCATTTTTCCGCGAACGTTGTGTTTTCATCTTTTGTATTACCCTTTACTGTTTCTTTAAGTTGCACAATGTCTGAGTTGATTCTCGTATGTTCTAACTTAAGTAATCCTATCTCCATTGTGATTTTCTCTGCATTTTCTGGTAAGTCGTCACAGAAAAAATGCAGCTTCGTTACTTCTGATTGTACATTATCTATGTTAACTTGCGTATTCTTTTGCATCATCTGTAAATTATCCTGAGTTTCTATGATTCCGGATAGCTCATGTCCATACGTGCGTGTGAGTGCTTCAAATTTTTCTTCTACTATGCCTTTTAATTTCTCACTCATATCGTGAACTGAAGTTTGTACTTGTTCGTTAACTTTCCTATCCACTTCCGCGGAGCTTTGCGAAATCTGCTGTGTGAACTTCGTATACAGATTATTTACCTTCCAGATCTCGGACTTTACTGTGGTCATGTCTTCTTTCATATCATTCATGCCTGTTTGTATTGCGTGTAAACTCGCCATCTTTGAATTTTTGTCTGTTAAGGCTCGAAATAAGGCTTGTATATCTTCTCTAGTCACTTCTGGCCTATGCGTGTCAGCATCTGCGTCTGTACTATGCCTACTACTTTCATTTAAAATATTCCTTCGCCTTGAGGTGTCATTAATTTCGTTTACTGTAATCAACGTATGACTTGTAATGAAATGTTCCGTATTCACGGGCGTCGAATACAATAATGGTATGTCGCGCCCAGCATCCAAATAATCATCGCCTGACGGTTCCAAACCACTCATTGTTGCGTTTTGTAAATGCAAGGCTACGACATTGGCATTTTGATTTTGGAATGACATTTACTTATTGTTTTGTGCATCCATTTTAGAAATCCTTACGCCTCTGCAGTTATCAAAATTAATATTTTCTCTGTTTGGATTTTACTTCCGCGCTATTTGGCTCTCGGCACTATGGGACTTAACATCTGTGGTCATCAGCCCCCTAGAACTTAGAACTACTTAAACCTAACTAACCTAAGGACATCGCACACATCCATGCCCGAGGCAGGATTCGAACCTGCGACCCTAGCAGTCGCGCAGGTTCCGGACGGAGAGCCTAGAAACGTCCGCGCTATTTCTCGCGCGACAAAATGCATGTACAACTATATGTAATTGTAGTCTCAGTTGTTGTTTACTCAATATGCTTCTCGTTCTGATAAAGAAATGTCATTCTCTCTACCTGATTGCAACTGCGTTAACCTCTGAAACTTTAGGTTCTGAATTTTAGGAAACAGGTTCTTGGATTTTCTGATAGGTTTACTAGGAACGCATTTTCTACATGCATTGCGCGGTCCTACCTTACTGTTGTCTTGTGACTGGTATTCCCTCTATTGTGCTTTGTTGTTCCCTCTTGGTGTTGTTGTCTTCTTCCTTCTAATTCACTTATTATTTCTTTTTCTTTCAGTTAGTATTTCCCCAGTGTTACATCACCATCTCCGTCATGTCATCAGCGTACATGGAACATAAATAAATTATTAACATACATGTATATTCATTGTCTTGACAATACTAGTACTCCCTGTTTTTCCCACTACGTATCGTGCCTCTCACTTGTCGCCACTTTATAATATAATGAGGTTAATTTTTCGGCGCTCGGACAAGCACAATAAGCTGGGCTATGCCTATAAATGGATTCATATTAGTTCGGCATGAACGAAACATTCTTTTCCTTGCTGTATATTTGTGCTTACCAATTAATGATACTACGTCCGATCTCCCTATCCACCTACAATATCTTGACCGTGTCCATGTTGCGTTAATCGGAGCTTTGTGAATACTCCGAAGTACAGAGGTGGGCTTCAGTTCTTCTTATTACAGTACTACTTGGAGTAATGACTCATACAATCTTTTAGTTAGTAAATAGTACTGTATTCTTTCCTTCGATGCACATAACAAATACAGACTTTTCACTTATTCACATAACTAAAATGGCTGCCGCTGATTACGCTCTAAACTAACGTGCGTCTACCTTCGTTCATTAGCAGAGAGCGAGTCCTACCTGTTACCGAGGAACTTATAACATTTGAAAATCAAAAATACATGACGGTAGGCGCAGGCTCTACGCTGGGCTACCGCATCACTTTTTCTCTTTGCCTTTAAAGAAAACGAAAACATAAAAGCAAGAAACGCAAAAGGTACATCACAGGTACTGATAGATTAAATTGTGTCCAGTAATGTTCGTATTTATTAAAGCTTTCCTCTTTGAGTGATACTCTTCTTCGTAAAGTAGTTCTTGACCAAAGACAGCCTTCATTATGAGATTTTAGTCTTCCCTGGCAACAGTGAATTTGGAACGGCTGTGGTAACTGGCGGCGTAGTACATATTACACAATGATCTCTCAGATTTTCTCGGCGTGATTGATTAATGGAGTGCTTCCAGTTGTTTTGTCCATACATGGAACACTTTGAAGCAAAGGCACTAGAATCTTCCAAATTGAAACCAATGTATTTCTATCGATACGTAGACGACACATCTGTAGTGTGACCTCGTGAAGCGCAAAAACTTCAAGAGTTCCTGGGCCATTTAAACTCTATCGATCGTAATATGAAATTCACGATGGAACTTGAAAAAGAGGGTCAACTACCTTTCGTTGACGTGTTATCCAAAAGAAGATGGTCGGATCCCTGGGTCACAATGTATACAGAAAACCTACACTCACCCACCTCTAACTCCAAGTATAGAGCCACCATCCGTCGCAAGGAAATCAGGTGCTAAAGAACTCGAACGCTTTCAGACAAGGAGAGCCTGGCCGAAGAAATATGATACCTACGAATAGTGCTGAGAAGAAATGAGTAGTCAGACCATCGAACTGAACAGGCGTGCGGTCAAAAACAAAGAGGTTGAGACTGAGGAGACCGAGAAAAAGAAGCCAAAAATCGTGTATCTTCCTTATGCTGGCCCTATGTCTCTAGGTTGACTCCTGTGGAAACAAGGCATCCAGCGTACCTCTCTCCATTCAGCTATGATGAAAAGAGTTCTTCGTAATTTTAAAAACGATATATGTGTCGGAAAGCCAGGTGTAAATTGCATTCCATGCGAATGTGGTATATCTTACGTTTGGCAGACTATCAGATTATAATCTCCCTTCATCTGGACGTTAATTTTTAAATGTTGGGTGTAGAGAATAAAATAAGCAAAAAAGAGAAAGATTGATTATATTGATGACGGAGGAATCAAATTGGCCCATCTATTGCACGACAATGCGCGATCGGTAATAAATTCTTTGAAATTTTGAGTCGGTATTGAGCTTGTAATAATATGATGCTTTAAAAAAGAGTATAGGACTTCGTTATAAAACTTCTGAGCGAAGATAGGTTCGAGCATTGATCGTGCAATGTGGACTTAAAGCTGCGACAATGGCGACCGATCAATTGCATCATCTTACTAAGACGACCGATGTAGTACAATTGCTCCGAGTAATATACTGAAACGGCATTTAAAATCAGGTTAGGACAAGGAATGTATCAAATAATAAATAATTGAAGTGAATACTCATACAATTATAATTTAAAGTATGTATTACATAAGGAAATAGCACAACCTTTACAATGCATCCGATCAGGACGAACGCTAAAGAAAAAAGGCAGAAGTGTATGCCGAAGTACCAGAATTTGTTCTTTCAGTAAAAAAAACAAACGATATTCAATCAGAGGATACTCTCTTATAAAATTCATGATATCTCTGAGAACGGGAAGTTGTGGAGATGATTTTAAAATGTTTGATTACAATATGCTAGGAGCACCGGCGACGCACCTGAGTAAAACACCCAAGCCAATTAGCTGTCGACGAGCACTGCCTCGAATATAATCAAGAAATGAAGTACGACGAGACAAGTATCGTGGTGAAAACGCCAAGTTTATGAGACGGCTTAATTAAGGAGTCCGTTGAAATAAAGATGTCGGAAAACCTAATATAAAGGGACGGATGTTTCAATTCAAATAACGCATGGGTTCCGTCGTCCAGTTTATTGGAGTCTCGCCGGCCACCACATCGACCAGAGTAACCGAAGGCTGGGAGCACACCTGTTTGCGGAGCCCTAAGAAACAAAAGGCGTCAAAGGGATAGGGAGCGTTGGTAATCGAACTCTGCTAGAATAGAGGCGAGTCACCAACAGTAATTCGCAGCCAAGTTTGAGTCCAGCCAGCGAGTAAACGTAACAACAAAATTCGCCACACCTGAAGGAGCCGGACGTGTAGGTCGTCGAAATATTATGCATAAAATTGAAACAGTAATTCGGGAGAACACTCGGAATCACCCCATTAATTATACCTTACACAAAACTTCCACAGTGTAACTACCATCCTCACGTCACCTGGGGTGCCAGACGATAGTAAGATATTACGATGTCGAATTATTTTGCAATATTGACGACGTCAAAGGTGTGAACACTCAAGAGGTGATTAAAACTCACGTTCCTTTTCTGATAAAAATCTTCAGTAACTAGTTCTCAAGACAGTTCATTTGAATAAGCTTGATTAATAGGGTCATGTGACAGCACATCTCAATTTAATGAGAGCACAGATGTCAGTTGCGTCAGCAGAGTATCGACGTGAGGAACTGAGTAAACCTAGGTGAATTAGCTTGCTCCTGTGCCTCTGCTTTGCATCTGCGTTCCACAACAAAACGCTAACGCATAGACTGTTTGCAAGACCCGTCCCAAAGCCTCACTGGCTAATATAGTCCCCTCCAACATTAATTCTGTGCTGATCCAAAATCAAAGGCTATGATATTGTACGCTAATTAACTAATAAGGTAGAATACTCGTTTGAGAAAACGTTACTCTGTGATCTAAGTGCTGGGCACTGACCGCATCATAGAAAATATCTCCTAGTTTTACAAATATTTCGCATTATCCTTGATGTGGTATAAATATTTAATAATAACGCTTTGCAAATAACAGGACCGTAGGAACTTCTGACTTGATTCATATTGACAGGTAATGTGGGGCACGATAAGGACTTACGTATATTTAAACAAGGAGACGCAACTCGAAACAACTCTAAACCGCTTTCGATACTATCGTGTTTCTAAATGTAGGCTTACATATACACGGTGAAGAAAAGATGCCGGTCGGCATGCGATTCCTCATCCCAGTTTAAGACAAAAGCGTATCTAGCAATAGGTTTAATAGCAATGCGAGTTAAAAGAACAGGTAACATGAACTCAGCGCACTGCCGGAACTACCCTATTAACTCAGTGAGAACAGGAAATGCCGTGGGGAATAGATATGCCGACTCGTCAATTTTCGAGTCGCTTTCGCACCAAACTTTTTTCAGTTAATACATCAAACTGTATCCAATTTACAGCTTGATAGTGCAGTATCTTGTGTATTTCTTTCTGTTTCTGTTACCTTTATTTAAACATTAACACGTAGCGCAAACTTTTTACAGACGTAAATGACCACTTTGCTTCGTCCATGATGCAAATCAAGCCACAGTAAAATCGTATATACACAATTAGGTACAAAAACACAGCAGGTAGACTATATACTATATTGCACATCATGCTACGTGCAATAACTCCAGTTTTTACGTTTGACGTTCAGCCTAATCTTCACAGAGCCAGTACGTACACGTACTTGCAACGTTCGCTTTAGAACTTCAAAGCAACCACCTTAACCACCTTGCATTTGCTATCACTTCCCCTTCTCGCTGGATCGTACTTCGCTAGACCCTACGCAACACACCTGCATCCACCATTGCCGAAACGCCATGTAAGCGAGCTCTTAGGTCTTGTGCATCCTTGGGTGGAGTACTATAAACTTGTTCTTTTAAGCGTCCCCACAAAAAAAAGTCTTGTGGATTCAGGTCCAGAACGTGGAGGCCAGAACATTGGACCTCCACGACCAATCCATTTCCCCGGAAAGGCTTCATATAAATAGTTACGCATATTCATTCCAGATTGTGGTGGTGTGCCATAATGCTGAAACCATAGCTGTAGCTGAACACCAAGTGGAACGTTTACCAAAGCGTCAGGCGAAGTATTGCTGCCACAGGAGCCTTTTCAACTTGTCCGGCAATAGGTAAGGGTCCAAAAGCATTCCTCGCACGATTGCAACCAATGCCAAACAGTGCCTGAAAACCACGCTCACGGGTGACATGCGGGTTACGATCCCACCAATAATGACTGTTGCGGAGGTTGAAAATACCTTCATGAGTGGAGCTAATTCGTCAGTCCGTATCACATTGTGCAGTCATCTGGCTGCTGGTGTTGAGTTAACGTGTAATGATGTGGATGTAGTTCTTCTACATGCAACAGCAGATCTCTGGAACAGCCTGGAAATATTAGGAGTATTTCGCCGTGTTGATTGGTGAACGATTCAGGAATCACGTCCTCTGTTGGCGGCGTACGTCTAGTCCTTGGACGACCTCAGCCCATTACTTGTGGACGAAGATTGCCCGTTTCCCCAAGGCATTGCTCCAGGTGACGAAATACATTCTTATAAGGATAGAGCCTCTGAGGGTACCGTGCAGCATACGCACGCTCAGCAGCAGCAGCTTGGTTACGGGATGCACCCAGCACCAAAAGCGTACCGACATATTCATCGTTTCTGTACTCCATCGGGAAGCCGCCCTACATGAAGTTGACGGGACCAGTTACGGTTCTGCTCTGCGTGATTAGTAGACACATACATGCAGCTTCATGGATCCCACTGCCATATGACAAAATCATGTCCCATTAGAAATGACGAGAACTAGGGAACGGACGTCTGAAAAACAAGAAAAGAGGCTTGACGAGGATTCGAACGATAGCTCTGTGGAGCGTATAGGTTTGTTGTCCCAGCAGTCTACTCAGTGAGGTACAACAGCTAGTGCAATAGTGCAGGGTGGTACACGTTCCTCTGTAGACTCCGATTCGCTTCACGATGTGAGTGTTGCCAGCTCCTCGTTTTCATACATGCATTTTCGAAAGGCACGCAGTCTGTCTTGAATCTGGATGAGGAATCGCCTGGAGGCCTCCAAGTGCGGCGTTTTTACTTCACCCTGTATACCTTTAATGCTCTCTAGTATACAAGGAATCCGCAGTCGTGAGAGTATCGCGTCTTGCTGCCTCTTCTGATTTTAATCTCCAAATTCTAACTAGGTGAAACATTTGCACACTGCGCGACATACTGTCACTGGCTCATTTAGACCAGGATGCACGCAAATACAAAAACATTACGATAAGATCTTCAAAGTCTGGAAAACTCACAACAGCATTATAGCAGAATTTTCTAACCGATGTACTGAAGCCAGACGTGAGAGAAGACCAATGCCTTTTGCTCCTCAATTTCTGATGAGGGCAAACGAACCACAGTTGACGCGACGAAACTTTTCGAGATGATGATGATCTACGAAGGTGCAGTATTAAAGTAATTCCTCCGAAATGTAATCTGCCGGTCCAGCCTTGCGACGTTTATTTTTACAGGCAGGTGGAGAAATAAAACGACTTCAAAATTGAGCGTACATTACCGATCAGAATAGACAGATAACTTCTAGAGAAAATTGCGTAAAAACTCGATCATTTGTACACAGTCATTTGTCTGCACCAATATTTAGTGATATGCTTCGATATGCGCAGTACGCAGCGAAACTGTGTGGTGACAGAAAGCCGTTTACGAACGTAAACCATGTTTGTTTTGTAATAGACCTTTTTTTTGGGTCGTCAGTCTTTTGACTGGTTTGATGCGGCCCGCCACGTATTCCTCTCCCGTGCCAATATCTTCATCTCCGAGTAGCACTTACAACCTACGTCCTCAATTATTATTTGCTGGGTGTATTCCAATCTCTGCCTTCCTCTACAGTTTTTGCCCTCTACAGCTCCCTCTAGTACCATGGAAGTCACTCCCTGATGTCTTAACAGATGTCGTATCATACTGTCCCTTCTCCTTGTCAGTGTTTTCCACATATCCCTTTCCTCTGCGATTCTGCGCAGAACCTCTTCATTCCTTACCTTAACAGTCCACCTAATTTTCAACATTCGGCTGTAGCACCACTTCTCAAATGCTAATATTCTCTCCTGTTCACGTTTTCCCACAGTCCATGTTTCATAATTATACAATGCTGTGCTCAAAACGTACATTCTTAGAAATTTATTCCTCAAATTAAGGCCTATGTTTGATACCAGTAGACTTCTCTTGGCCAGGAATGCCCGTTTCGCCAGTGCTAGTCTGCTTTTGATGTCCTCCTTACTCCGTCCGTCCTTGGTTATTTCGCTGCCTAGGTAGCAGAATTCCTTAACTTCTACTTCGTCAGCATCAGTCCTGATGATACGTTTCTCGCTGCTCTCATTTCTGTTACTTGTCTTTACTTTAGACTTCCTTCGATTTACTCTCAATCAATATTCTGTACTCTTTAGATTGTTCATTGCATTCAGCAGATTCTGTGATTGTCCTTGACTTTCTCTCATATTAGCAATGTCATCAGCGAATAGTGTCATTGATATTCTTTCACCTTAAATTTTAATTCCGCTCATGAACCTAAAAAATAGATGTATTGACAGAAAACAGTGCATATGCAAACATTTGGCGCTTATCGCAGATGCTGTATGTCGCAAAAATTGTTTTTCATGATTCTACCATTGGTATCATCCTGGTACGTGCAGGCTCCACAGGTTGCGCATTATACTTGCCATAAATGTAGGCACAATAATATAAATAAAAATTATTATACTTATTTGAGTAAATTTCTCGTGTATCCTAATTTATTTGAGAATTTCGTCTTTCTCTTTATATCATGTTGAAATACTAGTCATGACCAATACATCCTGTCAATCAGTGACGGGAAGTTCGTACAGTCCCCTTGTAAGACTATGTTTTATTTCCACATGTACGTCCACTCGTTGTTATAGCAGAACTACAGTGGCCATTTCAGTCACTGAAAACACAAATTAATAATTTTTTCTCGCAATCTTTTTTAATCATAGTATATGGTACTTTACAGTTTGGTAGAAATGATATTTTATTCATGTTCTAGACCCTCGCCTAGAAAAACTTAAATGAATTTGGAAGACTGTTATAATTCTATTATTAGATACGGGGAGTAAAATGGACATTCGTTATACAGACAATATTACTCTGAAGTATAAAAAGAGCAATAAAAGTTCGATATTACCTGTTTACTGAGTGTGCAGCCGTTTCCCTGCAGTGAACAACTCGCTCTATCCACTACACATCAGTGAGACATTCAGCAGGATTATTCGCATTCTCGAGGCCTGAAGTGCCCTTAAAACAGCGATCAATATAACGAGGACGCCACGGTGCTTCGGAAGAGGTCGTTTTCCGCGGAAGAACGTTAATGGCAAGTCCAGCCCTGGGGCAGAGGGCACAGCTCTACGTCCACCGCTGGAGTGTGCAGCCGTTATGGATTTTGCTGAAGTGGCCGTTAGAGAGGAATCCACCCACAGGCTATATACTCGCGAAATTTGTAAATTCCCGAACCGTCATGCACCAGTTTCGATCAAGGAAATGAGACCTGTAATTCGTTCTATAAGTGCTTCCAACTTCCGGACACTGAGTAGTTTCATTAGAAGAATGGAGTGTAACTGAAGTTACCAGCCGCAACTAGGCACTCCGTGAAGCGTTTCAGTGTCTCTTTGTCTACTTAACTCAACTTTTAGTATGATATACATCTTGTGTAAACTCTCTCTCTCTCTCTCTCTCTCTCTCTCTCTCTCTCTCTCTGCGATATGTTGCGTTATTCCAAAGGGAAGAGAACAAAATAACTTTGTGATTACGAATTTCTCTGGCACCTTGGAACAAAGATATGAGTATAATAAATCATAAACATTGATGTAAGTCCTTTTCAAACAACTATTAGTAAAGCACGTCAAACGCATAGCACTTGAGGGCATTTCTATTAAGGTTAGGCCAGATATCGTCCACTGCGAGCACTTGTCTTTCGACTAAAATGCCACACACCGCTGGACTACTAAATCGTAATAACGTGAAGAACATTTTAAACATACATTGCTGACATACATAACGTATGCATACTTCCTGTGTGTCTTCCATAATCTTATAATGACCTACACCCAAAACTGATTTTAAAAGAAACCAGAGAAAAATACGCACCGAAAAAAAGCAATACCCTCAAGAACTATGGTCAGTAGCACCTGGTTATAATATATGCATATTGAGGGGTTGTGGTGTTAGTGATTCATTTGTCAAGGTAGTCAGCGATCATATGGCGCTCAGAGGATTTGTCTCTGCACCTTCTGATTTGACTCTTCGGGCAGCATCTGTGCTGACTTCAAAGGTGGACAGGTTTTTGCAATATCCAGTCTA
This sequence comes from Schistocerca cancellata, assembly GCF_023864275.1. Classification (NCBI taxonomy): domain Eukaryota; kingdom Metazoa; phylum Arthropoda; class Insecta; order Orthoptera; family Acrididae; genus Schistocerca; species Schistocerca cancellata. Next base: position 652,099,016 of record NC_064627.1, read on the forward strand.
GGGTATACCCTGCCCGACCGACTAGGACATAGTCCTGTCGAACAGCTTCAGCATTTTGAGCTAGGTCGTGTTGTGGACCTATGGGGAGCTGGAAGGACATAGCGACAGACTGTTGCACATGTGGTAACAATGAATCGTTGGTGGTCACTACCGTCATCAGCGGTCAGTGGAACATTCCCGCACCCTTAGACCTGGTTCTGGACGACCGCCTAGGGCAGACGCACGTCAAGGTCGAAGCATTGTGCGAGCAGCGATGGCCGACCGAGCATCATCCAAGGACGAAATCTGGGCACATATTGTATCATTAGGGACCACTGGGAACCGTCTGTTTGCAGCAGGGTGAGATCATGTTATACCGTCAAGCATAGCTGGTATCATGAAAGAGTTGACTGATGAGTATAATGGTGCTTTGTTGTCTTCAGTGATGAGATTACGTTCTGTCAGTGTATGGCATAGGCCTGGTGAGCAACGCAGGACACATACACTACATGATCAAAAGTATTTGGACACCCCCAAAAACATACGTCTTTCATATTAGGTGCGTTGTGCTGCCACTTACTGCCAGTTACTCTGTATCAGCGACATCAGTAGTCATTAGACATCGAGAGAGACCAGAATGGGGCGCGCCACGAAACTCACGGACTTCAAATGTGGTCAGGTGATTGGGTGTCACTTGTGTCACACGTCTGGACGCGAGATTTCAACACTCCTAAACATCCCTGGGTGCACTGTTTCCGATGTGACAGTGAAGTGGAAACGTGAAGGGACACGTACAGCACAGGCCGACCTCGACTGTTGACTGACAGAGACCGCCGACAGTTGAAAAGGGTCGTAATGTGTGATAGGCAGACATCTATCCAGACCATCACACAGGAATTCCAAACTGTATCGCGATCCACTGCACTATGACAGTTCGGCGGGAGGTGAGGTAACTTGGATTTCATGGTCGAGCGGCTGCTCATAATCCAAACATCACTCCGGTAAATCCCTAACGACGCCTCGCTTGGTGTAAGGAGCGTAAACATTGGACGATTGAGCAGTGAAAAAACGTTGTTTGGAGTAACGAATCACGGTACACAATGTGGCGATCCGATGGCAGGGTGTGGGTATGGCGAATGCCCGGTGAACCTCATCCGCCAGCGTGTGTAGGGCCAACAGTAGAATTCGGAGGCGGTGGTGTTATGGTGTGGTCGTGTTTTTGATGGAGGGGGCTTGCAACCCTTGTTGTTTTGCGTGGCACTATCACGACACAGGCGTATACTGATGTTTTAAGCACCTTCTTGCTTCCCACTGTTGAAGAGCAATTCTGGGATGGCGACTGCATCTTTCAAAACGATCGAGTACCTGTTCATAATGCACGGCCTGTGGCGGAATGGTTATATGACAATAACATTCCTGTAATGGACTGGTCTGCACAGAGTCCTTGCCTGAATCCTAAAGAACACCTTCGGGATGTTTTGGAACGCCGACTTCGTGCCTCTCCTCAGTGCAGCACTCCGTGAAGAATGGGCTGCCGTTCCCCAAGAAACCTTCCAGCACCTGGCTGGAGGTATGTCTACGAGAGTGGAAGATGTCATCAAGGCTAAGATTGGGCCAACACCATATTGAATTCCAGCATTACCGATTTGGGGGGGGGGGGGGGGGAGGGACGAACTTGTAAGTCATTTTCAACCACGTATCCGGACACTTTTGATCATATAGTAAAGGTCTCATCCCAGGCTTCACGGTATGGGAAGCCGTCAATTACAACTTCCGGACACATTTGATGTTTCTGCCGGCTAAAGCAACCAGGGCCCACTGCATTTCACAAACGGTTAGCCCTCTGGAACTGCCTTTTCCTCTATAAGAATATGATGTGCTTTTTCTGTAGGACAAACTACATCCACATTCGGTTGGTACGACGCAACGTTTTCTTTGTGGTATACAATAACTGCCCTGGCCAGAAATATCACAACATCTGGCGCCAATTGAATACGTATTGGACATGGTGAACCGGAAGTTTCTCGCTCTCCGGGGCTTGCAAGAGCCATTGCGGAATTTCAACAAAAGGTGCAAGATGCTTGGGACAATCTATCGCAGGACGCCATTCGGCACCTTTATGCATGAGAGAGTACACACCTACGTTGCCGCCACAGAGGGTTACACTGTGTATTGATGCGGCTGTTTGGGTAACCTTTACTGAGTTTGTGTGTTTCATTTGGTAAGAATTTGTTATCATATATTCCTGCGATAATGAACTAACCGTCACCTCACGCCTCAGTGAAATTATCTTGTCGCTGAGGTTGGTACCTTTTTTTCCAGCAGTTTATAAAAATTACATTCTTCAGTCAATATAACACTAAAGCCGTCCTCCGACCTTCTACAAAACCGCCAGATCGTTTCCTCACTGTGGGATATTAAGAGGTGACGGCTGAGAAAGAATTAAACATAATAGTTTAACGTCACGTCGGTAACGAGGTCGAGAAGGAGCACAAGTTAGGATAGAAGTAGGAAATCGCTAAGCTCTTTTTAAAAAGAAACGTCCCGGAACTTTTCTGAGACAATTTAGGGAAACCAGAGTGAACTAACTTCGTGGTGATCGGTCGAGGATTTGAACAGCATTCTCCTGAATACGAACTCAGTATCTTACCGCTGCGCCACCGTTCTCGGCGAATAACGAATGGTTGTGGAAAAATGTTCATGCGCGGAAGGACACTGATGAGCAAGAACCCCACCAACCTTTGAAAGGAAATGCGAATTCAGCGGTAGGGCAGCACTGACAAGAAACCTCTTGAGTGCGATGTGGCAAAGGTCCACACATAATGTCTGCCATGCACCTACCTTAATGACTGCTAATGATAACAGAGGGCAAGACTGGAGGTATCCGATGGTGAGCACAGTATGAGGTTACGGAACGTAGTGGAACCGCTTAGTCGACGAGTAACTCACAACAGTGCTACAGTGCTGGTGGTGAAGATGCAAAGCAGAGCAATGGCAACGATACACAAAGCAAACGTTGCGTTATATCTACAACAGTTGCCTAAGTTCACATTTCGTCAGAAAGGATCCCAAGAAATTTCTCTGAGTGAGAAAGTGGCAAATGTGGTGTCGTAAACGCTCAACTGTGCGGACAATGTACATGAGGAGTACAACGATGACGATACGTGCTTAACAAGTGACAGTGATACTAAAGCAAGTGTAGAGCAATGTAGTTCATCATTCTTGTCGGACAGGGAGCCACAAATGCTGCCTCCAGTGAAACGTTCTAAGGATAATCGTTGTCCAGGGAGCGGGCGTTAAACATAATTTCGTACGTGGAAGATCCTCTGCAGACAAGTGGAAAACGATTATGAACAGATTTCTAATAAGTACGCTGCAATATAAGAGTGTAGTGCATAATAAAAACTACGGATATTCCAGGGAAGGTAAGGAACACTTGTTATAAAAACTGATGTTTGCGCCTTTCAAGGATGCTCGATACAATTTGCAGAATGTGAATGATAGTGACCTGCTACGTCATGCACATCAAATTACACGAGACACATTTTACAGTGATTTCAAGGGAAGCAGTGGATGGTTGCATAACTTCAAACAGTGCAGCAGAATTATAAGAGGGAAGATAACGAATTGCAAACTTGAAGATGCACAGGAAACTGCGGAATCGTCCCGAAATTTGTAGAAATAAACTCATCGTTCAGTATGGAATTTGTTTTCAACTCCTACTAAACGGGATTTGAAAAGGTTCATATGGGTCTGAGCACTATGGGACTTAACATAACATCTGAGGTCATCAGTCCCCTAGAACTTAGAACTATTTAAAACTAACTAACCTAAGGACATTCCACACATCCATGCCCGAAGCAGGATTCGAACCTGCGACCGGAGCGGTCGCGCGGTTCCAGACTGAAGCGCCTAGAGTCGCTCGGCCACACCGGTTGGCGTTTGAAGAGGAAATGCAAACGAAAAGAACTGGAAATTAAGGGTACCAAGAGAGTTGTATCAAGAGCAACTAACATCAGTGCCTTAACGCATTCGTATACAATTATGCCTACTGTTAATCTGGATGGTAAGTTTAATGTCCTGCGAGAAGTTGGAGGTGCTCTTCCCTCTACGATTCTTTCTCGTGTGCGTGTACTAGGTCACTAGGGAATACCTACGTAATAGCAAGCAAGAGCGGGACAATGGGCGTAAGAGAACTGCAACTACGGTATGAGCACTGCTTTTGGCCAATAGGTGGTCATAATAACTTGCTTTTGCTTGATTCCTGGTCCGCGTATAAAAACCATACTCCTTTAGACCAAATTATCACTCCAGAAAGTGCTTGGTACTACAATTAATAAAGTCCGGAATCACAGCACAAAATTCAGGCTCTAGACGTTTGTTTCTTTCGTGCCTATAAAACATACTATCACACAACCTGCAGCTACGCCTTAAAGTGTTGCCAGTTTCACGATAAGCTCCATGACAGACTCGCATTCGCTTGCTTGCCATCACATTATATCAGTTCTCATCATGCTGTTACATCAATATGATTCTATATGCATTCCTTAAGAGTGGCTACCTAGCTGAACGTCCTGCACTGTTTGAAACTCCCGAGGAGTTCTCCTTCTATCTTGGTGCGAACCGTTGTTATCACTGTGGCACGCCATTTTTCATTAGATGTTGTAAGATGTATACTTTGCCGGCGATGGGCGAGACATGGCAGAGTCTCTGACCAGAGAGTAGTATGTAGTTAGTTGCTGCTTGTCGCTAGTCGGCGCGAGTCAGTAGTAGTCGTCAGTCCGTGCTAGTCTGCAGTAGTGAACAGGAGTCTGCGCTTGTCTGCGCGAGTCAACAGTAGTCTGGAGCAGTCTGGTGGAGTCGGCATGTGTAACCTCCCCACAAAAATAATTTTAAAAATTGAAAAATGAAAATGAAAATGAGCCAAGTGTAACCTCCCCACAAAAAATATAAAAATGAAAATGAACCTTGAGTAATCTCGCCACAAAAAATAATAATTAAATGAATTTTTCTAATATTGTAACCTCTGAACAAAATTGGCTCCCATTTATAGTCCGTGTGCAGAAATGCATTCACATTTAATGTTCCCACAAAATTCTTTTCTCATTTAATGTCAAGTTCGAAACAGAAAAATTCCTAAACACCAAAATAATAAAAAAGTTTAGTAACCTGATAAATTTTATGAGGACAGCAGCGCTGGCCTTCGGCCCTGTATTCTGAATAAAAAAGCAAAAATTCTTACCTCAATAAAAACTGCAATTATATCTGCTCTTAATTAGATATTTTTCGACACAGCTTCGTGCAATGCTGGCGTATATTTTTTTTTTTATTCTTGGAAGGAATGATCATGCATTGGAAATATTCTTTAAATTGAAATGAATGCTTTTCTTTAAAAGAGTTACTTTATATTATAAAAATTATTATTGGGGCATTTTTTGGAACAAATTAAATTACAACTAACATACAATATTAAATATGCGCAAGGCTGCTTCTTTACCTTCTACAACAATACTCATCCTCCAGAGTCCTGACCAGAGTACCGAGCAGAGCACACAGCCGACACATGCCGACTCCACCAGACTGCTCCAGACTACTGTCGACTCGTGCAGACAAGCGCAGACTCCTGTTCACTACTGCAGACTAGCACGGACTGACGACTACTACTGACTCGCACCGACTAGCGACAAGCAACAACTAACTACATACTACTCTCTGGTCAGAGACTCTGCCATGTCTCTCCCATCACCGGCAAAGCATACATCTTACAATATTCGTGGTGCAAATTAATAGTTTGTTCTGTCCTCCATAGCTGAATGGTCAGCGCGGCAGAATGCCAGGCGAGGATTTTCTCCGCTCGGGGACTGGGTGTTGTGTTGTCTTCATATCATCATCATCGACATGCAAGTCGACGAAGTGGCGTCAACTAAAAGACTTGCACCAGGCGACCGGTCTACCCAACGGCCCTAGGCACAAGACATTTCATTTCATGGTTTTCTCTGAACATTTCTTGAATTCGACGATGTCCAACTTGAGAAGTGTAATACATATATCCAGACAAGGTTGATTTCTGAACCTCCCGGACACTCATTTTGTGTCACGTTCCTGACGCACATGGCGACTCATTAGCACTTAATATTTGTCCTGTCATAATTGTTAACACAACACTTTTAAATGAGCATTACTAAAGATTGAACTTGCGACCTCGCCCAAAAAATGTTCTTTGTAAGACTATTGTCCCAGGGTGCAGGCTGTAATGACATATAATGTTGTTAGCTTTCCCGACGATTTGTTGTCATTCTGTAGAATCGGGTGTACTGCCTGCGTTGCGCGTCTTCCCAACACGATCTTTCATTGTCGTAACTCGGTGTCTTCTTCAGGTGTTTTCTGAGGCTGAGGAAACATCTGATAAAGACGCCATGTTACGACGTCGAAATATCTTGTTGGGAAGACGCGGAACACAGGCAGTACACCCGATTTCGCATTATGATACAAGAACAAACTCGTACGTGTGTTGGACATGCAATATGACATATTCAGAATGAGAGAACTGGAAGCTGCCGAGGTCTGTGCGAGTGAGTCTAATACCAACAGAGGTGACGGCTAGGGACTTCAGAGTTCGTGGCTCCCATATATCGAGGAAGTAACCTGTCACCTGCGGATCACAAGCAAGACTCTTGATGTCATTCGGGAGCACATTCAGGATAAAGTGTTTGTTTGTGACGTATTTTGTAATATTCTTTACACCACCTGGTAATAGTGTCTAATCAGTTCCGGCGGCCTACCACTGTGATCATGAGGAATTTTGAATTCTTCTTCAGAACAAGCAATAAGGGACACACTTTTATACGACGGACGTTCAATAAGTTCAAAAGTTCAAATGGTTCAAATGGCTCTGAGCACTATGCGACTTAACTTCTGAGGTCATCAGTCGCCTAGAACTTAAAACTAATTAAACCTAACTAACCTAAGGACATCACACACATCCATGCCCGAGGCAGGATTCGAACCCGCGACCGTAGCGGTCGCCCGGCTCCAGACTGTAGCGCCTAGAACCGCACAGCCACTACGGCCGGCCGTTCAATAAGTAATGCAGCATTTTTTTCTCTTGCAGTTTCTGGTGAAAAAATGCAAAATTTGTTGTGAGACGTCATGGAATATTCCTGCTTCAGCCCCTATAATTTCATCAAGCTCTAATTGTTGGCGACGCTGTACGTAGCCTTCAAATGGGCGTCTGCGACGGTGGTGCGGCCCAAGCAGAGAGCTGTCAATGAGTTTCTTTTGTCGGAAAACCAGAGCATCGTCAATATTCATAGGCGCTTGCAGAATGCATCTAGAAGCCTGGAAGTGAAAAAAAAAGCAAGGTGAGGCGTTGGGCGAGGCGTCTTCATCATCGCAATAAGGTCGCGCAAACCTGTCTTACCTCCCGCGTGCAGGCCGGCCACACATAGCTGACTCCTGCAATATTGTAACTTGCGGACATTCTCATTCGAGGTGATCGACGAATCACAGTCAACCACCTCGATCCTCAACTGGAGGTCTCTGCTGTTAGTGATGCCAGCGTCGTCCACCAGTTGCGGTTCTCAAAGGTGTGTGGCCGATGGGTTCCTTGCCGCTTGCCAGAACACCGGAAACAGCAACGAAGGACCAACTGTGCGGAATTGCCTGCGCGTTACGTGCTGATCGTGACAGTTTTTTGTCGAACATCGTCACAGGCGATAAAACACGGGTTCTTCACTTAGATCCGGCAACAAAACGCCAATCCGTGGAGCGGCGCCACACCGCCTCTCCTCTGAAGAAGAGCTTCAAAGGCGCAGCCTCAGCCGGTAAAGTCATGGCAACGGTCTTCTGGGATACTGAAGAGCTTACTCTGTTTGATGTCCTCCCTCATCGAGCAACGACCAACTCAGGAAATTGAAGAAATGACTTCAACGTGTTTGTTACCCCAAAAATCCTTCTCCATGACAACACAAGGCCCCACAAAAGTCAGCACACTCGAGAGATGCTCACATAACTTCATTGGACTGTTCTTCCTCATCTGCCCTACTGCGCGGATCGACTTGCACCAGGTTGGCTCAATGAAGGAGGCACTCCGTGCGAAGCAGTACGTTGATGGTCGGGAGGTAATTGATGCAGCAAGATCTTGGCTCCGACGTCGACCAGTAGGGTGATACCATGTGAGTATCCAGGCCCTCCCATTGAGAAGGTGTAAGGACGTCGCACTGAAGGGAGATTACTTTGAAAAATACGGTTTTCTATCTAAAAAAAAATGGTTCAAATGGCTCCGAGCACTATGGGACTTAACATCTTAGGTCATCAGTCCCCTAGAACTTAGAAATAATTAAACCTAACTAACCTAAGGACATCACACACATCCATGCCCGAGGCAGGATTCGAACCTGAGACCGTAGCAGTCCCGCGGTTCCGGACTGCAGCGCCTAGAACCGCATGGCCACCGCGGCCGGCTTTCTATCTAAAAGATTGGGAATAATATGGCGTATTGCAATCCTGAATAAAACCAACCTCCTTTCTGAAAAAATGCATTAATTATTGAATGACCCTCGTATGTGGGCATACCACTGGCTTTCGACAGTTTTCATACACCTACGGATACAGGAAGACTTGTGAAATGTATGTCAGCACAGCGAGTTTTCGCAGGAAGTATATATAAAAGGAAAGTGAGGCTGCCTGATCATGCATAACGTTTTACTTTCAACAGAAAAAAATTTGCTGTTGAGATGCTCTGAAAATCTTAGGTTTTAATTTCGTAATTTCTCACAAAATGATTACAGAATCGTTCTGCCTTTATGGCACATTTCCAAAAGCCTCGGTCTAGCAGGAGCTTTATGGGAAAAAAACATATACAGTACATGCGAGATTTGTCCTTCAGAAAAAAAGTTCCGATCGGCCGCGAAATGGACATCACAGTGAAAACCCGATGAAGCTTTGCACAGATGTGTTGGGTAGTGCCCCCAGTATTACCGTCGATCGCATCAAGACGCTCTTTTCAGTTGTGAGCTCACTGTGAGCGAGTAAAGGTGTCTAGAACAACGATGTGTGCCGCCAAGTAGGAGGGCCCACTGAGAGGCTTCGCCTTAATGAATGCAGCCCACCTAACACAACTGCCACGCGCTTCCTTCTTCTTGGCAATTCTCAGCCGCACTCTGCAGGGTCAGTGAAGACGCTCCTGCAGCCTTTTCGGTGGCAAGTGTTTGATCACCCACAACACAGCCCTAATTGGCTCGTCCTGAGTATCATCTCTGTTAACACGAAACGCTGGATACGAAGACAACACTTGGGCGCAGGCTACGCGCTATAGAACAGCGTAGAGAAGTATCGGAAAGCACAGGCGGCTGCCTTCTGTGACGATGGTGTTGGAAATTTGGTACAACGCTCCGACAAATGTTTAAGTCAGAGCGGCGACTATGTAGAGAAGTATCTGGAAAGTGTCGCTAACTCTTGCAAATAAAATGTTTCTGATTTGCACTGTGGTTTCTGTTTAGCGACCGATCGGAGCTTACTTTCTGGACAACTCTCGTATGCTGGCCACTGTGGCCGAGCGGTTCTAGGCGCTTCAGTCCTGCTACGGTCGCAGGTTCGAAATGGTTCAAATGGCTCTGAGCACTATGGGACTTAACATCTGAGGTCATCAGTCCCTAGAGCATAGAACTACTTAAACCTAACTAACATAAGGACATCACACACATCCATGCCCGAGGCAGGATTCGAACCTGTCGCGGTTCCGCGGTTCCAGACAGAAGCGCAGGATCGAATCCTCGGGCATGGATGTGTGTGATGTCCTTAGGTTATTTAGGTTTAAGTAGTTCTAAGGCTAGGGGACTGATCACCTCAGATGTTAAGCCCCATAGTGCCTAGAGCTATTTTGAATCAACCCCCGTATATAGGCTACGTCTAGGAAATTTGCGATCGCAGCTTTTAGTCAATGTTACTCGCGTTTCATTTGTATAAGAGTAATCGTTTAACGCCGTTTTTGCGGTAACTGTATCATTCGATCGACATCGCCTCTTCCATATTGTTTCAGAGATGTATTTTATTCAGTGAGTCAGCTTCTATTTGAATGGACCCCACAACACGGGCGAGAAAAAATGTTGGGACGTAGGTCACTCGCCATTCTTTCATCCTGTGCACCAGCGAGTGAACTACAGTGGACGCTACACCATCTCGCGTCCACAGGGTATGAACATGGTGCGACCCACCGAAAACAAGTGTCACACAGTCAACTGCTTTGCAATATATTTCTGTTTGTGTTTGAATTAAGCCATTAGACCTCGTGACATGCTTCAAAATCATAATCGACGAGCAGTCGCCCAGTAAACAGACTCAAAGGAGGGGTGCTTCACTAGGCTGCACCAGACTGCCTAGTCATCTCGCTGCATCGTGCGTCAACCTGAGGCGTTCAGGCAAGATTGTCGAAGAGTGTTGAAATTATGCAGGGAATTTTCTGAATGACGACGGTCTGAGACCATGGCCATAGCTGGACTGAAATATTCTTTCATTGTACAGTACCGAACAAAACCCGGCGTTGCCCAGGTATTTATTCATAGCTGTACTTCCACGCCCGTACCAAGCAGCGTCTGGCTTTATGGTTAATTTTTATGACGTCATATCTCCTGAACTATGATAGGTAGGTGGTTCTTACCCCCACAACGGTTGTTGCCTGACTGTAACGTACAGTCGTGGACAAAACGAGTGAGACCCCTCGCCTTTTCGTTATGCTGATCCGCACAGCTTTAAAGTCTGCTACACAGCATAACAGGCAAGGCGACGAAGTCCTACCAACGTACTATCCACAGGCGTGAAATTGAAAAACTATCCGAACTTTGTCAGACTGTTTTCAATCATGTGTAAGACTTTATTAATGCTGATTAGTGTGTTAAACACAACACATAAACATAAGACATAAATGAAAGAAGAAACACTAATTAGTATGAACTGTACTAATGAAAATGAATTTCAGCTTATCGAGATATCATAACTGTTTTAGTAAGACAAAGTACCACAGATCGTTACGAATTAGCAAAATATTATGCGCATTCCGCCACGGAACGGTCTGTGTCAACTTTCAGACCAGTCATACGGGATTTCCGTTGTTGGCATACCATGAAACTGTGCAAACTTAGCAATGGGTGAAGATTCAAATCGAAATTCAGTTAAAAATCACTCAATGCCACACTTAAGTCAGTTCAGTTATAGACAGAAGCGGAAAAAGTAGGCAGTAACGAGAATGAAATTCTACAAGAGTTTCATATTGACGTCCACAGGGCACAAGTACAGAAGAAAGGTAGCAGTAAAACGTATTGGGGGAGCGAGAATTTCTTAAAATTGCTTTACTGATAGTCTATCTGCCTCCGTCGGGATTAGAACCGAAAACAAATTAGACCTCCCTTGCAGTAGCAAACACCTTTCGCAACGCTAGCAGACAACCCAGGCAAACAGTCCTCTATTATTACCCCAGACATGAATAAGCCGGCAATTTCTCAATGAAAATGGTAAAATAATCTGCAGTTTCTGTTCCATAGAGCTTTCTGGACTCAAAAACACGAATTTTCTACCTTAATGTCAACGTTTATGTGACAATCATTCGGGATTTTTATCGAATAACAAAATACTCTTATTAGCGGGTAAATTTAGTAGGATAATTCTGCACTACCCCAGGAAATAAACGACGACATAGCTGCCAAACGTATTCTACAATGTTTCGAATTCTCCATGAGACTCGCCACAGCCAGAAAACGTTCATTAGCCGAAGTGTTTCTTAAGCTAACTAGTAATGGGAATGCTCACACTTCCAAAACGCGGTGGCATTTATACTGGGATCTGAATTACCACGTGTATAGGCAAATTGATTTTATTTGCATTCCTGTAAACGTGATTTGGATCGAAAGCGTAGCTACGATTAATATGCTGATGTTTCGACTGCAACTAGAACATTTAGAATAAATAGTAGGGGGAATTATTTATACGTCCCTCACCTTCAGTAACTGCATCGGTAAAAATGGAACCCTACTCGTCTCACTTTCTTGACCGTCTATCTGTCTACCCAACCCTTAAAACCCGTTTACCCCGAGTACGGGTGGACATAATAAGCACTTCCTGTGGTATACGGTCCCTTGGCGGTGTAAAAAAATGAGCTTCTATGTCAACGTAATTTAAAAATAACGCCGTTTATGTAAAGAAAATTTACGCGAAAGGTCAAAACGTGGCTCTAAGAACTATACGACCAAACTGCTTAGGTCATCAGTCCCCTTTACCTAGAACTACTTAACCCTACCTAACCTAAGGACATCACAAACATCCATGCCCGAGGTAGGATTCGAACTGATGGCGCAAGCAGCTGCGCGGTCCGCGATATGACGCCGTTGAACACACGGCTAACCCGCGCCGGCAAACTGTTAATATCATCAGGTGTTGCTAAAAAGTTATTCACATCTGGTGAATGATTTTCTGCGCAATTCATTTAAGACAGAATAACTAAAATATATTCGATGTTACGGAAAAGGTAGGACGCCTAATTCATTTCCCCTTGTCTTAATTTATAATGTTAGATTCGCAGCATACGTACTACCCATAACCACATTTTAGCGCCAAGTCATAGTCACAGATATGCGAATACAACACATTGGCTTGTATTTGAGGTATTTCGTTTAACACGAAGTGGTGGTAGACGATGCTGTGGGGTCTTCGAAGCGCGAGCTTCGCCACTGCTATCTCAGCACATCAGCTGAGCGAACGTTTTCTTCCTGCTGCTAGTCTAATGGACAATGGCAACACCGTAGTATACCTTTGACAACTATGTGACCATCGATTTACGTTCCTGAATGGTTCATAATTATGTTAGTAAATCCACTCGATATTTTTATGTCCTTTAAATTACATTTGCTACATGATTCGCACTGAAGACATAGGAAGTGTATGTTATTTGGTCCAGGAAGCACGTTCCAACAGAAATTGTTGCATACATCGACATTTATGTTGCGAATTAGTCGTCTTATCCATCACATGGACAACGACGATGCTCTGTTTTGCTATAGTTGTTTCATAGCTTAGTGGTATTGCGTGTTTGTGGCGTTGCCAGTTTACATACTGCACATGTAACACACAATAAAAGCGTTGGATACCTACAATGATCAGTCTACGTGAAAAACGTTTGTTGTCATTGTACTTTATGTAACTTGCTCTTCGACTTCCAATTTGACAATCTGTGGAAAAATCTTTTACGTTGCTAGTCCTAGTTTCAAACATTGTCTGACTGAGAAAACGTAGGCATGGAGTCAGTGAAAGCAATTATTTGCAATTATAGCAAACTTTTGAATCCACTGGACACTTGAATTCTCTGTATTGATTCTGAGAGTTTTGTTATTTCTCTTGTTATTTACTGTGTCAGTGTCATCAATGAGAATAAAATTAAAGGCAGTGGGATTAGGTTCCTGAGCTATATACTGTATATTAATATTCTGTGCTGCTACGCAAATTTTAAAGGTTATATTCTTTACGTAAAACAGAGTATCTGTTACAGTCCTAGGATCGACGATAAAATTCAAAAATACAATTACAGAATAGTGGCATATCGATTATGGCTTCTCACCATCAACAATAGTTGTTACCCATAGTTTTGTATTTGCTATTTGACCGTCGTCACCCTTTAGAGACCAACCTGATCTTTCCACAATCCCATTTTTGACTTGCTTCATAGTATGTCCTATAACTACAGATTTGTTGAAAATATTGTCTGTTAAATATGCTATTCCACAAATCAAAAACTTTCAGTTATTCTTTATATCTTGAAACTTACTACCGTTAACTTTAACTGAAGAAAAGATACATAATAATAAAATGAAATCATAGATTAGAATCTCAAAGCATACTGTGAATGGTTAAAATGAAATGACCTAAAAATCATCTTGTCTAAAACACGTTAATGTTCCAGAGAACTTCGGCACCTCTCAAAATTTTTTACACCTCTGATGTTTAGCCACATGTGGACAAATAGTGGGTCTCATGAAGCAGCACTCTTTAGCCGTCATAAAATAAAGCCTCAAAAATCAGTAAATAAAACTATTTTTCTACTGTTGCTCCGAATTGCATATACCAACCGCCCTCTGCTTCAACAACGACTCAAAGTCTATTGGGTATTTGATTTTTCTCTTCTTTTTCGAGCCTCCTTACCTCCCCTTCTCGCCCAATCTTCACTCTCCAATTACACCCTCATCGGCGAGCTTCTCCTCAATATTTTTCATTTGTGCTGAATTGCTTTCTACCCTTCTTGCATATAGACGTGAGTCATGTATTTTTTAAAGACTGCATGAATACATAACGTATTTCTTCTCTTAGCAAATTTAATATTACGTATCTTGTTGTGAATTAATTCGTTTGTCCAGATTCCACTTACTGCGTTTCCTTAAAATTATATAAAATATACATCTCTAAAAAAAATAACTTGAAACATCTATTGCAGATGATTGGTTAATGGCTGAAAAAAGAAACCTCTGCTGATGCTGCTTAGCATTGCGTATAGCCTCCTTCGGCTTCCACAACGCCTCGAAGTCCGTTGGTCATTGAGCCAACAACTCTAGCCACATAACTAGGAGATTCAAGTAACTCATTCCAGGCGTCATGAATCACATCAGAAAGCTGTAGGCGAGTCGATGGTGGCTGTCCCTTTCCCCGTATTATTCTGACCATTTCTGCCCAAATATTCTCAATAGGATTCATGTCAGCTCCTTTAGGTGGTCATTCCATTACAGTAATATTACTATGGTCGTCAAACCACCTCTTAACCACACGTGCCATATGAATAGACGAGCGATCTTGTTGGAACATGATCTGACCATCGCCAAATCTTGCTGTCACAGAAGGCAACATCACGTTCTCTTCCTTCCACTTCCCGCAGTAACCCACACCCTTCGGCCGATATCCATGCCCATACCGTTACCGACTCCCTGCCACTCCTTCGGCAACTGTAAATATATTTTGGATTATACCTAGCACTTTTTGGACGGTAAACAAGTACTTTTTCGGTTGATGCCGTGGAGAAACCTTTTTCGTCCGTGAAAATCATTCGCCTCCAAAACTGGAGAGGTTTGTCAACATTTTCAGCAGCAAAAGCAAGGCGAGCTTCTCTGTGGGAAACAGTCAATGTCTCTTTCACAGCAGCGTTTCTTGCTCTCAGTCCACCTTCCCTTAGACGATGAGTGACGGTCTTACTGCTAACATTGAGACCCAAAGTTTGCTGAATTTGTCGTGCGTTGACAAATGGGTGGTTCTCACTGAAACGGTGTATCTACCGATCCTGAGCTGCTGCTGTTTTGCTGCGACGGCCATGAGGCTTTCCATTCAGGTTACCACCCTCTTCCTTTCGTCTAATCCACCTGGCTACCATCGACTTGTGAAAACCCACAGTTCTTGCTATATAACCATTTGAAAATCCCTCTGCATGGAGTGCTATTATAGCGCCCTTGTCTACCTAAGCCAGATGGGCCATTTAGCGTTGACTGAATGATTCGTCGTTGTTAATATCTGCTGCGAAAACAGCGCTAGTAGGAAACAGACTGCTTCCTACACGACTGCAGCCACAACGCAGTAGCCAAGCATGTGTAAGACGGAAATCGATGGCATAAACGAGAGAAGGCAAGCCCGTACCCGTGTCATTACATAGTGGAGCAACTTATAATCTGTAATTTTTCTCAGAAGGGGCTGGTCCGCTCTTGTCATGTCTTATACTGATAAATATTACATGATATGAAATGTTTACGTTTTGCATATACGGCAGGCCTAACGCAAGAAACATTTCTGAAATATCGGAGGCAACTTGAAGAACACTCCGTGAATTTTAGGTGTAGAAGGTTTCCAAGCCGGCCGATGTGACCGAGCGGTTCTAGGCGCTTCAGTCCGGAACCGCGCGACTGCTACGGTGGCAGGTTCGAATCCTGCCTCGGGCATGAATGTGTGTGATGTCCTTAGGTTAGTTAGGTTTAAGTAGTTCTAAGTCTAGGGGACTGATGACCTCCGATGTTACGTCCCATAGTGCTTAGAGCCATTTGAACCATTCGTGTTTCCAAGTGGCGCAGTTTACTCTGAAGCATACATAGTTCTCGCCGGGCGTAAGAAGCGACTCGACTAACGACGGGAACTCGCCAGGTGCCATACACTGATTGTCCGGAAACTTTGCTCAGTGAAGGAGAGGAAAAAATAAGTGAACATGTGTTTCGGCTTATCTGCAGACACGAACGTTTCCGAGAAAACGATGGACAAAGTTATCAACGCGCTGTTGCTATATAGTCCAGTCAAATTGCAAAAATACCTTGCAAAATGTGGGGTAGAAGAGTTTATTTTTTCAACTCGTTCATATGGTTGCAAATATTAGAAAACCGAGTTTTGCCAACAAAATTTCGCTTGGGAAAACTTTCCGCAGTCAAAAAACTTGGAAAATTTCGGCCTTTTTTCCGTTTTTTCAAAATATCTCAGTGTCATTCGCTCCTATCACTTTAATGTCTATTTTTTTTAAAGAGCACAAAATTCTCTACAAATTTGATTCTTGCCATTTTTTTCTACTTTCAATATCTAAGGCGCTACAGCGCCTCAAAAAATGCCAATTTTTCTAATTTTGAGCATAGTGGCAAGATACCTTATTTTTGAACCCTTTTTTCCAGTTTCTGTTTGTGTAGTATAAATACATTATACATCATGTTAATGTTGGAATTTACCACCTCAAACTTTCAAGTATTCAATTTCTCTGTATGCAACATGAGGATTGCTGGGCACCCAACTATTTTGATTCTTATATCACTGCCTGAAGTTCACTATGGGTCACGTCAGCCCTGGTATTTGTAGAACTATAAATATAAAAATACATCTTTAAGAGACACAGACACACACACACACACACACACACACACACACACACACACATACACACGCACACAAAATAAATTGTCTCAGGAAACTGAACTATTATTAGCTGCAATAGGCAACCTAATTAGATAGGTAATTATTCTTGTGTATAAAAGCCACACAGTTGACATTAAAAATAAGTAGCTTTAATACAATTAAAATGCATTGTCAGTTACTAAAAAATGTTGACAGTTCTGGGTGTGTAATAGTTTTAATATCGCACATTAGCGCACTTGAGACAGATATGAGCATCACTTCCACCGTTTTGATGGTCCAGGTTCCTCAGTGTCACCAGAAATACCTTGAGTTACGAATTCAGGGTCTGTATCTAGAGTTGATCCCAGACTGACTTCTTCTTTAAACAGCGAGTCAGCCTCAGCAAGTTCGTTGATTTCGTCAGCGGTTTTCTCAACATCCTCCATAACATCTTGTTCACTGTCTTCATATAAAAATTTTAGCACGTTTTCACAGTTGACCCCAATACATTTCTTGCAAATTGAAGAACATTTCAAACCCGCTTTTCTGCAGGAGCACGCTCCTCCACAGTTCAGCTTGCATGAGCATGAAACAATGTGAAGAAGTGCTTCAGGTGCTGGATCTTGGCTCATTATAACGAATATTGGACCGTGGTCACTGTGATTCCAGCCCCATTTCTCAGGAGGTTTCCAGTTTCCCATCCAACTTTGGACTTGTTGGTAAGTCCGCAACGAATGATGTTGTACAGCATCTAGTGTAGGTGGCAACCGTGCAAGATTCAGTTTGCTTTTTGTGGCAGACTTGGCGAATAGCTGGAACCGCAAATGGTCTAGTACTCTAGTATGTGGGAACTGCTGACACCTCCACTATACAATGCGATATTAACCTGTTCTGTTGCTGTTATTATTTCTTCACGGGTAGCATGTGGTTTATTGAACGCGCAAAGCGCTGAGGTTAGGTGTTCATTTTTCGCAACAATATTGCAGCACTTAATTTTTTCTTGACCAAAAAAAGCGGATGTTGTATCACATCCGCTAAAGGCGTGAGTGAACAGAATATATTCACTGTCAAACTTGTAAGATGTAGTGGAAAACCACTTGTCTTCTGCATTTTCTCTTCCTGGCTTTAAGAAAAATAAGTTTTCAATGTCTTTCCCCAAACCGGTCTTGAGCACAAGCAGGTCGACATCTTCTCCTACAATGACAACACTTGCAAAATCTTTGGTTCTTGAAATGACAGATGTTACAATCATAACATCAGCATCTTCTTGTGCCTGGTGCACTTCAACGCTACACTCCAGAAATTCCTTTTTAAGAAGTGTGATCAAACGCATCTTGTTTCGTTCGTTGTACAAGACCTTGTCCTGAGGGACTTGGTTCACCATCTCTGATTCAACCACAACGTCAACCGAAGAATGTTTTTTGGACCTACGAATCCTCTCAGCACTCTTTGTGCTACATTTGTCTCCCTCATATGGATACCCATCAAATACAATAGCGAGTTGAGATCCAAATTGACGTTGCAGGTAAGAAACATAGCTTTGGGCTATTGACTTGAAGCAAACATTTCGAGTCCAAGTCACTTTGTGGATAAGGTACCCTCCATCAAAATTTCGTTTGGCATGTGGCAGTCTTAACTGCTTGGTTAAAAAGTCATCAGAATTCCCTTTTGCACATAAGAAGCATTTCTCTTTGAACTTGAAACGACCTTTTTCCTGCGACCGACGTAGCACGCCTGTTGGTTCCTGAGGATGTCGAGGGCTAGCTGCTATCATTCTCTCATTAATGTACTTCTTGTAGCATGCTTCATGCACCATCACTTCACTGAGCGTTTACAAAAAACGGGTGTGAGCAGACTCCCTGCGTTTGGCACTACAATCGATAAGTGTGCTCAGTCCTTTCTTTTTCACATTGCATCCACCACTCACCACAGTTTTTTCGCAAATGAAACACAAATTCATGTCAGACATACTCATTTTCAGCACCACAACACATACTGAATGGAATCGACTGCAAACTGTAGGACCCTTATTGTTGTGTGCTAATAGCTGCGAACAATCACTATAGATAATTGCCTTCCGCCGGCCAAAGAATAAATACGCTTTTGTCCGCTAAAGAACAATTCCTACATACTTTTTCTTATAACTGATCATTAACGTCAATCAACTGCAGAAAATGTACGGCACCTGCATGCAATCGCATTACATATTGTAACACAAATAAACTTCACGCAATCCGACGTAAATGTGTTCGTGGTTACTGAATATGATGCTGTTTGTCCTGGCCCTGCAGCAGAGTGAGGTGGTAAATTCCAATGAATAACACGATGAGTAATATGTTTATACCACACAAATAGAAACTGAAATAACAGTGTTCAAAAATTAGGTAATTTCCCACTTTGCTCGAAATTTGAAAAATTGGTATTTTTTGACGCGCTGTAGCGCCTTAGATATTGGGAGTAGAAAACAATGGTAAAAATCAAATTTGTAGAGAATTTTGTGCTCTTTAAAAATGAAAATAGACGTCAAAGCGATAGGAGCAAATGAAACTGAGATATTTTGAAAAAAACTGAAAAAAGTCCGAAAGTTTCGAAGTTTTTTGACTGCAGAAAGTTTTCCCAAGAGAAATTTTGTTGGCAAAACTTTGTTTTCTAACCTTTCCAACAATATGAACGAGTTAAAAAAATAAAATCTTCTACCTCACCTTTTGCAAGGTACAGGCTTTTTTTCTGACAGTTTCACTGGACTGATAGTGTAGATACCTTTTGCGCCAGAGAATGCAATTGAAGCGGTGGCTCAGTGACTACCGTCGTTCCTTCTTAACTTTCATTCCTGAGTTCGAGACCATATTGGTTTTTTTATTATTTTCTCCTCCCTCTCTATCAGAATTATCTACGAATATTTTTTTCCAATTTATGTTGAAATAATGTTATCGTTATTCATCAATTAACTTTCTGTGTAATTAATGAATTAAAAAAATAATAAACGAATGGGAAAATAATGTGAAATATTTTTGAACCTCCTTACAACCTGTAAGGTTGCAAGGACATTCGCAAATATTCCACATCATTTTCTCATTCGTTTATTTTTCTTTAACTTCTTTCATTACACAGTAAATTAATTTACGAATAACAACAACATTGTTTCAACATAAATTGGAATACACATTCGTAGATAATTCAGAGAGTGAGGGTGAAAAAAAAAGGAACAACAGGGTTTCGAACTCGCAATTGAAAACTTTGACCGTCGTTTTCTCTGAAGCGGTCGAGTTTATGCAGATAAGCCGAGATACGTGTTCGCTTATTTTGTCCCCTCTTTCACTGAGCGAAGTTTCAGCAAGATCGGGGTATGACATTTGGCGGGTCCCCTCGTAAGTGGCGTGCGTTGCGATTCAGTAGACAGAATGCGTCCAGTTTCCTCGACTACTTATTAAAATGTCTGGAAACTTTCGTTCTTGTAGTGGCAGTTTGCATTATGAGGGCTAGTTCTCCCGATAACGATCCACTAATGGACTTTGCTTCTAATTTATGTTACTGTGTAGTAGACCTACTGCAACGATTTGAACCGGAAATGTTTGTTTATTTGGATAATTCGCTTCTTAGTTGCCATATTTCGCTATAATATTTTCCTTTGTTTCAAAACGGCAAGTTTGGATGACCACTGCAACTTGCTAACATCAGTAACAATTTAATACTTTGAAACAGTTACGTCTGGTGTACGGGGTGTGTACTCTGTTGAATGAGGAATACATTAAACACGAAAGCTGCGACCAATAACAATAATTAACTTTCGGATACATGATAAAACACAAGTCGAAATACTGTCAATTCATCTCAGCACGTCGCAGGTTCGAATCCTGCCTCGGGCATGGATGTGTGTGATGTCCTTAGGTTAGTTAGGTTTAAGTAGTTCTAAGTTCTAGGGGACTGATGACCACAGCTGTTAAGTCCCATAGTGCTTAGAGCCATCTCAGCACCCAGTAAAACTTAAACTGCAACGATCGCAAACATATATTTGTGGGAAAGGCAAACGAAAGGCTGCGTTTTATAGGCCGCACACTAAGAATACGCAACAGGTCTACTATAAACACTGCCTACACTACGTTTGACCGTCTACTGCTATAGTATTCCTGCGTGGAATGGGATCCTAGACAAACATGATTGACGGTGCACGCCAAAATCTTCCAAGGAACGGTAACACGATTTGTAGTGTCACGAAACAGGGTGAGAGAGTGTCCCAGATTTGATAAGCGAGTTGGGGTGACATTGATGAAAACAAAAGCGTTTTTTGTTGCCGCGAATCTTTTCACGAAATTTCCATCACCAACATCTGTTCTGAATGCCAAAACATTATTTCCTCGGGAACTTACACTGGTAGAAATGACCATAGTAATAATGTAACTCAGGACTCGTAAGAAAAGATTTAAGTGGTCGTTTATCCCTCACCCTGTTAAAGAGTGTGGCGGTAGGGAAATAATCCGACGGTAGTTCGATGAACCCTCTGCCAGGCACGTAAGTCTGGATTGAAAAGAAATCCTGTAAATGTAGTCAAGTAGATATAACAACGAAATTATGTTGTAATTGCAACTTGTGAGTTACATTTCATTTGAACATCGAAGTTGTTTGCTGTTTATTTGTTTTTTGTTCATTATTTTCAGCCACAGACAAACACCTGGGTGCGTTAAATTAACACTGAAAAAAAGTGTCATGCATGGACCAATAACAACAAATTCCTTTCTACTCGTTATGGTACTGCAGTATCTGCCAGCGTCTTCAGAAGTGGGTCTTCGAAAAAAATTTGAATGTAGCTTCATAAAAGTTCCGTAATCAAACGATTTGAGTTGCTAGCGAATACAGTTTAACCACACTAGACGGTATATATTATCATTATGCATAAGGTGAAAAGGGTTTGGCCAGCTACGGAAGCCGAGCGGTTCTAGGTGCTTCAGTCACGAACCGCACGGCTGCTTCAGTCGCGGGTTGGGATCCTACCTCGGGCATGGATGTTTGTGATGTCCTTAGGTTAGGTCGGGTTAAGTAGTTCTAGATCTAGGGGACTGATGACCTAAGCAGTTTGGTCGTATAGTTCTTAGAGCCATTTTTTGACCTTTCGCGTAAATTTTCTTTACATAAACGGCTGTATCTTTAGATTGCGTTGACATAGAAGCACACTTTTTTACACCACCAAGGGACCGTATACCACAGGAAGTGCGATACATTACCGCTTATTATGTCCACCCGTACTCGGGGTAAACGGGTTTTAAGGGTTGGGTAGACAGATAGACGGTCAAGAAAGTGAGACTAGTAGGGTTCCATTTTTACCGATGCAGTTACTGAAGGTGAGGGATGAATAAATAATTCCCCCTACTCTTTATTCTAAATGTCCTAGTTGCAGTCGATATATCAGCATATTAATCGTAGCTACGCTTTCGATCCAAATCACGTTTACAGGAATTCAAATAAAATCCATTTGCCTATACACGTGGTAATTCAGATCCCAGTATAAATGCTACCGCGTTTTAGAAGTGTGAGCATTCCCATTGCTAGTTAGCTTACGAAACACTTCGGCTAATGAACGTTTTCTGGCTGTGGCGAGTCTCATGGAGAATTCGAAACATTGTAGAATACGTTTGGCAGTTACGTCGTCGTTTATTTCCTGGCGTAGTGTAGAATTATCCTACTAAATTTACTCGCTAATAACAGTATTTTGTTATTTCTATAAACATCCTGAATGATTGTCACATAAGCGGTGACCTTTCTTCTGTACTTGTGCCCTGTGGGTGTCAATATAAAACTCTTGTAGAATTTCATACTCGTTACTGCCTACTTTTTCCGCTACTGTCAATAAGTGAATTGACTGAAGTGTGGCATTGAATGATTTTTAACTGAATTTCGTTTTGAATCTTCACGCATTGCTAAATTTGCACACTTTCGTGGTATGCCAGCAACGGTAATCCAGTATGACTGGTCTGAACGTTGGGACACAGACCGTTTCGCGTCCGAATACGCATAATATTTTGCTAATTCGTAACGATCTGGTGTACTTTGTCTCACTAAAACAGTTATGATATCTCGATAAGCTGAAATTCATTTTCATTAGTACAGTTCATACTAATTAGTGTTTCTTCTTTCATTTACATCTTATGTTTACGTGTTATGTTTAACACACTAATCAGCATTAATATAGTCTTACACATGATTGAAAACAGTCTGACAAATTACGGATTGTTTTTCGATTACACACCTGTGCATAGTATGTTGGTAGGACTTCGTCTCCTTGCCTGTTATGCTGTGTAGCAGACTTTAAAGCTGTGCGGATCAGCATAACGAAAAGGCGAGGGGTCTCGCTCGTTATGTCCACGACTGTAAATTGGCAGCATTACAATCGTTCTGCAGTCAGCCTCAAACCTCGGTTCTCTAAATTTTTTCAGTAATGCTCCTCGAGAAGAAAGTCGCTTTTCCTCCAATGATTCCCATTTGTTCTCGAAGCATCTACGTAATACTTGCGTGTTGTTCGAACTTAACGGTAACAAATCTAGCAGCCCACCTCTGAATTGCTTTGATGTCTTCCTTTAAACTGACCTGGTGCGTATCCCAAACTGCCGAGCAGTAGTCTACAGGGTACCGCACTAGTGACCTATATGCGGCCTCCTTTACAGATGAACCACACTTTCCTAAAATTCTGCCAATAAACCAAAGTCGACGATACTTACGTGAGCATTCCATTTCATATTGGTTTGCAATGTTATGTTGATCGACGTGACTGTGCCAAGAGGTACACTACTAACGCTGTACCCAAACATTATGGGTTTATTTTTCCTACATAACTGCATTAACTAACATTTTTCTACATTTAGAGCTACCTGTCATTCGTCACGGCAAGTGGAAATTGTTCAAATGGTTCAAATGGCTCTGAGCACTATGCGACTTAACTTCTGAGGTCATCAGTCGCCTAGAACTTAGAACTAATTAAACCTAACTAACCTCAGGACATCACACAGATCCATGTCCGAGGCAGGATTCGAACCTGCGACCAGAGCGGTCGCTCGTCTCCAGAATGTAGCGCCTAGAACCGCACGGCCACTCCGGCCAGCTAGTGGAAATTGTGTCTAACGTAATTCATCTTGTACGGATATCTTCCTACAGTCACGCAACGACGACACCTTCTTCCTGTACCGCAACAAGATCGCGCCAACCGGTCCGATCTCCCTCTTGTCGTCCGGCAGCACACATCCGTGACTCCTGCAATGTTGTCATTTGCGGACACTGTCTTTCGAGTTGAGCGACGAATCACAATCAGATGTATCACTGTACAAATTGACATCCCAGTTTGTAGTGCTGACACACTCCTCCACCAGTAGGGGTTCTGAAAGGTTCGTGCCCGCTCGATACGTTGCTGCCTAACAGAAGACAGTAAAGAGCAACGAAGGACTATCTGTGCAGAATTGCTTGCGCGTTCAAAGCTGATCGTGACAATTTTTTGCCGAACATCGTCACCGACTATGAAATATGGGTTCATCACTTCGAACCGGAAATAAAGTGGCAATCCATGGAGTAGCGCTATACACACCACCTCTCCTCCGAAGAAAAGGTTCAAAACCACACCCTCAGCTGGTAAAGTCATGGCGACTTTCTTCTAGGACCCTGAAGAGGTTATTCTGTTTGATGTCGTCCCTCATGGTGTAACGATCAACTCTGAAGTGTATCGTGCTACCCTCAGGAAATTGAAGAAACATTTGAGTGTGTTCGTCACCACAAAAATGTAAACAAGATTCTCCTTCTCCAGGACACCACAAGCCCTCACGTAAGACTGCGCACCCGAGGGGTTCAATGGAGTGTTCTTTCTCAACCATCCGATAGCCTGAATCTCGCACTTTGCGACTTCCATCTGATTGGCCCAATGAAGGATGCACTGTGCGGGAAGCAGTACGTGGATGATGGGGAGGTTAGCTAGACGTTGGCTCCGACATCGAACATTGGGCACACAGGCCCTCCCAAGGTGACGTAAGTCCGTCGCGTTGAATGGAGATTATGTTGAAAAAAAAGGGGGTTTGTAGCCAAAAGAGTGGAGAATAATATGGTGTATTAGAATCCCAAATAAAACCAACATGCTTTCAGAAAAACAATGTGTTGAATTAGTTATTGAACACCCCTCGTACTACACTATATTTTACTATTACACAATAAATAAAATATCGTTATTTGCTATCCTTCCTGGTATTGCAGTTTGAAAGGTCAGTGATCTCCAAGCCCTGTCAGTTGACAACGTTTCAACACTGGATTAATAAGAATTAGAGAAAAATCAAGATGGTTGTTTTAATGCATCATGTGTTCTACACAGCGTTCCCCCACTTGATTGCAGCTCACTGAAACTTGATACAAATGTCCTTCTTGGGATGTTGTTAAGCTCACGCGTCATATAGACTCGAATGTCGGACATGTTGTCAAAGCATTGATTGTTCATGTGAATTTCTCCACTTTGTTGTTCTGTAGTTGATTAATACTGATAACACTAAGTGTCGTCAACGACGATGATATTTTGGAAAAAGTAATTTTCTGCATTCTCCACTTCAACCAAATCGTGGCGAGTGTTTACGAGTCATTGCTTTGTTCGGGCGTCGAGGTGTGGAGGACGAACCGTGCACACTCTTTCCTCTTCTTCAAAACATTCCGGAGAATGTCTTCAACGCTTCATTAAAACATTGCTTACTGCGATCTGCGACAGATAAACGTTGATGTAATACGGTCGCACTTCCATTACTTAACACTACATGCTCACAACTGATTGTTCGAATGCACATTTGTTGTTTGCAATTGTTAGTTCAACGCGTCACCGTAGTTACTGCACTTATGTCGCTCGAACGGACGGTGTATATCACAGGAGATGTTATAAGGCTAGAGCAGCTCTCCAGAAAGCTTTTGTTTTAGTGAAATATTGTAATCCTTTAGATGGTTGATAAATGACGCAACCAGACACAAACGTTTTTAGATGTTTTCTTTTAGTGCCGTAACCGGTTCCCTTCTTCAGATGGATAATATTTTTCGTTACACAGATGTTTTGACCATCAACATGACGTCTGCTCCACAATGCACAAGAATATTTGAGTATTTAGTGCCATTTTATAAATTGTTTCATTGTTAAAAATGCTGAAACACTTGCATTTTTATATATGAAGCAAACTAGTTGTGTTCACTTGCGCAATTTTGAGTAGTTGGGAGTTTGTTTTGTTGTGGTCCATGTGGTTTTCTAGCTCGATGTATATGTTGTTGAATTCCACATATCACACATATGGCAAATAAATTACTAAGCACAAGTCGTAATATTCTTCAAATGAGTGTTGAACATCATACATGTGCTATACACTTGATGTTTTTGTTTACAATAAAAATATTATCATTGAGCAAAGATTCAAAGGTATCATTCATTCATTCCTTCGTCAATATTTAATGAATGATATAAATGATGTCTTTGCATCTTTGTTTAACGATAATCTTTGCACTGTAAAGAAAAACATCAAGTGTGTGCACTTGCTTGACGTGTAACACTCGTTTTAAGAATATTATGAAGTGTGCCACACTAACTTATTTACAATATATGCGCTGTGTGGAATTCAACAATATGTACGACAGTTGCCCAGAAAGTAATGCACCGCAGTTTTTTCTTCAACAAATCCTTATTGAGCATAATGAGAATTACACACACGAAAGAATGATGTTTTATCTACACACCCTATTTTTCCACCTAATCTCCATCCCGTTCTATGGCCTTCTTCTGGCGCGAAACAAGGGCGTGTGTGCCCAGTCGGTACTAGTCCTTGTCCTGGTGGCGGAGCCAGTGCTGCACTGTGTGGATCACCTCCTCATCATCCTCAAAATGTCTTCCACAAATGGCATCCTTTAATGTGTCCTCCCGAATAACAACTCAGCTCGCTGCAACATGTCAGATGTGACAGCCGTATATGGTCTCCCCGAACGCTGCAAATCGTGGAGCTCCGCCGAACCGTCTTCTGATGACCTTACCCTCCATGGCGAGCGACTAACTGTACTTCTGTCGACAGCAGATTCTCCATAGACTTTGCACAAGCGTTTGTAAATATTCCCCACAGTTTCTTTCTCTGCAGTGTGTGAATTAACGAGCATTGCTCTCTCATTTAAATATATGGCCAAAAGAGTCAGCCTACAGGAATTGTGAAACGAACCCTGTCGACCAGGACTGCACGCCACAAAGGGCGCAGATTCATCACGAGATGGGGAAACCCACAGGCGTCTATTGTCTATTGAGGCCTAAGCGCTGTAGTATGCAGATGAGAACCTACATCATAGGGAAACCCAGTAGAAGCCATTTGTGGCCAAGGAGACGTAGCAGTGTCAAATGTGGTGAACCTGAGATCGGCCATAAAGGGAACATTTAGGAAAATTATTTAATTCTGTAGTAGTGCAGGAAATGAAACAACAGTAATTTTAATGTACCATCCTTCATAAAATTTCATGGCGATCCTAATAAAACTTGAATATTGATCATATCAACAATAGTTTAGGATTTACTGTTAAAGTGAAATTCACAAGTTTTTTAACAAAGAACTGAATGCTAAAGTCTGAACGCTTTGGTCGATCTTAACGATCGATATTTCATATAGAAGAGCATCATTAAAATGACTAACGTTGTAAATGTCAACTCTGTGACTTTATTTGTTTAAAAGAGTAAATTTAAATTATCAGTATTTTCAGTTGTTCCCTCCACACAAAACACATTGAACGATGACAGCATGACACCTTATTGAGTCATTAGGAACATTTGTTGTAAAGTTTAGTGCATAATAGTTACTTTTGTTCTTTATTTATTTATCAGAAAGCACATTGGTGTAAGGCTGCTGGCCGTGACATTCAAATCTAATAAGGATATTTTATTGGCCTTATGTAAAAGAATTTGACGTTTATTATGTAATGGATATTATTATTACTTTATTTAGAACGTGAAAGTTGAAAGCTTTGATTATTTAAATATGTTAAACTGTAAGAAATGTAGAATAAACTGTAGCCAATCAGATGGACGGCTTCAGGAAAGGGAACTGCGCTAGTCAGTTGAGCGAAGATGTTCGGCTCGCGGGAAACGCTGTCGGAGACGAGCAGAGGGCAGTTATGGTCGAGACACCAGAGAGAGAGAGAGAGAGTGCTGGTGCAGACGCGAAAGCGGACAGTTAGGCTGGAGGCACCAAAGCGTACAGTTCGGATTGAGACGCGATAGCGGACAGTCGGTCTTTAGGCAGCTAGGAAGTGAAACGACTTAGAAAATTTCGCGTTGTGTGGTATCGTGGGACTTAGTCTCTGAGCGGTGAGCAGCCGCGCGCCTCTTTAACTTTTCGCGTATGTAAATTGTATTTCACGATGAGATTGTGACCGATCGAAGTATGTCAAATGGATATGCGCTCGAATGTAACAATGACTCTACATACGACCACTTTCGCTATTAGTTTGCTTTCTGAAAAAACATTAATGTAACCAAATCGCAACTGTGTTGCCTACATCATTTATGGGTCGTTAATTTAGTTCCTGATATTATTATTGTTATTACATATAATGTTAACTTTGTATTTCGCAAACTTGCCATCAGCCAGACAATTGAAGCAAAGGGCCACAAGTGTCTAATATAGGGCGTGTAATGCGGCACGTGCGGTTCAACCCCTAGACGAGTTTGAGCCAATGCATTTCGACGAAGAGGAACCGAATGTGAGCCCGAACATCTTTGGGGTGTTAGCTCGCAACTGAGAAATTCAATGATGAAAAGTTGCTTGTAGCCTACATCACATACAGACGCCGTTTTGAAATATCCTGCAGCCTCACTATCTGTCGGAAGTGACTGAAACTCGGCGCGCTCACTCAGGAGTCTTCGAGTAATACTTACGTAACATTTTGCATTAGCAACATTGTTTTCGGCTGAGCGAAACAACGCGGTGCATTATTTTCTGGGCAACCCTCGCACATCGAGCTAGAAAACCACATGGACCACAACAAAACAAACCACCATCTACCGGAAAACATATAGGTCAACACAACTACACTCCTGGAAATGGAAAAAAGAACACATTGACACCGGTGTGTCAGACCCACCATACTTGCTCCGGACACTGCGAGAGGGCTGTACAAGCAATGATCACACGCACGGCACAGCGGACACACCAGGAACCGCGGTGTTGGCCGTCGAATGGCGCTAGCTGCGCAGCATTTGTGCACCGCCGCCGTCAGTGTCAGCCAGTTTGCCGTGGCATACGGAGTTCCATCGCAGTCTTTAACACTGGTAGCATGCCGCGACAGCGTGGACGTGAACCGTATGTGCAGTTGACGGACTTTGAGCGAGGGCGTATAGTGGGCATGCGGGAGGCCGGGTGGACGTACCGCCGAATTGCTCAACACGTGGGGCGTGAGGTCTCCACAGTACATCGATGTTGTCGCCAGTGGTCGGCGGAAGGTGCACGTGCCCGTCGACCTGGGACCGGACCGCAGCGACGCACGGATGCACGCCAAGACCGTAGGATCCTACGCAGTGCCGTAGGGGACCGCACCGCCACTTCCCAGCAAATTAGGGACACTGTTGCTCCTGGGGTATCGGCGAGGACCATTCGCAACCGTCTCCATGAAGCTGGGCTACGGTCCCGCACACCGTTAGGCCGTCTTCCGCTCACGCCCCAACATCGTGCAGCCCGCCTCCAGTGGTGTCGCGACAGGCGTGAATGGAGGGACGAATGGAGACGTGTCGTCTTCAGCGATGAGAGTCGCTTCTGCCTTGGTGCCAATGATGGTCGTATGCGTGTTTGGCGCCGTGCAGGTGAGCGCCACAATCAGGACTGCATACGACCGAGGCACACAGGGCCAACACCCGGCATCATGGTGTGGGGAGCGATCTCCTACACTGGCCGTACACCACTGGTGATCGTCGAGGGGACACTGAATAGTGCACGGTACATCCAAACCGTCATCGAATCCATCGTTCTACCATTCCTAGACCGGCAAGGGAACTTGCTGTTCCAACAGGACAATGCACGTCCGCATGTATCCCGTGCCACCCAACGTGCTCTAGAAGGTGTAAGTCAACTACCCTGGCCAGCAAGATCTCCGGATCTGTCCCCCATTGAGCATGTTTGGGACTGGATGAAGCGTCGTCTCACGCGGTCTGCACGTCCAGCACGAACGCTGGTCCAACTGAGGTGCCAGGTGGAAATGGCATGGCAAGCCGTTCCACAGGACTACATCCAGCATCTCTACGATCGTCTCCATGGGAGAATAGCAGCCTGCATTGCTGCGAAAGGTGGATATACACTGTACTAGTGCCGACATTGTGCATGCTCTGTTGCCTGTGTCTATGTGCCTGTGGTTCTGTCAGTGTGATCATGTGATGTATCTGACCCCAGGAATGTGTCAATAAAGTTTCCCCTTCCTGGGACAATGAATTCACGGTGTTCTTATTTCAATTTCCAGGAGTGTATTATGCTTCATATATAAAAATGCAGGCGCTTTAGCGTATCTTATTAATGTAACAACTTATAAAGTGGCACTAAATACTCAAATATTCTTGTGAAGCGTGGAGCAGACGACATACTGCTGGTCGAAACATTTGTGTAAAGAAAAATATGGTAGCCCGAAGCCGGTTGTGGCACTAAAATAAAACATTTAAAGAGTATTTGTGGCCTGTTCCGTCATTTACCAACTATCATTAACGGCCGCGGAGTTCACAAGATCCAACATAGATAAAATAACATGAATCTTTTAAATGTCAGTGAAGGATGTCGGTGCTCCTTCGGTTTGCTGAAATTTCTATAGAATGCGTTTGTCTGTACACATCCGCTTCAACTGGATTATTTTACCGTGTTTCTGCTGCTATATTTTGAAAATTATTGCTAATAGTATATATTGTTCACCATTAATTTCTGGTTGGTATGTGCTCTGTGAGCTCTAACAGCGAGAGGAGAAGGTTGAATGGCAAAGTGAGTTAGTGAGGAGCGGGTTGGTTTACACAGGCCGGGCAGTGTAGCGGGGCAGTGACCCGGGCCAGTGGCCGGCGGCCGGTGGCTGCTGGCGCGGCGCCCGCGTCCGCCTTTTGTGGCGGCGTCCAGCGCCCAGCTTTATGGCCAGCGGGCCGGCATTCACACCGGAGGCTGCCTGCAGACCCGGCCGGCACCGGCAGCCGGCACGCGCCTCGCCTCGCTAATGAATCCCTCGGCATTCCTCATAGCGACCGCTCGCCGCTGCCGCGATGCCACTGTGCTTGCGGGCACGCAGGCTGGTCGCTTTATGATAATCAACTCCTTCACAGAGTGCAATACATTTAGAATTTGGGGGTTCACTTCTCTTTTCTTTCTTTCGCTGACGTCATAGTCCCGCAGCGATCGCAGGTCGGCGTGGTTAGAGTGGATTTGGCAAGGTTAGTTTTAGGGGTGGGCGGATGGCCTTCCTGCCGCCACCCCGTACCCCCAGGGAGGGAATCAGTGTACCCCAGCTGTCTGCATCTAGTGTAAATCGTGAAATAGTGCGAACGTGTTTCAAATGTCTGCGACGCGACTAACTGAACGTGGGGATCAGCCCGGTATTCACCTAGCAGGATGTGGAAAACCGCCTAAAGACCACATAAAGGCTGGCCGGCACACTGGCCCTCGTCGTTAATCCGACGGGGCCGGCGCGCCTACCCGAGTCCAGGTTCAAATGGCTCTGAGCACTATGAGACTTAACATGTGAGGTCATAAGTCCCCTAGAACTTAGAACTACTTATACCTAACTAACCTAAGGACATCACACACATCCATGCCCGAGGCAGGATACGAATCTGCGACCGCAGCGGTCGCGCGGTTCCAGACTGTAGCGCCTAGAACCGCTGACCCACTCCAGAAAGCCGAGTCCAGGAAGCAGCGCGTTATCGTCCTCGGCTACCCTGGCGGGTTGTAGGTTCACTTATCATCATATAGTATTATGAAATTCACACTATCTGGTCAAAAGTATCTATACGTTGTGATGATGCAGTTAAACTCAAATTGCAACGTCTATTTTTTATTTATTTATTTAAACAGTATGGAATGAAAATCGACCGAATAAAATGATAGATCTAGAAGTTAGTGTTAAGGAGACCACTAAAACTATGTCAAAATCTAAAAATGAAACGTCTGTGATAATTGTTCGTTGGAAGCAAAGAGTATTTCGCGAAAAATTAATAATTTCATGAGAAATAAAATATGGAACTGAATGCAAGTTATAAATGTGCTGATTGTAACATTCTAATAGTATTAGAACATGTAATCCATTTAAACAAAATGAAATCATAAAAGCAGAAAATCCACTGTGGGTTTTCGACCGCCAGTCGTTTGGATGACTTTGGGGTGAGCACCACAAGGAGACAAGAACGGAAAACCAGGGCAGTTGCAGTCGACCCTGGACAGTGTACGTAACGTGGCGTGCCGTCTCTGGCGATATGAGCCTCAAACAACAAAAATTCCGTGTGAAAGTGTTTAGTATTTTGTGTGACAGTTGTTTATAGGTCCTGAAGTCGTCCACAGTTAGTCGGAAAGCAAGGATATCCGAGCGGTTTCATATGATGGAATATGGAGCCAATGATACAGCAAGTTAAAATTGCTGCCACAAGCGGGTGGTAGTTATTAATTAATTCCATGACTGGAAACGTGAAGTCAAATTTTCAAACAGCAAGCTCCAACTTCAGCACCGATACAACTGCAATGAACGAGGCAAGACATTTTCGTATTAACAGTCTGTAGCAGTGCATCAGAACGTTACAGTCAACTCCACGGGCTGTCAACGTTCTAGTATAGTTTTGTTACAAATATTGTTTAGGATCATTGTCCCAAAGTCATATAGGCATCGAAAGTTCTCTCCAATTTTGTTAAATATAATTTTTGTGTCGCTCTGTACAGTCAAACGATCACAGATAATTAATTTTGATGTTATGACAATCTTGCAGTGTCATATAAAAGTAACTTCCAAGAATAATTGTTTGCTTTAATTTTCAAGAGACAAGAAGTGTGGTCGCTTTAATATGACATTGTAAAGTTCAATTTAATGAGATTTGAGAAACTGCCTGTTGGCTTCTGTCTCGGGTTCATCGGCCGACGTTCGTCTGATGATTTTTCTGACGTTTCGCCAGCACAAGTGGCCGGCATTGTCAAAGCTTCATCCTCCATTCCTGGTCCATCACCAGTAATGGAGGATGAATCTTTGACAATGCCAGACACTCGTGGAGGCGAAACGTCAGGAAAATCATCAGACGAACGTCGGCCGAAGAACCCGGGACAGAAGCCAATAGGCCGTTTGTCAACAAGTGGCCACGAAAGCCATAACAGTTTTGTCTTATTGATACTTCTTACCTTTAAATGTTCTCTACCAGAATATTAACTTTAAGTAATTGTTCAAAGTAAAGATGGCAGCCATTCAGGCACATAAGGATATTTCAGTCTGCATCCATCTTGTTTCCAAGTAAAATTGTTGCCACAAAAGTCATGAACATAAATTTACTTCCGGCTCATTCAAAGAAACGAATTGAAATAAAGTATTAAAATTACTCCTTCAGAGCTGGCGACCAAAACAATCTTCGCAGATATAGTTTTCTTTCAATGACTGTCGTAAGATAAGGCTACATAGCTGCCAGCTGTTTGCTACAGGGGTGCGTATAAAACCAAATCCTTTTAGGCTGTATAAAGTGTTGTATGTATAATAACTTGTGTGGCATACCAATCCTGAAAATCGAACCCCATAATCCACACCTTGCTTTGGAGAGAAATTTAAAACATAAGTACGTGCCTTGCTAGAAATAGTATTCTGTTATGTAACATGTGTCAAAATTTGTATTAGAGATTGTCGTTAATGTCAGTAAAAACAGAGTAATGTAGTGCAGTTATGATCAAAATGCTCTACTGAGCGAACAAAAGCTGTATTTTTCCGAGAAACGATGCGCTGTCAGCGAGGGAGCCAGTATAAGACAGCTTCGGCAGGTACAGGGGTGACGTAAACCAGACCGGTATACGGATTCACTTTCCCTAGCGCGTCCAACGCTACAAAACGATAGAGAAATTATTCTGCAAATTATTATTTCCATATTAAGCAATATTAGGGAGTTACGCAGCTTCCTTTCCCTGCTGCGTAACTTGAAAAACGGTTCGATTACACAAGATTCGGTCATTTAAAATACAAAGGTGAATCCCTCACACGTGTAATCGGTGGGTTCTGTTACAACTTCTAGACTCCCCTGTATAATGCGAGGTTGACCACCAGATGTGGTGAGAGACGTTTCAATGACTACTCTGAGATGAAAACGTCCGCGCAGAGAGCAATTCATGGGGAGCCGCATCAAACCAGTCAGAATACTGATGACCTAAGAAAACAAGCCTCGCTCATCCCCTCTGCAAACTAACCCATTCTCTGATTCTCAGCCGCTTCCACCCGCGAAAAGTGCGCCCAATGACGTCACACAAATCCCTCATGTGACCCTCAGCATAAATTTACAAATTTTTAGATACACATTTCATTAAAATTGCGATTGTGCCATTAGCTGTGCGCTAGAATTCTACTTCAAAGACATATCATAATAATTTCTAAGTACCCTAGTTACCCCTCAATCAGAATTTAATTATATGACATTTTAGCTTTCAGCGCCCAAAATCGTTTATCCTCTTGGTATCTTTGTTATTTAGTTTACAATTACAAATAGTATATCATATTCATTATATTTTGTCACCTCTTTTCGCCAATATAATCAGAATTTACATATCTTTGATGAAATTCAAACTGTGAGCAAAACTCTGTAAATTTAACATCAAACAATAAAAATGGTTAACGAAAAATAATAATTTTACAATCTAAATAGTGCAATGCTGTCAGTGTATCTGTCTTCGTATAGAAGTTATGATTAATTTAATTAATTTCCAATTAAATTGATTCTCTCATCTTAGTTATTAGAGGTATGAATCATAATTATGCTTATCTCAGTCCATGCGGCTCAGCAAAAGCAACAATTTGAGTGCTCAACCTCTTTGGTGGCGTGATTACACTAAAAGTCATAAATTATCAAGTGAATAGATTATAAGTAAATCCATTTGTCTCTGAAACTTAATTTGTATAAAACATTCACATACCTTCATATCATTAGATGCGTAATTAAGAGCTCTTTGATATGACGCCTTGTGTGTCTCTGTGCATAGTATCGTTTCAGTTGCGTGTGCGCAAACGAACGCAATACTTTTATTCTCCGTAACCGTCGACGGCTTGCTGACGTCACTGCCGGGTCAGACGCACTTCGACAGAAACGTCGCGGTTGGTCCTCACGCCGACAATGCGGCCCCACAGTCACTCCACCCTCTCCCTCACATGCCGCGCACGGGTGTAACTCAAACGACGCACCCAACCGAATTGCATTCCAATAGGCCTACACAACAGCCAAAACTTTATGACTACACCTAATATGCTGTTTGTAATGAAGGCTGACCTTATTGCATTTGAAATCCAGCCTACTCCGTACCCATTTCTATTGGTGGAGGTGACTTGCGTAGTATTCGCGAATTATTGTGTTATCCTTTGAAATAAGAAGAACCGGTTTTTCATCCCAGAAAGTTTTGCCACGGATGAAATTGATTTCGCCTTTTTTATGATGTAGTGCCACCTCATGCCACCCGCCGGTTTGACAGCTATTTTGTTTCTGATATGAAGCGGTGGGGCGGCCAAATTATCCACAATAACAAATCGGTGCACTAAATCAGTTAGATTCTTTTCTAAATGGTCCAGACATTGCTGAGCAATTCTTTTAAGCATTCTCTTTTTGTGGTACCTATCTTGCACGAAACATCCCCACAATCTTTTCTTTATGAAAAATGGAATATACTCTTTTTTTCTGGGTTACCGAAGACATGAGCGAAGACATGAGCTATTTCATACATCTTTAACCACATCACATCGTGCACAAAGCCGATGGTTTCAATTGTAACGCAGTTTTGAAACGTCCTTTATAGGGAACAACTTCAATAGAAAGGCGCCTATGTTTGAATTCAGCCAATTTTTTCTTAGCTGTAGCGTTCTCCCTTCCCGCGCCCGGGTTTCCGGGTTCGATTCCCGGCGGGGTCAGGGATTTTCTCTGCCTCGTGATACTGGATGTTGTGTGATGTCCTTAGGTTAGTTAGGTTTAAGCAGTTCTAAGTTCTAGGAGACTGATGGCCATAGATGTTAAGTCCCATAGTGCTCAGAGCCATTTTCTTAGCTGTTAAAAATATAATGATAGATCCCTTACACACCTACATCAATTCTGATGATTTTGTTTTGTGTAAATCAGCCAAAACAAACAAGTCTGCAGTAGCACTGTAATAAAATTTATGCATTTGAGTTAGACACATACAGTTCCACTACCAGTACTTCAAAAAGATGACATCAAAAAAGCATTCCACCGATCAAGACTCATGACTTACGTCACTGTACAAAGCGTACCAACAAAAACTAAATTTGAATAAGAAATCTCTTTAGCTGTATACAGTATACATGCGATTTCTTTACATAACTGATTTCTTCCTTTGGGATATTCATAAGTGATGAGGAATTCACCAACTGCGTGTACAAACAGTGATCCAATACTGTCAAATAATTTTTATTCCAGACTTTGATCA
Source organism: Schistocerca cancellata (assembly GCF_023864275.1). Lineage (NCBI taxonomy): Eukaryota > Metazoa > Arthropoda > Insecta > Orthoptera > Acrididae > Schistocerca > Schistocerca cancellata. Next base: position 652,135,516 of record NC_064627.1, read on the forward strand.
CAATATCAATTCTTTAGACGATGAACGGCTTCAGTCCTTAATGACCATCCTCAGATTTTTTTTACACCATGACCTAAAGTAATAAGGCCATAATGGCATCCTCAAAACATATAAATATGCTGTGCTGATTATATTTATATGTTTTGACGATGCCTTATCACTTTAGGACATGGTGTAAAAAAGATCTGAGGATGGTCATTACGGACTGAAACCGGTCATCGTCTAAAGAATTGATATTGTGATCAAAGACTGGAATAAAAATTATTTGATGAGGAATTATTTATCACAATAGTTGTCTTCTTGCGAACCCATGAGAGCTCATATCAAAATTTGTTTGGTCCGGACAAGAACTTTCCCTCTCGTCAGATATCCATTCTTCTGTCTGCAGCATACATCACGATTATTCCAGGTAATCGATATCCACATTTCCTTCGCACATCTTAACACCGTTTTCTTTAATTTAATCGTGTTTTACTGGAATTGTTTTGGCGTTTGGTTTTCTCCATTTCTGTTCTACCGTCGATTTCATGCACAAGAACTGAGACAGCAAATGAACTGAAAATTACCAGTATAACTTACTGTTACTTATTTTTTTCAAATTTCCTTGAACTTTTAAATTGAATCTGGATGTCTCCCACATTTATGCCTGTACTTTATGTAAGGTGCTTAATTTTTCTGAATTATATGGTACTCATGGTAGTTTTTGACCACAAAAATTTCTAGTCGTTCTTGTCCCCATCGAAGTGAAGCATACACATTACTAAATCTAAAGTATTTGGCCAATCCTGTGTAATGCGAATCGCCCATCAACTTCTACTTAATGGGAAGTGCAGTAGGAAGCGTATGAAGACTACTAATCAGGTAACACGCGATATAAAATCAGAAACTGACAGCATCAGCCGCCCCATTGCAACAGAAGCAACAGCTAATGGAGCCCCAGCTCTCAAATACATACATACATTAATACTTTTTCCATAGCACATGGATACGACATTTCATAATAATGTGGAATGTGTCACCTTAACATAAGGTTTCTTTACACAAAACAATTAATTAATAATCTTTTTTTTACATTTACTACTTAATACCTAAAAATACATTATTGAGTAGAAGGAGTTGTCATTCAGAAATTCTTTTAATTTGCTTTTAAGTGTTGGTTGTCTATCTGTCAGACTTTTAATGCTATTTGACAAATGACCAAAGATTTTTGTGGCATCATAATTCACCCCTTTCTGTGCCAAAGTGAAATTTAATCCAGAACAGTAAAGATCATCCTTTCTTCTAGCGTTGTAGCACTTCACAGTTATTTTTGAACTGGGGTGGGTTATTAATAAGAAATTTCGTAAAAGAATATATGTATTGCGAAGGTACTGTGAATATCCTCAGTTCCTTAAATAAATGTCTGCAAGGAGATCTTGGATGGGCTCCAGCTATTATTCTGATTACACGCTTTTGTGCAATGAATACTTTCTCTCTTAATGACGAATTACCCCAAAATATGATGCCATATGAAGGTAGTGAATGAAAATAGGCATCGTAGGCTAATTGACTCATACGTTCATCATCAAAATTTGCAATAACCCTAATAGCATAAGTAGCTGAACCTAACCATTCGAGCAGATCATCGATGTGTGTCTTCCAATTCAACTTCTCATCAATGCACACACCCAGAAATTTTGAATATTCTGCTTTAGCAACAGACTTCTGCTCATAGTCTATATTTATCAATGGTGTTATGAAATTTACTGTACAGAATTGTATAAACTGTGTTTTCTCAATATTTAGTGAGAGTCCATTTGCAGAGAACCTCTTAATAATTTCCTGAAAGACATTTTTTACAATTTCCTCAGCAGATTTTTGTTTGTTTGGTGTGATTACTATACTTGTATCAACAGCAAAAAGAACTAGCATTGCATCTTCATTAATGTAAAGTGGCAAGTCATTAATATGTATTAAGAACAATAAGGGACCCAAGACTGAACCCTGTGGGACACCTTTCTTAGTACCTCCCCAGTTAGAGGACTTTGTTGATTTCTGCAGACTATCTGTACTGTTCATTTAAACCTTCTGCATTCTTCCAGTTAGATATGAATTAAACCATGTGTGCACTGTCCCACTCATACCACAATACTTAAGCTTATGTAGAAGAATTTCATGATTCACACAACCAAAAGCCTTTGAGAGACCACAAAACATCCCAATGGGTGATGTTAGGTTATTCATTGCATTTCATATTTGATCAGTGAGAGCATTCATAGCATTTTCTGTTGAGGTAGACAATGTTTACGCAGAACTGCTAAAACTCTATGACCAATGTTCAACAACTGCCTGTAAACGTTCAACGTTCTGAAGCTCTAATGACAAGCTCATGATGTCGCTGTTATCAAGCCCAAAAATCATCAGACGATCCGAAAAATTTTCGGCCAATATCTTTACTCTACCATCCGTCAAGCTATTTGAACGAATTCTCCGAGCCTGGCTCACCCCACGATAGAAGATAAGCTGATAAGAGAACAAGCAGGCTCCCGACCTGGTCCGACTTGCCCAAGGCAGGCAGGCATTGAATCTTATCCACCATATCGAGGACGGCTTAGAGAAACGTCTGTCATCAGTGATGCCTTTGTTGACCTGATTGCGCCCTACGACGCGATTAACATCAGGAAACTTATCCCAAAGGTGTAGAACACGATCAGAGATTACGTCTTTATGAAGATCACTGCAGAGCTGCTCAGAAACCAAAGATTCTATGTCACTTTTCGTAACAGCAAAAGTTGCTGGCGCAAGATAACAAATGGTCTTCCCCACTGGAGTGTTCTTGCTCCCACACTATTTAACCTGTACACCAAAGACCAACAACCTAATAAGGCTAGCATCTCATTTATCTATGCCTACGATCTGGTCCTCTCTACGCACCATGACACATTTGAAGGCGTTGACAAAAACTTCTGTCTGCTCTTGACAACATGGAAAAGTATTATGAACCCAACAGCCTGAAGCCAAATCCAAACAAAGCAGTAGGCCGTTCTTTCCATCTTCGTAACACATATGAAAGGCTTATTTAAATAGTGGTACAAGTCCACATTTTTCATTCTGAGATACTGAGTCCTAAAGTTAAATGAGCGCTGAAAAATCTGCAGTTGAAATACTAGAAACATTCAAGCATATGGCTTCTTGCTAGAGATGAACCGTTCTTTCTGTTTGTTTGGACCATTAATGTCAGAAGCATTATAGACAGAAAAGTGGAGGTAATGGAATTGTACCACTATTGAAATAAGCCCTTCATACGGTAACTACAGGTTTTTAAGGCTCATGGCTGGGAACTCCTTTCTTCTTCTTCTTTCGATTTCGGCCATCTTTGGACCACGTTCAACAATTCACTTGCCCGGCTTTTTGATCTTTTTTTCTCTCTTCCCAATATTTCCTCATCATTTTCGAGTGGTTCCTCCTCCGCTCTTCCGACCATTTCCTGTTATTATTCTTTAGTTTCGTTTCTTCTGGAAAACACTTAATTTCGTTCACTAATTGTCTAAACTTTTCCCTGTCCCTGATTGACTCACGGGTGACATTAAAATAGGCCAAATCCTTTTTCACCATCTGTATCCATTTATTGTTGGTTTTTTCGTTCCTGTTACTATGTTCAAACACTTTTCTTGTTAGTCTGTTTCCATCCATCCTCGACAGGTGACCATAAAACGTTAGTCTGCGTTTACGCATTGCCTCACTCACTTTCTCAATAGTTTTGTATATTTCCTTATTACTCTTTAGCTTGTACTCTTCTCCAATCTTTCTCGGTCCTAATATTTTTCTCAAAATTTTCCTTTCTTTCTTTTCCATGTTTTCTATTTCCCCCTTTTTGTTAAGAGTTAGGCACTCCGATGCATACAGGCATTCTGGTCTAATGACAGTTTTATAATGTCTTAATTTAGCTTGAATCGAAATGTTTTTTTTGTTATATATGTCTTTGGTTTTTTGAAAAGCAAATTCCATTTTCCTTGCTCTCGCCTGGTTTGCACTCTTGTCTAAACCATTCACTTGAATTATTTCACCTAAATACTTAAATTTTTCTACTCTCTTAATATTGCCGTATTTAGTAATAAGATTTTTCTTGTTATTTCTATGATTAGACATATACACGGTTTTTTCAAATGAAATCTGCAGTCCAGCTCTGGCCGAAACTTCTTGTAGTTTCTCCAAGTAGTTCTGAGCTATTTCTTCGTGTTCTGTAATTATTGCCAGATCGTCTGCAAAAGCTAAACAGTCCACTTCTATTTTTTCTTTTTTTGTTCCAATTCTGATGTCATTCTTGGTGCCTTTGAGTTCTTCTTTCCATATTCTCAATATCTTTTCCAGTACGCAGTTGAAGAGGATTGGGGATAAACCATCACCTTGTCTAACACCTGTTTTAATTTCGAACTTCCTTGAAATTTCAACCATAAATTTAACTTTGGCCTTACTGTTTGTTAGCGTCTGTTTGATAATTTGAATTGTTTTCTTATCGACCCCAAATTCTTCCAATACTTTCAGTAATGTTTCTCTATCTACCGAGTCGTATGCTTTTTTGAAATCTACAAATACTATTGCAAATCTCTGGCCTCTTGAGATTCTGTAACGAATTAGTGTTTTCAGGTTAAATATTTGTTCAACACAGGATCTACCTTGTCTAAAACCTGCTTGATATTCACCTATTTTTTTATCCAGAACTGGCTCCACGATTTGAAGTAATTTCCTTGACAAAATTTTGTATCCTACTGGTAGTAGCGAGATCCCTCTATAATTATTAACATTCATCTTATCCCCCTTTTTGTGTAGTGGGTGTATCAGGGCACACTGCCAGTCTTCAGGAATTCTTTCTTCGTCCCAGATCTTCTTAAACATATGTTCCAAAACTTGTGGGAGGTTGGTATCCATTATTTTTAGGATTTCTGGTACTATGGAGTCTTCACCTGGGGCTTTATTGTTTTTTAGACTGTGTATTATGTGTTTTATTTCTTCAGCGTCTGGAGGTTTTGACTCGGTATTAGTATTTCGGTGGTTTTCAAAACTCATTTTATCTTTGGGTGGTTCACAATTTAGTAGATTCTCGAAATATTTTGCTAATATTTCACAATTAGTCTTGTTTGTCAAACCTAGCTTGTTCTCTTCATCTTTAAAACATAAATTTGGGGATTGGTATTTGGTTAGCTGTTTTCTAAAAGTTTTGTAGAAATCTCTAGAATTATTTCTTTTAAAGTCTTCCTCAATCTGTTCTAGGTTATCCTGAAATTGTCTTCTTTTTTTATTACGGAACAGCTTAGCTGTTTCTCTTCTCTGGATTTTAAAATTGTCAAGATCTTGAGGATCTTTTGTGGAGTTCCATTTCTGCCACAATTTCTGTCTCTTCTCCAGGTTCTCATCACATTCATTGTCCCACCATGGATGTCTTCTTACTCTTTTCACGAGACAATTTTCTTTTGCTATTTCAACTATTTCGTTTTTGATCTCCTCCCATCCCGCTTCCTTATTTATTGTGGATATGCCATCGCTATCTTTGTGCAATGCTCTTTGAAACCGTTGTTTAATTTCTTCATTTTTTAAAGTTTCTGTGTTATATTTTGGAATTTTGTAAAAGGTTTTCTTCTCTTTTCGAAATGGGAGTGGTCTGAATTTAATCGTAGTCAAATAGTGGTCTGAATCAACATCAAGGCTTTTCAGCACTTTAGTGTTTTGAATTTCTTCTTGACAATGAAGTGAGATAGCCACATGGTCAATTTGGAATTCTCCGAGAAGTGGATTTGGTGATCTCCATGTTTTAGTTTTTCGGCTCAGCTTTTTGAAATGTGTTGTCATTATTTTCAAGTTGAAATGCCTACATACCTCTATAAGCCTTTCTCCATTTTTTGAAGTTCTTTTGTGACCTGGGAAGAGGCCTACTGTTCCATGGTATTTTTTCTCCCTTCCTATTTGTGCGTTAAAATCGCCTACTAACATTTTTATGTTCTTCTTTGAGCATCTATCCAGTTCCATTTCAAGTATCTCCCAAAATTCTTCAACTTTCTCCGGGTTATTTTTGTTGTCCTGGTTTATGGGTGCATGGCAGTTGATTATAGAGTATCCTTTGTTTTTACATTTAATCTCAAGAATGGATAGTCTCTCAGAACTCGAGTAGAAGTTAGTAACTGAATCTAAAATTGAGTGATGTACCAGAAATGCTGTTCCCAGGTATGGCATTTGTTTCATTAAGATTTTACCTGGTTTTCCTTTAAATAAACGATAGTTTTCAAAATCTAAAGCAGTTTCATCTAAAAACCTTGTTTCTTGCAATGCACATATTAAAATTTCTTTCTGGTTCAGCTTTTCAATCAATGATTTCAATTTTCCTACTTTAATTAGAGAGTTTACATTTAGGGTTGCAAACATAGTTGCTTTCTTAAATTTCAGTGTTGAGGGCTGCATACATGTTGGTTGGGGTCCTCCAAAATCCTTTGACCCCTTTGCATTGTTTCTACGAACAACGGAGGATTTGCCATTCGGTCTACCTCTTGGAGTAGTGTCTATCTTTGACGACGTTCCCATCATGCTTTGCAGTAATTGTTGGATAATAAATTGGGGGATCGGGTTGCCCCGAATCCGAAATTAAAACCAAGGTAGTAAGCCCTGGAGTTAGCTCTTCCGCTCTCTCTGCCGTTGGGAAATTGTTCCTCTTCCGCCATTGAGACCGTTGGCTGGGTTTCACCTAGTAACCCTAGGCAGGGGCCCTATGACAGGGTGCTACCATCTGGAGCCGGACGGACCCTGGTTTTTTTACGAGGTTGTTACTCCTCCCCCTCCACACTTCCCCATCCTCTTGTTTTTAGATGGGCCCGGGCTTGGGACCGGCTTGCGGCGGTCATAACTGTCATAACTGTATCCCTAAATACATGGGTCTTGTTTTTGATACGAGCTTGACATTCAAGAAACATTGTAGCAGTGTCAGAACGAAGGTCGCAGCACGAAACAATATCTTAAAAAACTCAAAGGCACAAGTCGGGCAGCAAGCCCACATGCACTTCAGACGTCGGCTCTAGTCCTGTGCTACTCGGCAGGAGAATATGCCTCCCCTTTTTGGTACCAATCCTGCGAGTAGAAAGAGGTTGATATTGCTCTTCACCAGGTGACGGGATGCTTGACACCAGCCCCAGTCGAGAAGATCCAGGTTCTGGCCAGAATAGTTCCAACCGATATCAGGCGGATAGTAACAACGAAGGCGGAAAGGAAGAAAGACAACCCTGATGACAGACACCCACTTTATGGGAATGAACAAGTTGATCGACGTCTTCGCGGCAGGGAAAGCTAAATATCAAGTACCACTCCCTTAGTGAAGCCAAAGGTGGAAGAGTGGCTTCAACGCTGGCAGGAAAGAAAAGTGAATAGCACCAAAAGAGAAGCTTCCCCCCAGGAAACAGCATGTCATTGCAATCATGGAGATCATTTAATCATCTTCCAGGTTCTGGCCAGAATAGTTCCAACCGATATCAGGCGGATAGTAACAACGAAGGCGAAAAGGAAGAAAGTCAACCCTGATGACAGATACCCACTTCATGGGAATGAACATTTTGATCGACGTCTTCGCGGCAGGGAAAGCTAAAAATCAAGTACCACTCCCTTAGTGAAGCCAAAGGTGGAAGAGTGGCTTCAACGCTGGCAGGAAAGAAAAGTGAATAGTACCAAAAGAGAAGCTTCCCCCCAGGAAACAGCATGTCATTGCAATCATGGAGATCATTTAATCATCTTCGTGTGGCGTTGGCAGAAGCAAAACTGCCATGTTAAAATGGCAATTCTGTCACAACCAAGACGTGTCCAGTGCATGTGGTGTTGAGCAGACGACGATCCATTTCCTTCGCTGCCCCGTTTTCACCACTTCCTCAGGCATCGAGACGCAAGACGATCTGACGTCAGAAAGCACAAAAGCAATGCACTTTGCTGAGGCACCATAATCCCTGTTGAATGGTTGTCATCGACACACTGAGAAGAAGTGAAAGAAGCATAATCAGTAACATTAAAGGATTAAGAGTATCACCAGTAGAAATGTAATCAAAGAACATCTTAATTGTTTTCATTTCCTCATGAATAATTCGTTTTGTACCACGGCTAAGTAGATGGTTACCGTAAAACCAATAAAAAGTCTATTTTATTAACAGATATCTAGAATCACTTTTTTGCTATTAGTTATAATGGCTTTGAGGCAAATAGAATATTTGCAGACATATGTTCACTGAAGTGCTTCACCCCACATCATTACCAACTGGTAGTATGTATATGTGCTGGTACCGTCAGTCGCCACAAGGACGTGTGAATAGTCACCATCTGCGGGTGAAATCTTGAGCCGCATTTCAACACACGTTTAAGAGTCTCACATCAGGCATAGTAGCAAACCACCCCATTGTAGATCTTCCACGAAATTTCTTATCTCCCTAGTGTTCTGGAAAACCTCAGTTTTTATTCGCCAGCTCAAGTTTTGAGGCCACCAGTCGAAGTATTTCTTGAAGATGTTCTTTTTTTGTTGTTGAGTAATGCTCTCTACAATCTGCAAAGCTGCTGCTCCTTACGTTGTATTGTTTTTATGGTCTCTCGTGAGCTCTGTGGCTCAGCCTTTGTCATCTATTGATGGCTTTCAGACCGGCAATAAGCGTGAGATACTTCCTACAACTGCGATAACGTTCATAAGGGCTCGCCTGGCCGAGGTCATACTGATTGTGAGGCGATCCTGTGCGCCTGGCGGAACTGTCAGAGCTGCCCATTTCCCCTCCAGACATAACACACAGGATACTAAATGCTAACTACTTGTTTTCCATCCCCTCTGTTATTTACCTACCCCTTTCCACTCTACTCATTCGGTAAAATGCCTCTTTGTGATCTTTTTACGCAGATTTAGCAAATTTTTATTATTTTGCAAGAAAGTTCAATAAAATATACGTATGTTCAGGATAACTATTATAGCTTTTATTGATGGAAAAATACTGTACACCACAAATTAAGGGGCTCCGGAAAGGCTCAAAATCATGAAAAGTTCAAGTTTTACTTTTTTGCGTTTTCTGAATCTGCAGACTATTACCTTTTAATAGATATATAATTTATTCAATTCCGAAGACTACAACTATTTTTAAATTTTTTTTGAAATGTGTTCTACATGGGCGTGACCCACTGTGGCGCTGTTAAACTGCTGTCAAATGGTGTTATTATTAACGTCCGTGTTCATCAGGTACATTTTAGTGATGTGAGAAAAAGTATGTGTTGTGGCTAACCTGTGATGTTTCAATATATATCGCTGGTGTTATTGTCGATTGTTTCATGTTTATTTACTCTGTCGTTATCTCGAAAATATTCGTAATTAATTCTGTTTCTTGAGTCTCTGTTTTGTTGAAGTATAATAATGAGTAAAAGTAAAGTTATTAGAAATCCTCTGAAGGCTTTTAAGGAAAGGAGAAATGTTGGAAAGCCAAAGGTATGTGTTATTACTGTAAATAATAACATTCTAACATGGTACGAGCGATGCTTGCTTTAGACAAGGAACGCCTTCGAGCTGCAGACAGGGCTGTAAAGAGTCTAGAAATACAAGCAAGAGTAAACAGGAGGAGGAACAAGAGGAAGCTGGAGAAGGAGATAGCAGAGGATGAAGATAATCCATCCTATGGTCCTGGAATGCACTAAAAAGTTAATCCAATCTTTGTCGCTCGATTCCCAAAACTTTTATTTTCTCATACTAATTACATATTTTCTAATGATCTTCCAAACATATTTGTTTCAAACTTTCAGTAAATGTTACACAGTACCTTCTGCATAATTTAACACAGCCTTTTTCCAAAAAACTGTATATTTTTGAATATATAAATAAAAAATTGCAAAAAAATGTTGTGAATTTTCATTACAATTGAAAAAAATCATCTTTAATAACTGAACTAAAATTTTGTAAAATCCCTGTGTTAAGTTGTAGCCCATATTCCAATAAATAATCTGTAAAAAGTTCAACTTCCTACCTCAAATACTTTGTGAGGAAAGATGTAATTTATAAGCGTTATTTTAACATTGCAAGTATAGGGCGTTCCGGAGCCCCTTAAAAGAATTAATTACATATCGTACATTTACTAATAAACTGGAAATAATACATAATTATCTTTACGACGCCTCTGTGCATAAACAACATTGTTTACTTCATTCAAATATTTGGGTAAGAGAATGTATGTGGATGAACGTTGACATGTCTCCACATGATCCAGCAAACGGGGATAACAACAAAATGACAGTTATTTGTGTACTGTGGCACATACGACTCCCAGATTGCAGTTTCCTAGAAAAGGTACAAATCTTGAATATTTTTTGGCCCTGTTTCTACACGAAACTTATTACTGTGGCAAACGCGATTCTTTTACAGAATCCCTGTGACTGAAGGTGGATGCTTAAAGCTCAAAAAACACGCAATTATCCCAATCTAAGGTGTGAAATAGATTTTGTGCCAACGGTGATATTGTTTTTCAAATAGAAATAGCTTGCTGTGCTATTAGAAGCTGCTAAATTTTTCAAGTATGTCTGCAATGGTAGACTTTCGTGGCTACATAAATGGCACTAATTCCACTAATGCAGAAACGATCGACCAGCAAATGCTACTGACTTGAGAGGCGGAAACTTGTCAGGAAAGAGCATCTGCTCCAACCGGTGGGCTACAATGGATCAGTTCACTTCCTAAAATAGAGAGATCACAAGTAATATATCTCAAACGACATCTCGTTCGTTACTTGTGAGGCGACACTCCTGAGAAACTAAATATTACTGCATCTATGCTAACTCAGATGTTTCATCTCAAAAAGCTATCGGTTTCAGGGCAAATTTATAGATAGCTCTTTCTCCTATAAGTCCTATACTTGCTTCATGCCACATAAATTACTGAATCAAGAGCGAATACAGAGCGGACAAAGCAACTTGCAACGATAAACAGGCAGAATATAAATTGCTGATGTCAGCATTATGGTATGGGTTAAATTTCTGTAACATTCTCGAGGATTATCCATGGACATGGAAGCCACTCTTGCAACAAACTGGTTATGATTCCAGGCTTGCAGATTTTGTGTAGTCATAGGCATTGATCGCCTCCCTTACTCACATGGGTTGTTCGAACAGTATGCTCAGCTAGAAGTTGTTGTAAGATTACGATCAAAATACTCAAGCTCCTCTTGGTTTCTTGGGGCCTCTGTCTTGTACCTGGCACAGCATTCGTAAAAAGGCTTCCGTTACAGCGTTCTCTCTGTCAGTTCTTCCACACCTCTGCTCTAACTACACAACTTCATGCAGGAAGTATGATTCCACAAACCTGATAGTACCGAGCATAACTTTTGTGAATCTCTGTTGGCCTTTCTTGCTATATAATTAGCATACGTGCACCACTGTGGATACTGACTGGTAATCACAATTACGTCATCCAACTGGATATTTTTTCCTATTCGCAGAAGAAATTAACCCAGCCATATCCGCAAGCTGAACAACACTCTGCAATTCATTGCCGTATACGTGATTCTTCGACTTTCTCAAAAAAGATTCAGTAACTAACTGAATACTAAACTTCAGCCATGCTGTGTGCTCACGCTTCGATTAAAAAGCACCCAGAGTCCAATATGTTCTTGCTTTTTAAATTTGTTCTACCAAACACACTGCGAAACGACGAAGCATAATAATAAACCGCACATAATCTACACGTGTGTGCTTGTACCACCGATCGTGATGCATAGGACACACAAAACACAACGTCCTGTCTATTTCTCATGCCTCGATTATGTTTTAAATCTAATAGCACAGCAAATGTTTGTAAAGAGGAGATAGCTTTCTCAACAAATAAATTAAGTAAGTTGGCAGCGTTCAGTATTCTGCTTACATCGACGTCAATGTAGACAGAAAACTTCCCCTGTTTCAGAAGCACTGGAAAAGGTATCATATGTGGGGTTACCAAAGGTCCTTCTTGGCTCTCGCCTTAAGTAATTGAGAGAAACTACGGAAAAATATCGCTGGATCGTTGAAAGGAAATTAAGAAAATCTTAGGTAGCGTTTCAACTTGGTGCACCGAATAACATCTTCGCTTAAATGAGGATAAATTCATGATAGCGGACATAAATAAGAGAACGAATCCTACCATATCAAACTGCATAATCAGTGGTAAAAAATAGCATTATCACGTTTTTCAAATATCAGTGGAAAAAATTACGAAGGAATGTGAAATGGGACGACCTTGTGGAAACAGCACTATGGAAAGAGAATAGAACACAAGGATTTGTTAGGAGATTCTGGGAATGTGCTTTGAAACTGTTAAATAAAAGGGAAACACAAACAGTACATATGTACAAAGCCAAAACCACTACTCAACTTAATGCTGTACGCTCCACCTGACACCGGCCTATGTTTGTCCGCCGCTCGTGGTCTCGCGGTAGCGTTCTCGCTTCCCGAGCACGGGGTCCCGGGTTCGATTCCCGGCGGGGTCAGGGATTTTCACCTGCCTCGAGATGACTGGGTGTTTGTGTTGTCCTCATCATTTCATCATCATCCAGGAAAGTGGCGAAATTGAACTGAACAAAAGATTGGGCAATTGTACGGGCGCTGATAACCACGCAGTTGAGCGCCCCACAAACCAAACATCATCATCACACCGGCCTATGTTCGATGGACCATGACCCGCAATAAACTGACCTTTTATTTTTCGTTTATAAATGTATAGCTATGGTGTTCTTTTAACCATTGACAAAGGTCTTATTAGGCACTTGTGGGTTTTATTGTTGTTCTGAAGAAGGTGTAGTTATCTACGCCGAAACCTGGGTTAACACTTAACACTAGGTGCTTTTTTCGCAATCGAGGCGGGTTTTTAGTTTTTTAATATGTTAAAGAAATCGCAGACGAGATGCTTGTGTGGCCTACGCTAATCAGTCGAAACATTGTGGCAATGTACTTCTTTAATAATAATATATTGGCCCATTTGGAACGCAATACAGCAGCGATTGTGTCATGGATTCGCACCAGATGTCCACACACCGGTCACGCAATTCCTGTAAATTACGGGCCGGTGGTTTGTGGCCGCAGAGCTGGTACCCGATAAAATATGTCTTACATCTGGTGCACATCGCCACGTTCGCTAACGTATAGGATACTTAAATCGCGATTATAATGCGCCAAGTGCTATTTGTCACACCTGTTCCTTCAGGCCGCAACAATTTTTCAGCAATCAGACTTCGTTTTAGCTATGGTATTGAGTAAGATTCGGTATTATAACATCTGCATGGTCAAAGCAAATGTCACTGACGACAAATGTGTGTTCTTCATAGACCGCTGGCACGCTTTGCTCACGCTATGCAAAGTCGTAAATGCTGTACAAGAAACTCTCTGCCCCTGGCAACAGAATTGACTGCGACAGTCCCCACTCGCGCTCCCTTCAGTCTGCCCTGATCTTCCTCACATTTGGGTAACGGATGAAACCGACTCGCCGCAAAATAAAACTTGCTACATTCACACCTCTATCTGAGCTCTGAATACGCGCTTTGGCCAACTGAGCTGCAACGCGACTATCAGTATCATGGAAGAAGATACATGAATGACATGAAAAGTGGGTTTCTTATTGTTTTTACTCTTGAGATATTAATGAAATAAACAAGTAATTAATGTTCTAGCAACAAGCTACAACAGTGACAGACTTAATGAAATACAGGGTGTTTCAAAAATGACCGGTATATTTGAAACGGCAATACAAACTAAACGAGCAGCGATAGAAATACACCGTTTGTTGCAATATGCTTGGGACAACAGTACATTTTCAGGCAGACAAACTTTCGAAATTACAGTAGTTACAATTGTCAACAACAGATGGCGCTGCGGTTTGGGAAACTCTATAGTACGATATTTTCCACATATCCACCATGCGTAGCAATAATATGGCGTAGTCTCTGAATTAAATTACCCGAAACCTTTGACAACGTGTCTGGCGGAATGGCTTCACATGCAGATGAGATGTACTGCTTCAGCTGTTCAATTGTTTCTGGATTCTGGCGGTACACCTGGTCTTTCAAGTGTCCCCACAGAAAGAAGTCACAGGGGTTCATGTCTGGCGAATAGGGAGGCCAATCCACGCCGCCTCCTGTATGTTTTGGATAGCCCAAAGCAATCACACGATCATCGAAATATTCATTCAGGAAATTAAAGACGTCGGCCGTGCGATATGGCCGGGCACCATCTTGCATAAACCACGAGGTGTTCGCAGTGTCGTCTAAGGCAGTTTGTACCGCCACAAATTCACGAAGAATGTCCAGATAGCGTGATGCAGTAATCGTTTCGGATCTGAAAAATGGGCCAATGATTCCTTTGGAAGAAATGGCGGCCCAGACCAGTACTTTTTTAGGATGCAGGGACGGTGGGACTGCAACATGGGGCTTTTCGGTTCCCCATATGCGCCAGTTCTGTTTATTTACGAAGCCGTCCAGGTAAAAATAAGCTTCGTCAGTAAACCAAATGCTGCCCATATGCATATCACCGTCATCAAACCTGTGCACTATATCGTTAGCGAATGTCTCTCGTGCAGCAATGGTAGCGGCGCTGAGGGGTTGACGCATTTGAATTTTGTATGGATAGAGGTGTAAACTCTGGCGCATGAGACGATACGTGGACGTTGGCGTCATTTGGACCGCAGCTGCAACACGGCGAACGGAAACCCGAGGCCGCTGTTGGATCACCTGCTGCACTAGCTGCGCGTTGCCCTCTGTGGTTGCCGTACGCGGTCACCCTACCTTTCCAGCACGTTCATCCGTCACGTTCCCAGTCCGTTGAAATTTTTCAAACAGATCCTTTATTGTATCGCTTTTCGGTCCTTTGGTTACATTAAACCTCCGTTGAAAACTTCGTCTTGTTGCAACAACACTGTGTTCTAGGCGGTGGAATTCCAACACCAGAAAAATCCTCTGTTCTAAGGAATAAACCATGTTATCTATAGCACACTTGCACGTTGTGAACAGCACACGCTTACAGCAGAAAGACGACGTACGGAATGGCGCACCCACAGACTGCGTTGTCTTCTATATCTTTCACATCACTTGCAGCGCCATCTGTTGTTGAAAATTGTAACTACTGTAATTTCGAAAGTTTGTCCGCCTGAAAATGTACTGTTGTCCCAAGCATATTGCAACAAACGGTGTATTTCTATCGCTGCTCGTTTAGTTTTTATTGCCGTTTCAAATATACCGGTCATTTTGAAACACCCTGTATATACTAAGAGAGGTAGTTCACTCTGTTATTTGAAATAATACTACTGCTCTCACTTCCATTTGATCAGAAAGTTCACTTACTAGCTATGTCTACATGCCACTGACTTCGTCGAGATGATACCTAGCAGCTCCTTCCTATTCTGATATCGTTTCCCACTAAATTTTGCGGAGCCAGAGCCGATAATTCACAATGACTTACGGAAACAATAAACCATTGGCCAGTTCTGAACCATCGTTACAGCGTTAAGATCAGTTAAAAAAAGTCCTCCCAACAAGTCATCGAAGCGACAGAGGTCGTTTCACAAGGTGGTGGTGGTGGTGCCTTCCTATATGTACCGCGCTATATGGCAGCCATATTTATTTTGGAGACTACTGTTCATCTAATCCATGCAATATAAAAGTTACTAGCTGAATACACTGAGGTGTCGAAAGTCATGGGATACCTCCCAATATCGCGTAGGACCTCTTTTGCCCGGCGTGGTGCAGCAGCTCGACGTGGCAAGGAATCAACAAGTTGTTCGAAGTCCCCTGCAGAAATATTGAGCCATGCTGTCTCTATACCCGTCCATAATTGCGAATGCGTACCGGTGCAGGATTTTGCGCACGAACTGACGCCTCGATTATCTCCCATAAATATTCGATGAGATTCATGTCGGGCGATCTGGGTGGCAAAATCATTCGCTGGAACTGTCCAGAATGTTCTTCTGACCAATCACGAACATTTATGGCCCAGTGACACGGAGAATTTCCATCCATAAAAATTCCATCTTTGTTTGGGAACATGAAGTCTACGAATGACTGAAAAAGGTCTCCAAGTAGCCGAACACCACGACCCAGTCAATGAATGATTCAGTTGTACCAGAGGACCCAGTGCATTCTATGTACACACAGCACACACCATTTTGGAGCCACTACCAGATTGCACAGTGTCTTATTGACAACTTAGGTCCATGGCTTCGAGGTGTCTGCACCACACTCGAAGTCTATCATCAGCTCTTACCAACTCAAATCGGGACTCATCTGACCAGGTCACGGTTTCCCAGTCGTCTAGGGTTTAACCGACATGGTCACGAGCCTGGAAGAGGCGCTGCAGGCGATGTCACGCTCTTAGAAAAGCAACTCATGTCGATCATCCGCTCCCATAGTCCATTAACGTCACATTTCGCCGCACTGTACTGAATGATGCGTTCGTCGTACGTCCCACACTCATTTCTGCGATTACTCCGTGCAGTCTTGCTTGTCGGTTAGCACTGACAGCTCTACGCAAACGTCGCTGCTCTCGCTCGTTAAGTGAAGGCCGTCGTCCATTGCGTTATCCGTGGTGAGAGTTAGTGCCTGAAATCTGGTATTTTCGGCACACTCTCGACGCTGTAGGTTTTGGGGTACTGAATTCCCTAAGGATTTCCGAAATGAAATGTCCCCTGCGTCTAGTTTCAACTACCATTCCGCGTTCAAAGAGTGTTACTTCCCGTCGTTTGGCCATAATGAGCCCGGAAACTTTTTCAAATGAATCAGCTGAGTACAAATGATAGCTCCACCGACGCCCCGCCCTTTTATACCGCGTGTAACCGATACTACTGCCGTCTGTATCTGTGCATATCGCTATCCCACGACTTTTGTCACCTCCGTGTAAGCCCGTGACTCTGAATGGAGTCTCCAAATTGGCATCGGCTACGTTGGCAGCGTCAAATTGTGCCGAGTGCCGCATCCTTCTTTGCTGGACCGCGCTTAAGAACCCCCGCTGGTTGCTATTGCCATCCCGTATTACACCCAGACACAGTGGCACGCCTCCGCGTTTGCCAACATTCTGCCTGCTGCTGTCCCAAAGGACTCACGCTCGTGTCTCTTCCCACCACTCGGCTGCCCCCATCAAGAAACTCATCGGTCGTCCTTCACCCTACATTTTACGTTAGTAATTAAATACTTGTCTGCTTGAGAATAGTACAAAAATTTACTAGTTCCTTTCTTTGTCTAAACTAAAAATTGCTATCTTATTTAGTAATAAACATAATGTTATAAGAGTTTATATAGTAACATAGAAGAGCGGTTTGAATTTGACTTAAGGTTTTCCACCAAAATTGTCAGGCTACTTTCCTGATTTCAATGACGTTTGCCCCACTATGTCTTTGCTGCATAACAAATTCGACGGCATCCATCTCTGTACACTTGGACACTGTTGTGCCATATTCGATAAGCTTAAGGAAAAATATTTTTAAAGACTCCACAAATTAAGAAACTTAGTTTCTGCAGAGAGCTGAACAATTGCAATTGCAGTTGCTTTATAGTAATAAAATGAAGTGAAATTAACTATTAGATGGCATAATTTGCTCTTACCTGGCAACCTGTGGTTGAGCACACAACCAGTAACCAAATGTAGTGATTAACAAAACACAAATAAAACTAGCAGTCAGCAGACAAAAATGGTTCAAATGGCTCTGAGCACTATGGGAATTAACTTCTGAGATCATCAGTCCCCTAGAACTTAGAACTACTTAAACCTAACTAACCTAAGGACAGCACACAATCCATGCCCGAGGCAGGATTCGAACCTGCGACCGTAGCGGTAGCGCGGTTCCAGACTGTAGCGCCCAGAACTGCTCGGCCAGGCAGCAAACATAATATGGCTGAAATAAACCAAGGAACTAGAAAGGGCGTCCCATCTTACCCACTCTTCTTAGTGTGTATATCGGCTATGAAATCAGAACTTGGTTACAGACGATAAAACGTTTTAAACTAGCGATGTGGATGTTAGTACACTACTTTTTTCTGACAACCAAGTAATTATTAGTTTGAATGAAAATGACTGTATTTAATTTAGGTAAAATAACCTGAGCGTCTCCATCACAAAGACAAAATCAGTGGCACTTTTAGGGCACCAGCCCATGCGAGTTAAAATTGAAATTGACAAGCACATCATAGATCAAGTTAATACATTTAAATGTGTGTGGTGCAGTATTACATACAGAGCAACAAATGAAAAATAAAATAAATTAGACCTATTAAATTATTTCTGTGGAGCTTTACACGGAACATTGGGAAAGAAAGCCCACAGAGATACTCTACTGGCATATGCCAGGGAATAGAAGCATGTGAATTAAATTTCCTTGGCTATGTAGCTGGATATACTTTAATGGATAAAAAGAGAAATGATGACATCCAAGCTTAACAGAATATGCAAAACATTATTGAGATAATAAAGCACTGTTAGTTAACACAGAAAGAACATGCAGGCTGTATGCCAGCTGCAAGAATCACTACAGCCATAAAACAATATAAACCAAGAGGCAAAAAATCTTTAGAAAGACCAATGGCGAGTTGATCTGACCAATTTTGAAGGAGACAGAATGGACCAAAGGTCCAGTCCTTGATGTAGATGTAGATAGAGTGGCTCATCTGCTTTCTTTAATTAATGGTAATCCAGCCTACAAAATAGCTAGTGAATACAAAACACATATAAATATGCAATGTTAATTAACTGAAATTGGAATAGTCCCATGTATCATAACAACAGATTGGTTTAATGTTGAATTTATTCATATGAAATGAAACAAGTTGCTTGAAATTGTGGTCTTATAATCCAAATAAAACACACAATAATGCTACAGGATTTGAAACAGTACTGCAGTTAGAGCATGCAGGAAGTCCACAGGCAACATTTACTTTCTGCCATCTGCATTATCCGTTAATATAAGCAAATTCCCGTATCTGAGCAGTATATTGTAGTCTGATTAGCAATTGATTCTCAACACAAAGTTCAATACAACTGTTCATACTATACACTAAGAAACATTTACAGAATCACAAAATGTTCGACTGACATAACTAGGTCCAAACTTCTACGCACCACGCGTCGCAAAATACTACCCATTCCACGGATAGCAAACAAAAGATCACTAAACATGCTCAGCTCCCTCTATCCTCAACATCACGAGATTACTACTTTAGTCACGTCTTCACTTAACTTCTACTCCACCATTGTGAGTATTTACAATTTTTAAATACATTTAATATTAAACATACAATATTCAGTTTGATACTCCTTTTGCAGACATTAGATTTCTAGTTTTCCATGGATCCTTTGGAGAGAGTCTCTGGGATGTGAAAAGAGTCAAAGGTACCTTTTTTTTCTAATGCAGACAGAGTTATGAGCTCTAATCCTTGTGAAGATATTCATCGATAGAGTAGGAGTTGGCCAACAGGAAGTTCTTTAATTCACTCTGAAACCGATCTTTATCACTTACAAGACCTTTGATATGCTGTGGTAAGTTATTGAATATATGAGTACCCATGTATTTGACTCCTTTTTGTACTAGTGTTAAGCTTTTATAGTCCTTATACAGATTGTTTTTGGTTCTGGTATTATAATCATGTTTTGCACCATTCTGTGCAAAAAGAGAGATGTTGGAAATGATAACAGACATCAGTGAGTATATGTACTGAGAATTAGTAGTTAGAATACCAAGTTTCTTAAAGAGGTCTCTGTATGATGATCTAGGACTGACACCAGATATAATTCTAATGACTCATTTCTGAATTTTGAAAAAGGTTGTCTTTGTGAGAGGATTTTCCCCAAAAGATGATTCCACAACTCATTAGTGAATGGAAGTAGGTCGAATAAACTAACTTCATTTTTAAATCACCTATTTCTGTTATCGTGCGTACTGCAAATGTAGCTGAACTAAGGCGTTTCATTAAGTCTAGAGTATGAGTTTTCCAATTTAGATTGTGTTCAATTTGTAGCCCTAAAAATTTGACACTTTCTACAGCTTTAATTTCATTGTTTGAATACATTATATTTATAGGGTTAGGTGTTCTTTGTGAGGTACTAAACTGTATGTGACTGACGCCTGATTAACAGGGACTTACATGCATTGAGAATAGAAGATAGTGCATTAAGAATGGCTAGCTACTAGCCGAAATTTGTATTTTCGTAATAAAAACTAAAAAGGAAGACTGACTTCTGCACTCTATAAATTAGAAATACCTATTTTGTTTAGCATTATGTCTCATAGGCTCATTTTATAGCTATCGTCATTCTCTTTGAGGTAACATATGATTCTATTTATTTATTTATTTGTCCATAAAAATTTCTTTCCCAGTACATATATTGAACACGAGATACTAGATTGACAAACCTTTTTTAGTTCTTGTTTTACAATCGTCAAACATATCTCAATTAAATTTTTATAACGTATTGAATTCAAACAGTGAAGAGTTAGAAGTTTGACTACATGCACTTTTATCACTGATTTCTACAATTGAAGAGTTACAAGTTTGACTACATGCACTTTTACCACTGATTTCTACAATTAAAAGGGCTGAATTAAATTTTTGCATGCATAAGATGGGCTATTATGAGATAGAATAATAGCAGTTCTGTAGTATGTAGGCTGTCACAGACTTTTTAAAGTTTTGTAGTTTAGGAAGAGAATTTATGTCTTGCTAATTGTATAGTTTTATTCCTTCATGATAAACAGCTTTTTGGCTTAATGCGGTGCTTATCTGGTACTGTACTCATGGACAACTTTGTTTTGAGGGAAAAGGTTTTGTTTCCTCAGCACACATTTTTTAAATACATAGCTACTTGCAAAATACACTCTGAAGAAAAAAAAACGCACCACGAATGAATCATTCATATGGGAATCAAATCGGTAGATATGACTTACATGTACAAACACAGAAATGATTACAATTTCAGAAAAATTTAATGATTTATTCAAGAATAAGAGTTTCACAAACTGAGCAACTCAATAACGCGTTGGTCCACCTCTGCCCCTTTTGTTAGCAGTAATTCGGCTCGGCTGGATTGATAGCGTTGTCAGACGTCCTCCTGAGTGACATCGTGCCAAAGTCTGTCAAACTGGCGCGTTAGGTAGTCAAAATTCCTAGCTGGTTAGAGGGCCCTACCAATAACGCTCCATACGTTCTCAATTGGTAGGAGATCCGGTGACCTTTCTGGCTGAGGTTAGGTGGGGTTATGCAAGCAGTAGAAACTTTATGAAGGTGGTATCTGTTCTTTCAGACATGTCCGAAAGAACAGATACCATCGGTGACCATGCAGCTCTCTTAGAATGAAATGATAAATCAAGACCCTAAGCTGTCGACAGGCATTGATATACATTAACAGGGACAGTTGAAAATGTGTGCCCCGATCGGGACTCGAACCCGGGATGATCTGCTTACATGGCAGATGCTCTGTCCAGCTGAGCCACCGACGGCACAGAGGATAGTGTGACTGCGGGGATTTATCCCTGGCACGGTCCCGGTGAGACCCACATTCCCAACTTAATGTCCACACACCACATTCGTAGTGCCCCTGCCCATTACACTCATTACTCGCGGCAGACAATCTTACCGAGTCCCGTAAGGGTTCAGGCAATGCGTGTGCATCCGCACAGAAGGGGCACTACGAATATAGTGTGTGGACACTAAGTTGGTAATGTGTGTCTCACGGGGAGCGTGCAAGGGATAAATCCCTGCAGTCGCACTATCCTCTGTGCCCTCGGTGTATCAGATGGATAAAACGTCTGCCACGTAAGCAGGAGATCCCGAGTTCGAGTCCCGGTCTGGGCACACATTTTCATATCTCCCCGTTGATGTATATCAACACCTGTCGACAGCTTAGGGTCTTGATTTAATCATTTCGGTAGAAACTTTCGCCGCGTGGGGGGTGGACATTATCTTGCTGAAATGTAAGCCCAGGATGGCTTCCTATGAAGGGCAGTAAAATGGGACGCCTAACATCCTCAACGTACCGCTTTTCTGTAAGGGTGCCATGGATCACTACCAAAGGGATCCTGCTATGAAAAGAAATGGCGCCCAGCCCGTCACTTCTGGTTGCCAGGCCGTATGGAGAGCGACATTCGGGTTGTTATCTCACCGCCGTCCGAGGAGCCTCCAGACTCGTCCTGGGTCTGTGATTTCATTGAATGGAGTAGAGTTGTCTCCAGTGATGCGTCCTGCTTTGAACTAAAGCCCGATGACCAGCGAAGACGTGTTTGGAGACGCCACCATAAGGCATTCTATCTCGCAGTGGGCCGTTCTCATAACATATCGGCTTATCAGTATATTCTAGACCACTGTCCCAATTTTTAGCGTTCTTGCTAATTTTTCCGGAAGAAAGACATCGAAGGAATTTAGAGACGCACTGAGCGGACCCAAACGGATCGGTATAGTTCGTATAAAAGTATAACTGAATTACATAGGAAGTTGAAATGGGAATTTTCTGAATAAATGTGACGTTATTGTCGCGAAATGTGGTTTAATATGTCTAGAAAATCTGTATCCGAGGCATATTGTGCAATATTTACAGTGTCAAACTATACATTGATTAAAATAACATAATTTATAACAGCCGCAGAGTAACGGTATCATATTGTCTTCCTTCCACACACCAAGCGGAAAAGCGAGGAGTTGGCAATTTTGATACAAGTACTCTCTGGCACATACAGTTCAGTGAATTATAGAGTACATATTAAGGTGAAGAGAAAGTTACTCGGTCTGACGCAGAGATGACTTTAACATCGAAGTAATTTTGTTTTTGTTATGAAAAAGAATTGTGATGGCGAGGGCGCTAGGGACGAAGAAGAAATATTATCGAGAAATGGAGATGGAAATCGGCTGTGTCCCAAAAGGAACCATTTCGGCATTTACGTCAAGCCATTTAGGGAAACCAACGAGAACCTAAATCTTGGAGACGGGACGGGAAGTTGAACCGACATCGTTCTGAACACGAGACTAGTGACGTTTTACACAAGAAAACCTTTTAAATGATGACCAAAAGGAATTCTGGAAATAAACTGTTCCGTAATGTTTGGACCATTTGCAGCAGTTGGTGGCTCACAACCTGAAGATGCTTATCGTACATCATGTTCTACCGCCGTCGCATCATTATTGCTATCTGTTTTATTTTGTACAAATCATCAACCACGAGAAGTTTTATAATTGGAGCATATGTTTGAATTCATTTGTGGCGTTCCCCGTCGCCCTACAAACCGCCAAAAATTGGACCTGAACAACAGAACCCCAAAGGCCATGTATTAAGTTCTGTTGGTCAGTTCGTGTTTTTGATGCGATGTAGGCCGGGATGGAACTTAATGCATTCAGAATTTCCAAGAAATGTTGCGACAAACTTCAAGGGGTTGTAGAGGATGTCTTGAGAAACAAATCGAGGATAAGAATCCGTGTCCAGCAACGTCACCCAACGACGCTACATAGCGTCTCCGTAATAGGCGGCGGCGCCTGCCACTAGGCTACCCTCCCAGTAGTAAACGTGACTTTGTACGCTGCCGTACTGTAGGCGGAACGTCTGGCAATGTTGTTTGTTATTCAGCGATTGTGACTAATTGCCACGGTCGCCAGTGTAAACGATGGAGAGGTAGACAGGCCAAGTAGACAAGCCTTGTCTTCTGTGAGTGCGATGTTCTATCGCCTCGGTGGATGACGGTTTCAGACACAGGTTTCCATCTGCAGCTTATTTTCCTTCCGAAACCTTCCAAAATCTCCTATGTTTTAGGGTACACAGGAGAAAATAAAATTCAGATGGCACCCTGTGTCCAAAACCGTCAACCACCAAAGCAACAGAGCACTGCATTCTTAGGAGACAACGCCTTTCTACGTAGCAGCCATCTCCATCTTCTCAACTGGTGGTTGTGGCAATCACTCGCGGTCACTGAGTAACAAACAACTACAAAACGTTCTTCCTGCGTTCCGTCAGCATACAAAGTCACATTCACTGCTGAACCGGTGGCCTAGTGACAGGCGCCAGCATCTATAACTTCGACGCTCTGTAGTGTAGTTGGACGATATTTCCGATCACGGGTTCTTGTCCCCGATTTATATACTATAATTGAAAGGCTTCTTTGTACCTAGCGGAAAAGTAGCAACAGTCGATTCTGGTAGCAGTATAAGGATTATCGTAGCGGGTAACGGTGGTACGTGATTTTCAACTAATGTTTGGACCTGTTTGAATTCTTTTGCGCTTAGGGCTGTGGTATGTGCTGTTGGCGAAGCAAAAAGAATTCTTATTACTCATTACCTTGTAAAGGATATAATAATAACTAAAGAGAGTAAAAGGAAAATACCGTATAAATCGTCTGTTCCAGCGGCATGCGTAACAGCGTAATACGATGTCTAGATAACAAAATAAATAAATCCGGACAATGCATCTAACTACAGAGGTGCTTAAATAACTGGGAAACTGCTGGAAGATCTTCCAACCTGCCCGTTTAGCATAATGCGCTCTCCTCGAATGACATGCAGTTTTCTCTTTAACCTACACTACTCGCCATTAAAATTGCTACATGAAGACGAAATGCAGATGATAAACGAGTATTCATTGGACAAATATATTATACTAGAATGACAAGTGATTACATTTTCACTCAATTTGGGTCCGTAGATCCTGAGAAATCAGTACCCAGAACAACCACCTCTGGCCGTAATAACGGCCTTGATACGCCTGGGCATTGAGTCAAACAGACCTTGGATGGCGTGTACAGCTACAGCTGCCCATGCAGCTTCAACACGATACCACAGTTCATCAAGAGTAGTGACAGAGTATTGTGACGAGCCAGCTGCTCGGCCACCATTGACCAGACGTTTTCAATTGGTGAGAGACCTGAAGAATGTGCTGGCAGAGCAGCAGTCGAACATTTTCTGTATCCAGAAAGTCCCGTACAGGACCTGCAACATGGGGTCGTTCATTATCCTGCTGAAATGTAGGGTTTCGCAGGAATCGAATGAAGGGTAGAGCCACGGGTCGTAACACATCTGAAAGGTAACGTCCACAGTTGAAAGTGTCGTCAATGCGAACAAGAGGTGACCAAGACGTGTCACCAATGGCACCCCATACCATCACGCGGCGTGATACGCCAGTATGGCGATGACGAATACACGCTTCCAATGTGAGTTCACCACGATGTCACCAAACTCGGATGCGACCATCATAATGCTGTAAACAGAACCTGGATTCATCCCAAAAAATGACGTTTTGCCATTCATGCACCCAGGTTCGGCGTTGAGTACACCATCGCAGGCGCTCCTGTCTGTGATGCAGCTTCAAGGGTAACCGCAGCCATGGTCTCCGAGCTGATAGTCCATGCTGCTGCAAACGTCGTCAAACTGTTCGTGCAGATGGTTGTTGTCTTGAAAACGTCCCCATCTGTTGACACAGGGATCGAGACGTGGCTGCACGATCCGTTACGGCCATGCGGGTAATATACCTGTCATCTCGACTGCTAGTGATACGAGGCCGTTGGGACCCAGCAGAGCGTTCCGTATTACCCTCCTGAACCCACCGATTCCATATTCTTCTAACAGTAATTGGATCTCGACCAACGCGAGCAGCAATGTCGCGATACCATAGACCGCAATCGCGATAGCCTACAATCCGACCTTTATCAAAGTCGGAAACGTGATGGTACGCATTCCTCCTCCTTACACGAGGCATCACGACAACGTTTCACCAGGCAACGCCGGTCAACTGCTGTTAGTGTATGAGAAATCGGTTGGAAACTTTCCTCATGTCAGCACGGTGCAGGTGTCGCCACCAGCGCCAACCTTGAGTGAATGCTCTGAAAAGCTAATCATTTGCATATCACAGTATCTTCTTCCTGTCGTTAAATTTCGCGTCTGTAGCATGTCATCTTCGTGGTGTAGCAATTTTAATGGCCAGTAGTGTAGTATGAAGAAGTAGATCACACTGATAACCATACGTCAAAGCAAGCTGATATCACTTGGTTGCATGCCTGCAAGGTTGACCCACCGCGCCCCAGCAGCCGCCCTCGATGCTCGCTGCTCTGTGGTGCCACGCCGCCGGCTGCTGGGCGCCTGCTCGCCGCCCTCTGACGTCGCCGGCCATCCCACCCCGCAGATTGACTCCCCCTGCTGGCATGCGGCGGGAGGCGGGAGGGGCCGCGACGAGGCAGGAGCCGCGCGCTTAGTTCGGCCCCAGCCTCCCTGCCGGTCTATAAATCGCGCCCGCCGAGAGCTAAGACCGCCGTTCGAGGCGGATACGGTAGATAACTGCCCCTGGGGACGCTGCGCTGCCGGCGACGACGCCGCCGCTTCTGCTGCTACCGCCCTCTGGGGCCGGACCGTATTCACGCGCCGGCTATCTAGCCTGCGTTCGATTCTGTAGCTCAATGCTCTAAGTGTCTGTCAACTATGCGGAGAACCTGGGTTCGGTTCCCGTGCTGCAATTGATTTTTTTCTTCGTGGGACGACTGGACACGGGTGCTTTCATCCTAATCCGGCTAATTTACTCAGAAGCTACTTGAATGAGAAGTAGCGGTACCAAGGTCAAAAAAGTTAAAAACGGCCGAGAGAGCGATGCGTTGACCCCACATTCATCCTTACCGCAATCGATGACGCCTTTGGCAAAGGATAAAACAGTGGTCGGTCGGTACCGATTGGTCCCAGCAGGGCCAGACCGTAGAACTTTGACTGATTTTTGTTGTTTAGGTTGCAGCGTCTGGACCAGCAAAATAATGGGGCTCCCACCACAAAAATGGAAAGTACAAAATTAATATGTTACAATAATGTCGGGCGGGTCTTTTTACAATAACAAAGACCCATACTTAAGTACTTTGTACGGACTTTTTCGGCTGTGCACGGTGTCCACATGAAACCTCCCTCATTTCCAAATGCAAATAAAAAACTGTGAGGCACAGATACTTGCGACATCATGTAAAGCAACTCATATAGTTATATTACGATGGTATCTGTTTTTTCGGACATGTCCGAAAGAACAGATACCATCGGTGACCATGCAGCTCGTTAGAATGAAATTACAATGAAATGAACAACCTTAGCTGCTTACAGGCGTTGACATACGTCAACGGGGACAGATGAAAATGTTGCCCCGACCGGGACTCGAACCCGGGATCTCCTGCTTACATGGCAGACGCTCTATCCATCAATACGTTGAGAATGTGGGTTTCGCGGGAGGCGTGCCAGAGATTAATCCCTGCAGTCGCGGTGTCCTCTGTGTCCTCGGTGTTCATTTCATTGTAAATTCATATAGTTTCTGTCTAGTTTTTTAATTTATTTATTTTATTTTACACGTCTAGTTCCGTAGCACCAAACTGAGGAACGAATCTCCAGAGACATTGAACGAGTCGGTACAAGAAATTAATAGAGTTAAGGGAAGCAGTGGTTGGGAAGGGAGTGAGACAGGGTTGTAGCCTCTCCCCAATGTTATTCAATCTGTATATTGAGCAAGCAGTAAAGGAAACAAAAGAAAAATTCGGAGTAGGTATTAAAATCCATGGAGAAGAAATAAAAACTTTGAGGTTCGCCGATGACATTGTAATTCTGTCAGAGACAGCAAAGGACTTGGAAGAGCAGTTGAACGGAATGGATAGTGTCTTGAAAGGAGGATATAAGATGAACATCAACAAAAGTAAAACGAGGATAATGGAATGTAGTCGGATTAAGTCGGGTGATGCTGAGGGAATTAGATTAGGAAATGAGACACTTAAAGTAGTAAAGGAGTTTTGCTATTTGGGGAGCAAAATAACTGATGATGGTCGAAGTAGAGAGGATATAAAATGTAGACTGGCAATGGCAAGGAAAGCAATTCTGAAGAAGAGAAATTTGTTAACATCGAGTATAGATTTAAGTGTCAGGAAGTCATTTCTGAAAGTATTTGCATGGAGTGTAGCCATGTACGGAAGTGAAACATGGACGATAAATAGTTTGGACAAGAAGAGAATAGAAGCTTTCGAAATGTGGTGCTACAGAAGAATGCTGAAGATTAGATGGGTAGATTACATAACTAATGAGGAAGTATTGAATAGGATTGGGGAGAAGAGAAGTTTGTGGCACAACCTGACCAGAAGAAGGGATCGGTTGGTAGGACATGTTCTGAGGCATCAAGGGATCACCAGTTTAGTATTGGAGGGCAGCGTGGAGGGTAAAAATCGTAGAGGGAGACCAAGAGATGAATACACTAAGCAGATTCAGAAGGATGTAGGTTGCAGTAGGTACTGGGAGATGAAGAAGCTTGCACAGGATAGAGTAGCATGGAGAGCAGCATCAAACCAGTCTCAGGACTGAAGACCACAACAACAACAACAACAAATGAAATGTAGGCGAATCCTACTCAGATGACTGCGAATATTTGTTACCATAACTAACAATATAACGCAGCAGTTAGCTTAATTTTTCCACAAACTCCGAGAAAGAATGGAAGGAGTGATCAATGAGGGAATGAACTTGAATGTGCGAGGATTGCTGCTATGGTTTTGTAATTCCTAAATATTGCGAGCCTTCCTGCACAAGAGTCAAGGACGTGCGATCCAATTGCATATTGCATTTCTGCCTGGGATTAAGTGACTGAAAGTTGCTAATTCTTGGGAATAAGCTTATATAGTTAACAACCAACGACATTAAAGAAAATAAAGAAACGACTTCTTTTGTTTCGCTTCAAGTGTTAAATAATTACCAGAAAAGATAACACTTCAAGAGAGAGCCCAGTGTGTGGTGTGGTACATGGAAACGAAATGACCCATTGCTCTCCACTGAAATCTCAGACGTGAATTTTAAAGGAAGCCACCTGATGCTAAGACAATTAAAGCTTGGTGTGACAAGTTTCTAGCCGCTAGGAGCGTAAACAGACAGACAAACTCTGGCAGTACAAGCGCATCTGATGAAATGATAGATATCATAGATACCTTCCAAAGGAGTGCATCCAAGTCAGTTAACTGAGCATCACAAGATCCAAACACTCCTCATTCAACAGTTTACTTGGTACTGCATAAAAAACTTCGCTTACACGATTACAAAGTTCAACTTCGGCTACCACTGAAGCGAAATGACTTGCAGCTTCGCCTCGAATTTGCTTCTGAGATGTTGGATTGGATCAGGCAAAACTCTCTCTATCTATAAAAGGTTGTGTTCTCTGACTAAACAACCTTCTACACACGTGGAAACGTTAATCGGCACAACATTCGCTAGTCGCATCCCTCAGCTTTCGGAAGCATACCAGAGACAGCGGAAAGGTAAATGTGTGGTGGGCAATGATGTACCATTTTCCTTCATCTAGTAAACAGTGACAGGAATCGTTTATCTGGACATATTTGAGCAATATGGTACCCCTCAGCTTCTTCACTTTCATCCAAAAGTGATCTTCCATCAAGATAATGTGCCATAGCACTGGAGTTTACTTGTTCGTGACTTCCTGGACTGAACGTTTCCACAATGATGGATAGAAAGTGTTGGACCAATCAAGGGGAACCGCGATCGTCGATCATACATGCATTGGATTTCCTCCTGTGGCGTTATGCGAAAACTTTGTGCATGCCTCGCTTGTGCATAACCGGTGATCTCCGCAGAAGAACTGTGGGTACAATAGCCTCCATCTCTGCAGACATGCTTGCCGACAAATAGATTGAGATACAGCATCGTCTGACATTTTAAGGGTTACGAAAGCAGCCCATAAAGGAGTCTATTAATTTTTTGTACAGAATTTTTTGAATTAGTTTACTTGCAAACTGCAAGTATCCATGTCTCATATTTTTTTTAAGTTGCCTTTGGAAATCAGGGCGGTTTTATGTGGACATCCTGCATGTTTCGTAGACAGCTGATCATCGTCCACACCACGCGCTCCCTCGCTTCAAATTCCGGGGAATCTTATCAAACGAGTGGTGCTTCAGTTGGCATAATTGCAAAGACTTTTAGAGAGTTTGGTACAGAATATTGTCAGTCTGAAGTTAGTCGGATATTGACGAGTTTCCATTTCTTGCATACCTCATTTCATCCAAACAAGGACCCAAAAATTATTTTACTTCATGCCGTGAGACGATGATTTTTAAACTCTTTAAACTGAGGAACATCATTTCAGATATCTTTATTCGTTAACGAGATATTGTGGGAAACTTACATTTCTCAAAGAGCCATTGCGTCTGATAGATAGCTTACCGAATCCTGACGTCATGGCAAGGTCTCGCTACCACCGTGACCGCTTTAACATGGAATTCAAGAGTCAGATAACCAACTTGTTTTTACAAAACTACCAATAATTTTTCACGAAGAAATGTTTTGGCCGCTATACTCCTAACAGTTATTTACACCCACAATAAGTCATTTTAAAACTGAAATACTGATTTTTGCGTGGACATGAACCTCAAATCTATGTTCATTTTTTTAAACTTATAGTTGCTCATAACACTGTTAATAAATGGTGTTTCTTTAATATTATCAATTCATTAAATCTTACAATTGTGACACACAGATTTCATAAAATTACATAATAAACTTGAATACTGCATTACAGGAATTTTGTGTGTGTTATCACGAAACTTCGTATGTTAAGGCCCACATCCTAGGTTCAGTCTACAGATCGTAAATACTGTTCTCTACCGAACAGCACCAGAGGAGAAGCTAGAGTGCAACGTTACTGTGCAAAATATCTTGAATACGAGGTCCTAATCGCTTTTAGGCTGATCAAAACAGGCCTTACAGGCACTCTGCTCTATAGGACCAGGATTTCACACATACAGTAATTAAGTAACTTAAAAAACGACAATTATTTGAATATTATAAATAGAAATAAAATGTTGTCAATACGAGTAAACACGATTTGACAGAACAGTTGAATATTCCTGTTGACAGTATGGATAACGGTACTTTCATTGAAGTGAACTGACAGTGTTAATGCCAAAGGTTCTACTATTACTGCTGTTATCAACAACAACAGTGAAATAGTAGTAGTAGTACGAATGACAGTGATAATAGCACACACAAAAGTATTTACAAGTGAACAAAAGTGATACCTTCGGCCTTAGCGAATTGCAAGGCAGATAAATTAAGGTCGGCTGTCTGGTACCGCGCGCCGCGGAATTTGAATCCGCGCCAGACGTCACGTACGTCGAAGACCCATAGAGGTCTCTACACCATCGTGCCGCAAGTGGCGGCGCTCACCTCCTGGCCCGCTTTTAGTGTGGGGGCGCCACAGTGGAACACGTGGTCCCAGCGGCCAATAGCGGCGCCCCCGATAGCGTACTAAGCGCCGGCCACTCGCTCCGCCAGTCAGTCTTATCTCGATTACGTCGGTTTACACCTCGCTTGCGCTAGACTGCTTTCTTCCTGGTTCGTGTACGAGTTTGTTTCCTTGTGACTCTGTTGTTCGGTCTTGTCGTATTCGTTCTGTCCTACGTTGGTCGTGTTCGTCCTTTTCCGTTGTGTTGTTCGCAGGCCTCTCCGCGGCTCCCGCCGCGCCTTTCGTCAGTGCTACCCCGCGACCGTCCTGGTCGCAGTTACAACACAGACTGCGCCAGCTAAGAGCCTTGAGAGATGAGGGTGGTTTGATTGGAAAGAAGGACATTTATTTGTAATGGGGTAAGAAGCGCGAACGTGACCAAGGCAAATATTGTTGTTGTTTCAGTATATGTGTCATTACTGTCATTTGAAGCTTAGATGGTATTCAGTCCTCTGATACAGTGAAGGAGATCATTCCACAGTCTGGTTACTGGTACTGACAAGGAACAAGAGAAGGCGGTTGAGTGATGGAGTGGGGCATAAATGATTTTTCTTGATAGAAACGTGTGTTTACATCTACATCTACCTTTATACCCCGCAAGCCACATTGCGGTGTGTGGCACACGGTACTTTTTGTACCAGTGTCACTTCTCCATTTTTCTATTCCAGTCACGTATGGTTTGCAGGACGAACGACTGCTGGTAAGCCTCCATGTGCTCGAATTTCTTTAGCTTTGTCTTCATGAACGTCTCATGAGGTGTGCGTAAGAGGAAGCAATATATCGTTTGAATCTCCTAGGAACATACACTGTCGTAATTTCAACAATAGACCATAGCGTGATGCAGAATACCTCTCTTGCTTCCTCTCTCACTGGAGTGGGCTGAGTGTTCCAGCTGTTTTGTTTTACAGACAAGAGCGTTAAGGCCAAGGAGAAACACGAGGGACAGTACACTATGATAAGATGGTAGCCGTATACCGACTCCAGGATTGACATGGGATGGCTACGTTCTCAGGAGGCTAGATGGCCGAGGGATGAGATTGGACGGTTGTCCGATGAGGCCCAGGAGAAGCGGCAGTCAAAATGAACAGCTTATTTCCAACTTACACGTGGATTCCGCGTCATGTTGTGGATCACAGCCCTGCGCAACAGAAGTGGGTCGATAGTTCGCTCAGCCAGCAGCCAGAGCCCGTCTAACTGGCTATAACATGTGCTGGTGCCCTGCTTTGCTGACATCTACACTCCGGGCCCGTGTCTATGGCGCGTAAGCCGCAGCACTGACGTCAGCGGTGTGTACTCTAATCTTGTTGGGGGTAGTCCCTCTTCAATGACTGACTGCACTCATACCAGCAAGTCGAACGCCAAAGAGGCGCACCCACCTGATTGTCGGAAAGCGGCTGCTGTGGTTGGTGGGTAACACGTTGTCTCCTGGCTGGAGTCTGCCTGCTGCTGGAGTGGACCAACAGGCCCGCTGCGCTGTTCAAATGGTTCAAATGGCTCTGAGCACTATGGGACTTAACATCTATGGTCATCAGTCCCCTAGAACTTAGAACTACTTAAACCTAACTAACCTAAGGACAGCACACAACACCCAGCCATCACGAGGCAGAGAAAATCCCTGACCCCGCCGGGAATCGAACCCGGGAACCCGGGCGCGGGAAGCGAGAACGCTACCGCACGACCACGGGATGCGGGCCCGCTGCGCTGTGGCACCGAGTACAGTGGGAGGACTTAGTGCAGGAAGCAGGTACGCCGGCGGGACTGGAACCCACGGCTGTGGCTGGCACCTCCGTGTCGTCTCCTCATCTGTCATAGCCCCTGCGCCCTGTGCTGGTTTGCAAATGAATCTGTTGCAGAATCAAAGGTCGTTTGTACCAGAGAGCAGCGCACTTGTGACAAGACGCCATTCCTGGTCATGT
This sequence comes from Schistocerca cancellata, assembly GCF_023864275.1. Lineage (NCBI taxonomy): Eukaryota > Metazoa > Arthropoda > Insecta > Orthoptera > Acrididae > Schistocerca > Schistocerca cancellata. The sequence goes on from NC_064627.1 coordinate 652,168,653, forward strand.
GCTCGGCATCACCGCAGACGCCGATGATAGAGAATCGCCTTGTCTGTGGTGTGCATTACCGAGTCACTGGCAAGTTACACTAAGCAAGACTAGCCAGTCTCGCAATAATGTCACACGCTCACCGGCGACTACAGCCATTTTCCATCACACCTTCTTACAAGTTTTACTCATAACCTGGTAGTGGCGCTACAGAGAAGACAGAATGTGTGGAACTCTCTGTGCTTGTCCGAATTTAGTCAGTATAGCTAAGAAGGCAAAATAAGATCAAAAAGTCGAACGTCACAAATAGGAAGTGTGCATGCGCTGTGAGCTTCGCTGAGAACTCTTGCCGAATAAACTCTGCAATCAATAACTGGAGGTACAAATTTCTTTTTCGGCTCAAACAGGGAGAGCTTTTTATACTTTTAAATCCCGTCTTTGAGTATTTGAAGCTACAGCTCCTCTTACTTGTTCTCCAGTCTTATTTTTAATTCTGTCCGTCACGGGTAGCTGAGAGGTCAGCGCGACGGAATGTCACGCCTAACGGCCCGGGTTCGATTCCCGGCTGGGTCGGAGGTTTTCTCCGCTCAGGGACTGGGTGTTGTTTCGTCCTTATCATCATCATTTCATCCCCATCGACACGCAAGTCGCAGAAGGGCGTCAACTAGAAAGACTTGCAACAGGCGAACGGTCTACCCGACGGCAGGTCCTAGCCACACGGCATTTCCATTTCCATTTTTAATTCTACGATCTGTTTCATTCATTTTTCTCAATTTTTATTGTACTTGTCGAATAGAGGCAATGAACAGCTCTCTTCCTACATTTCTTCTTTTTCCTACTGTTCTGCTCCTTCTCTTCAAACATTAAACGCACCACGTCTGTTCCACTACTTCCTGCGTGAGTAAGGCTTAGCGGTAGGTCCAAAATCAACTTATTTTTCGACTCAGTTGCCTCTTAGATCAATAAACTTCATCCTATCTTTTTACAGAAAGTAGATTATGTAAGTTAGACTATGTAAGATCTGCAAAATTATTAATCAATGGCCGTCATAGCCAGGAATCAGTTTCTTCAGATAGAGTAGGTGTATGTCGTAGGACTCCATATCTAGTGAAATGGGTCGACATTCTAATATTTAATATTTCAAGTCTCCCATTTTATCGGCTAACGAAGCATTTATGAGCATGTACAAGGAGCAGCCACAAAGTTTTAATTATATCGAAAGAATACAATTAAGTTATCAATTTATTGTTTTCGATACCATTAAGCCATACTCACCCAATACTTTTTAAAAGAGTAAACCACCATTTGACCTCGTATTATTATATTTATCTTTTGTATTATCCATATTTCGGCTTCTACGCCATTGCCAGGTACAGTGCTAAGTCAGATTTGTTGAGGCAGTCCAAAGTAGGTAAACAAGGCTAAGACACGTCTTGAAGATGCAATTGTGAAACTGTCTTTGACCTTGTTTACCTGATTTGGACTGCCTTAAAAAATATGACTTAATAATGGTCAACGTCCTTTAGCATTGTATGTACCAGTCAGGCAGCAGTAGCCAACCGCGACAGACGCAGCAACAGATAAGTAACCGCATTTGTCATTTACGAGTTCCTAACCAGGAGAGAATTTTATTATATCATCTGTGTGCTTTAATAGTTTAGTTTCTTGAGTTTCTGCATGTAAATTTAACATCTAATAGCCACAGTTCTCACGTTTTAGTTTGCATCCGAAAGTAAACCGATTTTGAGACATATTACAAGTTCCAATTTAGGGTCAAATTATTTAGTTTCACCTGAGTGCTTCGGTAGTTAGGTTTTTGAATATCTGCGTATTACTAGACATAGTTCGTGCGTTTTCGGCAGGTTCTACAGTAGAATTGCGCAGCACGTGCTGATAGTACGTTTACCTGCATAGTTTAGTTTTCCATAGTCTTTAGTATGGACAGGGTCTGCGATTGTTGTGTGTGGATGCGAGCCGAGTTGGTGACACTTCGCTCTCAGCTTCAGGCTGTGATGGCTTCAATTACACAGCTTGAGGCTGCAGTGGATGGGCACCACTGTTGTGGGCCGGCCGTGGGTATTCAACGGACGTCCAGCTCGTCAGAGTCCTCCGATCGGTCCTTACCGGTGGCCAACCCAGTTACTGCTCGCACTGAGGCTGACCCCTCACCTGTGGTCGAGTGGGAGGTCGCCCCAGGGCGAAGCAGGTGGCGAAAGACTTCCCAGGCGGCCGCACATAAGGCCTCCCCGGTTTGTCTGACAAACAGGTTCCAGGTGCTGTCTGTGGCTGACACACGCTGAGCCAGATGCTGTCGCCAGTCCTGTTTCAGAAGAAACCACTCAGCCTGCAAGATCCGGGCAATCGCAGAAGGTGGGATTATTGGTAGTTGGGAGCTCCAACGTTAGGCGCGTTATGGGGCACCTTGGGGACTTGGTTGGCAAGAAGGATAAGAAATCCAATGTGCACTCCCTGTGCATACTGGGTGGAGTCATTCCAGCTGTGGAAAGGGTCCTCCCGGATGCCATGAAGAGCACAGGGTGCAGGCAACTGCTGGTGGTTGCTCATGTCGGTACCAATGAAGTGTGTCACTTTGGATCGGAAGAGATTCTCTCTGGTTTCGAGCGGCTAACAGAAGTGGTGAAGGCTGCCAGTCCTGCTTGCAATATGAAAGCAGAGCTGACCATTTGCAGCATAGTCGACAGGACCGATTGCGGACCACTGGTACAGAACCAAGTGGAGGGTCTGAATCAGTGGCTCAGACGGTTCTGCGACCGTGTAGGCTGCAGATTCCTCGACTTGCGCCAAAGGGTGGATGGGTTTCGGGTTACGCTGAATAGCTCAGGTGTTAACTATACGCAGGCGGCGGCTACACGGGTAGCAGGGGCTGTGTGGCGTGGACTGGGCGGTTTTTTAGGTTAGAGGGTCTCGGGAAAACACAAGAAGGGCTTCAGTCACAAAGGGTGCAGGCTGAACACAGGAAAAACGTAGATGCAGGAACCATTGATATAACAGTTGTAAATTGTCGTAGCTGTGTTGGGAAAGTACCAGAGCTCCAAGCGCTAATAGCACTGATGCTCAAATCGTTATCGGCAATGAAAGCTGACTAAAGCCGGATATAAGCTCGGCCGAAATTTTTACGAAGAACCTAAAAGGGTAGGCTAAACACGATTGGCGAAGGCGTGTTTGTTGCTGTCAGAAGTAGTTTAACTTGTCGCGAAATTGAAGTAGATACTTCCTGTGAATTAGTATGGGCAGAGGCAACCGGAATAAAGTAATAATTGGATCCTTTTACCGACCTCCCAATTCAGAGGATACAGTTGCTGAAAGGTTCAAAAAAACTTTAGAGTTTGATTTCAAACACGTACCCGAATCATAAGATAATAGTTGGTGGTGACTTTAATTTACCCTCGATATGTTGGCGAAAATACATGTTTCATTCTAGAGGTACGCATAAAATATCATCCGACATTGAGCTAAACGCGTTCTCTGAAAATTATCTGGAGCAGTTAGTTCATGAGCCCACGCGAATAGTAAACGGCTGTGAAAGCACACTTGACCTCTTAGCAAAAATAATCCTGAGTTAATAACGAGCATCAAAACCGATTCAGGGATTAGTGAACACAGGACTGTCGTAGCAAGATTGAATATTGTAACCCCAAATCCTCGAAAAATAAGCGAAAAATATACCTATTCAAAAAAGCAGATAAAAGTTCACTTGACGCCTTCCTAAGAGACAATCTCCACTCATTCCAAATTAATAATATAAGTGTAGACCAGATGCGGCTTAAATTCAAAAAAATAATATCGGCAGCAATTGAGATATTTATACCAAATAAATTAACAAACGTCGGAGCTGGTACACAAAACGGGTTAGAACACTGTTGCAGAAACAACGCTACAAACATGCCAAATTTAAACAGACGCAAAATCCCCAAGATTGGCTATCTTTTACAGAAGTTCAAAATTTATCGTGGACTTCTATGCGAGATGCCTATAACAGTTTTCACAAGGAAACTTTGTCGCGAAACCTGGCAGAAAATCCTAAGAGATTCTGGTCGTATGTGAAGTATGTTAACGGCAAGAAACAATCAATGCCTTCTCTGCACGATAGCAATGGAGATACCATTAAAGACAGTGCTGCCAAAGCAGAGTTACTAAACACAGCCTTCCGAAATGCCTTCACAAAAGAAGACGAAGTAAATATTCCAGAATTCGAATCGAGAACATCTGCCAACATGAGTAACGTAGAAGTAAATATCCTCGGAGTAGTGAAGCAACTTAAATCACTTAATAAAAGCAAGTCTTCTGGCCCTGACTGTGTACCAATTAGGTTCCTTTCGGAGTATGCTGATGCATTAGCTCCATACTTAACAATTATATAGGAGTAATCCACTAAATTACAGGCCCATATCGTTAACGTCGATATGCAGCAGGATTTTAGAACATATATTGTGTTCTAACATAATGAATTACCTCGAAGAAAACGGTCTATTGACAAGCAGTCAACATGGGTTTAGAAAACACCGTTTCTGTGAAACACAACTAGCTCTTTATTCACATGAAGTGCTGAGTGTTGTTTACAAGGGATTTCAGATCGATTCCGTATTTCTGGATTTCCAGTAGTCTTTTGACACTGTACCACACAAGCAGCTCGTAGTGAGATTTCGTGCTTATGGAATATCGTCTCAGTTATGTGACTGGATCTATGATTTCCTGTCAGAGAGGTCACAGTTCGTTGTAATTGACGGAAAGTCATCGAGTAAAACAGAAGTGACTTCTGGCGTTTCCCAGGCCCTTTGCTGATCCTTATCTATATAAACGATTTGGGAGACAATCTGAGCAGCCGTCTTCGGTTGTTTGCAGATGACGCTGTCGTTTATCGAGTAATAAACTTATCAGAAGATCAAAACAACCTGCAAAGCGATTTAGAAGAAATATCAGAATGGTGCGAAAAGTGGCAGTTGACCTTAAATAACGAAAATTGTGAGGTCATCCACATGAGTGCTAAAAGGAACGCGTTAAACTTCGGTTACACGATAAATCAGTCTAATCTAAAAGCCGTAAATTCAACTAAATACCTAGGTATTACTATTACGAACAATTTAAATTGGAAGGAACACACAGAAAATGTTGTGGGGAAGGCTAACCAAAGACTGCGTTTTATTGGCAGGACACTTAGAAAATGTAACAGACCTACTAAGGAGACTGCCTACACTACGCTTGTCCGTCCACTTTTAGAATACCGTTGCGCGGTGTGGGATCCTTACCAGATAGGACTGACTGAGTACATCGAAAAAGTTCAAAGAAAGGCATCACGTTTTTTATTATCGCGAAATGTGGGAGAGAGTATCACAGAAATGATACACGTTTGGGATGGACATCATTAAAAGAAAGGCGTTTTTCGTTGCGACGGAATCTTCTCACGAAATTCCAATCACCAACTCTCTCCTCCTAATGCGAAAATATTTTGTTGGCACCGACTTACATAGGGAGGAACGATCACCAAGATAAAATAAGGGAAATCAGAGCTCGTACAGAAAGATATAGGTGTTCATCCCTCCCGCGCGCTATGTGAGATTGGAATAATAGAGAATTGTGAAGGTGGTTCGATGAACCCTCTGCCAGGCTCTTAAATGTGATTTGCAGAGTATCCATGTAGATGTAGATGTAGATTTCACAACGGCATAAAAACCGAAATCTGGATAGTACAAAAGATAAATATAATATTACACAGTCAAATTGTGGTTCATTCTTTTTAAAAGTTTCTTGTTTCTTTGCAGATGTATGTCTAAAGTCTTGATAAACAATGAAATTACCGCACCACAGTACCGTAGCATGCCAAAAGAGGCGGCAAAACGAAATGGCGCAGCTCACTGATGAAATGGTGTACCGTGCATTATTTTTTTTATTTATTTATTGGCTCTCGTTATGCCATCTCAACAGTGAAAAGTCGTTTCTGATGATACGAACGTACGGACAACACAACACCCAGTCCCAGAGTAGAGAAAATCTCCGACCCGGCCAGGAAGCGAACCCGGTCCTCTTCGGTTAGCAACCTGCCACTCTGACCGCGCAGCTACCTAGGCGGACAGAATGCAGGAATCAGTTTTCCACATTTGAAGCGGAACGTGGCTAAAACAATTCGTGCTGAGTTGGGGGCGATCTACAGTAAGCATGCACCATAATATGACACCGTGGTGAGATGTCTCAGATGCTTCCTGTGTGGTCAAACAAGTCTGAATGACGAAAAACGAAACAGCACACCATACCACACCCTGGGAAGAAAAGGGTCACAAGATGAAAAACAACATCTTTAATTTATGTCACTGAAAAATACGTGTGAAGTGCCCCAGCGCACACGAAAAATCTAACGGAATTTACTGCTAGTAATATTTATTTGAAGTTTAATGGGAGCTTACAGTATTTCAGTATAAGTTTGGTATAAGTTTTATAGAATTAATTCTTTAAGTCGAATTTTCTCAAGTATTGCATTTTTGAGTTGTGTCACTGTTCGTGCGGGGGTGCGATATGTGAAAAACCGAGAATTACAAGAGAAGTGAATGCCTAGTTCTCGAAGACCGAAGTATAACAATCGAGACGACAGTGGAAAAAATGAAAATCAGTCATGGATCAGTTTTCAACGTCTTGCACGGCTTTTTGAACACGACAAAGATCACCGCCCACTGGGTTCGCTACACAGTCATTCAAAATGCTCTCTGCAACGAGGCAGTAAAGGAAATACAGCTGTACCAAGTCAATCCGAGACTATGGAGCAAAGCAAGCTGTGGACACATGTGAATTCAAAATTGCCGAAAAAGGCGAAGACCCAACCACTATCGCACATGGCGATAGAGAGTGTTTTCTGGCAGTACCATGGTGTGGTTCTAACAGATTACAAACATAAAGAGCAAACCGTCACAGAAGCACACTGTCGAAATTTCTTGACGAGACTACTGGAGCTTTTCAAGACGAATCGTACCCAGAATCTGTCCAACGGGGTGCTTCTGCACAAGACAGTCATACACTATGTGATCAAAAGTATCCGGGCACCCCCAAAAACATACGTTTTTCATATTATGTGCATTGTCCTGCTACCTACTGCCAGGTACTCCATTTCAGTGACCTCAGTAGTCATTAGACATCGTGAGAGAGCAGAATGGGACGCTCCGCGGAACTCACGGACGTCGCACGTGTTCAGGTGATTGGGTGTCACTTGTATCATACGACTGAACCCGAGATTTCCATACTCCTAAACATACCTAGGTCCACTGTTTCCCATGTGATAGTGAAGTGGAAACATGAAGGGACACATACAGCACAAAAGTGTACAGGCCGAACTCGTCTGTTGACTGACAGATGGTTCAAATGGTTCTGAGCACTATGGGACTTAACTTCTGAGGTCATCAGTCCCCTAGAACTTAGAACTACTTAAACCGAACTAACCTAAGGACATCACACACATACATGCCCGAGGCAGGATTCGAACCTGCGACCGTAGCGGTCACGCGGTTCCAGACTGTAGCGCCTAGAACCGCACGGCCACGCCGACCGGCCTGACTGACAGAGATGGCCGACAGCTGAAGAGAGTCGTAATGTGTAATAGGCAGAAATCTATCCAGACCACCACACAGGAATTACAAACTGCATCAGGATCCACAGCAAGTACCATATTTAGGCGGGTGGTGACAAAACTTGGATTTCATAGTCGAGCGGCTGCTCATAAGCCACACATCACGCCGGTAAATGCCGAACGATGCCTCACTTGGTGTAAGGAGTGTAAACATCGGACAACTGAACAGTGGAAGAACGCTGTGTGGAGTAACGAATCACGATACACAATGTGGCGATCCGGTTCGGTTAAGGCGCAAGCCCGTTGAATGTCTTCTGCCAGCGTGTGTAGTGCCAACAATAAAATTCGGAGGTGGTGGTGCTATGGTGTGGTCGTGTTTTTCATGGAGGGGGCGTGCACCGCTCGTTGTTTTGCGTGGCACTATCACGGTACAGGCCTACATTTATGTTTAAGCACATTCTTGCTTCCCACTGTTGAAGAGCAATTCGGGGATGGCGATTGCATCTTTCAACACGATCGAGCACCTGTTCATAATGCACGGCCTGTGGCGAAGTTGTTACACAACAATAACATCCCTGTAATGGAGTGGCCTGCACAGAGTCCTGACGTGAATCCTATAGAACACCTTTGGGATGTTTTGGAACGCCGACTTGGTGCCAGGCCTCACCGACCGACGTCGATACCTCTCCTCAGTGCAGCACTCCTTGAAGAATGGGCTGCCATTCCCCAAGAAATCTCCCAGCACCTGATAGAACGTATGCCTGCGAGAGTGGAAGCTGTCATCAAGGCTAAGGGCGGGCCAACACCATACTGAATTCCAGCATTACCGATGGAGGGCGCCACGATCACGTAAGTCATTTCCAGCCAGGTGTCCGGATACTTTTTATCACATACTGCTTCCTTGGGCTACCACATTTTTCCTCATTATGATGACATACCAACCATTGACATCTTTCTCTTTTCTCATAAGAAGAAATCATAGCGTAGTAGGAATTAGAATGACAATCCTATTTTTTTCGAGATGGAGCGTTTCCTCAGTAGTCAAAGTGCGGACTTCTACAACCAGCGTCTCAACCAAGTCATCCAGCGTTGGCAAAAATGTATCGGACTGAAGGGGGAGTATATAGAGAAGAACTAATACCGCATTACATGGTTGCAGCGTGATGTTTTCGACATGATAGTGCGAGGCTATCGTGGTAAAAATTAACTAAATTAATTTAATTTAAACCTGGACTCTGCTTCTGTTCGTCTAGGGGTAGATTTTGTTACTTAAATGCGTCACTTTAATTTAAAATGACACATAGATTGGACAGTGACAGCAGGGCATGATTCCACTAACTGCTAGATTGAAACATAGGTGCGGGTTTTAAATTACTGAAGCAAGTACGAGTGATTTAAGTTTTTCCAAATCAAATTTATTGTCCACTCAATACACGTTATAGTTTTCTGGTGGTCAACACGAACTATTGTGCAGCGACAAATGATACGACTCGAGTCCCCAGTGGTGGATAACAAGGCACCATAAATTTAATAAATTAATAAACTAGCTGGAAAACAACAGACTGTGTTCACAGCTACATATTGCGAAAGAATGTCCTTACTTATAATTACCTAATCGACACAAGTATTGTCCTGTAGGTCGACTAGTTATGGAATTCAAATAACGTTTTCCAGTAACTGCTGTGGCACAATGCAAATTTATCACAGTCCAAATTGACCCCGAATAATTCTGTCCTGCGACTGTGCCAACAACTAAGTCGAGATACTGCACAAAATTCGTCAGACGGACGGAGCAAGGAGGACATAAAAAGCAGACTAACGCTGGCGAAAACTGCATTTCTTGTCAAGAGACGTCTGTTAGTATCAAACGTAGTTCTTAATCTGAGGAAGAAATTTGTGTGGATGTACGATTGGAGCACAGTATTGTATGGCAGTGAGAATTGGACTGTCAGAAAACTGGAACAGAAGAGAATCGAAGCATTTGAGATGTGATGCTACAGAAGAATGTTGAATATCAGATGATCTGGTAAGACAAGGAATGGAGTGGTTCTGTGCCGAATCAGAGAGGAAAGGAATATATGGGACAGGATGACAGGACATCTGTTAAGAAGTCAAGGAATAACTTCCATGGTATTAGAGGGAGCTAGAGGGTAGAAATGGTGGTGGGAGACAGAGATAGGGATACATCCAGCAAATAGCTGAAGACGTAGGTTTCAATTGCTACTCTGAGATGAAAAGGTTAGCACAGGAGAGGAATTCGTGGGGAGTCACATCACCTTCTCAAAATTTTTGGAAAATGGTGTGAGCAGTGAAATAGGTCGGTAGTTACTGACGTCTCTCTTATCACCTTCCTTAAAGAGAGGTTTAACAGCGGCACATTTTAGTCTCGCTGGAAAAATGTCTTGAGTTAGAGATGCATTACATATTTCGGGCAACACTGGACTTATTATATGGGAACAAATCTTTAATACTCCATTGGAAACACCATAAAAACCAGAAGAGATTTTATTCTTGAGAGAGTGTACGACTCTCCTAACTTCTGAAGTGGATGTTAGTGGTACATTCATATGGCGTAATTTTATGAGAGTTACTTCAACATATTGCTGTGATCTTTCTCTTGGACTGTTTGTCCCTATGCTTTCTACTATGTTTAAGAAATGATTATTAAATACATTTTCTACCTGTGACTTGTCATTTATAACCCTTCCATTCAATTCAATAGTAATGTTATCCTCTTCTGTGGTTGGTTGTCCCGTCTCTTGCTTCCCTTTATTCCATATTGCCTTAACTCTGTTGTCAGACGTACTTATTTCTGACATTACGTGCAAGTTTCTTGATATTTAATAACCTTTCTTAGTAATTTTGAGTAGTTTTTGTATAGTAAAACTACTGCAGGGTCTCTACTTGTTCTTGTCAAAAGATACATTTTCCTTTTCCTTTCACAAGATACTTTAATCCCCTTAGTGATCCGTGGTTTTTTACATGGCTGTTTAATGTTTCTTCTGATTAGCTTAAGCGGAAAGCTATTTTCAAATACTGATATGAATTTATCATCGAATAGATTAAAATTTATATTGGCATTTTGTTCTTTATAAATTTCACCCCAGGTTGTTTCTTGTAAACTATTCTTAAAAACATTCCCCCTGTAGTCAATTATGATTCTGACTTCTACTGAGGTCTATCCACACTGTAAGGCACAATGTCATTTATCCTAATTAACTGGCATCATGATCAGAGACAGCATTTGTTACTGGGTAAACAGTTATTTTATAGCTTTGTGCCTCATAAAAGAAAACATTATGACGTACTGTCTTTATCCACACGTGTTGGAAAGTTAACTACTGAGAGCAAATTGTCGGATCCAAATAAGGTTTCCAGATCATTTCTCCTATCAGAATCCCTTAGAAAATCTACATTGAAGTCACCACAAACTATGAACTGCTTGCTGATGTCTGACAGGCAGCACAGTAAGGGATCCAGGTTCCTCATAAATAATTTAAAATTTCTCAGTGGGGCTGTATATACTGTTACAATTAAAAGTGAACTGTTTTTCAGCATTAATTCACAAGCACACACTTCTATGTGCTGATCGCTACAAAATCTACTTGTGTCAGTGCTTTTGAACTTACGTTCTGTCTCTATATACCCAATAACTCCTCCTCTTCCCATATTATTTCTGCACGAGTAAGCTACTAGACTGTAATCTTTTATATCTAAGATGTACGCCACCTTATGCCATCCGCCGCTTTCATAGCTATTTTGTTTCTGATATGAAGCGGTGGGCCGCAGATATAATCCAGAATAACAAATCGGTGCAGAAAAATAGTTAGATTCTTTTCTAAATGGTCGAAACATTGCTGAGCAATTGTTTTATGCATTTTCTTTTTGTGGTACCTGTCTTGCACGAAACATTCCCACTATTTTTTCTTTATGTAAAGTGGACTATACTCTTTTTTTCTGGGTTACCGAAGACGTGAGCTATTTCATACATCTTTAACCACACCATATCATGCACAAAGTCGATGTTTTCATTTGTAACGCGATTTTGAGACGTCCTTTACAGTGATCAACTTCAACAGAAAAGGACTATGTTTGAATTCAGCTAAGTTTTTCTTAACTGTTGAAAATATAGTGATAGATTCCTTACAAACCTACATCAATTCCGATAAATTTTTTGTTTTGTATAAATCAGCCAAAACAAACAAGTTTGTAGTAGCCCAGTAATAAAATTTATGCATTTGAGTAAAACACACACAGTTCCACTACCAGTACTGCAAAAAGATGACATTAAAAATGCATTCCTCCAGTCGAGACACGTAACTTACGTTATTGTTCAAAGCATACCAACAAAAACTAAATCTGAGTAAGAAATTTCTTCAGCTGTATACAGCATATATGCGTTTTCTTGACACAGCTGATTTATGCCTTTGGGATATTCATATGTGATGAGGAATTACTTATCATAATAACTGTCAATTTTCGAACCCATGAGAGCTTGTATCGATATTTGTTTGGTCCGGACAAAAACTTTTACTCTCGTCAGATGTCCATTCTTCCGTCTGGAGCATACATCATACATCACGATTATTCCAGGTAATCAATATCCACGTTTCCTTCGCAAATCTTAGCACCGCCTTCTTTAATTTAGTCGTATTTTACTGGAATTGTTTTGGAATTTGATTTTCTCCATTTGTGTTCTACCGTCGATTCCATGCACAAGAACTGAGACAGCAAATGAGTTTAAAAATTACGCACGTAACTTTCTGTAAGTATTTTTTTTTAAATTTCAGTGAAATTCTAAATTTAATCTAGTTGCCTCCCACATTTATGCCTGTCCTGTATCTAACTTGCTTAATTTTTTCTCCATTATGTGTTACTCATGGTAGTTTTCGACCACAAAAATTTCCAGTCGTTCTTGTCCGCATCAAGGTGAAGTATGTATACTATCAGACCTAAAAAATTTGAACAACACTGTGTAATGTGAAATTGATCATTAGATGCAATGAGACCTACCAGTATAAAAGGAGGTGGGGAGTATTGTGTCGTCAGTAGAGAAGCGGTAGCTGGAGAATGTGCCGATCAGGAGAGCTCAGTGATTTCCAGCGTGGAGTAATCACTGGATGTCACCTCAGTAACAGATCTATAAAGAATATTTCAATCCTTCTAAAAGGTTCCCGAGTCGACTGTTGGTGATGTGACTGTAAAGTGGATACACGAAGGAACAGACGCAGCTAAACAATATGTCAGACCTCTATTACTGACGGAGCAAGGGTGGCTGTGAAAAATCGCATGAAATCAGTGGAAGAAATCACTCGTGAGTTGCAAAGCACTACTAGCAGTCCAGCAAGCACACTGATTTTGCGTGTGGAGTTAAGAAGAATGGGGACTATGGTCGAGCAGCTCCTCATAAGCCATACATGTCTGTAATCAATGGTACGGGACACTTGAGGTGGTGTAAGAAAACAAAAAATCTTCAGTGCATGAAAAATAATATAAGTGAGAAAATGTGACATATTTTGAACAAGTAGTTTTCTATTTTATAATTAGTTTCTATTTTGACTAATAATAATAATTCAATACAGTAGATGATAAATCATAGGGGGTGATCAAAAAATTTTGTTGCGATGTATATGCAACACAGCGAGAATTCGATGCAGGTGTATAATGATCGACAAGGCAAAGAGTTAGTGTGATCCTCGAATGGAAACTTTTTGTTCTAATCCCGTTAATGGTAAATATTTCTGTGTATTTATGTTGTATTTTCCTAAACTAACAATATATAACACATAATTAACGTCCTATCTGATGTTCAGAATCAGATTAACATTATCACGTCGAATGTACTTACCCTTGTATGTCCAGAAAGAAAGCATGTGACTCAGTACAGCTCCCCACTGTTCTGCTAGAGTTCTTTTGCGACTTGGTAGTTTGCGTACATCTTATCAGTTTAAGTTCAGTTTTCTGCTGTACATGTTACTGCTTCTTCTAACATACAGAATATCTGCAAAAAATACATGTAGAGAATTATTGTGCTATTTGTACTAATGGTTAATAAATACAGAAGACCTTACGAGATATTATGAGAACACTTGTATAATTATAGTCATAAATTTTCTTATTTTCAAAAAAGCTATTAAGTGAACCCAGGAAATTTGGAAACCAACAAGACAATGGAAACTTTATTTTGCAACAAGACGGTATTCCATCACATTTTCTTTCAGACGTCTGTATTGCCTGAACCTATGGTTAAAACTATGTGGAGGTCTATGATGTTACAAAACGTTTTGCATCAGTTCATGCCCAAAGTTTTCGCCTTTTAGGGGCTGCATTATTAGAGTCAGAATTCGACAGAGCTTTAGCAGTCTTACGGTTAAACAAAGTAAAACGAATAAATAACATTTCTGCAGTATTTACAAAATCGGTGGAGAAATGGCAGTTAAACAATTATTCAAATTATTGTGTAGATCGTATAAACCTGGAGGGAGACATACTAATGTACTTTTGGAAAAATATCACCCACATGATCCATAACACAGCAAGAGAAAATTAATCCAAAAACTATCGAACTATCAGCTTAACAATTTAGGCGTCCACGTTGCTTACGAGAATAATAAACAGAAGAATGGAAAATAAAACTGAATATTTGTTTTATATCGAACAGTTTGATTTTAGGAAAGGTAAAGGTACAAGAGAAACAGTTCAGGAATTTCACTTGACAATAGAAGCAAGTCTTAGGAAAATCGTGACATTTTCATCATCAGATTTGTCGATTTATAAAATTTGTTCGAAAATTTAAAGTGGTATATATATATAACACTCCCAAATACCTGGGTCGACTGCAACCAAATTTGGTACAGAAACTACAGGCCTCATGACCATCACCACTGGATGTTTTATAACCTCCTAGCTCCAATAGGAGAGGAGATATTGGCAAAAATGTGTTTTTCCCCACTCCTGATATACTGGCTGGCCTACATAGCCGGCATATTGTGTAGGAAGAGTATTGGGCGTATTCTAGATCTGCTTGGCAGGGCAGACTACATGACAGGGACAAGAAATGGTTTTCCAGCCCCAGACATGTGGACTGTCCTGCACTACAGGCATGCCATATTGGAGTAGTATCAGCCTGTCTTATCGATGTGCTTTCCATGGTAGCCTATACATCAGGGGCAAGAAGTGATTTTTTTTTCCATTCCCCAAAATGTAGCCTGCCCTGCATGATAGGTGTATTGTGTTGCACTACTATCAGCCTGGATGGAAGGATGATAGGAAGTGAATGAGTCAGGAGGGGGATGGATAGATAGGAGGGGAAAGAAGAGTAGGGACAGATAAGGGGGTAGGAGGAGAAAGAAGGAGAACAGGAAAGGTGGAGCCAGACAAAGAGTGTGGAGGAGGAGAAGGTGGAGATGATGGAGATCGGGCAGAGGATGTGGGCAGAGAGAAGGATGAGGAGGGGATGTGCAGAGGGAGGGGCAAGAGGAGATATGCAGAGAGAAGGGGAGGAGAAGTGTACAGGAAGAGGTGGAGGAGGAGATGCATACAAAGAGGGAGAGCTGGAGGAAACAGAGAGAGGAGGAAGAAGTGAAGAAAGAGAAAGGGGAGGAGGAGATAGATGTGGGTGGTAAGGTGGACATAATGACAGAGGAGGAGGTTGAAAAATAGATGGAGGAGATCTTCACAATACTGTGTCTAGCGCATATGGGGGCGAAGCTACAGGGTAAATGCTAGCATAAAATACGTACAAGGAGGTAGAGGAAACAGTAGCATTGGAAAATTAAGAGAGAAGTGCTCTGATTAAAAAGAATGCAAGACATGATTTCAGCGTTTCTTCCACGTTAAACAGTGTAGAATCTCCCAAAATTTTGGGTGTACATATTGATGAAAACTTGAACTGGAAAAAGCATGTCACTGGGCTTCTTATATATTCGCTAACTTTTGATCTTGTATAATTGCTAATTTGGAATGAAACGAATAAACCTCCTGACATATTTTTCATATTTCCACTCAGTAACGTCTTATACAATAATTTCCTGGAGCAACTCACCCCTTATAAAGAATGTATTGATTGCACAAAAGCGAGCAATAAGAATATATATGTGGTGTTCACAAGCGGACGTCATCTAAGTATCTCTTCAAGGAACTAGGCATTTTAACTGTGCCATAACAATACTTATATTCGCTAACTAAATTCGTCATAAATACTCCATCACTGTTTAGGAAGAACAGTGATGTCCATACCTAAACACTAGAGGGATAAATGACCTTTATCACCTATTATTAAGGCTGTCATGCCTCAGAAAGGAGTTCAATATGCAGAAACAAAAATATTTGATCATTTGCCCAATAATATAAAATGTCTTACAGGAAGCAAAGCAAATTTTAGATCTAACCTAATATCATTTCTCACCGACAACTCCTTCTATTCGGTGAACGAATTTCTATTTAAAAGCTGATAACCTGTAATAAATTGTTTTCAAGTGTAGTTACATGTGTACGACTAAAAAAAGTAATGCGTTCATCAATGTTAATTCTAATTGTGTAGACATATCCTATAAACTGACTCATTTCGCATGATTTCGATAAAAGAATCATTCAAATAATCTGTGGAACACAGAAATAACTACGTAACCAACTTACTGCTCATCCTGTATATTGAAGAATCTGTGAAGGAAATTAAAGAAAATTTCAGAAGGTGGGTTAAAATTCAGGGTGGAAGAACATCAGTGATGACATTGTTTTTCTCAGGGAAAGTGAGGAAGAACTACAGGACCAGTTGAACGGA
Source organism: Schistocerca cancellata (assembly GCF_023864275.1). Classification (NCBI taxonomy): domain Eukaryota; kingdom Metazoa; phylum Arthropoda; class Insecta; order Orthoptera; family Acrididae; genus Schistocerca; species Schistocerca cancellata. Next base: position 652,184,984 of record NC_064627.1, read on the forward strand.
ATGAACAGTCTAATAAAGAAAGACGAAATAATGAAGAGTAGCAAAAATGAGATTAGCGATAAACTTAACATGACAAGGGTGGGGGCAAGCAGGGACAAGGCGAAAGGATTTCACTAGATTGGAAGCAAAATAACGCAAGTGAATCATGGACTGTAAGAAAACTGTAAAAGAAAAAAAATCTGAACGTTTGAGTTGTGTACAAATAGATGATGCAGAGAATCAACCAGGAAATGAGCATGTTTAAAATACAAGAAGAAGAAAGTACATGATGATAGGTGTTAATACATCAGGGAATAACTTCGGTGGTACTAGAGGCAGCCGTGCGGGCCAAAACTGTAAGGAAAGACAAAGACTAGAAAACATCAACTGAGGATGTCATATGTAAATGCTTCTATGACGTGAAGAGGTTGGCAAAGGAGAGGAAATCGTGGTGCGCCGCATACCAGAAGACTAATGACCGAAAACTAGGATACCCACTTGCACTGTACTATAGCTACCCGCCTCTCTGGAGACAGCGTTGTGTGAATGTTCGTTGAGTCCCGCGTGAGTCTTCGGTGTGGGCGCCGCGAATATTCCTGGACGTGTGGCCTACAGAAACGTCAACCGTTGCGTTGCCAGAAATCGTTAAACCCTGCACTACAGAAAATTTATGTTTTATAGCAGTTTTCATCGGCAAAAGTATCTTAATTATTACGAAAAGTGTACTTTCCGCATTCTTGTATTGTGTCACCGAGGTAACAATCAGCCGCTCCATGACTGTTATGGCATAAACAAACGTGGACTTGATGGTAGTATAGCGAACATTCTAATTGAGAGGGGCCTACAAACTGTCTGTAATGAAAATTGACGAATCGAGATACTTTAGTTACTGTATCGTGTCGCGAGATCAGCAGCCAGTGACGTCGCAGCTTGTGAAACGTTGTAAAATGGTTGCAGGTATCCTCGTGAAAGTGATACGCAGCATCATTCGGATGAACTAATTTTAATTACGACAAATTACACAGTTCCGAGCGAGTTAGGAGTGGTGCGAGACTGGACTTGTATTAAGGACAGCAGTAGTTTAAGTCCTCATCCGGTCATTTAGATTTACGTTTTCCGTGATTTTCCTAGATCGCTTAAGGTGAAGGCGGGATGTTCCTTCGAATGGGCACGATTAACATTATATCTCATTCTTCCCCTATCCCAGCTTGTGTTCCATCTGTATGACCTTAATATTCCTTCCTGTTTTTGTTTTGATTGGCTAGTAGTTGGCCCCACACTGGGCATTCCTGCAGTCTGTAGCAGTGTCTACCATCGTGTATCATTCCAGATACACTTTGTGATCAAATGTATCCGGGCACTTGGCTGAAAATGATTTACAAGTTCGTAGCGCCTTCCATCGATAATGCTGGAATTCAGCATGATGTTGGCCCACCCTTAGCCTTGATAACAGCGGCCACTCTCGCAGGCACACGTTCAATCAGGTGCTGGAAGTTTTCTTGGGGAACAGCAGCCTATTCTTTACAGAGTGCTGCACTGAGGAGAGGTATCGACGTCGGTCGCTGAGGCCGGGCACGAAGTCGGCGTTCCAAAACATTACAAAGGTGTTCTATAGGATTCACGTCAGGACTCTGTGCCGGCCAGTCCATTACAGCGATGTTATTGTCGTGTAACCACTCCGCCACAGGTCGTGCACTATGAATAGGTGCTCGATCGTGCTGAAAGGTACAATCGCCATCCCCGAATTCCTCTTCAACAGTGAGAAGCAAGAAGGTGCTTAAAACATCAATATAGGCCTATTTTGTGATAGTGCCACGCAGAACAACAAGGCGTGCAAGCCCCCTCCATGAAAAATACGACCACACCACCGCCTCCGAATTTTACTGTTGGCGCTACAGACGCTGGCAGATGAGGTTCGCCGGGCATTCGCCATATCCACACCCTGCCATCGGATCGCCACTTTGTGTACCGTGATTCGTCACTCCACAAAACGTTTTTTCACTGTTCAGTCGTCCAATGTGTACGCTCCTTACACCAAGCGAGGCGTCGTTTGGGATTTACGGGCGTGATGTGTGGCTTATGAGCAGCCGCTCGATCATGAAATCCAAATTTTCTCATCTCTCACCGAACTGTCATAGTGCAGTGGATCCTGATACAGTTTGGAATTCCTATGTGATGGTCTGAATAGATGTCTGCCTATCACACATTACGACCCTCTTCAACTGCCGGCTGTCTCTGTCAGTCAACAGAATAGGTCGGCCTGTACGCTTTTGTGCTGTACCTGTCCCTTCACGTTACCACATCACTATCACCTATGGATGTTTAGGTGTGTGGAAATCTCGTGTGCAGTCGTATGACACAAGTGACACCCAATCACCTGATCACGTTCGAAGTCCGTGAGTTCCGCGGAGCGCCCCATTCTGCTCGCTCACGATGTCTAATGACTACTGAGGTTGCTGATGCGGAGTACCTGGCAGTAAGTGGCAGAACAATGCACCTAATAAGAAAAACTTATGTATTTGGAGGTGTCCGGATACTTTTGATCACATAGTGCATGGAATACAGTACTCACTACACTATGGTGTAATACGAAAGTACGTGTCATTATAATTCAGAAGGAGTTGGAACTCCTCCAAAATCATACCACGTTAACACTCAGTGCATCCTTGTTTTGGTGCTTACAATCAGCGTAAGCGATGTGTCTGTTGTTGAGAGCATCCTGTGCAAAGCAATCCTCGGCAGCAGTTCTCTTACTAATAGACTCAGTCAAGTCATTGAAGCAAACTGTACTGTAACTGTGCCAATGCTGAAACTCAAGAAGCAGCTTCGCTGCTACACCTAAGGAATCAAGTCGGCGCATTCCACGTCGATGTCATTAGTGACAAAAGCGACTGCTTCTTTTTTACAATTGTTGCATATTCTAGCATCTTACACAATGAACACCTTGATCGAACGCTACCAAACTGATACAGCAGTACTTCCATTCCTGCGGAATATGTCGATGAAACTTATTTTCAATAAAGGAAAGACGAAGAATGGTGAAAGTGCATCATGACTTTCAGCTGTGTCTAGCATTACTGGAGAACCTAAACGTGCAGCTTATCCCCATCTTTCGGACTTCGAGAAATGTTGAATCATTAGCATGAGATACATTGAAGAATCATATTGGCGCCGGACAGTTGGCAGCAGTGCAAAGACTGCAGAACAAGTGGAGGTAAAATGGACTCAGAACAACAGCGTAGCAAGCGCAGGCACTCTACCTTCCAGAAGGACTACACCACGAGAAGATGGTAGGATTATCCGACTGGTTCTGAAATCCAGGATGAGGTGCAAGCAGTCACTATGAACCGTCAGAAACTTACTGCTGATAGCCCCTTCATCTCCGAATAACTACTGCAACCAAGATGACTTGAACCTGTTACCTCGCCTTTCGGTCTCCTTCTGCAATGTTTACCTCCCTCACTGCCCTCCAATAGCAAACTGAATATTCCTTGATGTCTCAGAATCTGTCCTATCAACCGATTCTAACTTCTAGTGAGGTGACGCCTCAAATTTATTCTCTTCCTAATTCTATTCAGCACCTCCTCAGTTGTTACGCGATCTACTCATCTAATTTTCAGCAATATTCTGTAGCACGATATCTCAAGAGCTTCTGTTCTCTTCTTGTCTGAACTGCTTATTGTCCATGTTTCACTTCCACACAAAGCCAAGCTCGAGATAGATACCATAAGAAATGACCTCCCAACACTTAAATCTATATTCAGTGTAACAAATTCCTCTTCTACAGAAACAATTTCCTTGCCGCTGCTATTCTACCTTTTATATCCTCCCTTCTTCGGCTATCATCAGGTATTTTACTGCCCAAACAGCAAACCTCATCTATTACTTTTAGTCTATCAGTTGTTCGGCATCGTCTGATTTAATGCGACTACATGCCATTATTGTGAGAAAATAAAACACCTACTGCCGTCCTTATAATTCTATTTATTTTGCAGCAACCAGTTTCGGCCCTTCAGTGCGCAATCTTCAGGCTGTGATGTGGAAGGGGTCGACACGATTCCTACATATATATATATATATATATATATATATATATATATATATATATATATATATATATATATATATCGCATCAGTGGCTAGTATAAATGGTTACGCAGACTATCTGAAAACTTTGATGTCAGCACTCTAACCATCTATCTCTTGAATGCCAGTTTTGTTTTTCCTGATGACGACACCTTCCTGAGTAGTCCCCGCCCGGAATCTGAATAGAGAACTATTTTACCTGCGGTAGTTTTTACCCAAGAGGCTGCCATCATCATTTAACAATGCAGTAGAGATGCATGTACTCGCGAAAAGCATCGCCTGTAGTTTCCCCTTGCTTTCAGCCGTTCACAGTACCAGCGCCGCAAGGCCATGTTGGCAGATGTTGCAAGGTCAGATCCGTCAATCATCCAGACGGTTGCACCTGAAATTATTAAAAACGCTGCTGCCCCTCTTCAGGACCACGTTTGTCCTCAGCAATGTCTGTGGTTCATGGTATAGACACGTCAGTATATGGTAAGAATGGGAGACCCTGCTATGAAACCTTCCATTACCAGGTTAACAAATGGGGTGCTCCTGCAGAATAATACAAAACCCCACACGACAGCTCACACCGCAAACGTCTTGAGGTATGTAGATACAGATTCTTGATTGGCCTGCTCTGCCCCTTATTTGTCACTGGCACACCATGTGTGGGATGGGATGGCAAGGTTTATACTTTCATACCAGGGTCCAGCGACCAATGTGGATGAAGTGAGTGAGACAGCTTGTGTTTCAGTGATGGAAATTCCTCGAGATGATATACAGAGGCTTCCATGCCACAGCGAATGCAAGAGTGTATTCATGCCTGCGGGGTCACGTCTCAAACTGAAGTTGATGTTGGACTTCAGATCTTAATGGAATTAAAGTTTAATCATTTGATAACAATGATGTGATGAAAATGTCTACAAAGTTTGATAAATATCGGACTGGTGCTTCGTGGTGAAACACTATCCATTACCGTCAGTGTGAAAGACAATTAAGACCCACCATGGTTTAATGATACCATTCGGATAATGATTCTAAGCCAAAGATTTCTGCGTTCTCGTTCCCAACTACAATGTAGGGAAGCTGAAAGAGATAACTTAATGGCTCCATCTCTGTAAGAAAAGACCTATCAGAAAATTCTGGAAAGTTGCGCTTATGTTAAGTCAATGAACGGGTCCAAACCTTCCAACCAATCTCTAGTGAATCGGTTAAATATCGCAACTAATGACAACAGACATAGAGCCGAAATATGAAATTCCGAATCATACAGAGTGAGCATTCTACAACATACTGTATTTACGCTCAAACATTGTGACGAACCAGGAGAAGAGGAGCTTCTTCAAACGAATCAACACAGGTTCAGAAGAAACAACGAGAAGTGAAACACGGCTGACTCTATTCACACATAACATCATGGAAATAGTAGATGCAGCACATATCCCTAAAGCGCCCAACACTGTTTCAGATTGTCAACTGATACTAATATATGATCATATGTAGTTTCTTCACAGGTACACGATAGAATCGAAGAAATTTTGACTCACAGAACCAAGTACGTTAACTACACGATCACTGTGCGGCAGAAACGTAAAGTAACATGGGGTATAATCCAAGGAAACGGAATAGGACAATTAATGTTCTCTATACAGGGTGTTGCAAAATTCCACCAACAAATTTCGAAGGAATGTAGAAGGTGTCCTGAGAAACAAAGTGAAGGCAGGAGCCCGTGTTTGGAAACGTCATCCAACGATGCTACAGAGCTGCTGGCTGCTGACGCCTGTGAGTATGCATTTACGGGGTGATTCCGCCATGATGTTACAAACTTTCAGGGATGAAGGAAAAAGATAAATGTATCAAATTGAGCTAAGAGATCCTGATCCAGAAACAAAGGGAAATCGTTCTGATATCTCTGACAGTGGAATTGATGCACCGATAGTGTTGTTAAGATTGTAAGGTAGGCAACTTTCAGAGGTGGTACTCGTAGTATGGAAGAAAACAAGAAAAAAATTCTAATAAATGTGGGCTTTATAATGCATACCTTAAGAGTATGATAACTTGTTTTATAGAGGAGATGCGTTTCACGGTACCAAAGATGAACACGAATTCATAGCTCGTCAGGTATGCATTTTGAGTTCATGTTTACTAAACATTTTTTTTTCTTCTTCTGGTCCATTGTGCCACCTCTGAAAGTTGTCTACCCTACAGTCTTAGCAGTAACATACGTGGTACATGTATTACACTGTCAGAGGTATTAGACTGATTTTCGCTTATGACTTTCGATTCGTTAGTTCCTGGATCAGGATCCCTTACCCAAAGTTGATACATCTATCCTTCTCCACATCCCTAAAAGTTTGTATCATCATCAGGAACAGTCTGTACATACACACATATAGCCCCCCAAGGCGTTAGTGCCTATAGTTTCGACCCTCTGTAGCGCCTTGGATGAAGTTTCCAGACACGGTTTCCCATCCTCATTTTGTTCCTCAAGACACCTTCTACATCTCGTTCGTCGGTGTAATTTTGGAACACACTGTATATAAATTGTTCATATAGGCTCAGCAACGCTACTAGATGTTCGCTGAAGATGCTGTTATCTAGAAGGAAGTTTCGTTGCTGAAGGATCACAAACAAATGCAGAACCATTTAGACAGAATTTCATCACATATAGTTAATGACTGTTCTCTTTAAATATGGATAAATTCATCTTAATTTCCAAAAAAAGAATGCGATAGACCCGATTATTAGCTTAATGGTAACCTTCTGGAGCCCTTCATATCGTACAAATATTTTGGGGTAATAGTACGAAGTGATATGTAATGGGACAAACATCCAAACGCAGTAGTAGGGTAGACGATTGGTAGACTTACTTCTGTTGAAGGGTTCCATGAAAGTATAATACAGTTGTAAAGTGGTTCGTATTCAAGTCGCTAGTGCAACTACTTTCCGAGTACTGCTCCGGCTTTGGAGTATTTATACACTCATGACAGAAGCCAGTGATTAATTAACTGACACGCGGGTAAGATCATAGCTGGTAGACATAGCCCACAGGAAGGTGTAATATAAATACTCGGTGGATCGAAATGGGAACGTCTGGAAGAAGGCGAAGTTGTACGGTACGAGGATATTGGGTAAATCTAGAGAACTGGTATTAGATGAAGAGTGGGATAATTCTGGTGCCTCTAGTATGTATACTACGTAGCTCTCATGAAAACCATGAAAATAAGATAAGACAGCTTAGAATGCGTACCAAAGCTTAGAGGCAGTCATTATTCCCTCGTTCAGTAGACGAATGTACAAGGTCAGAAAATCACCAATTTTATTCAAAGTGTACAGCGATTGCGCAACATCATGACGCAGTGGTTAAGTGACTCAAACGTTGCTAGTGTGGCCAAATAAGTCTGAATGACAGGCCTGGTGCTCGAAGATCGGCGGCAGTGAAAGCAGCGAAAATCAATCACGGATCAGTTTTCAATAGCCTGAACGACATTTTGGACCAGACAAAGGTCGCCGCTCGCTGAGTTCCGCCAGTGCTCACATTCATTCAAAAGCACACATAACCGACGCAACAGCGGAAATTTTGAAGCTGTTTCAGGCCATTCTGGTTGATGTCTTTAGCCATCTGATCACTATGAACGAGAACTGGGTGTATCTGTACGACCCTGAGACAAAGTAGCAAAGCAATTAGTGGAAACACGTGGATTCTTCAACGTCGAGAAAGGCGCAGACCCAATCATCATCGGACAAGGACTTGCAGAACATTTTATCGGATGCTAATGTGTCGTAACAACAGAATATGCTCACAACGGGCAAGCTGTCACAGGAGCTTGCTGCCAATGTATCCCGACGAACTTACGGGAGTGTGTCAAACGGGGTGTTTTTGCTACATCACACAGCCCCACTTCATTCTGCTCTTTCCTTAGGCTATCCATTTTTGGACTCTGCTTCCTCCCCCCGCCCCCTTCTACTCCCCACCCCTCCGTATTTTGTTGACGTGGCTACTTTTTTCCTTAGATGAAGAAACCACTGCTTGCTAGACATTTCCAGTACGGCAAGAAGCTAATGTTCAAGTTGTATCATCTTGTGAACAGCCAAAATTCACACTTCTGCTATCAATGTCTCAGCTATTGTCATATTGAAGGGTGAAGATGCAGAGAAAGATCAATATCATCATCAAATTTCATTGCCACTGCTTGATTTTCTCCAAGGTAATGATTATAGCTTTATTATTGCCCCCTCTTAACATAATTCAAGTGCGGCCATTTTCATTGAAATTTTAACATTTGATAGTTTACACAATTCCCTCGAACAAGCAAGTACACGATATCTGAAACTTCACAGCATGTTATCTAAGAGGTCATATTTAGATATCATAATGGTTTTTTTTAATTGTTATTTCAGCCTTTACCTCTCACGGGCGGCGTATGAACTGTCAACGGTCAAAATTTGCTGCTTTGCAGCAAAACGATTTCAACAACTTAAAACATACCGGTAGTATACAAATCTGAAAGGTGTTAAAATGGAAATACAGGTGGTAAGTTGCGTTGGTTAAAAAATAAAAGGTTAATTTGTTGATTATTTAAAATATTGAAGCAGAGAAAAATGAGGTGATGATTTTATGTAGCCTGCGGGGGTAAGGGTATTTGCAACATATATGACTCCGAGTGATGTGTATTCGGGTTTTGTGTGGGTGGATGTATGGTTGAAGTATTTCAGAGGGTGATGAGGGAGAGTTTCCGAACCAGCCTTTAGGATGTGGGTGGAGGGGAGTGGTGAGGACTGGAGCCTGGGAAGGGGAGGGGCGGCGGGTTCTGATAGGTCTGACTGAATGGGTAAATATCTGGGAGGATTTCAAGTTCGGGTAAGCAGAGGTGATTAATGTTTCGTTGGAGAGGGTGTGAAGAAGTGCGTAGCTGTAATGTTGAGAGAATGTGTCGATGCAGACGTAGCTGAGTATTAGGTTCAGAGAGGAGGGGGAAGCTATAGGGTGGTTAGTGTAAAGTTTGCGTGTAATGTAGGATATTTGTAGTTGTTCAATATGGAGGAGAAGGGTGGAGAATAATATAAGTTGATGGATTCGTGTAGAGAAGGGTAACTGGATCCAAAAGGTTAGGTACGACATTCTAGAATATGTAGGGCTGTACAGGACTTTGGATGGGTGGAAATCCATGTTACATTTGACTAGCAGCGGATTTATCAGTGGACATCCTAGTGTTTCAGCCACAATAATGTCATCTCTGTTCAGTGGCGGAGTTCGGCGTCGGCGACCGCTAAAGGCCTCGCACCTGTTGAGGGATCGCAAAAAAGTTGCTCAAAAATACCTGACGTGAATGCGCGCGTGGGCATCAGACGGCAATAGCGCTCTAAATTCAGATAGTAAAGAGACTCGCAATTGGAAAACTTCTGGCAACGTCGTATGTGAAAAATTGGTTATTTGTTTACTGTAAATAAGTTTTTACTTACATTTTGGTACATTTATCATAGTGTTGTGATTTATTTCATATTTGTTAGGTAAGTCAGAATCCAAGTACATTTCTTAACATATTTGTTTGCCTGTAAAACGTTATTTTAGATAAATATTTCGTAAATAATTTTTATATTTTAATATTTTTCTCCTATTCTCCTATTCTCTCTATAATATAACGCTGAGTACTTTAAGTACTGTACTTATCAACCCACTTAACATAAAATATTTTTTAGATCATCTTGCCTCGGGGACCCTCAAGAGACACAGACATTGGCAGGAAATGAGAAAGCGGTGCATCAAAAAGGAGAAGAAAGTCCGAGACAGTTATTGTTGTGTACATAGTTCCGCGTAGTCAGCGCGTACACAACTTCCCCAATAGAGCGCGCCCCGCTAAGCACAACAGCGCAGGTGCAGCGCTCGTCCGTCTCTGCACTACGAGATGGCACTGTCTTAGAGACGGACCAAATTCTGCTTCCGCCGATCTGTGTATTAATATGTAACGCAGCCAATGAGATTGCTGCTAACGTAGAACCTTTTCTCCTCGCGGATCACACTCGCGCAGTGATACCTGAACGCGCGAGGTATTATAACGAGTGTACAGATCTCCGATTAGTCAGTCTGCATTAGTCTGCATTAGTCTGTAGTCAAGTTTCAGTCTGCGCCTAATAAGATTACCATATTCCTGTACATAGCCATGAAGAGAAACCTGTAGACACTTTGTCAAGTATCAGAGATATGTGAGAATAAGATTAACGTACCAAGACCAAATGAACTTCAGTTGTCCATTGTAAATAGCATCCAGAACCAAGTTAAGTTATTTTTATGCTTGTTATTATTTTAATAAATGTGTGTGAAAATTAATCAAGTACTGTTTAAAGTTGGCCACCGTCAATCTGCTACTCTAAGCGTGCAAGTGGCATTTCTATCGTCTGACCTAACGGCAGAAGATCAACACGCCACAATAAGACCACGAGACATATTGCTGACACTCGCCTACTTCATTAGAGCGACAAGTCAAATGATCTGATGGTGTGTGTACCGAAGGTCTTACATTACGCACACCACAGTTATATACAACCAAGCTATGAGTTCGAGTGTGGTGAAATTTCTGAAGCGACCTCCTTTAGGCGTAACTGCTCCAGAAGCCTCTGATGAACCTCTTCTCCAAGCTTTTTTAGTTTCTGAAACAGAACCAGCCTAAGGATTGAATGACTCTGTTACCCTTTCTAATAAGCATCAGAGTTGGGTGAAACTGCTGTGATCCAAGACTCTTAGCCTAATGAAGAGTTAAAAAGTGGAAAGACTTGAGATGCATAAAAACAAGAGCAAACTGTTAATATAAAAGAGTCATTTATAGAAATAGAATCGGGGGAAGTGAGTATTTCTAGCAACGGATTCGCAGCGTAATGACTTAATTCAGAACGGTCCCCAACAAAAACTAGAGAAATTTGATGAAAATTATCCCAAAGACGCAAATAAAAGACAATTATTAAATTACATTTTACTAGAACACTGAGTAACGGTGAAGAGCAACACTGCACATGGTTACCTTACTCCATATCTCAAAATAAAGTTTATTGCTTTCCGCGTAGACTTCTTGTTGGCTGGCCGGTGTGGCCGAGCGGTTCTAGGCGCTTCAGTCTGGAACCGTGTGACCGCCACGGTCGCAGGTTCGAATCCTGCCTCGGGCATGGATGTGTGTGATGTCCTTAGGTTAGGTAGGTTTAAGTAGTTCTAAGTTCTAGGGGACTGATGGCCTCAGATGGTAAGTCCCATAGTACTCAGAGCCATTTGAACTTCTTCTTGCAGACACATATGGTAAAAGAAGGACGTTGTGACTGAAAAGATATGAGTAGGACATTGCAAAGACATAAACAAAGACAAAGACACATGGCGTGCATGATTAAATGAATAGAATTCTGTAACGGAATCAAATACGGAAAAACAATAGATAAGGAAAACGAGAGACCGATTAGGGAATCACAAAAATATTGGTATAAATTGTTTTCAGAATTGATCGATATTATATTAACTACCTAGCCTCACACAATCTGGCATTTAGAGCTCATCGAGAATTCCTTATCCTGAGCGATAGATCAAACGGTGCAAATTTTCTAAACCTATTTAAACTGTTATCCAAATTTCATCTAACACTAGAAGAGTATTTGTAACATATTAATGTAAAGTAACTTTGTCAACGTTATCTAAGCCACGACATCCAAAACGAACTAATGACATCAATAACCAAACCTGTTATTAACGAAATTATCAATTGAGTCAAACTAGCAAACTTTAAAATGGGCTTATAACCCGAAACCTAGTTGTGCAGTAACATTAATAATAAAATTTGTGAAACAAGGCGAAAACCAGTGTATCTTTAGTTAAAATATAATGCCTTCATCCTAACTGTACCAGGGATAGGAGTCGTGTGGAACAAATGTCAATAATATTAAGATTTTGCAATTCCGCGGCTGGAGAAGTAGAGGAACAGTTCATTGGGTTTACCGACGTCGCAGAAATAACGGTAGAGTATTTAACAAATGCTATTTTAAAGGAACTAGAAAATAATGACCTAGATATCCAGAACTGTCGAGGACAGGGGTATGATAACGGTGCCAATATGGTCGGCATTAACAAAGGCGTCAGAACAAGAATACTCGATATTAATTCATAGGCATTTTCACGCCGTGCGGATGTCATTGTTGGAAGTTGCTTTTGATAGATGCAGCTAACTCTTCTGCTACAGCTAAAACATTTTTCAGCTTCATCAATAAAATTTTTGTGGTCTTCACAAAGTCAAGCAAATGTTGGAATCCTGCAAGAACTAAATTAAACTTGACATTAAAACCTCTGTCTGAAACACCAAGAGCGCCCATACTCGGGGGACAAGGGATGGCCGCCGCTTGCCGCCCCCAAACTCTTTCCTTCCACAAATTCTCAGGCAAAGAAAAAATGTAGTGCAGTCAGGTGTTTTCTTTTTAAAAAATGATGTAAAGGCCGGTACTATGCAGGTTTTTAACAGGGCTGAACTGTAACTTTATTATGGCTACATACAAATCGCCCTTTGTCTTCCAAAATATTACAAGTACTTCGTACCCTCCAGTCTGCCCTCAAGGCCCCCCCCCCCCGAACCCCTACCCTCCCACCCCCGCCCCTCCCCGACAAAGTGTCGAATGGGCGCTCTTGTGAAACACGATGGGAAAGTAGAATCAGAGCAGTAAAAGCGATATTTTTGCGATTTGATGGTCTCATCGAAAACGTGAATAACCTGAAAAATAAAGCTGATGATTCCCAAACTCTTAGTAACTGTGAAGCAGTCTTGAACGAAATGTTAAACTTTTGAGTTTATCGTTGCAACGTACGTGTGGAGCGAGATTTTACTACATATGAACAATATAAGTAAACTATGGCAACCGTTTCAAGAAAACTTGAAAGTCGCTATTGGTACGTCACGTTCATTTCGTGACTGGATTCAGGAATTCAGTTATACTGGATTTGAAACAATCGTTGCAGAAACTCGGCTGTTAGCTGACAAGAGCTAGTTACGAGACTGAGTCTCAGTGAAAAAGAACAGCACAGAGAAAAAAAATGTTCGATTATGAACAAATGCATGAACCTATACAATCTGTTGAAATGCAATGCAGAATTAACTTTTTTAACACAATGATAGATTGCATGTCGATTCAAAACGCTCAACGAATATTTTGAACCATTTGGTTTTATTTACGATACCAATAATTGAAATCTTTATTCAAGGAGGACCTTCTCAAGCATTGTAATGATTTGGATACAGAACTTCGAGAAGGCGAAAACTTTCGAACTTGATGAGTAGTTCCAGCTTTTAAAATCCAATCCACTGGACTCACTCAAAGACGCAAAATAACATAGTCAGCACATTTTAGAAAATAATTTGGAATAAGTATATCCATATGTTTATATAACAATCGGAATCATGCTCACAGTTTCGAATAGTACGGCCGAAAGAAGCTTCTCAAAGTTAAATTGATTAAGGCCTACTCGAGAAGCACAATGAGCCAAGAAAGACTGCCTGCGTCGTCAGTACTATCAATTGAAGTGGAAACAGCGTGCGTTGGTATTAACTATGAAGTAATCTCAAAAAATTCAATGAGGCACAAAGCCAAAAAGTTCTTCTCTTTTAAATTTTGTTTGTTTATGGTCATTTTTGTCATTACAATAATACTTGTATACTCATAAAATATGTGTATAATTATTATTAGTGTATAATTCGGCTTATTTTATGTAACATTTTCTTTCTGTCCGGAAAATGAAAGAGTCCTGGCAAAGCTGATTTGTCGCCGTTGTCCAGTTTTCGTGTAGCACCGCCACTATCTCTGTTAGACCGAGACAGCTTACAGCTCTCGCTAGAATGCAGGGGCAACCCCGGCAGAATCCCGCTGCCCCTGCCGCTGCTTAGAGAGGAACGTGCTGGTCGGTGACCTCCGCCAGCGCCGGAAGCCGCTTCTGTGAAGACGCGCTCTCTGGACGACCTAAGCGCAATACAGGGTGCTCGGAACGACGTCGTTAACACTTTACGACTGGTAGCCGCCGAGCCGGGGGCCGATATCGCCCCAAGGTCCGCGCTCTTGACCGCCACCCGTCACCAGATGTCACCACAATGCTGCAACAGCGCTTTCCAAACACCACACGCAGGTTGGGACTGAAAGTGCTACTGTTTACTTCTTAGTCTCAGGTGCACATTTTTTGATGTAGTCATCATGTTGGCACTTTCGCCAATGTCGTATTTATGTACAACAGTTAGGTTAATGCATAAAATCATCACACACACACATATAGCTGTTTTGAAAAATTACAGACGTCATATGTTTGTACAATTGTTTTCTTAGGTAATACCATATTTACAGACATAAAATTATTTAGGTAAGTCTGTTTTCACAAATTACAGAATTACTTAGGATTTACCACTGCTTCTAGCTTACAGTTTTTGTTGTTCAGCAGATGTTCCTACTCTATTTCTACTCTTTTAATTGTATCTTCTCTTTCTGTTTGCAAACCCTACATCCTACACAGTAATAGCTTGCACTCTCAGCTTTCAAGTACAGTTTTGTTTCAGTGGATTGTTGGAACTGGCAGTGAAACTGCTTTCCCCTCAGGATAGATTTCTGGATATGGTAACATTAAAATCAAATGGCCATTTTCTTCTTTCTCTTTACAGTTGTTAAGCAAATATAATATAGACACTCCCACTAAAAAGTTTATAAATCTAAATGTGATACAGTGCTCATAACTTCCCTCTCTTGTACCAAGCTCCTCATCTCTGAGTATACCTTGAACCCTATAACCTCAGTTATTTGTTGGATACATTCCAATATCTGTCTTTTCACATAGATTCTTATCCTCTACAGATCCGTCTAGTAATGTGGAAGTTATTCCCTGATGTCTTAACAAATGTTCGATCATCCTGTCCCTCCTTCTCATCAGTGTTTTCCATGTGTTTCTTACCTTGCCAATTCTGCAAAGAACCACCTCATTCCTGGTAAGGATGTTTGAACATCTTTCTGTAGAATCACATTCCAAACACTTTGAATCTTTCCTCTTCTGGTTTTCCCACAGTGCATGATTCACTACCATACAATGCTGTGCTCTGAACAAATATTTTCAGAACTTTCTTCTCAAATTAAGGCCTATGTTTGACACTGGTAAACTTCTCTTGGCCAGGAATGCCCTCTTTGCCTGTGCTGGTCTCCTTCTGAAGTCCTTCTTACTTCATACTGTCATGGGTTATTTTTACTTCATGATCACCAATTTTGATGTTATGCTTCTCATTATTCTCATTTCTGGCACTTCTCATTTCAAGACATATTCTGTACTCATTAGGCTGTTCATTCCATTTAACAGATCTTGTAATTCTTCACTGTCACTGAGGATAACAAGGTCGTTCAGCAAATTTTATAACTGATATTCTTTCATCCTGAATTTTTATTCCTCTCTTGAACCTTTCTTATATTTTTATCATTAACTCTTCAATGTATGTATTTAACAGATTGCATCCTTATCTTGCACCCTTTTAATGTGAGTGCTTCATTTTTGGTCTTCCAGGCTTATTGTTTTCTCTTGTTTCTTGTACATATTGTATATTAACCACCTTTCCCTACAGCTTTCTCCTATTTTTCTCAGAAATTCGAACATCTTGCATCATTTCACATTGTTGGATGCTTTTTCTAGGTCAACACATCCTATTTGTGTGTGCTGATTTTTCTTCAGCCTTGCTTACACTATCAACCTCAACATCAGAACTGCCTCTCTGTTGCTTTAACCTTTATGTTTCCCTCTTGGCTCTTGTACATACTGTAGTAGCCTTCTCCTGCATACCAATAAACTACAAATATCCTACATTACACACAAAATTGACACTAACCTACCTATAATGACCTTATGTGGTGCCACCATTTCAAGCAAGAGGGCAAACGGCAAAGCCAACACTGGGAACATCCCACATCTCCCTCAGCAGAGAAATCCATAGCTGTTCAATCCAGTTCCAGTAAGGACATGATAACCTCCTTCTTAGACTAGAGGGGCCTTCTGCTCATCAGGTTCCTTGAATGTGGAACCAGCAATGCTATGAAGACATTTTGCAGAAACTGCAGTGTGTCATAAAGTCAAAATGTCAAGGAATACTATTACAATATTATGAAGCGTGTTTCAACTTTCCTTTTCATAATATTGTTACATTCCATCCTAGATTTTCCATTGTTTTACAAACGTAGATGGCGGTTTCAGTCAGACAAGGACATGCAAGAGTGGTTGTGATTGTGGTTCCAACAGTGGGCAACTGCACACTACGAAACAGGAATTGGTCATATCATCTCCCACTGGGATAAATGTCTTAAAATGCATGGTGATTACTTTCAAATGGAATCATTCTTGGGTCCCATTGTGGCAGGTGTTTGGTTTTTATTTCACTGCCCCTCACACTCTTTCACACTGTAGCTTGTAATTCTGTCAAATCATTATTGAAGGTAACATTCTACCATAGGCAAAGTCTCATTATTTTGAGTTTCAATCAACATAAAAGTACAGTTCTGACTTGTCTTACATACACACTTAATATACTGTTCAGCTTTTACTTCAGTCAGACTTCTAAATGTTTTTGTTACAACAGTTAAATGAGTGTAATCCGAAATTTTACCATTTTACACAACAGGTAAGCCTAAGTGGGTGAGATTGTGTGATCCAAGTACTGTCTGATTCTAGTGTCACACTATTAATTAAGTTTTCCTCTTGTACAAAAAGAATGACTGGTTGCCTCAACTGGATTCTCTTCTTCAATAGCAAAACTGACTTCCCTATTTCCAAATAGTTTAATTTCTGAACTAGATTAGTATTGACTTGTATTTTATTGCTAATTGTTTTGAGTTGTTCCCTATTTCCATCTAACTATTCAGTAATATAATCTTTAAATACTTTTTTTTATTTATTTAGTCCTTCAACTCCTATATGTATAGAATATATACAAGGATATTGGACATGGTTAGGTATTTACAAGATAAAATACAGTTTGTATTGCAATCCTAAGGACTAGATATTGAAGTAATTTAGCACAGATTCATAAATACAACAAACATTACAGGCAACATACAAAGTAGAATATTAATAATGCATCTTTATTTTTGTTGTTCGGCTTTTATATATACTGTCAGACTGTAAAAGCAATGATCAATTAAATATGCCTTTACTTCAGCCTTAAAACTACAGAGATTACCTACTGATTTAATATGTTTAGGTAGATTATTGAAAATCTTTATCCCAGTATGTAGTGTGCCTTTTTGGGACAATGATGTTCTCACCTGTTTCACGTGAAGGTCAGATTTTTGCCTTGTATTGTGTGCATGTATATCTTCATTTTTTAATAAGATATCTGGGTGTCTATCGATATATTGTTTGATGAAAACTGATGTTTCATAGATAAAAATGCAAGGAAGAGGAAGAACTGACAGTTTTTTGAATATGGTTCTGCACGATTTCATATTGTTTACCCCTTCAATAATTCTTAGTATTCTCTTTTGCATCCTGAAAAGTTTAATATTTGTTGTTGTATTGTCCCAGAAGATTATGCCATATTTAATTACAGAATGCACATAGGAGTAGTATACATTTAACAGGCTGGCTTTGCTGCAACAAGTTCTTAAGATCCGTATCATGTAACAGATTTTGCTTAGTTTTCTTTGCAAATATTCAATATGTACCTCCCATTTTGTGTTGTTCTGGAGCCAGAGTCCCAGAAATTTAGTGCTGTCAACACTTTCAAGAACTCTGTCCCTAAGTTCTATTTCTATGTTTGGGTGGTGTCTTCCTTTTACATTATAGAAATTCAGTTCTCCTGTCTTTTCTTTGTTTATAATTAGCTTGTTGTAGCTGAACCACTGTTCTACACTGTTCGTTGTTTGGATAGCGGAGTCTTTTAGTTTTTCTTCTGTTTTACCACTAATAAGGAAGCTTCTATCGTCTGCAAATTGGAGGGTAGTTTGGCAATACTTGTTGTACATAAGATCATTGACATAGAGGAGAAACAGAATGGGTCCTAATACTGATCCTTGAGGAACACCATATTTCACATTTTCATATCCTGAATAGTAGTAGCTGATTTTGTTATGGTCAGTATATTGCACTTCAACCACCTGTTTTCGACCACATAGGTATGTCTTGACCCACTCATTGGATATACCTCTAATTCCTAACTGGTCAAGCTTCTGCAGTAGGGCACTATGGTCAATCACATCAAAAACTTTAGATAAATCAAGACATATGCCTGTCACAAACTCACTTGCATCCAGTTTAGTATAGATTTCATTAAGAAATTCAAATATTTCACTTTCAGTTGAATAGCCTTTCCTGAAGCCATGCTGTGAAGGAGAGAGAATTTTATTTTTATTTAGGAAATCAGACAATCTCTTATAAAAAACTTTTTCTAAAATTTTAGAAAATACAGGCAGTAGGGCTATTGGTCTATAATTTGAAACAAATTCTGGATTTCCTTTTTTGAACAGTGGTTTCAGCTTTGCTGTTTTTAAGCATGAAGGGAAGGTTCCTGATGCCAGTGAGCTGTTGCACAAATGTGTCAATGGTTCAGCTAAGGCAAGACAGCATTTTTTTAATAATTGCATCTGGTATTCCATCAATTCCTTGAGTACCCTGTTTTCGAGGTTTTTATAACTGATAAAATTTCTTCAGAATTTGTGGGTGAAAGGAACAAAGATGTAGACACATTTCTCACACAATTGCATGTTGGAGTTGATATTTTGTTGTGTTCTTCCAGTCCACTCACCAACTGTTCACTTACATTTGCAAAATATTTGTTGAAGGTCCATGCAAATTTCTGTTGGGCAAGAAATCATTTGTCCTTCATAACATATGCTCACATTTTTATATTGTTTAGTTTCACTTGTTGTTTGATTTTTTATAACTTCCCATATAGCTTTGTTTTTTGAGTTTTCAATGTATTTGTCATTTGCCATTGTTTTAGCTTTCCTTACAACATTTTGAGGATCCTCTTGTAATTCTTCAGGTACAAATGAAATTCATGAGGCATGTTCTGTGTCTTTGCTATATCGTGTAATCTCCTTTTCTCGGCACAAGATATTCTACTACCTGTTGTAATCCATTTTTTCTTTTTGAAGTTAGGTTGACATTTTTGCTTTTTTAATGGAAATGCAGCTTCAAAGTATGACATGAAGATTTCCATGAATTTTTCAAACTTTTTGTTAGTATTTTCACAAGTATACACTTCATACCAAGTTTCTTCACTTAGTCTCTGTACAAAAATGGTTATTTGTTTGTTAGTGAATTTCCTTGCTTCTTTTACAAGTTCCTCTTTCTCAGTTGTTTCACTTGGGGTGTGCAAAGCAATAAACTGTGCATAGTGATCACTGAATCCAGTATTGCGGCACAGAAATTGTGATTTACATTTGTGTTTATTAATATCTGATCAATTGTTGAGCTAGTTGTTGGTGTAACTCTTGTAGGAGAGTCTATGGTGGCTTTTATGTTGTATGTTTCCAGTAGGGTCATCAAGCTTTGCTGGTCTTTTGAGATTTCTTGAAAATCAATATTAAAATCTCCACATATGATCACTGTTTTGTTGAAGTTTTTTATAGTATTTAAAGCTGCTTCTAGTTGGTGACAGAAATCATTTAAGTTCCCATCAGGGCTCCTATATACACAGATGATTATTAATTTTAATGCAGAGAGTTCAACTGCGGATACTTCAAAAATTTTCTCTTCAGCTAACAGTTCAATGGGTTTTATGTTACAATAATCAATGCCACTTTTAACAAATATACATGACCCTCCATGACTGGATGTAATTCTAGAAAATGATGAAGAAAGATTGAAGTCTGCAAGTTTTGTGACTGACATTGCATCTTTAGGCAGCCAGTGTTCAGTTATACACACTACAGAAACGTTTTTTAGCTCATTAGTACATAAAATTTCAACTTCACTTAATTTGTTTAGCAATGATTGGACATTTTGATGAATCAGCACGAAATTTAAGGGTTTGTTATGCTTTGGCATATTGTTAGACTTTGCCATATTTAATTGATCACTTACCTTTACCTTGTCAATAAAAAATCATTGAGGTGTGCTGGAAGTACTACTTTTCTTTTCCCGACTGCACCTATTCTTCTATTATCATCTGCAGCAGAATTTTCTTCTGTGTCTGGCTCCCCTGGTAGTTGTTCACCTGCTGCACCTACTATCGATAATATTGCTGCTAGTGTTAGAGCTGGGTCTGCCATTGGTAGAGCTGTTACTGCATTCATTGTGCCTGAATATTGGAGGCACCTAGTTCCTTCTTTTGTTGTTGTTGGTGAGTGAGGTCTTGCTGGCATTGTTTCCTTCGAATATTTGGGGGGCCAATCCAGGATGATTTTGCTTTTGAGTGTTTGATGCCTCTTGGTGATAATTTCTTCAATTTTTCCGACCAGCAGTTTTTTCCCCATGTTGTTAGTGTGCAATCCATGTAATATGTGGAATCTGCGCCCAATATTATTAACATTTAGCTGATTGTCAGTATTTCCACTAATATGGATTCTAGTTGTTGAAGAACTTTTTCATTTGCTGATTTATTTGAAACAAAAATGTTTTAACATTTTTTTTCTAGATCTAAAGTCTTTCTTTCTTCTACATAATCTATGGATTGGTTCACATCTAACTGTCTCTCCTCTTCACCTCTCCTTCATTTTTACTTTGTGTTTTATTTCAAGAACCAGTAACACCAAAAGACACAAAATTTTATGGTTTCTTTTGTACTTGCCTTGTCTTCCACAATTTTCTATTGCTTTTTTAACTTTCATTAAGTGCCATTAATTATTCTTGATATGCACTTACAGTACTTTGTTATATTCCAGATTATAGCCAAATTACTTACAGTTTTTATGCCTTCTTGCTGCTGATTTTATTATATATATATATATATAATAGAAGGAAACATTCCACGTAGGAAAAATATACCTAAAAACAAAGATGATGTGACTTACCAAATGAAAGTGCTGGCAGGTCGACATACACACAAACGAACACAAACATACACACAAAATTCAAGCTTTCGCAACAAACTGTTGCCTCATCAGGAAAGAGGGAAGGAGAGGGAAAGACGAAAGGATGTGGGTTTTAAGGGAGAGGGTAAGGAGTCATTCCAGTCCCGGGAGCAGAAAGACTTACCTTAGGGGGAAAAAGGGACGGGTATACACTCGCACACACACACATATCCATCCACACATATATCATATATCATATATTTTCAAAATGAAAATGTCTGCTTGTGTCTGTGTATATGCAGATGGATATGTGTGTGTGCGCAAGTGTATACCTGTCCTTTTTTCCCCCTAAGGTAAGTCTTTCCGCTCCCAGGATTGGAATGACTCCTTACCCTCTCCCTTAAAACCCAAATTCTTTTGTCTCTCCCTCTCCTTCCCTCTTTCCTGATGAGGCAGCCGTTGGTTGCGAAAGCTAGAATTTTGTGTGTATGTTTGTGTTTGTTTGTGTGTCTATCGACCTGCCAGCGCTTTTGTTTGGTAAGTCTCATCATCTTTCTTTTTAGATATATTTTTCCCACGTGGAATGTTTCCCTCTATTATATTCATATATATACTGATCCTGGACAGCCCCCACTCATAATGTTCCTCTTCCTTTGCAGTTTTACAGTATAAGTACTTTTGCAGATATGAAAATCAAAACATGTACTTACCTAGCAATGGATACTGCCACTAAAGTACTTTTGTAATATTAGTGGAAAGGTAAACATTACTAAAAGTTTATTATAAAGTTGTTCTGTAGTAATACTGTTTTACTCATCTGTGTAATGGTTCCACGTTCGAGGCTCATTTCTGTGATGTCTAGGAGTGATAAACATTTCCCGGTTTTGCTAATCCACAGTAAAGAAGTTTTTTTTTAATCAAAAGGCTTCCTGATTTATTTCACATAGTTATCTGATTTTTTTACCATTCAAACACTTTGCAAAAGATTTCTTTTCATACTGAGGAGAGCTTTCTCATTATAATCACAATACATAAAATCACATATATAAACACTAAAGACAATCTTTTACCACATTTCCAAAAAAACTATTTGAAACAAAGAAAATGTGAGAATGCAGGCTTTCTCAGCAAATTTTAGTGATTAAGTATTCTCAAGTTATCAGCCAAGTCAAGACATCAGTGTGCAGTAATGTTTCAACAAGTTTCCGACTTGTCATCATCAGGCTTCAACTGTAGATTATGAGTAGGAAACTTGTTGAAACATTGGTGCATAATGATGTCTCAATTCAGATAACAACCCAAGAAGACTTCATCAAAGAAAATGTGCTTTGTACATAGGATGCATCATAGATGTTGCCTTAACAGCAAATGTACATACATTGACTGCAGATTGTGGTGCATAAATTGTTCTATATATAAGGACAATGATTTGTAAAATGTTCCAGAAATGGTAATGATTCAAATTACAGTTTGTGATCATTTCCTGTTTCTCAGTAGTAAATAATTTAGCAAAACCACTTTTTATTTAAGTTTACAAATATGCAATGACAAATTTAGTAGCATAGAATGCTACAAGCAACTAAAAAAATATAATTTCTAAGAATCCATAGAGAAGAAATAAAAACTTTGAGGTTCGCCGATGACATTGTAAGTCTGTCAGAGACAGCAAAGGACTTGGAAGAGTAGTTGAACGGAATGGACAGTGTCTTGAAAGGAGGATATAAGATTAACATCAACAAAAGCAAAACGAGGATAATGGAATGTAGTCGAATTAAATCGGGTGATGCTGAGGGAATTAGATTAGGAAATGAGACACTTAGGTAGTAAAGGAGTTTTGCTATTTGGGGAGCAAAATAACTGATGATGGGCGAAGTAGAGAGGATATAAACTGTAGACTGGCAATGGCAAGGAAAGCGTTTCTGAAGAAGAGAAATTTGTTAACATTGAGTGTAGATTTAAGTGTCAGGAAGTCATTTCTGAAAGTATTTGTATGGAGTGTAGCCATGTATGGAAGTGAAACATGGATGATAAATAGTTTGGACAAGAAGAGAATAGAAGCTTTCGAAATGTGGTGCTACAGAAGAATGCTGAAGATCAGATGGGTAGATCACATAACTAATGAGGAGGTATTGAATAGAATTGGGGAGAAGAGGAGTTTGTGGCACAACTTGACGAGAAGAAGAGACCGGTTGGTAGGACATGTTCTGAGGCATCAAGGGATCACAAATTTAGCATCGGAGGGCAGCGTGGAGGGTAAAAATCGTAGAGGGAGACCAAAAGATGAATACACTAAGCAGATTCAGAAGGATGTAGGTTGCAGTAGTTATGGGAGATGAAGAATCTTGCACAGGATAGAGTAGCATGGAGAGCTGCATCAAACCAGTCTCAGGACTGAAGACCACAACAACAACAACAACAAGATTTCAAAATATGTGTCATGCTTAAGACAACAAATATTTGGCATTTTCTACCACTTGATTGTATTTATGAGAAATTAAGCCTGTTTTTCATACATAATAACAATTTTATATTTAATGAATAAATAATTGTCATGAACAGTCACTTAGCTGATGTGTCAGTTATCTGAAATATGTGGCCTTTTTGGCAACTCATATAAAGTACATGGGTCATTTCAAAAGTTCTGTATGATGTAGAACTGAAGAAAATAATTTATTTTACAAAACACCTTTACATGCCTTCAGTATAATCTCCATTCTTGCTTATGACAGCATCGCAACATTTTTTGCAAATTCTCTAGTCCGGACAGGACATCTTCATTGTCAAGCTGTCTTGATTATTCAGGTCACGTCACTGGAAGCTTCATCAATTGTTTGAGTATCAAAACGTTTCCCACCAAGTTGTTCCTTCAATTTGGGAAACAAATTAAATTCAGGTGGGGTCATATGAAGACTACTGTGGGTGGGGATGTATTACACAACCATATTTAATGAGCATTTCTCTCACTGGTAAGGCAATGTGCGGTCTTGTATTATCACGCAAAATGAGGACAGCAGCTGCAGGTATGTCAGGCCTTCTTTGACAAATTTTTGGGTGCAAAATATTTTGCAGAAACTGCTTGTAATACACACCCGTTACTGACATCCAATGAGGCACTCTATTTGTAGCTATGATTCCATTCATATATGAACACAAAGATAATCATCAGCTTCATCTTAGATTGTTGACAGCAGACTTTTTTGGACCTGGAGAGTCAGGACTTTTCCATTGTGATGACTGAGACTTCGGTTCTGTCTCAAACTCTTGTATCCAGGTTTCATCAAGTTCAAAAATCATTTTCAGAAACCTCCTTGCTTCTGTTCAATAACATTGAAGTAATTCTTCCGTGAACTGCTTTCTGTTCTTCACTTAGATCATGTGGAACCCATTTGGTGGCAATGTTTCTCTTCTTTAACTTTTCAGTTATGGTTCTGTAAACTGAAATGACAAACATTCCAGCCTCATGTACAATTTCCTTACATTTTTCATTGATCCTCTTTCAAAATGTCATTAACAATTACCTGAGAAGTGTAGTCTGTTACAGTTGATGGCTCCAACTACTTGGGTTGTCCTCAGTGCTTACTCGATCTCTACAAAAATGAGCACACCACCATAATACTGTGCAATGATCTACTACACTATTCCCACACACCTCTCTCAAACTGTTGTAGATTTCCATTGGGTTCGTTCCACGTAAGAATGCTGATCACTACTTGTAATCTGACCTGACTTGGTTTCAGATTCCATTTTAAAACTAAATTACTCATGGCACATCCACATGAACCAGAAAACAAGTATATGACCATTACATCACCATGATGGTCATGCATGCAAAGTGTGTAGGACTTACTAATGACTCTCATAGAATCTACAGGACAACTAATTTTCTTTTTGTAAGATTAATTCTCAGAAATATGCACAATTATTATTATTATTATTATTATTCTTTCTTTCTTTCTTTTCTCAGACATTATGTCTGGTCAAAAAATGGAAAGTGACGCGGACCTTGATCAAGCGTGACTTCCTTTTAACTGTACGGTATATGTTATATTGGATTTAGGAACTTTTGGGTGATTGAACATGTATCAATAATTACGGATTTCTGTAGTTGTATATATAAGTTTGGATGTAGCTGTATTGCATTGATGTACTGGTGGATATTGTGTGGTATGACTCCTGTAGTTGATAGTATAATTGGTATAATGTCATCTTTATCCTGATGCCACATGTCCTTGACTTCCTCAGCCAGTTGGATGTATTTTTCAATTTTTTCTCCTGTTTTCTTTTGTATATTTGTTGTATTGGGTATGGATATTTCGATTAGTTGTGTTAATTTCTTCTTTTTGTTGGTGAGTATGATGTCAGGTTTGTTATGTGGTGTTATTATTATTATTACTATTATTATTTCTTTCTATTCTCAGACATTATGTCTGGTCGAAAATGGACAGTGACACGGACCTTGATCAAGCGTGACTTCCTTTTAACTGTACGATGGACTGGTGGATTATTACCATTATTATTATTATTATTATTATTATTATTATTATTATTATTATTATTATTTTGGTTATCAGTCTGGAAACACAGGAAACTTAAGCAAATGCACCAATGTATAGTGTAAAGATCTGGAAAACATGAGTCATTAAATTTGTAGTTGAAATCATAAAGCATAAATGAAAAAGAAAGTGGTATCATAAATTTCAGTTATCTCTAGACGTTTCTGTAACTCTTGGTTCATTATAATGTCATTGAACCATTTGTTACCAGCTGTTGGAATGGCTCATACCACTTTGGGGAATTAGTGCACTCCTGCTCCAAAAATAATATGCACACAGAATTCCTCCTTGAATCATTGGCTACTGTTCTCACTTACACCACAAATTGCAAGTGATATGAGATAACACAGCTGTGCTGTAATGAGGTATGGTTTTGCATATATCTCCCTAACATAAGACAGTTCAAGTCAGTACCTGGGTGTGCATCAATAGTATCTGTGGGAATGTAATACCTCATGTCTCAATCTTGAGAATTGTCAATTTATCATACAACAGTCAACTATTTTTCTTTATTTTATAAACAACAAGTTTGGAAGAAAAAAGAATCATGGCACTTGACTTATTTTCCAAAGTAATATTTATAATTGTCCAGAAAGAAATTTCCATTCTGCAGCAGAGTGTGCACTGATATGAAACTTCCTGGCAGATTAAAAATGTGTGCCAGAGCAAACTCGAACTCAGGACCTTTGCCTTTCATGGTCAAGTGCTCTACCAACAGACTACCCAAGCATGACTCACAACCCACCCTCACAGTTTCAATTCTGCCAGTCCCTCATCTCCTACCTTCCAAACTTTACAGAAGCTCTTCTGCGAAACTTGCAGAACTAGTACTCCTGCAAGAAAGGTTATTGTGGAGAAATGGCTAAGCCACAGCCTGGGGGATGTTTCCAGAAAGAAATTTCCACTCTCTGGCAGACTTGGTTAGAGCACTTTGCAGAGCGCTTGCCCACGAAAGACAATGGTCCTGAGTTTGAGTCTCAGTCCGGCACACAGTAATATCTAGTCTTTAAAATCAGTTGTACTCATTTATGACTTATCCTGTTTACTCTGTATTCTTTATACTAGAATATATATTTTATTTGTCTTTCATATTGCTATTTCATTATTTGAACTATGAGTTCAGATTTAATTAATATGCTTATGAACATTTTGTCATTTTTTAGGATGTTGTAGAGTAAACTGGAGTGTTGCCCTTACTGAGACTCTAGAAGCTATGTATAAAGTAGATTACACAATCTTTGATTTTCAGGTTGTTTTCGTTTCTTTTTGTGAGCTGGTAAGCAAATGCAGTTTCAGACAAGGCAATAAATGCTTTCAGAAAAAGGTTAAATTTATTGTTCTTTTTTTTCCTTGGTGTATTGTGTCATATTACATACACTTCAAGTAAGTAGTAATGGTTTTCAGAACAGTCTCATTAATTAATGTAAAAAATGCATTGACATAAATATTCTTGTGACAAGGACTAACATATCTTCAACAGTAACCATGATATAAAGACAAATAAATGCATTTTACCACTGTGCTACTATTTCTGCATCTTCATTTTAAAAATTTTATCACTTAAGCTTTTGCTGTTCTTCATCACTTGTGTGAGAATGGTAAAAATTAACATCAGGTCAAAATAACTCATTATACTCTTGAAATCTGTTCCATCATGTAATAAGACCATGATCTACAATGTGAATAGTTGGGGACTCAGTGGAACTTAGGGGTTAGAAGAACTAGCTACAAGTTGAGAAAACCATACATGAGCAACAGGAAATATTTTTTGTTTCTTAAAATTCAAAATTATTCATAGTATCAAACATGGAATGCCCCAGGGCATCGTGTTAGGACCTTTTCTTTTTATTTGCATTAACATTACAAAAGACTGTTTTCCAAACTCTAAGAAAGTATTGCAACAGGGCTGCAGATGGAGTAATTCAATATTTCAGTGAAACCCATTTATGTGTATGAGGTGCAACAATAAAGTAATGAGACTGATTTTCTTTGCAAGATGTGGCAACCCTGCAGGCTTGTGTAGGCACAATATCTTTGACCTTGATCTGTAAGCTGCTTCTAGTCGAAGCAGCACATTAATGCAACTGCTCAGTCGTGAGTTGTGCTGTAATAAGGTAACATGTGTTTGTGTCTCTCATCATGGAAACGGAACCCCGTAATATTGCGCAATGGTATGCCATTTCTTTTTGCGTAAAATTGGGTGAAAATGCGATGACAACTTACGGTAAGCTTCAGAAGGCTGTTTGAGAGGAGGTTATGTCAAGAGCTCAAGTTTTTCATAGGAATAAAATGTTAAGTGAAGGCAGAACAAATATTGAAGATGAAGACTGCAGTGGACGGCTATCAACCTCAGGGATGGATGTCAACTTGGCCAGGGAGTGTGAACTCATACGATCTGATCGAAGATTATCCCTGAAAATGATTGCAGAAGAACGTAACATCAATTGAGAAATGTGGTATGAGAAAGATTTGTGCAAATATCATCCCCAAAAATCTCACACCCCAACAGCAAGAAACACAGAAAAATGTGGCAGCCGATCTAGTAGAGCAAATGGAAATCAATCCAGAATTGTTGAGCCGTGTTATCATTGGTGCTGAAAGTTGATTTTTTTTAGTACGATCCAGAGACAAAATGCTGAAGTTCACAATGCTACTCAAAGGGATCACCCAGACCAAAAAAAGCTCGCATGTCGAAGTCAAAAGTGAAATGCATGCTTGTGTGCTGCTTTGATTCCTAGGGAATTGTTCGTAAAGAGTAGGTGCCTCCTGGACAGACAGTTAACCAATATTACCACAAAGAAATTTTAAAAAACTTTGTAAAAAGAGCGTGTCCATGCCAACGTTGCTGATAATTGGATTCTGCATCATGATAATGTGCTATCCCATACTGCTCTGTCAGTACAGCAATTTTTAACTTCAAAACAAATTTCAGTACTACCACAGCCACCTTATTCACCAGATATCACTCCATATGACTTTTTTCTATTTCCAAGAGTCAAAACAGCAGTCAAGGGACACCCTTTTCAAACAACACAAGGTGTCCAAAAAGCTGTCATGAGGGTCTTGGAGGATATTATTACAGAAGAGGAGTTCCAGAAATGTTACCATCAATGGCAGAAGCGCTGGAAAAAGTGTGTGCAATCAAAAGGGAACTACTCTGAAGAAGACAACACTAAACTTGACTAAAACAGTAAGCAACATTTTTTTTCACATCAGTCTCATTACTTTATTGTTGCACCTCATTAATGTTACAGTGACTGCAATAATGAAATTCAAGCAAGAAGAGGAATTGAAATGAAATTATTTATAGAAAATGACATTGTTAAATTGGAAAATTGGATATATATTTTGTGAATCACAATGCAAGACAATCTTAAATGGCACAAGCATGTAGATTCCTCAGTGTATAAAGTTGCCTAGAAACGTATTTTCATTAATGTGGTTAATATACACTACACTATAAGGTTATGTACGTGATAAAACTGCACGTCATCTGTTACTCTTGCAAAATTTGAACCACACAGTAGAACACTACAAAAAGTCACTCATCATTATAAATCATGGCAAACACTGAGAGTCATTTTCTAACTTGTTTCCTAAATTGAATATGTTTACTATTACAAAAGTACAAACATTACAAGTAATATTGTTTACCAATATAATCAAATTAAATTTAAAGTGTGACCTGCACTAGCACAAAAACAGCATAAAATTGAAGTACCATCTAAATAGGCACAAAACAGCACTATACAAGAAAAAAATTTATAGGCAGGCATGAAGCCATCCAAAGTCACTTTTACAAATTCCTCCACCATTCTCACTATGGGGAGTGTTCAATAAGTAATGCAACACATTTTTTTTTCTGATAGCAGGTTCATTTTATTCAGGATTCCAATACACCATATTATTCCTCACTCTTTTGAATACAAATCCCTATTTCTCAACATAATCTCAGTTCAATGCAATATGCTACTCTACTGAGAGGGCCTGTATGCCTGCATGATAACTCTCTACTGGTGTCAACATCAGAGCCAATGTCTTGCTACATCATGTACCTCACCATCATCCATGTACTGCTTCCAGCAGGGGCATCCTTCATTGGGCCGAACAGGTGTAAGGTCTAAGCTGTAGGGTGACTGAGGAAGAGCAGTCTAATGAATGTTGTGAGCCCCTCTTGGGTGTGCAGTTCTGCTGTCCTTCTCTGTGTATATTCAAAATCCCCTGTTAGTCCATACGTGATTTGTAAGCAATCTCTTTTGTAGACTGATTGAACTGCCCCAGTAGTCTATCAATAATCCAAAGTCTACCACCTGATTTACCCAAAACTGAGCCTACGTGATCATTCCATTTCATATCCCTACAAAGTGTTACACTCAGGTATTTGTATAAGTTGGCCGATTCCAGCAGCAACTCATTGATCTTACAGTCGTATGGTACTACATTTTCTCGTTTTGTCAAGTCCACAGTTTTACATTTTTAAACATTTAGAGCATGTTGCCAATTTCTGCACCACATTGAAATGTTATCAAGATCTGACCGAAAATTTATGCTGCTTCTTGCAGATAGTATTTCATTATAGATAACTGCATAAACTGCAAAAAGTCTGATTTTCCTATTAATATTGTCTTCAAGGTTGTTAATATACAATATGAACAGAATGGTCCCGGCACACTTCCCTGGGACACACCCAAAGTTATTTCTACATTTGTTGATGACACCCCATCCAAGACAAGATGCTGGGTCCTCCCTACCAAAAAGTCCTCGGTCCAGTCGCAAATATCACTTGATACCCCATATGTTCATGGTTTAGACAATAAGTGTAGTTGCAGTACTGAGTCAAATATTCTTTGGAAATCAAGAAATACTGCGTCTCCCTTACTGCCTTGATCCAAAGCCTTCAGTATGTCGCGAGAAAAGTATGAGTTGGGTTTCATATGATCCATGTTTTTGAAATACATGCTGGTTGACACTGAGAAGGTCATTCGGTTCAAGATATCTCATTACGTTTGAATCCAGAATATGTTCAACAGCTTTGTTCAATTTCAATGATTTCAGCTGTTTCTCAACACCACTGACACTAATGCTTATTTTATTCATCTTTTCAGTAGTACAAGGATTAAACTGGGGCAATTCTCCTGGGTTTTCATTTGTAAAGGAACATTTGAAAACAGAGATAAGCATTTCAGCTTTTGCTTTCCTACCCTCAATTTCAGTTCCTGTCTCGTTTACTACGGACTGGACACTAACTTTGATGCCACTAAAAGCCTTTACATATGACCAGAATTTCTTTGGGTTCTGTGGAAGATCACTTGACAATATTCTGCTATGTCACTGAAAGCTTCACACATTGCTTTCTTGACAGCCAAACGCATTTCATTCAGCATCTTTATATCTATAGATTAAATTTAGTTTTCGTTCCACATACCCAAAAAATGAGATGCTTCTCATGGGTGTGGAACATGTCAGAAAGTATAACATAAAACATTTGAATATAATACTTGCTACCCTGATCATTTGTCAAGAGATTGTCAAACTAGGTGAACAGAATACAATAAACTGGAACAGCTAATATTTACACAATTAATACGCTGTCAGAATGAAACATTGTTATGCACTATTAATGAATGTATCATATACAAGTCCCTGGGAGTAGACAACACTCCATTAGAACTACTGACGGCCTTGGGAGAGCCAGTCCTAACAAAACTCTACCATCTGGTGAGGAAGACGTATGAGACAGGCGAAGTACCCTCAGACTGCAAAGAAGAATATAATAATTCCAATCCCAAAGAAAGCAGGTGTTGACAGATGTGAAAATTACCAAACTATCAGTTTAATAAGTCACAGCTGCCAAATACTAACATGAATTCCTTACAGACGAATGGAAAAACTGGTAGAAGCCAACATCAGGGAAGACCAGTTTGGATTCCGTAAAAATATTGGAACACGTGAGGCAATACTGACCTTATGACTTATCTTAGAAGAAAGATTAAGGAAAAGCAAACCTACATTTCTAGCATTTGTAGACTTAGAGAAAGCTTTTGACAATGTTGACTGGAATACTCTCTCCCAAATTCTAAAGGTGGCAGGGGTAAAATACAGGGAGCGAAAGGCTATTTACAATTTGTACAGAAACCAGATGGCAGTTATAAGAATCGAGGGGCATGAAAGGGAAGCAGTGGTTGGGAAGGGAGTGAGAAAGGGTTGTAGCCTCTCCCCAATGTTATTCAATCTGTATATTGAGCAAGCAGTAAAGGAAACAAAAGGAAAATTCGGAGCAGCTATTAAAATCCATGGAGAAGAAATAAAAACTTTGAGGTTCACCAATGACATTGTAATTCTGTCAGAGACAGCAAAGGACTTGGAGAGCAGTTGAATGGAATGGACAGTGTCTTGAAAGGAGGATATAAGATTAACATCAACAAAAGGAAAACGAGGATAATGGAATGAAGTCGAATTAAGTTGGGTGATGCTGAGGGAATTAGATTAGGAAATGAGGCACTTAAAGTAGTATAGGATTTCTGCTATTTGGGGAGCAAAATAACTGATGATGGTCGAAGTAGAGAAGACATAAAATGTAGACTGGCAATGGCAAGGAAAGCGTTTCTGAAGAAGAGAAATTTGTTAACATTGAGTATAGATTTAAGTGTCAGGAAGTCGTTTCTGAAAGTATTTGTATGGAGTGTAGCCATGTATGGAAGTGAAACATGGATGATAAATAGTTTGGACAAGAAGAGAATAGAAGCTTTCAAAATGTGGTGCTACAGAAGAATGCTGAAGATCAGATGGGTAGATCACATAACTAATGAGGAGGTATTGAATAGAATTGGGGAGAAGAGGAGTTTGTGGCACAACTTGACGAGAAGAAGAGACCGGTTGGTAGGACATGTTCTGAGGCATCAAGGGATCACAAATTTAGCATTGGAGGGCAGCGTGGAGGATAAAAATCGTAGAGGGAGACCAAAAGATGAATACACTAAGCAGATTCAGAAGGATGTAGGTTGCAGTAGGTACTGGGAGATGAAGAATCTTGCACAGGATAGAGTAGCATGGAGAGCTGCATCAAACCAGTCTCAGGACTGAAGACCACAACAACAACAACAACATATACAAAATACATAATCTTGACTGTTGTGACAAAGTACTGTCAAAACTGAAATCTAACAGACATTTTTACTTATGCTGGCCTAACAGCCTCTGTTAAGATATTCGTCTGTAGAGTAGAAGAAGTTGCTCATCAAAAAGTCTTTCTAACTCTCTTTAAACCGTGCTGTATCTGAAACTAAGTTTTTAACAGTTGCTGGAAATTTATTGAAAATGTGTGTTCCTGAATATTGGACCCCTTTTTGGACCAAGGTAAGTGATTTTAGGTCTTTATGTAGATTGTTCTTGTTCCTAGTATTGATACTATGTATGAGCGATTGGTTGGAAGTAGAGATATATTACTTGCAACAAATTTTCTTAAAGAATAAATATACTGAGCAGCAGTGGTTGGAATATAAATTTCCTTGAACAGGTTTCTACATCATGGTCTTGAATTTACACTGCAAATGATTCTCATTACATGCTTTTGCACGCTAAAAAGTTTTGCTCCGGTTGATGAGTTACCCCAGAAAATGATCCTATATAACATAATAGAATGAAATTAAGCAAAGCATTCAAGATTTTTATATTTATATCTCCTACATCTGATATCATTCTCACTGCAAATACAGACTTGTTTAGGTGGTTAAGCTGTTCTGTGTATGCCCTTCTCAACTGAATTTATTATCGAGTTGTAATCCCAGAAACTTAACACTTTCAACCTCTTTGATCTGCATGTCTTCACATCTTATATAAATGCTGGAAGGAAATCTCTTGCAGATTCTGAACTGAATTCAGTGGGTCTTTTCAAAGTTTAATGGCAGTGAATTAGCATTAAATCATTTATTAATGCGAAAAATAGATTAGCAGCTCTTTCTAATTCTGTACTTGATTGCTATTTATTTAAATGTTGGTATCATCTGCAAACAAAACAAACGTAGCATCTGGCAATGTAACAGACGAGACATCATTAATGTACACAAGGAAAAGCAATGGTCCCAAGATTGAACCTTGAGGAACACCACATGTAATTAATTCCCACTCAGATGAAGACTGACTGCTTACTGCACAGGTATTTCGCAATGACACCCTTTGTTTCCTGTTAGTTAGATAAGACTCAAACCATTTCGCAGCACTGCCGGTGACACCGTAGTATTCTAATTTACTTAAGAGAATGGTGTGGTCCACACAGTCAGCGGCTTTTAACAGGTCACAGAAAATGCCAGCAGTGATTAATTTATTATCTGTAAGTGTAAATAGCTTTCTCTATATCAGAACCCTTAAGAAATCCATACTGTGACTTGGACAATACATTATTTGCAGTCATAGGCTTCAGGAGATGCTTGAACACAACCTCTTCAATTTTTTGGGAAATCCAGCAAAAGTAAAATTGGTCAATAATTTTATGGTATCTCTTTATCCCCCTTCTTGTAAAGAGGGTTAACTTCAGCATATTTTAGCCAGCCTGGAGAAGTTCTGCTGATAAGAGATTGATTACACAAATAACTTAAAACAGAACTCAACTCACATGAGCACTCTTTGATTAACTCTGTTGACATTTTATCACACCCACTAGAATACTTAGAGTTTAAGGATTTTAAGATGGATGTTACTTCTTTGGGAGATGTGAATGTCGTTTCCATTTTACTGAAGTTATTTATAAATACTTGTCTCAGATAATCCATTCACTGAACCTGATAACCCCAGGCTGTCAGTAACAGAAATGAAGTACTTGTTTAAAAGGTTTGCAACACTACATGCAATTGTTACCAAAATCTCATTTATTTTTAGAGCCATCTGCTCCTCTTCCTTGTTGGCCCCACCTGTCTCTGTCTTCACTATATCCCATACAGATTTTATTTCATTTTTTATAACCCTACACTTTATTGTACATCTATTATGCAGTAATCTCTATTTATTTAGAAGTTTCTTTAGGAGGCTGTATACCATGGGTGTTCCCTACCCTTATGAACTGTTCTATTGGGCACAGATCTATCCAGTGCATGGTCAACGATTCTTTTAAACTTGGGCCAGAGTTCCTCTACACGCTCCTGCCCGGTGCTGAAAGTTTCTAGTTCCTCATTGAGATATGACACTACTGATTTTTTATCTAGTTTGCTGAACATACATATCTTTCAGCTTGTTTTACTTGTCCTATGTACTTCGTTAATCATTGTTGTCATCCCGCAAAATGGTAACTGATACCAATTTAGATGTGGACATCCTCAAAAAGATCAGATCTATTTGCTGCCATTAGATCCAATGCATTTCCATCATTGAGTGTGGTTCCTAACAATCTGTTCTAGGTAGTTTTCTGAGAAGGCATTTAGTAAAGTTTCACAGGACGTCTCATCACACCCACCACTAACAAAACTTTAATTTTCCCAATTAATTATTGGATGATTAAAGTCTCCACTGATGATTACAGTATGACTGGGGAACTTTTACGGACAAGTGAACTGAGGTCTCTTAAAAGTTTTTGGGTACATCAGGAGATGGGTCTGGTAGGTGATAGAAGGATTCAGTAATCATTTTATGCCCACTCCTGATACTGAGTCTTGCCCAAATCTCACATGCAGCTTCAATTTGTACCTCAGTGGATTTGAATTTCTTGCCTACTGTGACAAATATACAACCTCCATTTCCCAATCCATTCAATACGCACTCAAATTTTTCACGAAAATCTCACTGCTATAAATTTAAGGTTTCAACCATCTTTCTGTACTTAGTATTATGTGAGCTTCACTGCTTTTCATGTTGTGTTGTTGTTGTTGTGGTCTTCAGTCCTGAGACTGGTTTGATGCAGCTCTCCATGCTACTCTATCCTGTGCAAGCTTCTTCATCTCCCATCCTTCTGAATCTGCTTAGTGTATTCATCTCTTGGTCTCCCCCTATGATTTTTACCCTCCACACTGCCCTCCAATACTAAATTGGTGATCCCTTGATGCCTCAGAACATGTCTTACCAACCGATCCCTTCTTCCAGTCAAGTTGTGCCACAAACTTCTCTTCTCTCCAATCCTAATCAATACTTCCTCATTAGTTATGTGATCTACCCATCTAATCTTCAGCATTCTTCTGTAGCACCACATTTCGAAAGCTTTTATTCTCTTCACTTCCATACATGGCTACACTCCATACAAATACTTTCAGAAATGACTTCCTGACACTTAAATCTATACTCGATGTTAACAAATTTCTCTTCTTCAGAAACGCTTTCCTTGCCATTGCCAGTCTACATTTTATATCCTCTCTACTTTGACCATCATCAGTTATTTTGCTCCCCAAATAGCAAAACTCCTTTACTACTTTAAGTGTCTCATTTCCTCATCTAATACCCTCAACATCACCCGACTTAATTCGACTACATTCCATTATCCTCATTTTGCTTTTGCTGATGTTCATCTTATATCCTCCTTTCAAGACACTGTCCATTCCATTCAACTGCTCTTCCAAGTCCTTTGCCGTCCTTTACAGAATTACAATGTCATCGGCGAACCTCAAGGTTTATATTTCTTCTCCATGGATCTTAATACCTACTCCGAATTTTTCTTTTGTTTCCTTTACTGCTTGCTCAATATACAGATTGAATAACATCGGGGAGAGGCTACAACCCTGTCTTACTCCCTTCCCAACCACTGATTTCCTTTCATGTCCCTCGACTCTTATAACTGCCATCTGGTTTCTGTACAAATTGTAAATAGCCTTTTGCTCCCTGTATTTTACCCCTGCCACCTTTAGAATTTCGAAGAGAGTATTCTAGTCAACATTGTCAAAAGCTTTCTCTAAGTCTACAAATGCTAA
Source organism: Schistocerca cancellata (assembly GCF_023864275.1). NCBI lineage: Eukaryota > Metazoa > Arthropoda > Insecta > Orthoptera > Acrididae > Schistocerca > Schistocerca cancellata. Next base: position 652,221,453 of record NC_064627.1, read on the forward strand.
AAACGTAGTTTTGCCTTTCCTTAATCTTTCTTCTAAGATAAGTCGTAAGGTCAGTATTGCCTCACGTGTTTGAGGATTTCTACGGAATCCAAACTGATCTTCCCCGAGGTTGGCTTCTACTAGTTTTTCCATTCGTCTGTAAAGAATTCGTGTTAGTATTTTGCAGCTGTGGCTGTCAGTAGTACCAATGGAATGTTGTCTTCTCCGGGGGCCTTGTTTCGACTCAGGTCTTTCAGTGCTCTGTCAAACTCTTCACGCAGTATCGTATCTCCTATTTCATCATCATCTACATCCTCTTCAATTTCCATAATATTGTCCTCAAGTACATCGCCCATGTATAGACCCTCCATATACTCCTTCCACCTTTCTGCTTTCCCTTCTTTGCTTAGAACTGGGTTTCCATCTGAGCTCTTGATGTTCATACAAGTGGTTCTCTTATCTCCAAAGGTCTCTTTAATTTTCCTGTAGGCAGTATCTATCTTACCCCTAGTGAGATAAGCCTCTACATCCTTACATTTGTCCTCTAGCCATCCCTGCTTAGCCATTTTGCACTTCCTGTCAATCTCATTTTTGAGATGTTTGTATTCCTTTTTGCCTGCTTCATTTACTGCATTTTTATATTTTCTCCTTTCATCAATTAAATTCAATATTTCTTCTGTTACCCAAGGATTTCTACTAGCCCTTGTCCTTTTACCTACTTGATCCTCTGCTGCCTTCACTACTTCATCCCTCAAAGCTACCCATTCTTCTTCTACTGTATTTCTTTCCCTCATTCCTGTCAATTGTTCCCTTATGCTCTCCCTGAAACTCTGTACAAGCTCTGGTTCTTTCAGTTTATCCAGGTCCCATCTCCTTAAATTCCCACCTTTTTGCAGTTTCTTCAGTTTTAATCTACAGGTCATAACCAATAGATTGTGGTCAGAGTCCACATCTGCCCCTGTAAATGTCTTACAATTTAAAACCTGGTTCCTAAATCTCTGTCTTACTATTATATAATGTATCTGATACCTTTTAGTATCTCCAGGGTTCTTCCATGTATACAACCTTCTATCATGATTCTTAAACCAAGTGTTAGCTATGATTATGTTATGCTCTGTGCAAAATTCTACCAGGCGGCTTCCTCTTTCATTTCTTAGCCCCAATCCATATTCACCTACTACGTTTCCTTCTCTCCCTTTTCCTACACTCGAATTCTAGTCACCCATGACAAATTTTTGCCTCCTTTCACTATCTGAATAATTTCTTTTATTTCATCATACATTTCTTCAATTTCTTCGTCATCTGCAGAGCTAGTTGGCATATAAACTTGTACTACTGTAGTAGGCGTGGGCTTCGTGTCTATCTTGGCCACAATAATGCGTTCACTATGCTGTTTGTAGTAGCTTACCCGCATTCCTATTATCCTATTCGTTATTAAACCTACTCTTGCATTACCCCTATTTGACTTTGTGTTTATAACCCTGTAGTCACCTGACCAGAAGTCTTGTTCCTCCTGCCACCGAACTTCACTAATTCCCACTATATCTAACTTTAACCTATCCATTTCCCTTTTTAAAATTTCTAACCCCCCTGCCTGATTAAGGGATCTGACATTCCACACTCCGATCCGTAGAACGCCAGTTTTCTTTCTCCTGATAACGACATCCTCTTGAGTAGTCCCCACCTGGAGACCCGAATGGGGGACTATTTTACCTCCGGAATATTTTACCCAAGAGGACGCCATCATCATTTAATCATACAGTAAAGCTGCATGCCCTCGGGAAAAATTACGCCCGTAGTTTCCCCTTGCTTTCAGCCGTTCGCAGTACCAGCACAGCAAGGCCGTTTTGGTTATTGTTACAAGGCCAGATCAGTCAATCATCCAGACTGTTGTCCTTGCAACTACTGAAAATGCTGCTGCCCCTCTTCAGGAACCACACGTTTGTCTGGCCTCTCAACAGATACCCCTCCATTGTGGTTGTACCTATGGTACGGCTATCTGTATCGCTGAGGCACACAAGCCTCCCCACCAATGGCAAGGTCCATGGTTCATGGGGGGGCTTTTCATGAGTGCTTCAAATTCTGGCACTTTGTTGTGAATGCTTTGCAGTTTACCATTAGGATTTTAATACTATCACCTGTGGGAGGCATTTCTTTCGATCTTACACTGATACTTCTGGGTTTCCTACAGCTATCATTATCTGAATTGGGTGGAGAGTTGCTTAAACTAAAAAACAGTTGTTTGCACTCTTACACAGTCAGCTACCTGAGTAGCAGCCTCTGATGTGTACTGCACACCTGACCCGTTTAGGGGAACCCTACAGTTCTCAACCCTATGGTGCAAGTCCAGGAAGTCGCAGCCTAGCTTCTCACAGAACCTTGGAAGTCTCTCATTCACTCCTTCCACTCAACTCAGAACCAAAGGGCCACCATCAGTTCTGGCGACAATGCTGAAAATTGTGAGCTTTGATGAAACTCCACATGCAAGGCTGATCTTCTCAACCTTCTCTGCCAGGCACTGGAATGACCCAAGAATGACCTCGGATCCCAGATGACAGGTGCCATTTGTTCCAATGTGCACCACAATCTGCAGTTGGTTTCACCCTCTTCCCTCAATGGTTGTTGGAATAGACTCTTCAACATGGTGAATGAGGGCCCCTTTCCTGTCACTTGCTGCCATTTCCCTAAGGGCTGCCATCAGTCACTGTATGTTTGAACTACTGACAATTAATAGACCACTGCCTTTTGTATTTGCCTCCTCTTGACAAAACAGGTTTCCCCAAAACAGGTGACATGAGTTCCACTGCCTCAGTTTCAGTTTCAGTGAAAGGCAGCACCTCAAACTTGTTGGTTAGAGGGATTGGTAGAACACACTGAGTCCTCCCTAGTCCCCATCCACTCTGTGCAGGACACTTAGACCTACCACTGACACACCGTTCGCAGTCAAGTGGACAACTAATGACAGATCCTGTACTTTCTGCAGAGGAGACAGGATCCACAAGAGAGAACAGTGCTTGAGGTACCTCTGGTATAGGTAGCACAGGTACACGACTCTAAGGAGTTCCTATAACACACTGATTCTGATTCGCAGCAGCTGCCAATCATTTAATAATAGTCAGGGTGATTTCCAGGTGCTTATGAATGTCAACAAACTCATCCCGTGTTTGAGAATAGCATTCACAGCGGAGCTGCATTTTGGCTGGTGCAATGTACAACAAGACAGGGAAGAAATAACTTCAGATCAAATCCACTGATTATCCTTTAATCTGTTGAGCTAAAAAGTTGTTAATTCCCTGTACGAACTGAAGCAGATACACAAAAATGAGATTTCTATTAAGGTAACACAAAAACTTGTGGTAAAAATTACTAGTTCCCTAAAGCGTTTGAACGTTAATTATAGTTGTTAGCAAACTCAAAAACGCAGTTAGTTTACGATAAATGGGGATTATGTATAGAGCAACTCCTCTTTAAGGGAAAACTAGATGTAACAGAATATGTTAGAAAATGTGCTACAGCAGGGCTTCACAACATACGTGCTCACGGAGCAAGCTGTGAGCAGCAAGGCGCGAGCATGGAGCAGCGCGAGCACGCTACCCCCACTACCGGACCAGAGTGGAGAGTGGGGAGAGTCACGTGGGGCACACAACAGCTGCCGCCAGTCAATGTAAATCTGCGGCCACCTGCAGGGATATCACTCACGAATTATTACTGTGACAAATGAAACAAATAAAGGAGCATGTACACGTGTCACATAATTTTATTAGCTTAGTGTATGCCTCTACATTCGTATTGATTTGTGAACTGTTACACAATAAAAGGTGTCACTGAAGTGTGGGATTCTCTGTTATCTTGTACTTTTTGCCCTTTACAATTGCGTCTATGTTCGTAGTAATTGTTCTTGTGCATCGTAGGTGCAGCGTGCGGTTTAAATTTCGATCAGACAATGCGTTTCTCAGGCGCATCTTGTTACATTTCATTGCAAAGAACAGTTGTTCACAAATATACGTGGAACCGAACATTGATATTGTTGTAGCCGCCAGTTTGTGCAAATGAGGAAATCTATCCTGAGGGAAGTGTCTGTAAAATTCCAAAATGTTTTTCTTGTTCTGAAATTTGTCTCTGTATTCTCTGTCACACTGCAGGTCAATAACTTCTAGTTGCAGCTCAGGACGAATCTCTTCAATATTCGCTGAATATGGAGAGGAGAACAGATCAGAATCACTGTCTAGTGCTGTCAGATCTTGAAAGCGTTGATCAAATTCTTCCTTAAGGGCAACTAAACTACGTGAATAACGTTCACAGTCTTTGTGAACATCTTGCATGGATGATAATTTAGGAAAATGAGCTAGATTTCCTGATTCCAGCTGACTCACCCAAAGTGTCAATTTCATTTTAAAAGCTCGTGTTCGATCTATGAAATGAGTAATTAGCAGATCTTTACCTTGTAGTGAAATGTTCAAAGCATTCAGATGGCTAGTTAAATCTGCTAAGAACGCGAGATCACATTTCCATGAAGGCTCTTTCAATTCAGGAACACACATGTTATTTATTTCCATGAACATATTTATCTCATCTAATAGGCAAAAATTCGATTTAATAATTCGCCACGACTAAGCCAGCGGACCTCGCTGTAATAAGGCAGGCTACCATACTGGCTTTCTACATCCTCAAGAAAGCTTTTAAATTGTCTGTGTTGTAGCCCATGCTTCCTTATATAATTGGTTGTACAAACAACAATACTCATCACATTTTTTAGAATGATACTCTTTACACATAAGTTTTCCTGGTGGATCACACAGTTTCATTCGGCACGGTCAGTTTTTGCATTTTCTCCTTCAATAGCGCAACGAAAACTATTTTTTTTCCTGTCATCGCTGGTGCACCATCTGTAGACACTGAAACTAAAGAATTCCACGACAGTCCTATATTTTCAACACTTTCTTCAACACTACTTAAAATATCACCTCTGGTTGTAGTGTTCTTCATGGCTACTACATCGAGGAGCTCCTTCCTCACCTGAAGATCTCTATTAACACCTCTAATAAATATGGAAAGCTGCGCTGTTCCAGTGATATCAACACTTTCGTCCAGAGCTAGAGAATACGCCATAAAATCTTTATAGATATTTGCAAGCTGGCTCTGGACGTCGTCTGCCATGTCCTGTATGCGGCACATAATGGTCATGTCACATAATGGCACAATCCGAACCTGTTCAACTTGAGATGGACACAAATGTTCCGCTGCAACTACCAAACATCTTTTATTAAATCACCATCAGTGAAGGGGCGGAGGGATTTTGCTAAAAACAAAGCAATTTTGTAGCTCACTCTGAGAGCTGGCTCAGTTGATTTTTCTTCGTCATCCAGATCTTCTTCGGATAGCTTCCTTTTAAGTTTAATAACTTCCTGTGCACGATCGGGTCCATCACATTTTCCACTTCCATAGTCTTTCGTGTGGTACGACATATAATGTCACTGCAAATTAAATTTCCTAAAAGAATTCAGCGTTTTGTGACATACTAAACATTTTGCAACACCATCTTTTTCTGTAAACAGATACAATACCTCCCAATGGGGGTTGAACTGCGAAAGCATGGTTGGGGTTACACAACGGCGACTTGAAATGATTCTTAACCAGCAAAGTGACTGTTAGAGCTGATCGTAGTACTTTTAACGTTACACAGTCGGCGCGAATTCAATAGGCACGCTGCGGTCCTATTCATACGTGCGCGCGCATTTCCCCTCCCTCCCTACTCAGCGACCTTGCACCTGCTCACGAGCACGAGCCTGAGCAGACGTGAGTACTCGCGCTCAAAACCAGCAAGTTGTTAAGCCCTGTGCTACAGTAACGACATCACAAATGCCAATTTGCTGCAAATGGTTCATAGATTATGCAAAAGACAATGGAGTTTCCAAAAATTCTCAAAAACCACGTTTATTTGCATTGATATACAATGAAATTCATGGCTGATGTATTCTTTGGCTGAACTGTTAACCACAAACGTTGAATTGCCACGAAATAAATTACGTCTCCAAAACACTCCTACTGGTAACTTACGAAAATCTACTTTTGTAAGCATCTAAAAATTCTCAAACTAAACTATTTCTCATGGAATTGTGCACTGAAATAAGAGAACAGTCATTTTGAGCAAAGGTAGGCCTACTGTTATGAAACATTTTTAAAAGAGCACAGTTTAGTTTAGGCCTGCAATTGACGATAACAGTACTAGTTTATCACAGTACTCGCGGATGTTAGAAATTTCACAATACAAATGGGTATTGATACAATCTATAAAAGATTACACAGAAGTGAAGAGAACAGTAAAATATACGAATCTAGAACTTCCAAACAGCACTTGATCTTGTACACACGGTCTCACACAAGGGAAAATTCCTAAGTCGGCTATTGTAAATAAATAAACATGCATATTGCACAGATTTTTCACTTAGCTGATTCTGTGCACGCTTCTATGCTGTGGTGCCGAAGCAGAACACTGCAGCATAGTAAGTCTATCATGATCAAAATCACTAAAATGTGCAGAACCAACAAAGCAAGTCTTTTGTCTGTTGCAGCTAACAATTCTCCATACTTAATTTTCATCTCCTGAGTGCAGTGTCATTGCTATAGTGAAGTTCATCTGTGTGCCCTTCTACTTTGTGTGCACTTTGCTACTACCAATATCACTTCCTTGAATATGCCATCAATTATACATACATCAACAGGAAGGTGAGAATCATATCTTGGTCAGAGAAACTGCTACACCATTTGAGGTAGTAAACCTATGAGTAACCTCTCTCCAACTTTTGCCTACTCTTACGTTGAAGTGACTGACTGAGATACAGGTAAATATGATGTTTTGCTGTCAGAATTTGATTCCTCATTAACTGATCAATCCACTTTATAAATAATTGGTCTCTCTCTCTCTCTCTCTCTCACACACACACACACACACACACACACACACACACACACACACACAGAGAGAGAGAGAGAGAGAGAGAGAGAGAGAGAGAGAGAGAGAGAGAGAGAGAGGGAGAGGGAGGGAGGGAGAGGGGGGGGAATTTAATTCATGAAATAAACTAAATTCAAACCATTATAAAAACTAACAGGAGACTCCCTTTAAAAGGCTACTTTATAGGCGATTAGTAGAGATCGGATTATATGCATTTACATGTGGCATACATATTTGCATATTAAAAAATATTTAAAAATATTTTAAACAATAAACCCAGGCTTTGAACCCTTGTGCCAAATTAATAGTTTTTTAATGGGACGGGTGAACTTTTAGCGAAACAATAAGTACCAACATAGCACCCAAATTCAAATATTGCCCAGTTATTTCAGTTGATGTAGAATTGTCCTTTTCTGCTTATAAAAATGTTTTGAATGATCGAAGACACAACCTTACTACCAAACATTTGTCACAGCATTAAAAGTTAATGCTGTTCAAAATAATTCATGATTGTATGCTGTTTTTTAAATAAAATATTATGGAGTTTCTAAGCATGTCCCTCTGCGTGCAACATATCTTGAAGTTGGTCCTGTACATGTTGATTATTTCGCTGTGACTCACTCGTTATCACTTCCGCTTGTTATGGACAACAATAGCAAAGAAGGAACAGTTCTTCAAACACGGTATATCCCAGAAAGCCCCCTTCCTAAACTCCACCAGAAAGTATTCAGAAAATGATATCAGCATTCTAAATGTACCGATTTTTCTCATGGCTGGTGCTCTTCCTTGTAACCGATATGCACAGGTTTGACTTTGAGATAGAATGCATGCAGTAACTACCATGGTTTTTTTTATTATTATTATTATTTGATATTGCATATTTTGACACTTTTCATGCATTTTTTAAACATTTTTCATGCATATTTTAAGGTTTTTATGATGCATATAATTCGGTCTGTAGTGATTAAGTTCAAGTGCATTCAACATGGCTGAGCTGGGATGGACTTGCAAAATGTCTGCAGCTACAGGTATCCCTAGCTCTGGAAGGCATGCACGTCACACAACTTACCCAGGTAGGCAGCTTATGGAATCACTGTCTGCTCAGCACCTGGCAGTTGGTCAGTGACCTCTCATAATTCTTGTGGCAGTGTCTGCTGAGTCGTGTATTGGGTTTAGCGTTGCTGGGAATTGGGAGTTTGCTTCCCAAGGCTCCTTCACCTTCTGAATATTGTGCCACAATCTTTCTTCTTCCACATCTACAAACCAAAAATGCCCAGTATTTCTCCTCTCCTGTCCATTGTATTGACCATCCCCCATTCCTTCAGGCTTGGGTGGCATATATTGCAATTTGTTAACAATATTATCTCTCTTTGTCTGGGAAGTCCTTCTTTCATAAGCCAACTTCCGTAAAAGCACAGCTTAAACTTCAACTTTTGTAGTTCTTTGCCCAGAACTATTCACATGGTGAATAGTGTTGAGCTACTGGGCACCAGGGTCTCCATATGTATATGGGGCTTTGTTTTTACAGGCAGTGTTGGCTACTGTGGCAAATATGAGCCTTCGTAGGTGAAAATGTTTCCTAGAATATATGTTGCCATGACTGCAGCAAACTGAGTGATGTGGTCATAACATTTCCAATCAAGTTTAAGATACCCTTATGCTGCTGTACCTATGAATTCAGTTGTTTGCCAGCAGCCATGTTAACAGGAGGATATGGGTATGGTGGAAATGACATTCACTGATATCACTGTCTGATGTTCATTAAATTATGGTTCTCTAGTCTTGTCCACATTGTGTAGTCAGAACAACATATAATTTTATCTTGTCCTATTTAAACACAGTCTAAAGAAAACATTCACAGCCCAGAAGATAAGCAGCAGCTGTCAGAGGTAACTGTTCTGGGAAATAAGTCGCTAACAAGATTAATCTGTCTTGAAGACCATCACATTAACAGATTATTACAGTACTAAGCAAACCATCTGATTGGCATTCATAATTCATTGATTATAGTCTGGGCACGAAGGTTCCTGTCTTTTACGTACCCTCATCATTTTTAATCAGATTGCACTTCATGAAAATTATTTCGACAGAATGCTTCAGATCATGCACATCCCTCTTAATTTACTAATACATAGCAATACATTCTCAAACTTCTTATTTTCAGTTTCTGGTCTTTATTTGTCCACCTCCATTTCTTGTATTTTAAATATCCTCTTCTTGTAAGGCAGCATTCTCATGTCGTGTTCATATTTGAGCTGTCAGACACTCAGTTTCTCCTTCCTCTTCCATGGTCAACTTTCTTCTGCTGCTTGCTTCCAAGATTAAATCTAAATGTATGGTGTACTGAAAGGCATGGCTAATGGGAAATGGGAGTGGTGTATTTGTCACAGTAAACAAGAAACTTAAATCCACCAAGAAAGTTAAGCTTCATCCTAGATTGTTTGAGCAAGACTCAGTACCAAGCATAGGCATGAAATCATATCATCTTATCAAGCACCAGACATAATCATAAACTTTAGAGAAGATCTCAATTTGTTGGCACATAAGTTCCCTGACCTTACTCACTGTAGCAGTCTTTAAGCATCCAATGACCAATTGGGATAGTTACAATTTTGTAATTGGTGGGCAGGACAAGGTGTTCTGCAAAGTAATACTAAATGCACTCTCTGAAAAAAACTGTTGTGTCTTAGTCCAGAATGTTTGGTTCATAAGAACAAAAGCTCCTTGTAAACAATAGCCAGTAGTTATCTGAAGATGGCCTAATAAGCCAAAAACTAGTTCATAGAAATAAAAATCAGTAGAACAAAAAACTGCCTAAGTGTTATTCAACCCTCAAGCAATATTACTGCCATAGTCCAGTCACATGTAAAGGCTGTTAGCGGCACCAAAGTTAATGTCCAGACATTCATGGATGACACAGGAACTGTAAATGTGGGTGGCAAAGCAAAAGGAAAAGTGCTGAACTCTGTTTACAAATGTTCCTTTACAATAGACAATACAAGAGCATTGCATCTGTTAAATTCTCATTCTAGTCTGCCTCTGTTAAATTCACATACCACTCCGAAGATGAATACTATAGATATAACTGTCAATGGCATTAAGAAACAACTTAAATTGTTAAAACCGAATAAATCTTAAGGGTCTGAAAACCTACCTCAAACAAAAAACTATGCCCAGCAGTTACAAGAAAGCACAGGTCACAGCCATCAATGAGAAGGGTAATAGATGTGATCTGCAAAACTACCATCCAATGTGAAACTTTCTGGCAGATTAAAACTGGGTGCCGGACCAAGACTCAAACTCGAAGCCTTTGCCTTTCAAGGGCATCCAATATCTTTGACATCCATCTGATGTAGAGTCTTAGAACATATTCTGAGCTAAAATATAACAAGGTACCTCAAACAGAAAGACCTGCTCCATGCCAATCAGCTAGGATTTCAAAAACATTGGTCATGAGAAATCCAGCTCATACTCTTCTCACATGACATCCTGAAACCTATGGATCCAGGAAGTCAGGTGAGTGCAGTAGTTCTTTAATTCTGAAAAGCATTTGACTCAGCACAATGCCTAAGCTTATTATCAAAAGCAAATGAAATTTGCAATTGGCATAAGGATTTCTTGCTAGAGGGTATGCAGCATATTATCTTGGATGGAGAGTCATCAACCAATGTAAAAGTAACTTCAGGCATGCCCCAGGGAAGTGTGTTGGGTCCCTTGCTGTTCATGTTGTATATTAAAAACCTCACAGATAATACAATGTGTCCCACTCAAACCTCCCTGATTTCAAGGACCCAGCAGAAAAAAACCACATTAGATACAACATTAAAAAGCACACCACATTGTAGATCATCTCAAAGAATTTATATTCCCATGTCAGAAGTGCCGAGTATCGTCGCCAGAGTGCAGCATGGTCGCATGAAGTGAAAATGGTAACTCCACAGCAGCACAAGCAGTAGTGTGGTTTGCAGAAACAAAATTGCTGATTACTGTGCAAATAAATTATCATTGTGTGTATTAATGTGATCCACCTGATGTGAAAACAATTAAGGAATGGTATAGGAAGTTTCTGGCAACAGGAAGTGTTCTGAAACAATCTGGCAGTGCACATTACAGGGTTTCAGAAGAGGCAGTGGAGGACATCAGACAAACGTTTCTCAGAAGCCCACATTAGTCAATTTGTCAAGCATCTAGGCAACTTGATGTACCTCGATCAACATTGCAGTGTGTAGTTCACCAGCATCTTCATATGTGTGCTTACAAAGTGCAAATTCTGCAACATCTGACGCTGAACAACAAACCACGCTGACAACAATTTACCACAGATATGCTGCAGCATATTGATATGGATGCCAGCTTCCTGGAAAGATGTTTATTCTCAGATGAGGCAACCTTTCATCTATCAGTAATGGACATGTTCAAGGTAGCCCTAAACTAAATGTCTGGTGCAGGCTAATGAATGAAAGGATTGTTGCACTGTTCTTTGTGAAACAAACAGTGAATGGGTCAGTGTATCTGAACATGCTGGAGCAGTTTGTGTACCCTCAGATACAAGACTTGCAACCCAACATCATTTTTCAACAAGATGGAGCTCCACCACATTGGTCAACAGCTGTTCACAAGTTCCTGGGTAGGAAAGTTCCCAATTGTTGGATTGGATGCAGAGGACCCACTGCCTGGCCACCATGTTCACCTCACATTACACCACTTGATATCTTCATGTGGAGATTCATGAAGGACCATGTGTATGCAACCAAAGTGGACAATATTCCTACGTTGCAACATCATATCACTAATGTGATTGCAACAATAACAGAGGAAATGTTACAAAGAACTTAGCAAGAAACTGAATATAGACTCGATATTCTTCATGTTACAAATGGTTCGCATGTAGAGGTGTATTGGTAATAAATAAATAATTTTTTGAGATGCTCTACAATGTGGTGAATGTTTCATTGTTGTATCTAATGTGTTCTTTTCCTCGGTCTTTGAAATCAGGGAGGTTTGATTGGGGCACCCTGTATTGTTATGGAGTGATAGAGAGGTAGGAATGGGTTGATTACATGCTCTGTTTACAATACTTATTAAAGACTATTGCAATGTATACACCTTGCAGCCACTTAACGCCCGAAAAAGATACACTTCAACAGAAATAAACATAAAAATGTTATCACAGAAAAAGCTCTTGAACAGCCTAACAAGTTAATGATGCAAAACTTGTTATAAAATATTTGTGTGTATGACTAATACTGAATCAAAATTAATATTAATAATTAAATTCTAAGACATTCCATTCTTCAAGAGAAGATCACAAAATAAATATTCTCTTCCAAATATTAACAGCTGGTCTTGGAAAACAGTTAAAATAAAAATAATGATATGTCACTGCACCACTTGAAATGACTTAACTGTGTTTAACATTTCTCAAAAGGAGCTCTGTTGGTAGCTATACAGTAACTGGTGACAACACAAAGCACAGGATATACATAATTGTCCTGGTAGAGTCCCACTACACAAGCTAACATTCCCATGTTGACCACGGGTAAAAGTGGTGCCCTGCATCCAGATCCCATGACTTGCACACCAGCCAGTCAGTTGCTGCTCCGTCCCACTCCAGACCAAGACTTAGTAGTCACAGTGTGTGTCCGTCCACCTTGAGCATTGCAGGGATGACCATGCCCTCTATATGGTCCTGCAGTGTCACTCAACACTACCATCAGAATATTCAAATGTCCGGCTGGGACCCTCATGGCACAAATATCAATAGTAATCTCAAAATTTCTGCAGATGATAGTTATCTACAATGAAGTACTGTCTGTTAAGTGCTACACAAATATTAAGTCACATCTTGATAAGATTTTAAAGTGGTGCACAGATTGGAAAATTGTTGTAAATGTTCAGCAATGTAAAATTCACAGAATGAAAAATATAGCATGTCAGTGAGTCACAAGTGAAAACAGATTCATACAAATACCTGAATGTGACAACAGACAGATGACAACATAGGCTTTGTCATATGTAAAGAAAGTGTCAGAATTCAGTTAGCTTACTGAGGAACTGCGACCAGTCTACAAATGAGATAGTATACAAAGCACTTGTCCAACACATTCTTCACTCCTGCTCATGTATGTGAGACCTGCACCAAATAGGACTAACAGGGGACATTGAGCATATATTAAGGAGAGGAGTATGAATGGTCACAAGTTTGTCTTACCCATGGTCACAGAGTTGCTGGAAAACCTAAACTGGCAAATGGTTGAGATACGAGGGTCACTCCAAAAGAAAAGCATACTACTTTTGGAAAAATACAGTTTTCATTCTGCATGCATGAAAGTTTTACAGTGTGTAGATACATCCTTCCTGCTTGTTTTCAAACTTAGTTCAACCTGTTCCCATGAGTGATGCCATCACAGTCTGCCTTCAAGATGGCTGCTACACTTGACGTTCATCAGAAGCAATGTGCTGTTATATAATTCCTGTGCTGTGAAAATGAGACAGTGGGAAACATCCACAAGAGGTTGAGAAAGGTGTATGGAGATGCTGCTGTCGACTGCAGTACAGTTAGTCGGTGGGCAAGCAGGTTACGTGATGAAAGCCGGCACGGCAATATAGAGGATTGTCCTCACAGTGGCAGGCCTCGTACTGCACACACTCCAGATAATGTGCAGAGTGTTAATGAATTGGTGACTGCTGACAGACGCATCATAGTGAGCGAATTGTCATGCTACATTGGGATAGGGGAAGGAAGTGTTTGCAGAATACCAAAAGTGTTGGCGTTAAAAAAGGTTTGTGCCGGGTGGGTTCCCAGGATGTTGACAGTGGCTCACAAAGAAACAAGAAAAACAGTATGCAGCGAACTTATGGAACAGTACGAGAATGGTGGAGATGAATTTCTTGGAAGAATTGTGACAGGTGATGAAAAATGGCTGAAGAGGCAATCAATGGACTGGCATCATGCAAATTCACCCAAGGAAAAAAAAATTCAAAACCACACCTTCTGCTGGAAAAGTTATGGCTACAGTGTTTTTCAATTCTGAAGGACTCTTGCTTGTGGACATCATGCCAAGTGGAACCACCATAAATTCTGATGCATTTGTGACGACACTGAAGAAACTTCAAGCTCGACTGAGTCGTGTTCGACCACTTCAGCAAAAGCAGGACGTTTTGCTGTTGCATGACAATTCACGGCCACATGTCAGTCAAAACACCATGGAAGCGATTACAAAACTCAGATGGACAACACTGAAACACCTCCATTACAGTCCTGACCTGGCTTCATGTGACTATCATCTCTTTGGGAAACTGAAAGACTCTCTTCGTGGAACAAGGTTTGAAGATGATGACTCACTTATGCACGCTGTCAAACAGTGGCTCCAACAGGTTGGTCCAGAATTTTACCATGCGGGTATACAGTCGCTGGTTCCAAGATGGTGTAAGGCAGTTGAGAGGGATGGAAATTATGTGGAGAAATGAAAATATTGTTCCTAAAGGATGTATCTACGCACTGTGAAACTTTCCAGCATGTAGAATAAAAGATGGATTTTTAAAAAAATTGTGTGCATTTCTTTTGGAGTGACCCTCGTAGGTGCAAACCATCCCAAGAAGACCACTTAAAAAGTTTCAAGAACCAGCTTTAAGTGGTAGGTAAAGGAATAGACTGTTGACTACTATGTATCACTCCTATAGAGATTGTAACAAGGTTACAAGGGTGCACAAAGCTATTTAAGAAATCATTCTTCCCATGCTTCATAAATGACTGCAACAGAAAGAAGCCCTTACAACTAGTAAAAATGCAACCATCCTCTGCCATTCAGTTCACAGGGGTTTGCAGAATACTGACAGCAGCCCATGTTCTTGTAATTAACATTACCAACTCTCGATCATGGGACTCCAGGTTCAATTCCTGGCCAAGTCAGGAATTTTCTCCCCAAAACAGGGGAGTTCCCAGCCAAAAATGTCATATGCACATTTCATTTTTACAGAGTATACATGAAGATTAGTTCTCTGCTATCTGTTGGTGACTAGAGGTCTGTGTACTGGTCTGAAACAGTTATGCAGTGAGGTTGAAACGATATCAAGCACTGTCCAACACCAAGTACTTCTTGTGAGGAAAACGGTGATATTCCTTTCCAATCTGTTATGAAACATATAATTGTCATTATAAACCTGGAGCCCTTTTCTATGGTTGATCAAATGAGTCACATAAAAACTCTTAACAGTGTTGAAATTAAAGGTTCTTGAAGGTGTTTCAAAGTATTAGCATAAAACATTTACGGATGATAGATCATGCCATGGGGAACAACTTTTGTTAGAGACAAAATGTTTGTTCACCCCTTCAGCAATGCGAGGCATCTTCTGTTATTGTTTATGCTGAAGGAATCACAGACATTGCCAATGTTGGGTGACTTGCGCAACTCAGTGATACAGATAGCCATATAGTAAGTTCAACCCAAATGAAGGAGTATCTTTGGAGGGGCCAGACAAACATGTGGTTCTTCAAGAGGAGCAGTAGCCTTTTCAGTAGTAGTAGGGCCAACTGTTTCAGCAGTTGTCTGATCTAGCATTGTAGTACTAGCCAACATGGTCTTGCTGTGCAGATATTGCAAATGGCTAAAGGCAAGGAGAGACTACAGCTGTTGCCTTTTTTTTCTTTTTTGAGGACATGTAGGTCTCCTGTATAGTTAAATGACGACGACATCCTCTTGCAGGTAAAATAGCCCCGCATCCCAATCTTTGTGCAGGGCTAATCAGGAGGCTGTTGTCATTAGGAAAAACAAAACTGGCATACTATGGAGCAGAGCATTGAACATCAGCTCTGTTAGAAACTGAAAAAGGAAATGGGTGAGTTGAAGTTAAATACAGGGAAAGAGTGAATTTTGGTGGTAGGATGGACAGGACTTCGGGCCATGTGAGTACAGGGTTATAAATACAAAATCAAATAAATGCAGGAATAGGTCTAATAATGAATAAGAAAATATGAATGTAGATAAGCTACTATGAGCAGCATAGTGAGAGCTTTATCATAGCCAAGATAGACAGTAAGCCCGCACCCACGACAGTGGTACAAGTTTATAGGCTAAATAGGTCTGCAGATGATGAGCAAATTCAAAGAATCTGTGATGAGATCAAAGAAATTTTTCAGAGAGTTAATGGAGAGGAAAACTTAATTGTGATGGATGACCACAATTCAGTAGCAGGAAGAGGAAAAGAAAGAAAATAGTAAGAGTACATGGACTGGGGAAAGGAATGAAAGAGGAAGCTTCGCCGGCAGGGGTGGCCGAGCAGTTCTAGGCACTACAGTCCGGAACCACGCGACTGCTACGGTCGCAGGTTCGAATCCTACCTTGGGCATGGATGTGTGTGATGTCCTTAGGTTAGTTAGGTTTAAGTAGTTCTAAGTTCTAAGGGACTGATGACATCATAAGTTAAATCCCATAGTGCTCAGTGCCATTTGAACCATTTTTGAGGAAGCTTCCTGATAGAATTTTGAACAGTGCATAATTAATCATCTCTCTCACTTAGTTTAGGGATCATGGAAGAAGGTTGTAAACATGGAAGAGACCTGAAGGCAATGGAAGGTTCCAGATTGATTATATCATGATAAGACAAATATTTTGGAAACAGATTTTAAACTGTAAGACATTTCCAAGAGCAGAGGTGGTCTCTGACCAAAATTTATTGGTTATGAACTGTAGATAAAAAGCTGAAGAAATTGCAAAATGGTAGGAAATTACAGAGATGGCGCCTTGGATAAGTTGAAAGAACCGAGAATTGTTGAGAGTTTCAAAGGGACCATTAAGCAACAGTTGACTGAAGCAGAGAAAGGAATACAGTCAAAGAAGAATGGGTAGCCTTGAGAGATGGAATAAAGTTAACAGAGTATCAAATAGGTAAAAAAGATAAGACCCTGGATATATAGGAAATACTGAAGTTGACTGATAAAGGACAAGAATATAAAAATGAAGCAACTGAAATGGAGTACAAACATGTAAAACCATATGCAAATGGCTATGCAGGAGTGGCTAGAGGGCAAATGTAAGCCTAGAGAAGCATGTATAACAAGAGGAAAGATAGATACAGCTACAGGAAAATTAATGAAGTCTTTGGAGAAAAGAGAAGTGGCTTTATGAATACCAAAAGCTCAGATGGGAAATCAGTACTAAGCAAGGAAGGGAAAGATGAAAGGAGAAAGGAATTTATAAACGGGCTATACAAGGGAAATGAGCTTGAAAGACAATATCATAAAAGGTAAGAGGAAGCAGATAAAGATGAAATGGGATATATGATACTGCAAGAAGAATTTGACAGAGCACTGTAAGTGCTAAGCCAACACAAGGTCCCTGGAGCAGACAACATTCCCTCAGAGGGGGAATATCCTCAGACTTCAAGAAGAATGTAAGAATTCCACATCAAAAGAAACCAGGTGTTGACAGGTGTAAATATTACCGAACTATCATTTTAATAACTCATGGTTGCAAAATACTGACACAAATTATTTATTAAAGAGTGGAAAAATGGGTGGATCAGTTTGGGTTCTGCATAAATGCTGGAACATGCAAGCCAATATTGAGGCTAAGACTTACCTTAGAAGATAGGTTAGGGAAAGGCATACCTATGCTTACATCTTCTGTAGATTCATGGAGAGCTTGTAGTAATGTTTACTGGAATATACTATTTAAATTTCTTAAGTTATCAGGGGTAAAATACAGGGTGTGAAAGGTTACTTTTGTGGAGGGCATGAAAGGGAAGTAGCAGTTGAGAAGATAGTGAGGCATGACAGTAGCCTCTCCCCAATATTATTCAATCTGTGAACTGAACACGCTATGAAGGAACACACAGAGAAATTTTGAATGGGGATTAAAGTTTGGGCAGAAGAAATAATAACTCTGTGGTTTGCCAGGGACGTTATTCAGAGACAGCAAAGGACATGGAAGTGCAGTTGAATGGAATGGATAGTGTCTTGAAAACAGGGGATAAGATGAAATTTAACTAAAACAAAATAAAGGTAATGGAATGTAGTTGACTAAAATCAAACCATACTGAGGGAATTACATTATGAAATGAGACAGTGAAAGTAGTAGACGAGTTTTGTGATTTGAGTGGTAAAATAAGTTATGGTAACCAAAGCAGAGAGGAAATATGTAGAATGGCAATGGCAAGAAAAGCATTTCTGAAGAAGAGAAATTGCTTACATGTAATATAAGTTTAAGTGTTGGGATGTCTTTTCTAAAGACATTTGTCTGGAGTACAGCCTTGCACAAGAGTCAAATGTGAACAATGAGCAATTGAGACAAGAAGAGAATTGAAGCTTTTGAAATGCTGTGCTGTAGAAGACTGCTGAAGATTAGATGGCTAGATTGTGTAACTATGAGGTGGTGCTGAATAAAACTGTGGAAAAAAAATCCATAGCATAAATTGACTGAAATAAGGCATTGGCTGATAGGACACTTTATGAGACATTGAGGAATCATTGGTTTAGTGCTGGAGGCAAGTGTGGTAGTAAAATTCCAAAGAGAGATCAAGAGAAGAATACAGTATGCAGGTTCAAAAGAATGTACACTCCTGGAAATGGAAAATAGAACACATTGACACCGGTGTGTCAGACCCACCATACTTGCTCCGGACACTGCGAGAGGGCTGTACAAGCAATGATCACACGCACGGCACAGCGGACACACCAGGAACCGCGGTGTTGGCCGTCGAATGGCGCTAGCTGCGCAGCATTTGTGCACCGCCGCCGTCAGTGTCAGCCAGTTTGTCGTGGCATACGGAGCTCCATCGCAGTCTTTAACACTGGTAGCGTGCCGCGACAGCGTGGACGTGAACCGTATGTGCAGTTGACGGACTTTGAGCGAGGGCGTATAGTAGGCATGCGGGAGGCCGGGTGGACGTACCGCCGAATTGCTCAACACGTGGGGCGTGAGGTCTCTACAGTACATCGATGTTGTCGCCAGTGGTCGGCGGAAGGTGCACGTGCCCGTCGACCTGGGACTGGACCGCAGCGACGCACGGATGCACACCAAGACCGTAGGATCCTACGCAGTGCCGTAGGGGACCGCACCGCCACTTCCCAGCAAATTAGGGACACTGTTGCTCCTGGGGTATCGGCGAGGACCATTCGCAACCGTCTCCATGAAGCTGGGCTACGGTCCCGCACACCGTTAGGCCGTCTTCCGCTCATGCCCCAACATCGTGCAGCCCGCCTCCAGTGGTGTCGCGACAGGCGTGAATGGAGGGACGAATGGAGACGTGTCGTCTTCAGCGATGAGAGTCGCTTCTGCCTTGGTGCCAATGATGGTCGTATGCGTGTTTGGCGCCGTGCAGGTGAGCGCCACAATCAGGACTGCATACGACCGAGGCACACAGGGCCAACACCCGGCATCATGCTGTGGGGAGCGATCTCCTACACTGGCCGTACACCACTGGTGATCGTCGAGGGGACACTGAATAGTGCACGGTACATCCAAACCGTCATCGAACCCATCGTTCTACCATTCCTAGACCGGCAAGGGAACTTGCTGTTCCAACAGGACAATGCACGTCCGCATGTATCCCGTGCCACCCAACGTGCTCTAGAAGGTGTAAGTCAACTACCCTGGCCAGCAAGATCTCCGTATCTGTCCCCCATTGAGCATGTTTGGGACTGGATGAAGCGTCGTCTCACGCGGTCTGCACGTCCAGCACGAACGCTGGTCCAACTGAGGCGCCAGGTGGAAATGGCATGGCAAGCCGTTCCACAGGACTACATCCAGCATCTCTACGATCGTCTCCATGGGAGAATAGCAGCGTGCATTGCTGCGAAAGGTGGATATACACTGTACTAGTGCCGACATTGTGCATGCTCTGTTGCCTGTGTCTATGTGCCTGTGGTTCTGTCAGTGTGATCTTGTGATGTATCTGACCCCAGGAATGTGTCAATAAAGTTTCCCCTTCCTGGGACAATGAATTCACGGTGTTCTTATTTCAATTTCCAGGAGTGTATGTTGCAGTGGTTATTCAGAGATGAAGAGGCTTGCACAGGAGAAAGCAGTGTGGAATGCTCCATCACACCAGTCTTCAGACCAAAGACCCTGACAACAACACCACACCATTTCTATAATCCATGAAAAGTGTTTATGAGAAGAAAAGTGTTCCACAAACATTTTCAGTCTTTTTTTTTATAAAATTTAGAAAACATAGCATTGCATCAGGAATTACAGTTCCCAATAACCTTTTTCTGTTTCCATAACAGTTTCTATGTCTTTCTTCAGTTTTAATGGCACCTCACACTTTTTTCAAATAATCACGAATTGTTACATCCAACACTGGAAAGACGAGGTGTACAACATTGCTTCCGCCGTTTGCTGATAGGTGACAAAAACGGTAGGTATCAGTCAAAAGAAACAGATTGCAGATGTCGGTCAACATAACCTCATTCAAACATTAGCCGATTTGTATCTGCATCTGCATGTATTAGGAGCCTAATTCTTGTCATTTTCAGGAGGTGTTACTGTTTTGTTTCAATACGAAGAAAACAGCGGCTGAGTCTCATCGAATAGTAAGGATGCTACTAGTGAAAAACATGTCGTGAGTGCTTTCAACGCTTCAGGAATGGTGATTTTAACATCGTAGAACGGCATAGAGGTGGAAGAGAGAATGTTTTTGAAGATGCAGAATTGGAGACATTGCTGAGTGAAGACTCACGTCAAACTCAAGAAGAATTGGCACAATTAGAGGGAGTGGCACAGCAAACCATTTCAAAACGTCTCAAGGCTATGGACCTGATTCAGAAAGAAGGAACTTGGGTCCCGTGTGAGCTGAAACCAAGAGACGCTGAACAGTATTAGTGTGTTTGTGAACAGTTGCTTCACAGGTAAAAATAGAAGGGATTTCTGCATCAGATTGTGACCGGGGATAAAAAATGGGTTCACTATGATAGCCATAAATGCAAAATATCATGGGGATATCCCGGCCATGCTTCCACGTCGACGGCCAAATAGAATATTCACAGCTCCAAGATCATGCTCTGCATTTGGTGGGACCAGCTCGGCATTGTGTACTATGAGGTGTTAAAACCAAGTGAAACAATCACAGGTGCTCATTATTGAATGTGATTAATGCATTTGAGCAGAGCATTAAAAGATAAATGGTCACAATACGGCAAGAGGCACGATAAAGTGATTTAGCAGCATGACAATGCTCGACCCCACATTGCAAAAGACGTCAAAACATACTTGGAAATGTTAAAATGGGAAGTCCTGCTCCACCCACTGTATTCTCCAGACGTTGCTCCCTCTGACTATCACCTGTTTAGATCAATGGCGCATGGCCTGGCTGACCAACACTTCTGATCTCATGAAGAAGTAACAAATTGGATCGATTCATGGATCGCTTCAAAAGATGAACAAATTTTTTGATGTGGGAATTGCACACTGTCCAAGAGATGGGAGAAAATAGTGGCCAGCAATGGAAAAAACTTTGAATGATACATGTGTAACTAATTTGTTTCATTAAAGCCTCAAATGTTTGGGAAAAAATGGCGAAAGCAAAGTTGTACACCTTGTACAAATTATTAGTAAGAATTTACCATTACATTACAAATATTTTCCACAATTAACTATTTTCACTATCTCTGTTATCCCAGCACGTATTTTTGCTTCCAAAATGATGTAATTGGCATTTTTCTTATCTGATGTATAATATGAAAATTATGAATTTTCAACATATTTCAGGATACAAACATATTCTTCAATATAAATGACATGACACATCACAATGCAGAATAAAGTTCCCCAACTCTAACAACTATCACTTCTGCACCATTTTCAACAAAATCATCAACAATATCAAAATTGCCAATCTCATAACTGAAAACAGCGACATCATTATATAATCTCTCATATTAGTATTACGTCAACATCTCACAAAGACCTCAAAATATGTAGATCATTTCAATATATAATTGTCAACATATCATCCTGACACTGCAAATTTACTCTCAACAAAGTGCATCTAAACTCAAACTATGACCAATCCAGTACATGCTCACAGTTTTTCAAAATTTCCCTTGCATATGTGGTCTGAAACACAACATCCTTCCTCTAGACAAAAACTATGTTTTAAAAAATGTAATTAGGATTATAAAAACAACATTATGAATAGGATAGATCACTACTCAACATATAGAGGGCATCAGATTCACCTCATCCTACTCCAAATCCCATGCCACTTTCCTTGACATTGACCTCCATCTCTCCAATGGCCAGCTTCACACATCCGTCCACATCAAACCCACCAACAAGCAACAGTACCTCCATTATGACAGCTGCCACCCATTCCACATCAAACGGTCCCTTCCCTACAGCCTAGGTCTTCGTGGCAAACGAATCTGCTCCAGTCCAGAATCCCTGAAGCATTACACCAACAACCTGAAAACAGCTTTTGCATCCCGCAACTTCCCTCCTGACCTACAGAAGCAAATTACCAGAGCCACTTCCTCATCCCCTCAAACCCATAACCTCCCACAGAAGAATCCCAAAAGTGCCCCACTTGTGACAGGATACTTTCCGGGACTGGATCAGACTCTGAATGTGGCTCTCTAGCAGGGATATGACTTCCTCAAATCCTGCCCTGAAATGAGATCCATCCTTCATGAAATCCTCCCCACTCCACCAAGAGTGTCTTTCTGCCATCCACCTAACCTTCGTGACCTCTTGGTTCATCCCTATGAAATCCTCAAACCACCTTCCCTACCCTCTGGCTCCTACCCTTGTAACCGCCCCCGGTGTCAAACCTGTCCCATGCACCCTCCCACCACCACCTACTCCAGTTCTGTAACCCGGAAGGTGTACACGATCAAAGGCAGAGCCACGTGTGAAAGCACCCACGTGATTTACCAACTGATCTGCCTACACTGTGAAGCTTTCTACGTGGGAATGACCAGCAACAAACTGCCCATTCGCATGAATGGACACAGGCAGACAGTGTTTGTTGGTAATGAGGATCACCCTGTGGCTAAACATGCCTTGGTGCACGGCCAGCACATTTTGGCACAGTGTTACACCGTCCGGGTTATCTGGATACTTCCCACTAACACCAACCTGTCAGAACTCTGGAGATGGGAACTTGACCTTCAGTATATCCTCTCTTCCCGTTACCCACCAGGCCTCAACCTCCGCTAATTTCAAGTTGCTGCCGCTCATACCTCACCTGTCATTCAACAATATCTTTGCCTCTGTACTTCCGCCTTGACTGACATCTCTGCCCAAACTCTTTGCCTTTACAAATGTCTGCTTGTGTCTGTATCTGTGCGGATGGGTGTGTGTGTGTGTGTGTGTGTGTGTGTGTGTGTGTGTGTGTGTGTGTGTGTGTGTGTGTGTGCGCGTGTGTGTGTGTGCGCGAGTGTATACCTGTCCTTTTTTCCCCCTAAGGTAAGTCTTTCTGCTCCCGGGATTGGAATGACTCCTTACCCTCTCCCTTAAAACCCACATCCTTTCGTCTTTCCCTCTCCTTCCCTCTTTCCTGACGAAGCAACTGTTGGTTGCAAAAGCTTGAATTTTGTGTGTCTACCAACATACCAATGCGTGTTACAAAAAGGTGCGGCCAAACTTTCAGGAAACATTCCTCACACACAAATAAAGAAAAGATGTTATGTGGACATGTGTCCGGAAATGCTTAATTTCCATGTTAGAGCTCATTTTAGTTTCGTCAGTATGTACTGTACTTCCTAGATTCACCGCCAGTTGGGCCAATTGAAGGTAGGTAATGCTGACTTCGGTGCTTGTGTTGACATGCGACCCATTGCTCTACAGTACTAGCATCAAGCACATCAGTACGTAGCATCAACAGGTTAGTGTTCATCACGAACGTGGTTTTGCAGTCAGTGCAACGTTTACAAATGCGAAGTTGGCAGATGCTCATTTGATGTATGGATTAGCACGGGGCAATAGCCGTGGCGCGGTACGTTTGTATTGAGACAGATTTCCAGAATGAAGGTGTCCCGACAGGAAGACGATCGAAGCAACTGATCGGCGTCTTAGGGAGCACGAAACATTCCAGCCTATGACTCGCGACTGGGGAAGACCTAGAACGACGAGGACACCTACAATGGACGAGGCAATTCTTCATACAGTTGACGATAACCCTAATGTCAGCATCAGAGAAATTGCTGCTGTACAAGGTAACATTGACCACGTCACTGTATGGAGAGTGCTACAGGAGAACCAGTTGTTTCCGTACCATGTACAGCGTGTGCAGCCACTATCAGCAGCTGATTGGCCTCTACGGGTACACTTCTGCAAATGGTTCATCCAACAATGTGTCAATCCTCATTTCAGTGCAAATGTTCTCTTTACAGATGAAGCTTCATTTCAACGTGATCAAATTGTAAATTTTCACAATCAACATGTGTGGGCTGACAAGAATCCGCACGCAATTGTGCAATCACGTCATCAACACAGATTTTCTGTGAACGTTTGGGCAGGCATTGTTGGTGATGTCTTGATTGGGCCCCATGTTCTTCCACCTAAGCTAAATGGAGCACATTATCATGATTTCATACGGGATACTCTACTTGTGCTGCTAGAGCATGTGCCTTTATAAGTAGGACACAACATGTGGTTCACGCACGATTGAGCTCCTGCACATTTCAGTCGAAGTGTTCGTACGCTTCTCAACAACAGATTCGGTCACCGATGGATTGGTAGAGGCGGACCAATTCCATGGCCTCCACGCTCTCCTGACCTCAACCCTCTTGACTTTCATTTATGGGGGCATTTGAAAGCTCTCGTCTACGCAACCCCGGTACCAAATGTAGAGACTCTTCGTGCTCGTATTGTGGACGGCTGTGATACAATACGTCATTCTCCAGGGCTGCATCAGCGCATCAGGGATTCCATGCAACAGAGGGTGGATGCATGTATCCTCACTAATGGAGGACTTTTTGAACATTTCCTGTAACAAAGTGTTTGAAGTCACGCTGGTGCGTTCTGTTGCTGTGTGTTTCCATTCCATGATTAATGTGATTTGAAGAGAAGTAATAAAATGAGCTCTAACATGGAAAGTAGGCATTTCCAGACACATGTCCACATAACATATTTTCTTTCTTTGTGTGTGAGGAATGTTTACTGAAAGTTTGGCTATATATATATATATATATATATATATATATATATATATATATATATATATATATATATATATATATATATATATAAAAAACAAAGATGATGAGACTTACCAAACAAAAGTGCTGGCAGGTCAATAGACACACAAACAAACACAAACGTACACACAGAATTCAGGCTTTTGCAACAAACAGTTGCTTCATCAGGAAAGAGGGAAGGAGAGGAAAAGACGAAAGGATGTGGGTTTTAAGGGAGAGGGTAAGGAGTCATTCCATTCCCGGGAGCGGAAAGACTTACCTTAGGGGGAAAAAAGGACAGGTATACACTCGTGCACACACACATATCCATCCGCACATACACAGACACAAGCAGACATTTGTAAAGTAGAGCAATGGGCATTTGCATGACATTGGGCATTTTCATGACACCATCATATGCCAATCTGTTTCTGTACCATCTGCAGGAATCCTTCCTAATCACCCAGGATCAATACCTTAACCTTGACAGCTGCTACTCATCCCACACAAAGAATTCCATTTCATACAACATACCCTACCAACATAGCCTCCAGTGGCTGTCACATCTGTATTAAAGTGCAGTTCCTCTCCAAATATACGAAGGGTCTCACTGAGACTTTCACAGACTGAAATTACCCTTCCAACCTTGTACAGAAACAGATCTCCCATGCCTTGTCTCACCAGTCACTTACCACCCTCCACATTCCCACTGTCGGGCCACAAAGGAGCAATCCCATCCTTACACAATACCAGCCAGGACTGGAGCACCTGAATTACATTGTCCGCCAGTGTTTTGATTACATCCCATTGTGCACTGAAATGAGGAATATCCAACCCACTATCCTCCTCACCCCACCCCCACCACCCACTGAACCTACACAATATGCTTGTTCATTGTTACTCCCCCCAGCTCCAAACACCTACCTCAGGGCTTGTATCCCTATAACTGACCTAGATGTGAGATCTGCCCCATCATCCTCTCACCATCACCAACTACAGTCCAGTCACAAGCATCACCTATTCCATAAAAGGCAGGGCTACCTGTGTGGCAGTCATGTGCTGCATCCTACATGAGCATAACAACCAACAATTTGTCTGTCCGCATGAATAGCCACGAACTGTGGCCAAGGGACAGCTAGGCCAACCAGTTGCTGAACATGCTGCCCCACACAACATGTTCACTTCAATGTGTGCTTCACAGCTTGTGCCATCTGGAGCCTTCCTACCAACACCAGCTTTTCTGAACTGTGCAGGTGCAAACTCTCCCTGTAATATAGCCTACATTCCCAGAAACCCTCTGATTCACCCTTTGCTATTTTCTGCCCTTCACTCATCTATTCCCTTCCCTGCCTCCACTCCAGCACTACTTCTGTTTCATCAATATGGCCACTCCTACTTCTTTCCTTTTCTACTTCCCTTCTCCCCCCCCCCCACCCTTCCAAACCTGCCGACTACACCTAGCAGCCCTACCCTGTCCCAACACCTTGCCTGCATGCTCCTACAATCAGCAGTACAGCATCCCTACCCCATGGTCCCTTCCCCTCCCCACCCCAGCCTCCTCCTCACCCCCACCACCAAGATTGCTTCTCCCATGAGGCACAGTTGCTTGCAGTGTGGTCTCTAAAATCCTCAACAATGTTTAAGCTTTTTCATAATAATTCAACTGCTGACTTCAAATCTACAACATGACAATAATAACTAAAAAGTCTGAGCTAACCTCCAGTAAATATTTCACACAGACACAAAATTTTTACAAGTATGGTGCAACAGTCCCAGAATATCATCAGAATCATTTCCATATAACTAGACAGCACAAAAATATTTTCAAGTCTGAAAGAGTAAACTCTAATTGCATTCCAAAATAGTATTATATTTTCTGAATATATGGTACCAAAATTTTGTTTCGCAAGCATAGTAATATTCCAAATAGCACTAAAAGTGCATACACATAAACATTTTTATGAAACTAAAAATGACAAAATATACACATATCTAATGCAAAGTTCTTAAGTATTGTTTCCCACAAAAACAGTAGAATGAATAAAGACTTACAGCATATGATACTTCAGTGTCTCTTGTGATCTCTCAGGCATAAATAAAAGCAAGTTTTCTATTACAAAAACATAAAGCAGTTCAACATTAATTTTGGTACAGCATTACATATCTCATTGTTCTTGACTTAGTATTATGGTGATTGTCTCTTTGATAAGTGTCTGTTGCCACTTTCAAAGGTGATCTCTCCTTGATAACACTTGGTAGTCTAAATATCTTTTATAGCTATGTTCTTGTAGTAGATATATATTTCTCATGTTGTACTTCAATTTCCCTCACAATACATCAGCTACAAAAATGTTAGTTCATAAGTATTTGTGGCAGCAACAGTCATACATATGTAGATAGGAAGCAGGTTTATACGCCTGAGTTGGTCCTAACAGTGGGTGGAAGTAGTGACTTCTGAGCAAGCTTTATCAAACTATACGCAGAGTTCAAAGATGAAAATACATGTAAAACCAAAATACATTCACGACCTTTAAAAGATCAACATGTAATTCAAAATACAAAAATTCACCATTATCTAGACACACACGAAAAATACAGCATGACAATCAAATTGGAAATATTAGCAAATAAGAAACACACATGAGAAATTAAAAATGGGACATTGCAAAGTCTGGAAAGAGGCATAAGCCACTCTAAACACTACTTTTTCTTTTTTTATTTCATCACATTGGTGATGGTACACAATAACTGTTGCATTTGTTAAGATAACAAGTGATAATAATTTGATTACATACTATCAAAATTTTTATTAAATCCTTGCAGAATATAAATACTTAAATACTTGTAAAATATAAATACACGTAAGTTGGCATCAGCAATTTGAGTGTCTCTCGTTCAGATACATGATATAACATTTTATTTTATTCATAAAGTAAGGTCTTTGCCCTCAAAGATAAGTTCATTAATTTTGGGTTGCTTTAAAATTATATTACTGATTATGTACAAAAGACAATCAACACCCAATGGCAACAATACAAGAGGAGAGTACTTATGGGACTCCAAAACAAGGGAAATGCAATGCCTCAAAATTTATTCTACCAATTTTAATGTCATGACAAATTCTATGTGATTTAATAAAACTAGTACAAACATATTCTCCATTTGGTGCTGTTATAAAAAGTTTGTATCCTCTCTGGTCAAACCCTGCAGTCGCACTCCTTCCTCAAGAAAAAAAATTGTACTCTGTTAAATGGACTACAAACTTCTACAATTTTTCAGAAGCAATATCTTCATGTAAAAATCATCCACAATTTCCTTGAAACTTTGACTTTCAGGTTTATTGTTATATTTACTATTACTATCTAAGTAACACATTTTCATTACATTAACATAATTACCATTATTATTATTATTATTATTATTACCAATAATGTCAACAGTCCAATACTTTCATCCATTTGACACTGTCCCGCAGTATGACACCTTTCAGTTGTTCGACAATGATAAACTTAATCTTATATCACCAAACAGGACACATACTGATGATAATTTTTCTGAAGTTCTTATCGTTACAAATAGCATCGCTACTCGGACACAAGTCTTAAGGAAATAATTCACCCTTTCCCATTTCATCAGGTAACCTACTGTCACTGTCATACTCAGCAAATGGATTATTATTATTATTATTATTATTATTATTATTATTATTATTATCTACACATTTACAAGAAGTTAAATTATAGAAATCATTACCTATTTCACTATCATTAACATTACTTAAATCTCTAATTATGTCCTTGGGCATTTGCACGACACTTGCACAGTTATAAATCCTCATATATTACCTATCACTCTGTTTCTCCCTTGAAACAAATAAAACATTTCTGTTCTTCACCATCTACCTCCAGTAACCATTGCTTTCATTCTCCCCAGTATCACAATTGTCATCAATATCTTCACTCCTCCATCATTTGTTACCAACATTAAATGGGTATTAATCTAACGTTTAATGTAAATTCTATAGGATTTTGAAAAGCAAAATTATTTTTGCAGGAGCATCAGTCAATGACTCAAGCCCTTTCAAAACTGAAGAGATATCAGTCATGACTCATGACCCATTCAAAATAAAGTGTAGATAGCAATTCTGGCAATGCTGTATATCATTTTTAAGATTTTCTTCTCATACTGCTAGAGAAAATTACAGTAGGGCTGCAATTGTTTTGACTGTTGTACACTGCTGTCTTTGTTATCCAAGCAGTTAAATGTACACTGCATTATAGGTTGGCAGTAATATTTACTGATTATTTGTAATACAATGAGTGTTTCCAACAGCATAGCACAAGCATACGCCAAACTCTGTCTTTTCTCAGACAGTGGCTCAGCTCAGAATAAGACTCACTCTCTTAGCCAATTACTGGCATCCTAACCAATTCTGGGTAATTCAACAAAATTCAAAATTTCTAGTGAGAGGAGGCAGTGATTCTAAAATGTTCAAAACCAAGTAAATTTCCCATTACAGAGGCTGATATTACTGAGATACCAGACTTCAAGTCATGGTGTCAGCCATACTAGAGGGAGACCAGAATTTCTAAAGAAATTCAAAGAAATGAAAGACAAGGGAAGGTGACATTCTCTACAAGTACTTTTTCACATTTTGTTTTTGGTAACACAAGGAAGCTTCTACAAATATCAGTGGACTAATTAGTCTCACTTTTCATGTATCCATCCAATATGATCTATTGACTGTGCCAGAAAAACTAACTTATCCACCACGAAAGGTTCCAGCTAAATCTAATACAATCAAGGACCTGGAAAAATGTTGTATGCTTGATGAACACCTACCTTTCTATGAAGAAACTGTGTAGTGACCTGTACAGAACAACAGCCAAGGCAATGGACAAATAGTGTGTCAAACAATATAATCAGTGTTTACTATTGTGAAAAGGCTCTGGGCACTATGGGACTTAACTTCTGAGGTCATCAGTCGACTACTGTGAAATGTATTGTATACAATTAAGATAATGTTTATGTACATAAAAAGGAGTGGGTGACTTCAATATCTACCCCACCTTTTTATTTTATTTTTTTATTTTAAATAGACTACAGTTTCCAAATTTTAATGATCAATTACATTATCAAAATATAGCAATAGAAACATTACAAATGCAATCTCTTGTCTGACAGTCACAATTGTGCCATATAACAAATCATTGCCAATAAAGATACCCATATAAAGTTACAATACAAATTAATGTTTTTTTCCCAATTATTCACAAGTATATGTCAGTTGACTTACGTCCTTTAAAAATATGAGATTCAATTATTCACTTCGTAAGCATCACAACAGCGCTCCAGTCCATTTCGCTGAAATTTTCCAAACTCAAATAGTTTCCTTAACTTCACTCACAGTAATTTTATTTTGTTTCCATGAGGAACATTTCCATTAACTTGTGTCCAAATAAGTTCAATGCATTAAAGTGACAGTGATAAGGGGGTACATCCATATTTATAAGCTACCTAATCGATAATGTACATCAGTAATTGTGGTTTGTGAAGTGACATGAGTTCTACTAATTCTACTTCTTTCAGTGTATCATTCAGATTAACTATATGTTGTAACCACAGAATGTCTTCCTTTAGAGAGGGCAATGTTAGAGCTTTGTCCTTTAAAACAGAATTATATGGAGCATTGTCAAGAATAACTACTGACTGAGTTTCTGTACTTTGTAATAAAGTAATTTCAAACCACTTTTAAAATGTTTCACCATTCATTTTTTCTCAGTACTCTGACATTTTCTTCCATTTGAAAAGTAGTCAACAGACAGGAATAAAGCAATTGTAGATACCAGCATGCGAAAGTATAATTCTATCACCCATGCCAGTGGGGAGTGCCATACCTTCTTCTTAGTCATCATTCCAATGTTTCTTAACCCTTTAACTGCTCTGGACATGCTAACGCGTGCGCCTTTGTACCTGCCCTGTGTGCTCTGAACATGTTTATGCACACCACCAGTCCTTCTACCTGGTACTCTGAATGTGTGTACGCATAGACATGTTCAGAGTACCAGGTAGAAGGATTGGTGGTGCGCGTAAACATGTTCAGAGCACACAGAGACAGGTACAAAGGTGTGCCCATTAACACATCCAGAGCTGTTAAAGGGTTAACAGTGTGAAGATCACTCACACATATTTCGTTGATCCAAGTTATGTCCTCCTTTTACTTCACGCAAAAATCTGAATCACCCAGCAGCTATGCCCACGTTCCACACACATTTTATGGTCTGAAGTACTTTTTATTTAAAACCAAGCTCTGCAGAACCAGTTGCTGTGATGATTTGCTGCCATCAGAAAGTCTGGCTTCACACAATGTTGTTCGAAGGTTATCTAATGTGGGCCAGTCTCTGTTATGATGATAATTGTGTTTGTGACACAGGATCGTATCTTGTGTGAAAAGCTCCAGATTTGTTACACATTTCTGAGTACTTCTGTTCTTGCCCAGCTTATAAAGACAAGATGGTCCTGCTTCACTTCATTCCTTCTCATCATTTTCCTTACCAACTTTAAGTATACTCATTTCGTTACCCTTAACAGTGGCTAGAGTTGGCATGACTACATTGGAAACTGGGAAGAGGGGTCTCCCATTTTCTGCCTCAATTTCAAAGTATCCCACACATTGCACACAAGTTGTCATGATCATCCTTTAAACACAGTTCCTTATCTGGCTTCCTTTCTTTGTGTTTGGATCACAAATTCTGAGTCTGCTTCCTTTATTTCGCATTTCATCAGACATGTCATCTTTATTCACCACTAAACACATATATAATGGAACAGGCTGCAGCCCTTACAGGTAATTAAAGGTCACACATAGTTACCAGTACACTTAATTATGTACATAATTACATACATTTGGCAATACTTTGAATTTTAACATATGTTCACAATTTGTACATCAAAAAATTCTGTTATGTTATTAAATGGATCTTCAGCAAACTAGCTACACAATTTTCTTTGAAATAATTTCCAAGGCATGGACCAAACTGAGGGTGGTAATTTATTAAAGATTTTTGGAGAGCTGACAATCTGTCAGTGGGCTGCTTTTACCAGTATGTGCCTTGGAATATCCATTTTAACTTTTCTCCTAGTACTGTGGTGGTGAATATCTCCTATTTAGAAGTTTACATATGTGAGTATCTTAAGTTTTATATACAGATGTCAACAGTGATCTCTTAGCCCAGCTCTACAAATCTGTCTTATGATTTTTCTTGTATCTTCAATATACAGTGAAACCTCTATTTTAAATTTTCGTGTGAGCCAGACAAAAAATGGGAAATATTAAAACCCACAAAATATGAGTAAAAACTTATGTAATTGGCATATATGATTAAAAATCGTAATCCTCACCAATACATTGTATAAATCTTTATAAATCAAGGAAATTAAATGTACAATACAATATTTATACAATAATGTGGGGTAATGAATTTCATCAGTTCTTAAAAAATCACAGATATGTAACAGTGAGGAAAAACTCAAAACATTAAAAAACTGAATACATTTTTGAGAGATCTTTGCTTTCTGCTGACCCAGAAAACAACCAAAAATTGCTGAACATGATGAATTAAACCGAAAATTGTGAAAGCACAATGAAAGGTGTCAGAATCTAATGTGGGAGTGTGTTTTCCTTCTGTAGCTAATGGCAGTGAGCATACTCTGGTGACACAAGTGCAGTGACCACTGGCATATTGCCTGTAGGTTTTTTGAAAGCAAGTACATACACATAATTTTTCCTTCACATGTTGTACCTATTTATACCAATGAATATAAAATAAAGTTAAGCCTGCTGTAATTTCAATGTTTCTCTGACCCACCCATCCATTACATTTACAACAATCTCTTTGCGAGCACAACACATTAAACACTATTGAGGACAGCAATAAAGATTTCAAGGAATCACACTACTATTCACTGAACACATCCTGTTAATTGTGGCATCTCACATAGCAAATGGAGTAGCCTACATTGGCTGCAGTCAATAGATGCATGATACCTTCTGGATTCTGTTGACAGGCTCCGAGCAGAACTACTGTAAATAGAATTAATGCACAGTAGTGGAGGGGATTCAATGTATAACTAAATAAGTTAAACCTAACTGGAAGCCACAGTCACTCCATTTGCTAAACACCAATCACATCAGATGTACTTTGGAACAAGCTACCAAGTAAGCTTGCTTTTTATCATTCTATATGCTAGAAGCCACTACATTAGCATGATGTTATCATCCTATACAGCTAATCGCTGCAGGTGGGAAACAAACTTCTGAGTGCTACAAACATCCGAGATATTGTAATCTGGTAGTATTCACTGTATTTCGCAGTTTTCAGTTTATTTCATCATGTATGCTATAAATTTTTGCTATTTTTCAGGTGAACGTAACATGAAAAAAAAAAAAAAAAAAAAAAAAACATGAAAGAAAAAACAATCAAAACTGTCTGTTTTGAGGTACAGTTTGTGGCAGTAATGTGTTAGAAAATGGCTCTATTACCTCATACGTCACTAGCAAAAGGTATTCTTGTCAGTTACACACTCTACAGTGTTTCTAGTGGAAAAACCCAATTTTTGTCCTAATAAGTCTATTATATGACGTAAAACTTTGAAATTTCTTTCTTGTTTGCTGATGGATTTGTAATTTGGTTATGTTAGTTCATGTTATGAGTTGTTAAAATTGCTACCCTGGAGGAGAAGAATAAAATTTTCACATCGAATTTGATTTATAACATCTGTGCCTGTTTAAAATCCAGTACTTTAGGAATTTTGAATGTTTCATCGGCGAAGCTCTGTAAACTTATTACTTGCATTAGTGTGGTGCAGTGTGGTGTGGTGGTTGTGCTGTCTACTGGGTGATATAATAAGCTGCCAGCCAATGAGACCTCACTAGCCAGAAATGGCTGTTCATTTCCTTGATTCTGACCAAGCATATTCTTCAAGACTCAGTGTTTGAAACTAAAAGGTTGACACCTGATATTGTTACTGGAAACAGTACATCAGAAACAGATACAAAAAGATGTGACTGAGTTATAAGTGGCACAATAAACAGTGGTGACTATGCCCCTTTGTCACATATTGGCTCAACCTGTAACACTTCACGTTGTTTTCCATTGCTGCCGCAACCTACTGGTAGTTGTATCATAATTGTACGATAAAGTTTTATTATTGCAAGTTGTGTTGGCAATGCTGAACATGGATTATGTCAGTATTTCTTTTCTCAAGTCTCACCTCTCCTCAATGGCTTAAAATATTCCCTTAACTCAGCCACCACCCATGGTGCAAATCATCTGTCTTTTGTGCAACTTATAACTCGTGCAGTCACGTCTAATGCCAATAGGAAGAAAACAGGACAAAGTTAAGTGATACATCAAGTAAGACTGCAGAATCGAGGTAAACCTTACTAGGAAGAAATGTAAAATCTGAGGAATTTTTAGCACTGATCTTATGGGTTTTTCACAGGAGCTATGAATTTATGGCGTAGAATCACAAAAAACATAAAATCAGGGAACATAAACTTTAAGTTCCACTGTGCCACTTACATGTGAAGACTGTCCCCACACTAGCAGTCCGTGAGAAATGTGAGACTGGAACAGTCCAAAATAAGTCAGTCTTACATATTCAGATGTTACAATATGTCTCAATTTCCACTTTAGGGATATTACCCTTGATAGTATTTTGCAAATATAACTGATGGGCCAGAACGAAATTTTCACTCTACAGCAGTGTGTCTACTGGCATGAAACTTCCTGGCAGATTAAAACTGTGTGCCCGACCAAGGCTCCAACTTGGGACCTTTGCATTTTCAGGCAGGTGCTCTACCCAACAACGAATCACGACCCATCCTCACGGCTTTACTTCTGCCAGCACCTCGTCTCCTACCTTCCAAACTTTACAGAAGTTCTCCTGCAAAACTTCCAAGACTAACACTCCCGGAAGAAAGGATATTGCGGAGACATGGCTTAGCCACAGCCTGGGGGATGTTTCCAGAATGAAATTTTCACTCTGCAGCAGAGTGCATGCTGATATGAAACTTCCTGGCAGATTAAAACTGTGTGCTGAAACAAGAATCGAACTTGGGACTTTTGCCTTGCCCTTGAAAGGCACAGGTCCCGAGTTCGAGTCTTGGTCCAGCACACAGTTTTAATCTGCCAGGAAGTTTCATGACTGATGTTTTTTCCTGAGGTCAATTTGGAGTCAATATGGAATCCTAAAAGTTTAACAGTCTTGTTTCCTTTATCATTAGATAGCCCTACCAGAAGATGAAGGGTCTTATCTGGTTTACAAAGAAGTTTCTTGGAGGAGAACCATTACACTGCAGCATCTAGTGATTCCAGCGACAGTTGTGACACTGTTGGCTATATATGTGTAGTAATTATTGTTGTGTCATCTGCACATCATATCACAGAATGGTGAACATGATGTGGCAAATCACTGACTGCCATTATGAAAAGGAATGGTCCAAGAACTGATTGCTGTGGTACCCCTTTTTTTACAAATTTCATCAGCGAATGTCGTGTTTCTCGCTGAGACATATTGTCTTCTGTTACTCAAGTATGAAACAACTACTTTCACTGCTGTATTATGTACCCCATAAAGTTTACGCTTCTCAAGCAATTTTTCATAAGGAATATAATAAAAGACTTCACTTAACCCATATAAAGCACGTGATGCCTTACTCTGTTTTCAAAATTGGTGATTAGGTGATTATTGGCTTACACTGTCAAGAACTGCTGAAGTGGAATTTTTCCCCATCTGTAACCAAACTGATTCTTTGCAAATAGGTTATTTCCTACAAGATAACCATTTAGTGAGAGCTGCATCAAACCAGTTTCAGGACTGAAGACCACAACAACAACAACCACTTAGTTGAATGTTCTGAAATTTTTAGTTATTCAGGGAAAATTCCAAACTGTAAACATTTGTTTAAAGATGAACATTAGAGGTTCAAATGGCTCTAAGCACTATGGGACTTAACATCTGAGATCATCAGTCCCCTAGAACATAGAACTACTTAAACCCAACTAACCTAAGGACATCACACACATCCATGCCCGAGGTGGGATTCAGACCTACGACCGTAGCAGACTCAAGTGCCTAGAACCACTCGGCCACAAAGGCCGGCTGAACATTACAGGTTCACAGATCAAATGAATAGTTTTCTTGATAATATAGTTGGATCAAGTAATTGTCGGTTGTTTTAGAGTAGGAGAAATTTTTTTACCACTGCTATGACATTAGCAGATATGATACTTTTCTGCTGAAAAGATTATTTCAATGGCAGCTGCTTGTCAAGTACTTCACTTGCAGAAGTGCTGGCTGAGTTGTTCTGTTTCCAATTTCTTTCACTGAAGACACAAAGAACTCATTCAACTGGTCTGGTTCAAATGAAACTACTTGTATGTGGGTAGAAGAGTGTTCTTGTGTGATAATCTGCCATGCCACTTTGCAGTTGTTTGGAACAGTTTTTATAAGTCTTTCATAAACTAACTTTTTCGCATAAAGAAGTTTAGTTTTATATAAAAAAAAAATACATTTTAGATTTGTTCTACAATCTATACCAGCCTGTTTAGTGTCACACTAACAGTTATTTTTATATATACTTCACAGTAAGAACATTTGTTCCCTTGTGCTTTCAAGTTCTCTAATCTAGCAGTTTGGTAACTTTCTTTTGGGCTGTTGTTGTTGTTGTTGTTGTTGTTGTTGTTGTTGTCATTGTTGTCTTCAGTCCTGAGACTGGTTTGATGCAATTCTCCATGCTACTCTATCCTGTGCAAGCTTCTTCATCTCCCAGTACCCACTGCAACCTACATCCTTTTGAATCTACTTAGTGTATTCATCTCTTGGTCTCCCTCTATGATTTTTACCCTCCACGGTGCCCTCCAATACTAAATTGGTGATCCCTTGAAGCCTTAGAACATGTCCTATGAACCGATCCCTTCTTCTAGTCAAGTTGTGCCACAAACTCCTCTTCTCTACAATTCTATTCAATACCTCCTCATTAGTTATGTGATCTACCCATCTAATCTACGGCATTCTTTTGCAGCACCACATTTCGGAAGCTTTTATTCTCTTCTTGTCCAAACTACTTATAGTCCATGTTTCACTTCCATACATGGCTACACTCCATACAAATACTTTCGAAAATGACTTCCTCACATAGAAATCTATACTCGATGTTAACAAATTTCTCTTCTTCAGAAACGCTTTCCTTGACATTGCCAGTCTACATTTTATATCCTCTCTACTTCGACCATCATCAGTTATTTTGCTCCCCAAATAGCAAAACTCCTTTACTTCTTTCAGTGTCTCATTTCTTAATCTAATTCCCTCAGCATCACCCGATTTAATTCGACTACATTCCATTATCCTCGTTTTGCTTTTGTTGATGTTAATCTTATAACCTTCTTTCAAGACACTATCCATTTCATTCAACTGCTCTTCCAAGTCCTTTGCTGTCTCTGTCAGAATTACGTCATCGGCGAACCTCAAAAGTTTTTATTTCTTCTCCATGGATTTTAATACCTACTCCAAATTTTTCTTTTTGTTTCCTTTACTGCTTGCTCAATATACAGATTGAATAACATCGGTGAGAGGCTACAACCCTGTCTCACCCCCATCCCAACCACTGCTTCCCTTTCATATCCCTCAACTCTTATAACTGCCACCTGGTTTCTGTACAAATTGTAAATAGCCCTTCGCTCCCTGTACTTTACCCCTGCCACCTTCAGAATTTGAAAAAGAGTATTCCAGTCAACATTGTCAAAAACTTTCTCTAAGTCTACAAATGCTAGAAACATAGGTTTGCCTTTCCTTAATCTATTTTCTAAGATAAGTTATACGGTCAGTGTTGCCTCATGGGTTCCAACATTTCTACGGAATCCAAACTGATCTTCCCTGAGGTCGGCTTCTACCAGTTTTTCCATTCGACTGTAAAGAATTCGTGTGAGTATTTTGCAGCCGTGACTTATTAAACTGATAGTTCGGCAATTTTCACATCTGCCAACACCTGGTTTCTTTGGGATTGGAATTATTATATTCTTCTTGAAGTCTGAGGGTATTTCACCTGTCTCTTACATCTTGCCCACCAGATGGTAGAGTATTGTCAGGACTAGCTCACCCAAGGCTGTCAGTAGTTCTAAAGGAATGTTGTCTACTGCCAGGGCCTTGTTTCGACTTAGGTCTTTCAGTGCTCTGTCAGGCACTTCATGCAGTACCGTATCTCCCATCGCATCTTCATCTACATCCTCTTCCATTTCCATAATATTGTCCTCAAGTATATCATCCTTGTATAGACCCTCTATATACTCCTTCCAACTTTATGCTTTCCCTTCTTTGCTTAGAACTGGGTTTCCATCTGAGCTCTTGATATTCATACAAGTGGTTCTCTTATCTCCAAAGGTCTCTTTAATTTTCCTGTAGGCAGTATCTATCTTACCCCTAGTGAGATATGCCTCTACATCCTTACTTTTGTCCTCTAGCCATCCCTGTTTAGCCATTTTGCACTTCTCGTCAATCTCATTTTTGAGATGATTGGATTCCTTTTTGCCTGCTTCATTTACTGTATTTTTATATTTTCTCCTTTCATCAATTAAATTGAATATTTCTTCTGTTACCCAAGGATTTCTGCTAGCCCTTGTCTTTTTACCTACTTGATCCTGTGCTGCCTTCACTAATTCATCGCTCAAAGCTACCCATTCTTCTTCTACTGTATTTCTTTCCCCCATTCTTGTCAATTGTTCCCTTATGCTCTCCATGAAACTCTGTACAACCTCTGGTTTAGTCAGTTTATCCAGGTCCCATCTCCTTAAATTCTCACCTTTTTGCAGTTTCTTCAGTTTTAATCTACAGTTCATAACCAATAGATTGTGGTCGGAGTCCACATCTGCCCCTGGAAATGTCTTACAATTTAAAACCTGGTTTCTAAATCTGTGTCTTACCATTATATAATCTATCTGATACCTTCTATTATCTCCAGGCTTCTTCCATGGCTTCTTCTTGGGCTTACTTTTGAAATTAGTCTGTTAGTGCTGACCAAGTGTAACACACATAATGTATTTTCCAAAAGACTCTATCAAACACAATTTCAACATATATTTGTCCAATCTGTGTTTCATACATAAAATCCCATTTTACATACAATGATCAGCCAGAACAATATGACCACCTCCTAATAGCCAGTGTGTCCATCTTTGGCTCAGATAACAGCAGCGATGCATCATTGGATGGAAGCAATGAGGCCATGGTAGATCACTGAAGGGAGTTGGCAACACATCTACACACAAGTCACCTAATTCCCATAAATTCTGGGTGGGGGTGATAAGTTCTGATGGCACATTCAATCACATCCCAGATGTGTGATGTGTTCCATTGGGTTCAGATCTGACAAGTGGTGGTGGTGGTGGTGGTGGTGGTGGTGGTGCTGGTGGCGGGGGGAGGGGGGGGGGGGGCGGCAGCACATCAATTGGAACTCATCACTGTTTTCCTCGAACCACACCATCATACTCCTGGCCTTCTGTCATGGTGCATTATCTTGTTGAAAAATGCCACTGCCATCAGAAAACATGATCATCACAAAGAGGTGGACATGGTCTGCAACCAGTGTATGATACTCCTTGGCCATTATTGTGCCTTGCACAAGCTCCACTGAACCCATGGATGTCCACATGAGGGTTCCCCAGAACATAATGGAGCTGTCACAAGATTGTCTCCATATCACAGTACAAGCGTTACAGAGCTGTACCCCTGGAAGACAATGGATTTGCACCCTCCTATCAGCATGATGAAGAAGGTGTTGGGATTCATCAGATCATGCAACGCTCTGCCACTGCAGCAATGTCCAGTGCCGATGGTCACATGCTCATTTCAGTTGTAGTTGCCAATGTCATGGTGTTAACAGTGAAACATCCACCTTGGTAGCTGAGTGGTCAGCACCATGGAATGTCATGCCAAGGGGGCTGGGTTCAATTCCCAGCTGGGTCGGAGATTTTCTCCACTCAGCGACTGGGTGTTGTGTTGTCCTAATCAGCATCACATCACACTCATTGACACTCAAGTCGCTGAA
Source organism: Schistocerca cancellata (assembly GCF_023864275.1). Lineage (NCBI taxonomy): Eukaryota > Metazoa > Arthropoda > Insecta > Orthoptera > Acrididae > Schistocerca > Schistocerca cancellata. The sequence goes on from NC_064627.1 coordinate 652,261,608, forward strand.
GTGGCGTCAACTCAAAAGACTTGCACCAGGCTAATGGCCTACCCGATGGGAGGCTCTAGCCACACATTTCATTTCAACAGTGAAACATGCATGGGTCATCGGCTGCAGAGCCTAGGAGTGTTTGGTACACTGTGTGTACAGGCACACTTGTACTCTGTCCAGCATTAAAGTCTGATGTTAGTCCCACAGCATTAAAGTCTGATGTTAGTTCCACCACAGTTCACCGCCAGTCCTGTTTTCTCCATCTGCCCAGCATATGACATCCAACGTCTCTAATGAGGGGTGGCCGCCGAACCCCACAAAGTCTGGCTGTGGTTTCACCATGTGCTGAAGACACTTGCCACAGCACTCCTCAAACCCCCAGCAAGTTGTACAGTTTCTGAAATGCTCATCCCAAGCCTCTGGGCCATCACAAACTGCCCTTGGTCAAACTCAGATAGACTGCGCACCTTACTCATTCTACACACGGACAGCATGCTCACTGATACAACATACACTGTGTGCGCACGCTATCATCTGGACAGGTTTGTATCAATAGTAGGTCAGTGGCCATAATGTTCTGGGAGATCAGTGGAACTTAGTCCATCAGCAAACAAGTTAACAAACTCATCTTTCTGACCTATCACCCAAGTCACTTATCTTCTTCCTGAGTGGTCTTATAGATAAGACTTGACAGTTTGCTGTAGTGTGTGAGGAGTAAGAGTTCATGGTCAAAAAAACATCCATTTTCATGACATACAGTAAAAATCTCACTAGAGAAGTTAACAATAATATTCCCTTACGAAGCTTCTTTACGAGTAGCATTTTTGGTTCTAAAGAGTAAGTTTAATGGCGTTAGAATATTGAAAAAAAGATCTTGATAACTGGTTGCAGAGTTTGACATTTCTATATTTTACATTTTCCTTGATATTTTTTTCACAATAAGTTCAAAAATTTTAGACTTCTCCATTCAGAGACCTAAAAGGGCTTGGAACTATTATATTCTGGTCTGCCAGCTTCATGCAGCTGAACTCATAGTCTAACTCACAAAAAATATTCATCTACACCTATATGGATACTCTGCAAATCACATTTAAGTGCCTGGCAGAGGGTTCATCGAACCATCTTCACAATAATTCTCTATTATTCAAATCTCAAAGAGCGTGCTGAAAAACGAACACATATATCTTTCTGTGTGAGTTCTGATTTCCCTTATTTTATGATGATGATTGTCCTTCCTATGTAGGTCAGCACCAACAAAATATTTTCACATTTGGAGGAGAAAGTTGGTGATAGAAATTTCGTGAGAAGATTCCGCCACAATGAAAAATGCCTTCATTCTAGTGATGTCCACCCCAAATCCTGTATCATGTCAGTGACATTCTCTCCCCTATTTCTCAATAATATAAAATGTGCTGATCTTCTTTGAACTTTCTTGGTGCACTCCGTTAAAACTTTCTGGTAAGGATACCAAACCACACAACAGTACTCCAAAAGAGGATGGACAAGCATAGTGTAGGCAGTCTCTTTAGTAGACCTGTTGCATCTTCTAACTGTTCTGCCAATACAACACAGTCTTTGGTTCACCTCCCCACAATATTTTCTATATGTTCTTTCCAATTTAAGTTGTTCGTCATTGCAATTCCTAGGTCTTTGGTTCAACTCCCCACAATATTTTCTATATGTTCTTTCCAATTTAAGTTGTTCGTAATTGCAATTCCTAGGTATTTAGTTGAATTTAAAGCCTTTAGATTTGACTGATTCATTATGTAACCGAAATTTTGGATTCCTTATAGCACTCATATGGAGGACCTCACACTTTTCATTATTTCAGGTCAATTGCCAATTTTTGCACCGTACAGATATCTTTCCTAAATTGTCTTGCAATTTCTTTTGATCTTATGATGACTTTACTAGACAATAAATGACAGCATCATCTGCAAACATCATACGACAGCTGATCATATTGTCTGCTAAATTGTTCATATACATAAGAAACAGCAGAGGGCCTATAACACTACCTTTGGGAAAGCCCAAAATCACTTCTGTTTTACTTGACGACTTTTTGTCAGTTAGTACAAACTGTGGCCACTTTGACAGGAAATTGTGAACTCAGTCAAATAACTGAGATGGTATTCCATAAGCATGCACTTTGACTACAAGCCACTTGTGAGGTAGTGTTTAAAAGCCTTCTGAAAATCTATAAATACGGAGTCAATTTGAAATCCCTAGTCAATACCACTCAACACTTCATGTGAGTAAAGAGCTGGTTGTGTTTCACAAGAACAAAGTTTTCTAAATCTGTGTTGACTGTGTGTCAATAGACCATTCTCTTCAAGGTAATTCATCATGTTCAAACTGAATATATGTTTCAAAATCCTGCTGCATATTGACATTAATGATACGGGCCTGTACTTTAGTGGATTACTCTTACTGCCTTTCTTCAATATTTGTGAATCTGTGCAACTTTCCAGTCTTAGGGTACAACTCTTTTGTCGAGCGAGCAGCTGTATGTGATTGTTAAGTATGCAGCTATTGCATTCACCATACTCTGAAAGGAACCCAACAGGTATACAGTCTGGACTGGAAGACTTGCTTTTATTAAGTGATTTAAGTTGCTTCATTACTGTCTGTGTTAACCCACTGACTGATTACAATTTCTTCTTCTAAATCATAATCTTCACTTAGTTTTTCAGTTAAGTACTCAGTTAGTACAGTATTTGCAGGACAGCTGTCGCAATGATGTAGCATGCAGTTCTGGTTTTCCGTGTTGCACACAAGTATCTTAATTAGGTCTTTATAAGATTCTTCAATTTTCACAGCATCCAGTAATAGTTTAACATTCTGGTGGATACTGCATACACATACAGTGTGTGTGCCTGCAGCACCAGCAAGGATACACCATTTAGGTCTCAAGAAACAAAATTTTGAAAATCCTACTTCTACCTCGGGATTCTCCCATTTGAAAGAGTAATAGAGTTCTCTCAAGTTACACAAAATGAGTCTTTTTTGCATGTACACATTTTTTTGAACACTTACTTTATCTTTTGTTCCAGGTAGCACTCTGGAACTTTCATCCTTTTCATAAAAATCTGTTACAAGTCTTACTGTATTTTCAGAAAGAGTTTTACCTTTTTTTGGACCAGGAGTTTCCAAAATACCCTTTTCAGATTTTAGCTTTCTAGCTTGTCGCACCATGTACTCACTTACATTAAATTCTTTCATCACTTTATTTCGGCTCCAGGAATCTGGAGCCAAGGTCAGAATATGGATTTTTCTAGACCTCCCAACAGATGAAATCTTCTCTTTCATAAGAGAAATCATTACATCAAAATCCTTTGCTTTCTCGACCACACTTGTATCTTCTTCGACATCATCAGAACTTGGTGCATCATATTTTAATGCTTTTGAAACCGCCTTTTTTGCTGTCTTTTCAATACTGCTAACCTTCCTTTTAAAATAAGACCCTTTACTTTGTTCTGACAAGCCATGAAGCTTTATCGGTGTTAAACCTAAATTATCAAGAGCAATGTTTGTTTGTACGAGGGATTCATTTCTGGATTCCAATGATTCTAATTCAACCATGACTTCATCATCTGTTTCACTTTCACTGACTTCAACTCTTAATTTTTCCTCACAAAAGATACGGCATGTTGAGCAAAGCTTTTGTCCAGGTTTTATGCTAATATTTTTTGTCAGTAATTGTTTAGAAAGATCCAAGCCTACACTTCCCAAAGATTTTTTGATGGGCTTTTTGTGTTCTTTTAGTGGGTCTACACATGTTGTTTGATACTTTTCAAAAACATTTAAAAAGTAGTAGCTGTGGTGTGAACATATATTCTTAAATTCACACAGATTAATTCCAGATCGTAAGTGGATCAAATCTTTTTCTTCCTCACTCAATTCAGATACCGGTTGTAACTTTTTTGAAGGTGTGTAGGTTGTTTGGAAACAGTCAGATTTTTTAAATAACCCTACGCTACAGGTTTGAATATCTGACATACTGATTTCACTTTTAGTCTGATTACTGTTCTGCTTACTTTTATAGGATATTGGAAAAGAATCTCTGTAAACTAAGTAACAGTACTTACTGAAAGTTCAAATAAACTTAATAAAATACTATCCAAGCACTATTTAACACTGTAATAATTTTTTACTTCAAAGCACAGGAGTAACAAAACAAAATCCAAGCGTACATTGTTACTCTAAGAAGACAAAAACTTATTTTCAGTGTCTAAGTCACTTGGTACTTTTTATTTTTAAAATATAATTAATATTATTTTAAAAATTAGATAACTATTAAACAGGTTAAAAAGCCAACATAATTTTTCTTTTGTCTAATAGCCTATACAATTATGAGTATTTTAAAACAAATTTGAGCTTTCTATCAGGTCTGAGACTCTAGATATTGCAGTTTTTGTAAAACTAAACATCTGTTAGCTTTAAAAAAAAAAAAAACACTTGCAAATTTTTTTTCATTTGGAAGATTTTAATATATCTTCATGGTAATTTTTTTTAACATTTCGATATAGTACACAAACATATTCCAAAATTTCATACTGATATCTTGAGTATTCTTTAATATACAAATTTTTTTAGTTGTTAGGACACGTTTAAGTTACGATTTCCGACTGCTGAAACAACGCCAAATCTAAAAACTTTAAAAATTTATTTTAAAAAAACCTATAAGAGATAGAGCAAAAACATTTTACAAGTGCTTTCAGGATGATAAAAGAAGTAATTGTACCAAGTTTCATCAAAATCTGACATGGTTGGTGTCAAGGCCTGGGTGACTTGACATGGAATGACCCATTCAGCTTCACCAACGATGCATGCAAGGTTCAATGAGTAGTTTGCTGTGCACCTGTCTGTCCTCCAATCATTGCAGCAGCACTGTCGTAGGCTTACCCTTTACAATTCATAAGGTCCAACCCATTACAAATACTTAATATCATCTCACTAATACACTCCTGGAAATGGAAAAAAGAACACATTGACACCGGTGTGTCAGACCCACCATACTTGCTCCGGACACTGCGAGAGGGCTGTACAAGCAATGATCACACGCACGGCACAGCGGACACACCAGGAACCACGGTGTTGGCCGTCGAATGGCGCTAGCTGCGCAGCATTTGTGCACCGCCGCCGTCAGTGTCAGCCAGTTTGCCGTGTCATTCGGAGCTCCATCGCAGTCTTTAACTCTGGTAGCATGCCGCGACAGCGTGGACGTGAACCGTATGTGCAGTTGACGGACTTTGAGCGAGGGCGTATAGTGGGCATGCGGGAGGCCGGGTGGACGTACCGCCGAATTGCTCAACACGTGGGGCGTGAGGTCTCCACAGTACATCGATGTTGTCGCCAGTGGTCGGCGGAAGGTGCACGTGCCCGTCGACCTGGGACTGGACCGCAGCGACGCACGGATGCACGCCAAGACCGTAGGATCCTACGCAGTGCCGTAGGGGACCGCACCGCCACTTCCCAGCAAATTAGGGACACTGTTGCTCCTGGGGTATCGGCGAGGACCATTCGCAACCGTCTCCATGAAGCTGGGCTACGGTCCCGCACACCGTTAGGCCGTCTTCCGTTCACGCCCCAACATCGTGCAGCCCGCCTCCAGTGGTGTCGCGACAGGCGTGAATGGAGGGACAAATGGAGACGTGTCGTCTTCAGCGATGAGAGTCGCTTCTGCCTTGGTGCCAATGATGGTCGTATGCGTGTTTGGCGCCGTGCAGGTGAGCGCCACAATCAGGACTGCATACGACTGAGGCACACAGGGCCAACACCCGGCATCATGCTGTGGGGAGCGATCTCCTACACTGGCCGTACACCACTGGTGATCGTCGAGGGGACACTGAATAGTGCACGGTACATCCAAACCGTCATCGAACCCATCGTTCTACCATTCCTAGACCAGCAAGGGAACTTGCTGTTCCAACAGGACAATGCACGTCCGCATGTATCCCGTGCCACCCAACGTGCTCTAGAAGGTGTAAGTCAACTACCCTGGCCAGCAAGATCTCCGGATCTGTCCCCCATTGAGCATGTTTGGGACTGGATGAAGCGTCGTCTCACGCGGTCTGCACGTCCAGCACGAACGCTGGTCCAACTGAGGCGCCAGGTGGAAATGGCATAGCAAGCCGTTCCACAGGACTACATCCAGCATCTCTACGATCGTCTCCATGGGAGAATAGCAGCCTGAATTGCTGCGAAAGGTGGATATACACTGTACTAGTGCCGACATTGTGCATGCTCTGTTGCCTGTGTCTATGTGCCTGTGGTTCTGTCAGTGTGATCATGTGATGTATCTGACCCCAGGAATGTGTCAATAAAGTTTCCCCTTCCTGGGACAATGAATTCACGGTGTTCTTATTTCAATTTCCAGGAGCGTACATATGACTTTTGTTTTCGTTTCTATGAAATCTATGAAAGATTCACTACTCATATTTCCCAGTCCTCAGTGATCAAGTATCATAATACTTGGCTTGTTTGATCTTTGTGGCAAATACCTGGGGTATGGTAAAATATCACCAAATAATACTTGGCCTTGAGAACTCAACCTATAATTTTTTGGTGAAATTCATTTCCTAAAATTTTATTAAACTCATTTCGGACCTCTGGTGGCATACAAGAGGGTCTAAATGAATTTTTCGCCCATATTTAATTTTACCAAATGTTCTTCAAGAACAGGACTGTAATTTGACAACAGATGCATTAGTTTTAAAAAGTTACCCCTATTGGCTCTGGTATCATTTTCCCTATGACCACATAACATTAAATTTTGTCTTGCCAGGAATGTTGCCATATCAAACAGTCTGGTAAGAATTTCATGATATTTATTATTCTTTTTTCCATGACTTCCTGTTCTTTTTGCCAATAGTCTGACCTTTTTGAAGTTTTTGTTTCAACCCCTTCCATCTGTAAAGGTTTTGGTGACTTTTGGGTTCAGTTTCCACCAAGTATTAAACCCATCCTTAGAACATCAAGAAGTAAAGGAACTTAAAAGCAACTACACATTAAGCCCAATTGGTGGAAGGAAAGTGAGCTGAGAACATGGACAGCAAAATACGCTGTAGAGACAGAGGAGGTCCCTTCACCATATTGCTAAGATGAATAAAATGTAAAACCTGGTCGACAGCCCTTGTGTCATTCACTAAAATAGTCAACAACTCACATGGAAAACATATATGAGAATGTAAGTGGCTAAAAATTGAGCATTCAGTCAGGAAATGATGAACTGTCAAGAAACACATTTGGCAAAGTTTTTGCAGGACAATCAAGTTTGGTTGTAACTTTGACACTGATAGCAACACAAGTTTGTAATTACGATCAGACTGTGGTGACTTCATAGCCTGCTTTGAACTTCGATGGAAGCACTACTCGATCAAAAGTGAGAAAAAGAGTGCTTGTAAGAATTAAGGTGACATCAACCTTTTTCATTACCTGATGGACTGCAGTGATGTTCTGATCAGAGAAGTAAGCTTTGACAGCTGAGTGTAAATAACACCATGCGAAGAGTTCAGCATTTGATGGGACAAAAGGAATACTCTTGCAAAGACTTTCTACATCCCTCCAGCCAACAAACATCTGAGTCTTCATTGCCAACAGCAAAGGCTCTAAGAAATCAAACAAAAGCAATCGGTCTTCTCCTCCCCGACTCAGAGATCCTCTTCAATGGTGTCACCGGTGCGCATCGCCTACTGTTTTTTCTGCCCTGGAATCTGCAAGTCGAACCAGCGAGAATACCATGCCTTTAGCACTGAGTTTTCTAAGGGTGGTAATTGACAACTGTCGAGTGTTAAATCTTCAAGTTTAACACATGTTTCGGACAACACAACAACACATATAAGTCACTGAGTAAGTTGACCTGTGTACAAGTCGGCATTCGATTAAACACTGAGTCTCAGTCTAGCGGCCGCTGCTTGGCTAGCCGCTTAGGTGGCGCAGCTGCTGCATGGCTGGCAGACAGTGCCGCACGTAGAGGACGTGCGTAATTGCGCGGTGGCACTTTGAATAATCGGCGAGTCACAACACTTTTCCCCCCTATGAAATTGTTGCACTGGTCTTGATGGAGGTGTCCTGGAGATGGCTAACGTCCATAGGCGTTGTTTGACTCGCCGTAAAGTCTCGAGGAGGAGGCTTCCCGTACGGACGGAAGTGTCCCCGATGATAACGGGTCGAGATGACAGGAGACGTAGGGGTCGAATCTTCTGGGGCCCATGCACCAATCTGCCCGTTGCGGCAAGTCCAGTTGATATGACAGGAGACATGGGCAATGTGTCGGCGTCCGTTGGAGGAGGAGGTGAGTAGATGTACTCTGACAGAGGATGATCCTCCGGTTCCTGCATGGGCACGTCTCCTGGTGGCGTCCGTTCTGGTGCTGGCATCGCGATAACGGTGAGAGGGTTGCGTTGTGAGTATTGAGAGATGCCAAGATCCCGAGCATCAGGTAGAGCCAAAGGTGGTGTGGCGGCATTCGGAACAGGCATTGCTGGCACCCAAGGCCGAAGCTGGTCCGAATGACGCACTGCAACACCCGTGTCCATCTGGATTTCATACAGGCGTCTGCCACGGTGTCTTAAGATGCGGCCCGGGCTCCATTTTGGCCACCTGCCATATCCCCGTACCCAGACGAGGTCGTCGGCGGTGAACCGGCCAAGTGAAGGCACCCGCGGCCGTGAGATGGGAGGCTGCAGAAGATGAAGTAGCGTGCGGGGCTGTCGGCCATGTAAAAGCTCAGTCGGGCTGTGATCGCCCATGGGGTTGAAACGGTAAAATGCCAGGAACTGGAGAAGCGCATCATCAGCAGCAGAAGAAGTCAGAAGTTTCCGCATCTGAGCCTTAAATGTGCGGACCAGTCATTCAGCCTCACCGTTGGATTGTGGATGGAACGGCGGGGCCGTGACATGCGTAACGCCGTGATGAGCACAAAAATCCGCAAAGTCAGAAGAGGCAAATTGCAGACCATTATCAGTAACAAGAGTAGCGGGGAGGCCTTCCAAAGAAAAAATGCGGGCGAGAGCACTGGTGGTTGCCGCGGTGGTAGGTGACGTGCAACGGACAATGAAAGGAAAGTTAGAGTAGGCGTCAATTACGAGGAGCCAATAAGTACCTAAGAAGGGTCCCGCAAAGTCAGCATGAATGCGCTCCCAGGGCTTCTCAGGGGTAGGCCACAGTGACAAAGATGACTTCGGGGCAGCGGCCTGTGACGCACAAGGGCCCCAGGCAGCGACCATGTGTGCTATTTCAGAGTCGATGCCAGGCCAGTACACATGACGGCGCGCCAGAGATTTTGTGCGAGACACACCCCAGTGCCCCTGGTGAAGGAGGCGCAAGACCGAAGCACGCAAAGACGCAGGTACCACAACACGCGGCGAAGCATTGTCAGTGGAGAGGAGGATAACACCATCCCTAGCCGTGAGGCGGTAGCACAAAGTGTAGTAGTTCCACAACGGATCAGAAGTCTTAGCGGACGGGCGATCTGGCCAACCCTTCTGAATACAGCGTAAAACCTGGGAGAGGGTAGGGTCAGAACCCGTAGCAGCCACCAGCCTGTCCCCAGTGATGGGGAACTCGTCCACAACCCGCTGCTCGGCAACATCCAGGTGGAAACACAAAAGTTCGTCCTTATCGAATGCCTGATCAGGACCCATGGGAAGGCAAGACAAAAGCATCAGCATTCGCATGTTGAGCTGTTGGCCGGAAATGAATCTCATAATTGAAACAGGACAAGTAAAGAGCCCAACGCTGGAGGCAGTGTGCAGCCTTGTCGGAAAGTGACGTTGATGGATGAAACAAGGAAATAAGTGGTTTGTGATCCGTAACAAGATGAAATTTTGAGCCATAGAGAAAAACACCAAACTTATGAAGAGCATAAATGATGGCCAAAGCTTCTTTCTCAATTTGAGAATACTTCTGTTGGGCATCCGTGAGCGTTTTGGAGGCATAAGTGATGGGTTGTTCCGAACAGTCAGAAAAACGGTGCGCAAGGAATGCACCGACCCCGTAATGAGAGGCGTCTGTGGCAAGAACAAGATGTTGGCCAGGTCGATAAGTAGCCAGGCACGGGGCCTGTTTCAGCAGAGTCTTTAATTTCCAGAAAGCAGCGTCACATGAGGCGGACCAGTGAAAAGGCACGTTTTTATGCAACAGGCGATGCAACGGCTGAGCCACCGACGCTGCAGACGGTAAAAACTTGTGATAGTATGCTATTTTCCCCAAGAAGGCCTGCAGTTCCTTAACAGACATAGGGCGAGGAAGGGCATCGATCGCAGCAACAGTGTGTTGAAGCGGACGAATACTATCCCGAGAGAGTTGAAACCCCAAGTACGTGATAGATGCCTGAAAAAATTGTGATTTCTGAAGATTACGCTTAAGACCGGCAGTCTGTAAGACATTAAAAAGTGTGCGGAGATTTTGAAGATGTTCTTCAGTGGTGGAGCCAGTGACAACAATGTCGTCCATGTAATTGATACATCCGGGACAGGGAGCAATAATTGTTCCAAGAATCGCTGAAACAGAGCAGGGGCGCTAGCAACCCCGAATGGCAAGCGTTGGTATTGATAGAGGCCGAAAGGCGTGTTAAGGACCAGAAACTGCCGGGAAGCAGCGTCGAGAGGAAGTTAATGATAAGCTTCCAACAGGTCAATTTTAGAAAAATACTGTCCTCCAGCGAGTTTAGTGAACAGTTCTTCAGGACGGGGCATAGGGTAAGTGTCGATGAGGCATTGAGCATTTACAGTGGCTTTGAAATCGCCACAGAGACAAATATCACCATTGGGCTTAGCAACTACAACGACAGGAGAGGACCACTCACTGGAAGTGACAGGAAGCAAGACCCCTGAAGCAGTGAGACAATCCAACTCCCGTTTTACCCGATCACGAAGGGCCACAGGAATGGGCCGAGCCCGAAAAAACTTAGGCCGAGCAGTGGGTTTGAGCGTGATATGAGCTTCAAAGTCATTTGCACGGCCTAACCCAGGAGAAAAAAGGGACGAAAATGTCGTCGACAAGGAATCCAGTTGAGCATAAGGAATAGCATCAGAGACAATATTGACAGAGTCATCTATGGAGAACCCAAAAACGTGAAAGGCATCGAAACAAAAAAGATTTTCTGCATTGCTCTGGTCGACCACAAATATGGGAACAGTGCGAACGACGGATTTGTAAGATACCTCAGCATTAAACTGTCCCAAGAGAGAAATCTTCTGTTTATTGTACGTCCGTAATTGCCGAGTGACAGGGGACAGAAGTGGCGAACCCAGCTGAAGATACGTCTGAGAATTAATTATAGTGGCAGCAGAACCGGTATCCACTTGCATGCGAACATCTTGACCAAGGATTTGGACAGTGAGGAATAACTTCCCTGAAAGGGAAGAAGTGCAATTGACAGACAACACAGAATCAGAATCAGCATCATGTTCACGAACATCATGTATGCAGTCGGATTTACAAACGGAAGACACATGACCTTTCTTTTTGCAATTGTGACACACAGCCCAACTTTAGGGACAATCCTCGCGTGAATGTTTCGTAAAACACCGCGGACATGAAGGAAGTTGCCGGGGATTTTGCTGCAGTTTCTTAGTGGGTTGTTTACGGCTAGGCCGAGGCTGCACGTGGGAGCGTACTGCGGCCACGTCGGCCGGCAGAGACGCGCCGCACGCATCGTCAACAGCGCACAGAGGTTGTATTTCCCCGACGTCACCCCACGCTTCAATGTGCGCCCCAGCGGCGCGAGAAATTTCAAAAGACTGCGCGATGGAGAGAACTTCATCTAGAGTCGGATTCGCCAACTGAAGGGCATGTTGCCGAACTTCTTTGTCGGGCGCCGACCGGATAATAGCATCCCGTACCATGGAATTGGCATAGGATTCTTTGTGAATGTCAATAACAAATTGACACTTTCGACTGAGGCCGTGAAGTTCAGCAGCCCAAGCGCGATAGGACTGATTTGGTTGTTTTTGACAATGATAAAAGGCAACACGAGAGGCTACCACATGCGTTTGCTTTTGAAAAGAGACAGACAGAAGGGAGCACATTTCAGCAAACGACAAAGACGCAGGATCCTTCAAAGGAACCAATTGCGACAACAACTGATACATTTGAGGTGAAATCCAGGAAAGGAACAGAGACTTACATGGTTGTTCATCCGTGACATGAAATGCCAAGAAGTGCTGTCGAAGACGTTTTTCATAATCAGACCAGTCTTCCGCCGTCTCGTCGTAAGGTGGAAAAGGAGGTACAGCCAACGATGAGAAACGCCCCGCATTTGACGCCGTGACGAAATCACGAATCGCCACTGTTAGAAGCGTTTGCTGTTCAAGGAGATTTTGCAAGAGCTGCTCGATAGTAGCCATGGAACCCTGTGAGTCAACGGTGAAAAGGAAAAATCCACTACCTCGTCGCCAATTGTTAAATCTTCAAGTTTAACACATATTTCGGACAACACAACAACACATATAAGTCACTGAGTAAGTTGACCTGTGTACAAGTCGGCATTCGATTAAACACTGAGTCTCAGTCTAGCGGCCGCTGCTCGGCTGGCCGCTTAGGTGGCGCAGCTGCTGCATGGCTGGCAGACAGTGCCACATGTAGAGGACGTGCGTAATTGCGCGGCGGCACTTTGAAGAATCGGCGAGTCACAACATCGAGCTGACAAACCTTCATTTGTTTCGTCCTCCCCTTCCGCCATTATGACCCTCCCCCAAATCGAAAAGGATAGCCATGGAGGAGAGAAGCTGAAAGCAGTTGTTGAGCTTGAAAATCACTATTGGTCTCCAAAAGCAAAGTCCCATTATGTAAACAAGAGCAAGATTTCACAGGGCCTGCAATTGCATCAACGCTTTTCTTTATAATGGATGGATTAACCATAGCAGAGGACTTACCTCCTTTAGTATGTGACACCACATGGAACCTAGGTGCAACTTGGAGAGTCTTTGAATATTTAGCCTCATTCTGTATACATTTAGTAGTTATAAACTGAGATGAAGATGAGTGGCTCATTGCAAAAAAATCCCCATGACTGGCAGCATCTCCGATGCCGCTCTCCTTCCAACTGGGGCCCCCTCAAAAGGGGGGA